>NC_139608.1:3084998-3810019 GCF_964270895.1 Podarcis filfolensis
TCCCTGCTCCTGACAACCTAGCAGTTTGAAAGCACGTCAAAGTGCAAGTAGATAAATAGGTACCGCTCCGGCGGGAAGGTAAACGGCGTTTCCATGCGCTGCTCTGGTTCGCCAGAAGCGGCTTAGTCATGCTGGCCACATGACCCGGAAGCTGTACGCCGGCTCCCTCGGCCAGTAAAGCGAGATGAGTCGTCCGTGATTGGACCTAACGGTCAGGGCTCCCTTTACCTTTAATAAGTGACAAATTGCACAATGCAGGATACTTTTTCGAGCATAGTATTCAAAATTATGCCAATACACAATGCTAACTATTTGCAACCCCCACCCCATTGCTCATTTCCATTTTCAAAAACAGATGTCTTGTAGGAAAGAAATGGAAAAGCACAAAAATTGAAACCGCTAAATTTATTTTAAATTGCAAAAGCAAGTGATGCAATGATATTTGATTGTTTTTTTCTTAAATGCAAAAGGAAATGTTTTAGCACACGGATCATTTTGAATAATCTTGTGGATTGCGATTTTGTAATGCAAGTTTCTCAAAAGTGTCAGTTCGAAATCCTTTTCCTTTGCAAATTTTATCACCAGTTCCTTCGGGTCAAGTGCCAATACTTGGGTGTGTTCAAGTGATGTAGCTGGCCAAGCAAACTGGTCTCTTTGGAAACATGTGCACATGCAAGTTTTTATTAGTTTGAGCTGTGAGAAACCACATCCATCGCTTGCCACTGACCCTGGAAACAGTGGTGCCAACTCCAAGGGACCCATGGCCTTAGCACTCAGAAAAGTTTGATGGGTAAAGGATTGGTTTTCTGTAGAAAGACTGCACAAGACTGGAAAGGCCATTGCAGGGTGTGTGTGTGTGTGTGTGTGTGTGTGTGTGTGAGAGAGAGAGAGAGAGAGAGAGAGAGAGAGAGAGAGAGAGAGAGAATAGCCTGACATGGGTGAGGCAGGCGACTCCTGAAGCTGGGAAGTGACCAAATAATCTGCACAGGTAGTGTCGCATAGTGTTTAGAGCAGGGGTCAGCAAACTTTTTCAGCAGGGGACCGGTCCGCTGTCCCTCAGACCTTGTGGGGGGGCCAGACTATTTTTTTTTGGGGGGGGGATGAACGAATTCCTATGCCCCACAAATACCTCAGACATGCATTTTAAATAAAAGCACAATTCTACTCATGTAAAAACACGCTGATTCCCGGACCGTCCGCGGGCCAAATTGAGAAGGCAATTGGGCTATATTAGGCCCCCGGGCCTTAGTTTGCCTACCCATGGGTTAGAGATCAAGGTTCAAATCCCTGCTTGGCCGCAAAGTAGTAGTAGTAATAAATTTATTATTTATACCCCGCCCATCTGGCTGGCTTTTTCCAGCCACTCTGGACGGCTTCCAACAGAACACTAAAATACAATAACCTATTAAACATTAAAAGCTTCCCTAAACAGGGCTGCCTTCAGATGTCTTCTAAAAATCTGGTAGTTGTTTTTCTCTTTGACATCTGGTAGGAGGGTGTTCCACAGGGCGGGTGCCACCACCGAGAAGGCCCTCTGCCTGGTTCCCTGTAACTTGACTTCTTGTAGCGAGGGAACCGCCAAAGGCCCTCGGCGCTGGACCTCAGTGTCCGGGCTGAGCGATGGGGATGGAGATGCTCCTTCAGGTCTACTGGGCCGAGCTCAATGGCTCAAGCTTGTTTTCTCCCCCCTCCTGGAAGCAGGGACGTTCCAAGGTGGGAGCAGGGGGGAGTCTGCCCCAGGTGCCATTCCAAAGGGGGGGGGACAAAATGCCAACCCCCAATCGGCGGCATCTCTGGGGCACGCCACACACACCCGGGATGAGCGCCACCCCAGGTACCGGAGCACAGTGGCGTAGCGTGGGTTGTCAGCACCCGGGGCAAGGCAAGTAATTTGTGCCCCCTAACCCCTAACCTGCCGCCGCTGCCAGCTTCTTCTTGCTGCTGCCTGGGCTGGGCTGGTGTGGTTCTCTCCCGCGCTCAGCACTGCGCTGGGCGGCCACTGCACTGTCCCTCCCCCAGATAGTCCCTCGCTCTCTCTCCGCACCGCACGCCTGGCACCCACCCCCTCCACAGTGGGCGGCGACCCGGCGGCTTGGATCGGATTCGCACAGCCAGCACTGCAGTGAGAGAGAGTGAGTGAGCCAGGTAGGGGCAGAGAGCTGCGAGTGCGAGCGCCCCCCCCCCAGATGTTGCGCCCAGTGCGGCCGGCCCCCCCTGCACCCCCCACGCTACGCCACTGCCGAAGCAGTTTGCTTCACCTCTGTCTGGAAGGTAGGACTCAAACCAATGGATTCAAGTTGCAGGAAAGGAGATTCTGACTAAACTTCAGGAAGAGCTTTCTGACAGTAAGAGCTATTTGACAGAGGAAGAAGGGTCTTCCTCAGGAGGTTGTGGACTCACCTTTTTAGGAGGTTTTTAAGCAGAGGTCGGAGGGCCACCTGTCTTGGATGCTTGAGCTGATATTCCTGCATTGCAGGGGTTTGGACTAGATGACCCTTGGATAAGTTCCAATAATAATAATAATAATAATAATAATAATAATAATAATAATAATAATAATTTATTATTTATACCCCGCCCATCTGGCTGGGTTTCCCCAGCCACTCTGGGCGGCTTCCAATCAAGTATTAAAAACAATACAGCATTAAATATTAATAACTTCCCTAAACAGGGCTGCCTTCAGATGTCATTTAAAAAGAAGATAGCTGCTTATTTCTTCACATGTGAAGGGAGGGCGCCACCACCGAGAAGGCCCTCTGTCCGGTTCCCTGTAGCCTCACTTCTCGCAATGAGGGAACCGCCAGAAGGCCCTCGGAGATGGACCTCAGTGTCCGGGTAGAATGATGGGGGTGGAGACGTTCCTTCAGGTATACTGGACCAAGGCCGTTTAGAGCTTTAAAGGTCAGCACCAACACTTTGAACTGTGCTCGGAAACATACTGGGAGCCAATGCAGATCTCTCAGGACCGGTGTTATGTGGTCTTGGCAGCTGCTCCCAGTCACCAGTCTGGCTGCCGCATTCTGGATTAATTGCAGTTTCCGGGTCACCTTCAAGGGTAGCCCCACGTAGAGTGCATTGCAGTAGTGATGATCGATGACCTTGGCCATTCACTGACTCTCAGCTGGACCTACTTCACAGTGTTATTGAAGGGATGAAATGAGGAGAGGAAGAAGATGCGTGCCTGCCACCATGAGCTCCTCAGAGAAAAATGGTGGGATCCAAATGCAACAAACAAATGGTGCCACCAAATTTCCAACAGCACTCACACTCACTTCCCTCGGCATAACTTCTGTGAGCATAGAAAACAAGTTTCACGTGACTTCAGAAACCGTGGCGGGGGTGGATCCGAACCTGCTTGTGTTTTGAATACTTTCCACATTTCATTTGTTGCCTTCTTCATTTTTTAAAGGCTTCGGATACTATGTAAATATGACATTAAATTAAACCCAAACACCCTGATCATATGCCTGACTGTTCCCTTCGCCTTCTGCCTTACCTTCTCTTTTTCCACGTCTGATTTCTTTTTTTCATTTTTTTAAATAATTTTTATTAACTGGCCAATCACATCAAATTAAATTACATCACATAAATTCCAAATCACAAAGCCAAATTTTTAAATTTTGTTGGGGGAACCCACACTTCAAGATCCAAAGGGGGATTCAGATCATCTTCTTATTACTGCGTTAATGTCCAAATCAGTCCCAATCAGTCCAAACAAAATTCATAATTCTATCCAGTCTTATCTTGGTGTTTCCACATCATATCTTGTTCATATAATTTCTATTTTTCCTTTACAATCTCTTCTGTTAGTCTCCTTAAGCCGATAAGCAAAATAATAATCCTGTGTGGATTTCCCGTTCCTCCACTAAGTCCAGATGGTTTCCATATATCTCCTTCGTAGATAGCATCGCTCTTTCCATCATAAATTTGGCATTTGTCGCTCTTAAGTCCCACCGAGAAGTTGATCCACGATATGTAAACAACTCTATTTCTCTCTTTCTCCTCCCAGACCCAAGAGCTCCAACAATGCCTCCCAAAATGGCGACGGCATTTTTAACTGCGTCATTCCAAAACTCTTAGCTTTCCAGCTTCATCTTGAAACATTGCTTTGGTTCGAAAGTTTATCTCCACACAGCCTTAAATCCACAGCTTAAGTCCTTAGTTTCTGACTCATTAGGGGAGGGGATTCTTGTTAAATCACATAAGAAAAAGGAAGGCAGGTTTCCCCCCCCTCCCCCCTCAGTCATACCATATCTTGACGTATCTTCTCATATTTTATTCTTGTCTTGTTATCAGAGATCTCTTCTGTCAGCAGTCTTTACTCCCCTTTTTC
This sequence comes from Podarcis filfolensis, assembly GCF_964270895.1. Taxonomy (NCBI): domain Eukaryota; kingdom Metazoa; phylum Chordata; class Lepidosauria; order Squamata; family Lacertidae; genus Podarcis; species Podarcis filfolensis. The sequence continues at coordinate 3,089,332 of NC_139608.1, forward strand.
TTTGAAGCATGTGCAATTTATCTCGTCCAAATTGTTTCTTTTGAAGATGCTTGCAACTAGCGGTGCGAATCAGGAACGGCGTCCAGGAGTGCCGGAATCGCACAGGAGGGCTTTGTGCCTAGTGCCCCCACCCCCACAAATTCGGGGGTGGTATAGGGCACAGCAGGCAAGGGCCGTCCCCCCCACAATCCTGGGGGGGTTAAGGAGGCTAATTACCCCCATCATAGCCTCCAAATTACCTCGTGTGGGTCGGAGAGATGTTATTGTCAGCCATCTTCCGATGCGCCACCTAGTGGCCCCCGCCTTCTTCATTTTTTAAAGGCTTCGGATACTATGTAAATATGACATTCAATTAAACCCAAACACCCTGATCATATGCCTGACTGTTCCCTTCGCCTTCTGCCTTTCCTTCTCTTTTTCCACGTCTGATTTCTTGCCGAGATGGAAATTTCATTTTAATAGTTTGCCATTCGGTTGTTTGCCATCCAAAGCGGCAATGTTTTTCTTTGCCGCTTCGTGCAATTTTTTTGAATTTTTTATTGATGCTGTTTCATGATGCCTTTTGGCTTTTATTGTGGTTTATTGCTCCGTGCATGTGAGGGTGGTAGTGGTGGGAACTGCAGTTGTCTCTGGGAAGGAGTCTGCGAAAGACCTCTGTCCGTTCGCAATCGCCCACCACCCATCCTTGGAGGCCCCCCCTTTAAAAAACCCTCTTATCTGCCCTTCGACTTTGAGCACACTTTGTCCAGAGGGAGAGCAGGGGCACCTTGAAAGAGCAGCTCACCCTGTCTAAAGGTTCTTGCCTGGGATAAACAAGGGAACTTTGCAGGAATGGAAAACTACAACGTCTCTCTACTCCCCAAAGCACGTTGCAGGCCTGGCTCAGAGCGGAGTGTGGAGCAGCCTGCCTTGTGCAGGCAGGTGTGTGTGTGTGTGTGTTCGTTCGGAGGGCGTGTTGCACGAAAACAAGGCAGGCCAGTCTGGTTTGACTGCTCCCCTCCCTTGGGCTGGGAGGAAAAGATCCAGACATGCAACCAAAACACTCCACAGTCAAACAAATAGGACTGGCTAATGAGCAAAAGTCATGCCAGACCCTTTCTTTCGTTTTGACAAGGAGAAATCGTCTCTTTCTCTCCCTGCACCACCTCAATACTGCACATTCTTCCTGCTACTTTCTTTTCTTGCAACCGTGCAATGGCGACTCAAAAGCTCCCAGGCGGGCCGAAGAAGCAGCCTCTGGGTTCCAAGGAGTTCTCCCGGCGTCGCAGCGAGACATTGACTTGTGGCGAGGAAAAGCAGAACTTCTTCCCCTGGCACAACCAGAACATCTGTGGCTCGCTGAGCAGAGAGTGTTAGACATCTACACACACACACACACACACACACACACACACACACCAGCTCCCTTCCTCTCCCCTCCTATAACTTATTAAACTAAATAACACGAGCTGGCATTTCAAAGAGTCAAATAAAATTCATGAGGACCGGCTGCCAGCTTCTCCGGGGGACGCTTCTGGGAGCAGCTGTTGAGATTTCCAAACTTTGCCCCTCTGCACATCCTCTCCCCCTTTGCTTCCAAATGTGCGCAGGAGACAGTCTGCGAGATTTATAAGCACCAGTTTCATTGGCCTGCTTTTTTTGTTCCTCGGAGAGGGTGTGTCGCAGAAAGTCACGCCATTTGGATCGGATTAATTAATCTGGAACAGCTCCTCTTTTGCCCCCATTTCTGTGGTCGCAGCAGCCTTGTGGTTTCGAAAACATCCCAATCCGAGCGAGAAAATAAGAAGAGCCTGCTAGATCACGGAACAGCGTGGTTGGGATGCCAAGGGTCATCTAGTCCAACCCGCCTGCAGAACAGGAATGGCAGCCAAAGAATCCCTGGCTGATGGCCATCAAACCTCGGTTTTAAAACTTCCAAGGAAGGAGAGTTCACCACCTCCCAAGGGAGTCTGTTCCTCGGATCAGGCCCATGGCCCATCTAGTGCAGCATCCTGGTCTCACAGTGGCCGACCACATACCTGTGTGAGACCTGCAAGCAGGATTCGAACACAAGAGTAATTCTCCCCTCCTGTGGTTTCATAAAATCATAGAATTGTAGACTTGGAAGGGAGCCAAGGTGTGCAATGCAGGAATCTCAGTATGACTGATAGCATTATTATCCACCCCCATCGTTCAGCCCAGACACTGAGGTCCAGCTCCGAGGGCCTTCTGGTGGTTCCCTCACTGCGAGAAGTGAGAGTACAGGGAACCAGGCAGAGGGCCTTCTCGGTGGTGGCACCCGCTCTGTGGAATCTGTTTCATAACCCAACCAAAATTAAATGCCCAGAGAGCTGCACATTCTCTCAAGTCACTGGCTCGCTCATTCCAGTGGGATTAATGCATTTAATAACTCTATCTAGGCCACAACACCTGGACGTTTATGGGGAAAGGTCTGTACCCACAACTAAGACACCACAAATATGCTTCATGGTTGCCAGAGGGGCAGAAATGCCCGGAAGGGGTTGGATTGGGATGCAACTAGCATGGAGCGCATGAGAACCATGTATATAGTATAATGGAGACATTATGGCTATGATGTAGAGTTGGCTTTGAAAGAAAGAAACTATGCCGCACATGGTTAAACGGCAGAGCTCTCTCCCACGAGAGGCAATTATGGCTGCCGTCCTAGATGGCTTTATGAGAGGATTAGACAGATTCATGGAGGAGGAGAGGGCAATTCAAAGTGTTGGTGCTGACCTTGAAAGCCCTAAATGGCCTTGGTCCAGTAGACCTGAAGGAGTATCTCCACCCCCATCGCTCAGCCTGGACACTGAGGTCCAGCTCCGAGGGCCTTCTGGCGGTTCCCTCATTGTGAGAAGCCATATTACAGGGAACCAGGCAGAGGGCCTTCTCGGTGGTGGCGCCCTCCCTGTGGAACGCCCTCCCCTCAGATGTGAAGGAAATAAACAGCTATCTGACTTCTAGAAGACATCTGAAGGCATCCCTGTTTGGGGAAGTTTTTAATGCTTGATGTTTTATCGTGTTTTTAATGTTCTGTTGGGAGCCGGCCAGAGTGGCTGGGGAAACCCAGCCAGATGGGCGGGGTATAAATAATAAATTATTGTTGTTGTTTTGTTATTGTTGTTGTTATCTGCACTGATGTAGATAACTGAGAACATACAATTGAGAGGAGGGGTCTACTGTACACGTGGTTTAAAGGGGGGGTTTGCTTTAGCTGAAAATTTGCAGGGGGCTGGACTCAATGACTCTTGGGGTCCCTACGATTCTAGGATCTGTGAGAAAGCATACCCTCCAACTTTTCTCCAGTTAAAACAGGGGCATCCTAGTCCATCATGATAACAATTTTATTATTTATACCCCGCCCATCTGACTGGTTTGCCCCAGCCACTCTGGGCGGCTTCCAACTTATATAGAGAAACATAATAAAACATTAAACATTAAAAAAAACACCCCTTCCCTGTACAGGGCTGCCTTCAGGTGTCTTCTAAAGGGTGCTTCGTTCCTTGTCTCCTTAGCTCAGGGCTCCCCTAACTCCACACGCTCCAAAATTTCTCCGGTGAAAATAGGGACGTCCGAAGGAAAAGTGGGACATTCTGGGATCAAATCAGAAACCAGGATGGCTTCTGCAAATCCGGGACTGTCCCTGGAAAACAGGGGCACTTGGAGGATCTGAGAAAGAGCCCAAAATCCAGGGCTGTCCACCAGCTGCAAGATTTGTCAGTTGGCTGATCATTTGCCAGTGAAGTGATGGATCAATTAATTAATCTGTTAAATCAAAATGAATGTGCAGGTTAGCCAAATTCCGTGCAGGTTACCTTGCAATACGAAGCAGTAAATGATGCTTCGTGCTCTCTTTACGCCCTTAATCAAGTAACAAACCTGAATCAAAAGGAGCTCAATGGACTAAACTAAAAAAATTAAATAAACTGTTGTGGCTGATTTTACTTGGGTGAATTGATGATTGTTTTTCCTTTGCTGGCTTTTCTTCACCGGAAAGCCACAGTTTGGTTTACAACATAGAAACACAATTACAAATGTAAAATAGATAACGCAATATTCATAAAATGTAATTTAAAAAGTTACTTGGATAAAACTAATAATCATATCACAGAAATATTGATTTTATTTATTTATTTAACCAGGTTTCTCTATCAATGAATCAGCAAAAGTTCTAAGTGGTTTACAAAATATATATATATAAAACTTGCATTAAGTTTACTTATAAAAGCTAGGTGTTAAAAACAAGTTAGTATTAATTTTTAGAGGGGAATCTGCAGTTTTAAAATATACAGTACAAAATAAAATTTATAATATAAAATTATATATTAAATTCTAGGTCAAATTTACATATTTGGTAAAAATAATGAAAAGGTTTTGTTGGCTCCCAAACCAGTAATGCTTCTGATATTTTTTATTTTGCCTTCAAGCTTATGAGCAACTTTAAGAGCCTGTATAAAACTTTAAAGGCTGCAGAGATATTCTGTAAAAATATACATAAATAACTCAGTTCTCAGCCCTGCCAATTAAAATGAGCCTCTCCTCTTGTTGATCTTCTATAATTTTAGCTGATTAGATACTGATCAAACTGATTTAGGCTTGCAACCTTAGCTAATGGTTATCATTATTATTATTAAATAATAAAAAGCATGCTAGATCAGACCAACAGCCCATTAAATGCAGTATCTTGTCTTCTGCAAAGTCTCTGCAAAGTCCAGAAGCCATGCATAAAACCAACAGCTAGCTCTCTCCCTTGTGATCACCAGTAACTGGAATTCAGAGGCACAGGACATTGTTGATCTTACTCAGAGTAGACCCACTGAAATGAACAGAGATGACAAACTGAGGTGCCTTAATTCCTACGCAGAAGAGAACACAGTTGAGTACAGCCCATAATATCCCAAATGGTGGAGGTGGTACACAGCCCCCATGCCTTTCTCACCCACGAATTTGTCTAATGATCTAATCTGCTTCTAATAGCACAATTAAGTGGGACGTTTACCTCCTCAAGGTCTCTGGGAATTATTAAATGGCAAGACTGAGGGGACTGGCTGGCACCCCAAGTGCCACAGCAAGAACGATGGTTGTAAAAACCGGAAATATTGTCGCACAGTGAACATTAAATTCAGGGCCTGAAATAGTGCTAAATTGAGCCTTTTGACAAGTTTTCCTAATGAACCTAGAACCCATGTTTTTCTCCCTACCATGGTATCATCTGCAGTATGTAATCGATATTGTTGCAATTAGTTGAGTACAGTGGAACTAATAAAATGCAAATAAATAAGCAGAAGGTGAAATCACTGCTCCAGACACTGAACTGTATCAGACGATGTTTCTAATACCAGTTACTGGAAATAAAAGCGTGCTCGGATCGTGCCGGATTTACGTATAAGCTAAACAAGCTATAGCTCAGAGCCCCACTCTCTTGGGGGCCCCCAAAAAAATTAAAGGGGAAAAACCTGGATGTACATTTCCAAAATATAAGATAAAAAACAAATAAAATAAAACCTACATGCAGCAACTGTGTTTTGTGTTGTGTAGGCTCCTATGATGTACATCATGGGCCCCGCCTGCTAGCCTGCTCCCTAAAATATCACTGCTTTGCTCATTTCTATATACAGCGGTACCTTGGTTCTCAAACTTAATCCGTTCCGGAAGTCCGTTCCAAAACCAAAGCGTTCCGAAACCAAGGCACGCTTTCCCATAGAAGGTAATGCAAATCGGGTTAATCCGTTCCAGACTTTTAAAAACAACCTCTAAAACAGCAATCGGACGTGCATTTTGCTATCTAACGGGCCCACGGATCCATAAAATGAAAGCAATGATCAGTGTACTGTACTATAAAATTAATAATAATAATAATAATAATAATAATAATAATAATAATAATAATAATTTATTATTTATACCCCGCCCATCTGGCTGGGTTTCCCCAGCCACTCTGGGCGGCTTTCAACAAAATATTAAAATACAGTAATGCATCAAACATTAAAAGCTTCCCTTAAGAGGGCTGCCTTCAGATGTCTTCTAATAAACAAATAATAAAATAAATAAATAAATAAATAAATAAATAAATAAATAAATAAATAATGAGTAAAATAAATGAATAAATAAATATCATTGTAGATGATAAAAATGAAAATGATTTTTTTCCCCTTGCCTGCATTGATGATAGTCACTGCTTGGATGGGGGGCTTTTATCCATATCAAGGGGCCCATTACCTTCAGTAGCTTAGGGCCTCATCAAACCTAAATCTGGCCCTGCTTCAGGCAGCAGAAGCTATCAAGGTGGCACGCCCATGGGTGCCCTGCCTGATCGCCACCTCCGCCAGTGTTGGAGAAGCACCAGTGCCAGTGGCACTGATTTTGGGGATGATCACGGCCCATTTGGAGCAAGATCTGCTTGGCCACTGTGAGGACACGATGCATGTTCAGATGGGCAGTGGACCTGATCCGGAAATGATCTTTTTCTGTGCTGAGCCAAGGCTGGCGTAAGTCCTCCCCAAAGGGGGCACGGAAGAGGCAGGACTAGAGAGGGGGACAGAGGTCGGATCCTAAGCCCATTCAGAGGAGTCGCAGAGCTGAGCACTATTTTAAAGTTTTTATTTTCTGTCTGCCAGGCTTAGTAGCCCCGTCGGTGACTGGGGTTTGGATCTGGTGTAAATTTACGCCGGCTTAATTTAAGACACTTTGCTCTATGCCCCTTTCTTGTGCACAGGGATTGCTCGCTTACAATCAGTGGGCTTACTCCGAGTAGGGCTGACACTGCATACAGCCTGCAGTCATGAATAAATATGCCACCAAGTATTAAAAGTTAAATTCCAGTTTATAGCATCAGTAAGATTAGGACAGAGCTACTATCTAAATCCTGTATTTATTTATTTAAAAAAGGAATATTACTTATTTTTACTTTTCATTTAATACAATTCATACATTTTATTCATTCTAAACCCTCCAAGAGTTAAAAAGAATTACGATGGAATTTGATATGCATTTAGGCCCTCAAAACTCTTACGATAGCTCTCCGGCAATCGGTTTAGGGGATTTTCATTGCCGAGGTGAAAAACCGGGTTCAAGAAGATGTCCCGGGAGATTGCTGCCTGTAGTTTATGTGGTTAGGCAGAACGGCGACTGTTGAGATAAATGTGCCTCGAGAGATGCTCTCTATTTAAGAAAGCCCAGATTTTGCATTCAGGTCCATGTTCTTGAAATCTCAGTCGTTAACATCTGGCAAAACACTCTCTGCAGCCGATGAAATACTTAGCCCTACCGCCTTGCGGAGAACTCCCCCCGACCCGAAAGGACCCTATAGCAAATACAAAGTCACTGCTGTCTTGTTTTTATTGATAATTGTATTCAGCTAAGATGCCTCCATCATCTAGAACAGAAGAAGGGAGCTGAAATATCACCATGGTTTGCTTAGGGAAATATCAAATATAATTGAAGCATTCTGTTTTAGTGGTACAATGCAATGACTGGAAATGGAAATCTGTCGTATCCTGAATCAAATCCATTGATCCATCTTAGTCCAGAACTGTCTGCTTTGATTGACAGTGTTTCTCCAGTGGGGATTTCCCAAATTTGCGACCCGAGTTTGTACGTGTCTGTTGTCTGAGTGCAGACGTGTGCATTGCTATTATAAACCTTGCAGACTTGGGACACATAAATGCTATCCATAAATAATAACCAGACATATCACAGCCACCCATAGTCTTCTTTTAAGCCAGCACCTCTAAAGGGTCTCCAAAGTTGTGGACTTACTCGAGAGTAAGGCTCTTTAAGCTCAGCGTCACTTCCCTCGCCCCACAAAATCAGAACAGAACCAGGAAGCACATTTTCTCTTTAGTTAACTATTTGCCTCTGGAATAAAAATAATTAAAAATTGTCTAGTAGCACCTTATAGACCAACTAAGTTTGTTCTGGGTATAAGCTTTCATATGCATGCACACTTCTTTAGATACACTGAAACAGAAGTCACCAGACCCTTATATATAGTGGGAGGGTGGGGTGGGGTTTTAGGAGATGGGTGATTGACTCATGACGACTGTTAACAACTGCAATTAGTCCTACAGGAAAAAGCAAGGGATAGTATGCAGATGATTAGCATATGTAATGAGACAGGAATCCCATATCTCTATTCAGACCAGATCTCTCCATAGTTTTCCATAGTTAGTGATAAGTTGTAATTCAGCAACTTCTCTTTCAAGCCTGTTTCTGAAATTCTTTTGTAATAAGACAGCTGCTTGGAGATCCTGTATTGAATGTCCTGGGAGACTGAAGTGTTCTCCTACTGGCTTCTCTGTCTTGCGATTCCTGATGTCAGATTTATGTCCACTTATCCTTTGGCATAGGGTTTGTCCTGTTTGTCCAATATAGAGAGCTGAAGGGCACTGCTGGCATTTGATGGCATACACAACGTTAGAAGGTGAGCAATTATTTGCCTCTGTTGAGAGAGGCAGTGTGGTGTAGTGGTTAGAATTGTTGGACTAAGGGCTGGGAGATACCAGTGCCAGGGCCATGAAGCTCGCTGGGTGTCACCGTGGGCACCAGTCTCCACCTTTCAGCCTGTCCTACCTTGTCAGGCTGTTGTGGGGATTAAATGAGAAGGGGAACAAAGCACATATTTCCACCTTGAGCTCTTTTTGGGGGGGGGAGAAGAGGATATAAATGCAATAAATACATGAAATAATAAATGAATAAGTCTCTGAGAATCATGAAACGGCAAGTAAATTCCTTTCTGTGCACAACTGGCCTCTGTGCCAGTTATTGCAGGAAAGAAAGAAAGAAAGAAAGAAAGAAAGAAAGAAAGAAAGAAAGAAAGAAAATAAGGAAGTAAATAAATCAAATTGGAAATGTATTTCACCACACACTGGATAAGAAAATTTGGGATGGGATGAGTCAAGGGTGTATTTCAAAAGAGGACTTGCTTAATCGGTTATCAATTGATTAAGCATTTTATGAGGGGAGGGGGAAATCCCGGCTGGCTTCAATAATTTGAATGTGAAGATACCTTTAATGATCAGAGAGGAAATGGGAATTGGTCCTCCTTCGGCTCAATTGATACATAGTGATTAACTGTGGCACAGAATTCAAAGCGGTACAATCAAAGTTTTATTCAACTATAATATATGGTACTTACATCATTATCCGTCTCGAAATAATGTCCAGCAAAATAGGACATTGTGCGGGGGAGAAGCATTATGGGATCAGAGTTGTGCAAGAACTTCACGAAGGAATTTCCCTTAGAGAAAAGCCATTGTGGGATGCTTTGCAAATTTGCATTTCGCACCGCATGAATTGGATAAAATATACAGAGAGCGCTTTAATAAACCCTGGTGGTACAACTGTTTGTTTGCAGTTTTCCCACACATCTGTAGAACGGACCACAATATTATTGAGTTTAGAAATTAGCATGTTTATTCCAAAGTCCCGCTGTGTTCGATAGGACTTACTCTCAGATCGGTGTGAGTAGGATTGCAGTTGAAAGGAAAATAAAATTAATGAGACTGTGGGTTTTCTCATCAGATCTATTGGCTGGGTTATTTAGATTTATTAGGCAGAGCACAACTCCTTTACTGATTCCCCAAGCTTCAGGCAGCGACCAAGATAATCGTTGCAAAGAATCGGTGTTGCAGTACATCTCCATCTGTCAAAGTGTGGCACGTCACGCAAATGTCAAAACTTAGCAGAAATAATTTAACTCAGAGAAAGAAGACAAGAGAAGATACAGTTTTGTCAATATATCTCATGTTTATTCATTGAGCTCTGGAAAACTAGCCATGGTATTTTGATATTTCCAACACATTTCTGTTATAATTTCTAAATGCTGCGTTTTCCACTTTAATATTCCGGATTTATTTTCTTTTATTGATTTATGAACAAAGGGCAAACATAACAAAAACAGAAGAAAGACAAAGAATCAGACATTTAAACCACAAAGCATCACAGTCTGAAAGGGCACAAAGGTACAGGGAAGCTCCGAAGAAATAATAATATATTAACTCATGCAAAGATTCCCTTCGCAAATAATAAAGATTTATAAAATAAAAGCATTCTCCACTGGTGTGAGTCCCATCATTATTGAGAATAAAGGTTCTATCTCATCTTAAATGAGCCAGACCTTTGCATATGCTGGTAGTACCTCAGTATTTGTATATGGAATAAAATCAGGCCATCAAGTTCTTTAGATACTTTCAGTTTCTGAGTTATCTTTTCCAGAAGGGCAATTTGCCAAAGCTTTGAATACCAGCGGTCCAACTGGTTAAGCTTAAATGTATTCCTACATTTGGCAAAAAAAAACAGAGAGGGGGAAATGAAAGAGGGGGAAATGAGGCGTTGATGGAATATTCACCCTGGCAATATACCGTACTTTTCCGTGTATAAGACTATGTGGTTTTTTTACTCTAAAATAATGCTGAAAATCTGGGCTCGTCTTATACACAGATAGTATCTCCCCCTGTTTTCTTAAATCGGAGTCCCCCAAAATAGGGGGCATCTTATACATGGGGGGCGTCTTATAGACGGGGAAATACGGCACTTAAAGCACAGGTCATTCAGGACAAATGGCTGGCCTCTAATAGCATAAATTTATTTATATAAATCTGCCTACATGCTCCCAGATTTTAATACTCCATGTGGAACTTCACCCAGGATGGATCATTACCAAAGTTCAGTTGGAGAGATGGAGAGGACTGTGCCTTTTCTTCGTAGGAATAACCGAAGGGTCATCCTGGATCAGGCCATTTGCCCATCGAATCCAGCATCTTCTGCCCAAGCAGATTCTCCGCCAGCAGGGTGTGGGGCCCTCAGCATGCCCCCTCCCCAATATTTGTGCTTGAGCGTTTGGCTTTCGGAGGTATACTGCCTCTGCAAATGGAAGTCATTTTTTAAAATAAAAAAAAAGCCGTCACGCCTAATAAACAAAAGCTTTTAAGGGATTGTCGCCACGAAGCAGCCACATTTAGCTTCCTCACCTCTGAGGTAGCAAAGGGTTTTCTGGTTTAAAAAGCCTAACTTCCAGGAATGCTCAAACCACAAACCAGGTGTTTGTGACACATGCATGTTCTTAGGGGAAGAAAACGATGGGGTCTGTTCAGTGCCAGATTTACGTATAAACTAAACAAGCTCTAGCTTAGGGCTCCACTCTCTTGGGGGTCCCCCAAAAAAATTAAAGGAAGAAAAAAAACCCCTGGATGTACATTTCCAAAATATAAAAGACGAATAAAATAAAACCTACATATAGCAACAGTGTTTTGTGTTGTGTGGGCTCCTATGAGGTCCATAAATTACCATATAGCATACATTCAACACAAAAAACAGTGGCAATTTGTTGTTGACAAAGGACAGCTGGACATAGAAAGGGCCCCAATTACCTTCAGTAGGTGAGGGCATCATCAAACCTAAATCCAGCCCTGGGTCTACTCATAGGAAGAGAGGAGGTCATGTTTGGAGATGCAAAGTTCTACATGTATTAAGTCCTAAATTCAGCACCCAGGTTGTCCCCTGCAGTGATCCTAAGGTTTGTCCCCTGCCCAAGGGCTATAGGATCTGGGGTGGGAACATTTGCATCCCTGCAAGAAGCTCTGAAGGCGTACAGATCTTCTCTATCCCAGCTTTAGACATTCAGCACCAGGCTAAGCAATGATGGATGTATCTAAGTCAGCCAGTCCACTCGTTTAAATGATCTAAAACACTGGTTACCAAATTGGTTGGTACCACTTGCGGGGGGGGGGGAGTTACCTAGGTGATGTTAAGAGGCAAAGGGGGGGCGGTCCTGGAGGTATAAATGACTATCAGAAAAGTTGGATCATCAATTTTGTTGAATTAAACAAATTAGTTTTAATTGGATTTTGGATAACCGTGCAATTAATTGTTGCTGTTTCTGAATTGTATTGTGCAAACTGCTGTTCTGAATAATGCCTTTTATAGTGTTGGGTAAGGGGCACGAGGAGATGAGCTTATGGGAACAAGGGGCCTGGAAAAGTTTGGGCTGCATCATACGAAGGAACACATTATGATGCTTTTCCAGAAGTTCAGCTTTAGTGCATCACCCAGCTCAAAACAATTCTGCCGTCACTGGTATTATAGACTAGAATGCTGTTTTGGAGATCAATTGAAGGCTTGCTCTCTGCTAATTATTTAAGTGCATCTGTAGTCTAGGCGAGGAGCAGAAAAGCAAACCCTAGCAGCTTGGTTACATGTATTGCTGATGCTATAAAACCAGAAGACACATAATATTAAAAAAATAAAAATCATACGACCATGTGATGTTTATGTACATTAAGCAAGCAAGCAAGCAGGCAGTTAAAAACTGAACATCAGGGAGATAAGATCTTGGGACACCTCATGAAGTCTGCTGTAAATTATACTGATGCTTGGGAACAAACAAATAAGAAAGGTAGTAGCAGGAGAAAATTATATGTCAGACCTGGAAATAGCACAGGGGCTGTACAGAAAGCTGCCACCCAGCCCCAAACTTTTTTAAAAGAAGAAGAGGAGGAGGAGGAGGAAGAAGAAGGCTAGATCGATTGCAAAATAAGGCTGAAGTGCTCACTAACTGGTCAAATAGCAGGCAACAGGGCTCTCCCTAATGTGCAAACAATCCACATTTTGGCTAGGATGCTCAAGAGGCAGCTAGTACAAATCTGGTAGTGCAATAGTTACATCGTTTTGACATATCGAGGGATGAAGGGGGATAACAAGGGTGGATGCCCTTGTTTGCATTTTATGGGCTCATGAGAAGAAGAAAAAGAGGAAACGTTCATTTTTTAAAAAACAAAAACAAAAACAAAACCGACACCATTAAAATGTAGCCCATAATATTCACCAGTGCAAGGACAAAGGCAGATGGGTTTTATATCCACCAGATAATATGCATGGAATATGCCCACTCTGTTCTTAATCTGGGTTAATCAGTCAGGAATGACTATCGGTTTCATATATGCACACACATTCCTTATTATAGATCTTTGGATAATTAGCACCAGTGCTTTTCTTCTAGAAAAAATGGTACCGGTACTCGCCATTACAGTCAGTGCCACATTTTTAACCAGTGCTTCTCTTCCAGATATAATGGTGCCAGTACTGCATACCTTTGAGTATCTGCAGAAATAATAATAATAGTAATAATAATATTACATGATCCGAAGACTCATGAGGCTACCTCATTGCAGATGCTAAACATGTCTTCTTGCCATAATCCAGGTGGGAGACTTCCAGGGAACCCCTTCTACATTGCCTTGGCTTCTAAAAGTGGGATATAAATCAAAGTTTTAAAATTTAAAAAAATGCATGGATTAAAATTCCAGAGATAATTTCCCATAAATATTTTTTGTGGTCTGAAAAAGATGAAAATCTACTTTCCCTCTGTGCATCACATAAATCACTTTGAGGGTCTATAAAACACAGTGGAGATGTGGAGCTCGTTTATGAGCCATTGTTCCCTGAATAGGTTAATGCTTCCCCTCCCTAAAATTGTTGCAATTGAAGATGTAATTGGGTTATTAAAATACGCATTCTTCTCTCGCTTTCGTGGGGGGAAAGAGTGAGGAACGTAGGTGGAGGTTAATTTTGAAAATAAGGAGAAAAAGAAGAAGAAGAAACTTATTAGAAGTTCCATTATGTCCTGCCACGGAAGGTAGGGTTGATTGCATGTAATGACAGCTGTCATGTTACCCCGTGGGCCTTGCTGTCAGGCCTCCACCTCAGAGAGGGAAAGGTGCACAACTGTCACAACCAAGGACAGGACAGCAGTCAACACAAACATGCAACCAGTTTAATTTCCCGTGAGCTGTCCTGCTCCATTTGGAAGGGCTTCGCTTTCTTTTGGAACTGGACTCATTCTGCTCCCTAGAACTGCACATTATTCTATTGTTGCTCCTGCCCTTAAACCATGTGGTGAAGAACCAGGAAGAAAACCGAGGAATAAATTCGGCAGCTTTCCTTCAGGGTCTTGGAGATCACCCTATCTAAGGCCAGTTCCTCTTGGACTGTGAGATCACTGAACAGCCTTCATCGGGTTCGGGACGGCCGTAGAACCAAAAGTGCAGCCCAAACAAAACGGCTGCTAACTCTTCCCTGAATGCTCGAATATTTGCCAAGCAATATTCACCAAAGATTTCTTAACTTGCATTGAAACCAGCCTCGTGATTATTTGATTCCAAACCTTTTGATGACTGCCAGTCGACACTGTTTGATAGCTGACAAGCAATGCTGTTTGCTAGGAGAGCATGGCCCAGCATTTAGCACTTGACAGCTGACAGCTTACGGGATTTCACATTTCATGCCTGCCAGTGCAATCGGCAAGACACCCGCAAGGCTAGGGTTTCCAATTTTGAAAAGCTTCACATTCAGATTTCTAATGCTGGAGATTCCAATTTGGGACTTGATTGAAGTTTGGAGATTTGCAAACACTTCTTTTGAGTTCTAGACAGTTGCATGGTTTCTCTTGTTTGCCCCTCCAGGGTCCCTGCTCTCAGTTTTGGGGGGCACTGTGGCATGCAAAATGGACTGCATCAGTTATTCACCCGGAAATCATCAAGCTAAAGTTCTGCTCCCTCTGAACCATACAATTTGGGTGAGGGGAAACAAGAGAAGGTACAGTGGTACCTCAGGTTAAGAACTTAATTGGTTCTGGAGGTCCGTTCTTAACCTGAAACTGTTCTTAACCTGAGGTACCACTTTAGCTAATGGGGCCTCCCATTGCTGCTGTGCGATTTCTGTTCTCATCCTGAAGCAAAGTTCTTAACCCAAGGTACTATTTCTGGGTTAGCGGAGTCTGTAACCTGAAGCGTCTGTAACCCGAGGTACCACTGTATCAAAACAGAAATTATTTGCAGTTGCAAAAGCACAACAGAATTGTTCCGTAAGAATCAATTGTGACTTTAAAATGTGTATTTCATAATCTGTGCTTCAGTCCCCTTAGGAAAAGTTCCCGTGACAGGGCCCTTGTTACAAAATATCTGTGCCTTTTTGGTGATTTAGGCACCATCCTTCAGAGGACACTTCATTTGCTTAATTCCTCCAAAAAAAAAAACAAGTTTAGTGAGAGGATGTCAGCTTATTTAAAGGGATGAATTTGAGTGTAAATCTGCTCCGAGAAGCAGCACTCCGGCTAAGCTCCTCCAAGGCATGTTGAAATCATTGGGATTTACTTCCAAGTAAACATGCTCACGTCTCAACGCCATCATCGAACGCTCCTGCGTCATTTGCTGGATCAGTAAAGCTTTGGGGAGGAGGGTTATTTTGAGGGTGCTTGCTGGGGTCCTGCAACGTGCATTTTAACCTGACTGCTCATCGAACGGTCACTTAAGAGCACGACAATTAAATGGCTAAAATGTTTTGTGCCATCCCTGCACAGAGCTTTTCCAGGAAGGGAAACAGCAGGCTAACTTCTCCGAATGCGAGGCCAGGGAGTGGGCAGGCAGGAATGAGCCATTTGGCTGGGGGGCCAAGGCTCAAATATGCCCTTTTTAATTTCCCTCCGATCAGAAATAGCAGCTCCAACCCAAATGCAAAGCAGATGCCCACTTGTTGATGATGTTGTTGTTGTGGTGGGGTTTTTCCGGCACGCAGGGCCAACCCATCCCCGCTGGCCACAGTGGATGTCCTCCACCCCATTCTCTCCTGATTGCTCTCAGATGAAACAAAAGCCCCTCCATTCACTTATATGGGAAAATCAGTGACTTATCCGGCAGGGTCCTGGGGTGAAAGCTAAATTCCCTCCTCAGCTGCATGAAGCAAAATTGATGGAGAGGGCAGGATCCACAGTGAGAGCTGGATGAAAATATATGGATGAACCAGCTGGAGACAGAACCAAGATTTAAAAATATAAGGGACCTTATTTATTGTATTTCAGGAGGGGTAGGTGGGCAAAATGGTCAGTTTCAGTTTCCTTCAGTTTCTCATTTTTTGCAAATGTTAAATTCAGTTCACCTTTCCATATCAGTTTTTATTTTTAAAATAACCACTTTTCAAAGTTTTCATAAATATTCATCGCTACTGCAAGTATCTCCTAATATACACAATTGTGCATGAAGGTCTGCCTAATAAACATATTTTTTTGCAAAAACATTTCCCTCCTATACATCCTGCAGCATCACATAAGACTCGGGCAGTTCTGCTGTTAGCTTCTGTGAGACAAGGATTGGAAATCTAAAGGGCAAATGCCAAAAATTATTAATTAATTAATTAACTTTCTATACCGCCCTTCATCTGAAGATCACAGGGTAATTTACAATATAATGTAAAAGAGATGTGTTATAACAATGCATGAGGTATAGCTCTCTCGAAACATCAAAACATCTCTTGCAACATCTAACCACTGCTGAGTAATTCAAGGGGAGACTGAACTCAGCTTGTTTGATAAAGAATAATATCCCTTCTTAAAGTTTATTAACGGCAGAGGTGAGTTTAGAGAGCCTCCAGTGATTCAGTCATCTTCATGGCAGTTTTATTTGAAAATATTAGTGACTTAGTTTGGGCTTTCAGGTGTATAGCAGACTTAATATTGTATGTAATTCTGTTGCATTGCATTGTGCCAGAGTTGTCCATGATTTTTCTCTTTTGCTACTATTGAAAAGAATGTTACGATTTCTTTAAGAAAGAAAAAACAACCCAGTAATGTATGCATTTAATGCATACTTTGCCCCAGGATATGCATTTTCATACACATTACTTGGCCTTGCAAAATTCAGAAAAGTGCAAATTTCGAAGGATACTTCCACTTTTCAGTTTGCTTATCTATTCAGAGAAAGTGTGAATTAGGTCGGTTTGCCTTTAAATACAAAACCGAACTGAATTTCTCCCTCATCTCCAGTATGCATGGTGGGTGGTCGAATTCCATAGCCACCTATTGATCAAGGCTCCTGTCTATACCTTTTTACCCCATATACACTTTTGCTTTGCATTTATATTGTGCCTTTCCAGGGCTCTCAGTGTTGTTCATCTCGGTAAGACAATTCCCCCTCACAGTCAACTGTGTGAGGGCATTCAATCTCGCGAGTCCCATATTAAAAACAGCAGGTTCCGCTTTCAAAGTGGGGAATGGGGTGTAACAGAGATGGAGACCCTCCCAGATACTTAAAATCATAGAACCGTACAGTTGGGAGGGACACTAAGAGTCATCTAGTCCAGCCCCAATGCAATGCAGGAATCTCAGCTAAAGCATCCCTGACAGATACTTATGGAGATGACACCTTGCAGGGATATTTGCAAACACTGGGACTTCAAAGCAAGTGATGGGGAAAATGGCAAAATCAGGTATTCCTCCCCATTCTTTTTCTCTTTTGCACAGAGGGGCTATTGCAAATAAACAAACAGCTGTTTCCTACCCAGATCCTTTTCTCGGGGCCTCTCTACCGAGGCTTTAAAAACATGGAAGCAGGTGCAATGTGTGTGTTTGTGTGCACTTGCTAAAAGACGCTCGCTTTGCAGGGTTGATGGGCTGGGGGGGGCGGGGGAGGAATCTGGTCCCTTGAGAACAGCGCTTGAAACCCAGCTGGGAATTTGCAAGGGCGATTCATGGCTTCTTCCTCCTGCTCTGCAGTGCCCCCTCTGGCTACTTTAGGAACACTACCCTCTGACCTCTGAAGAGGAATGGCTTTGAAGAATAATACATTTCTTCCCCACTTAAAATCAGCCTATAGGGAGGAAATATTAGGCTGCGGGCAGACGGTGGCACACAGGGAGGAGCACAAATAGGAGGCGCACTCAAAGCCTTGAGGTCCATTTTACTTGGGGCCGCAGGCAGACATCCAAGTAAATAATTTCAGCCAGTTTGGTCCATTATTTACAACACACATATGCATTTATATTCCTTTTGGCTCTGTATTGGCTGACATCCTGTCATCTAGTGGGTGGGAGCATGGTTCGCAATAATGAATTTGAAACGAGTTTTCATACTCCAAGGAAACACAATAGGAATTTTGTCTCCCCCTTCAAACTGCGATTGTGCTAAAGCATTAAGGTGGTCAATGTCAAACCGTTCGAACAGCCCATTCACTGCCTCAAACTCGAGAGATTTAAATTTCAGGAAAATATAGATTTTTATTTTCAGGAAAATAATGACTTGTAAATATAGTTGTTATCTATCTGCACACAAGCAAACAAATGCAAGGACAAATTGTCCCTCTGATTTATGGCTCTGTTTGCAGACATCCACCAAAACATTGTGCCCTTTGCTCTGCAATCGACAAAATGAGATAAATCCATGTTCCTGAATTGCAGTTTTTCTTAAACTGCATTCAAAGTCTGGATTCTCTGCAAGACATTAATCGCTGGAAGGTGCATAACCCCCAAATCATACGTATTTCTTCCTTTCTCAAAGATCTGAGAGGATCTATGCAATATTTATACTGAGAATTAAACACACACACTGAAGTTACAGCTGAGTGTTTCAAACAATTTGCATGTCATTTAATCAGTTTCCCTAAGGAATTTGATTAGCCAGTGTGACTGTGCTGTGATTCAAACTTGGAGAGATTGTTGTAAACAAATTCCCATTCATAGTTTATTGAGCTTCCTTGATTCTCTTCCCCTCCCCCTTCTGTCAAAGGGGGGGGGAGTTTAAGAGAGAAAGAGTCACTGAGCTATTTATAGATCCTCCCACAATCTCATAACAATTAGAGGTTTATTATCATTAAATAAACAAATAATTGAGAACTCAGCTTGATAGGACGGCATGCCGCTTAGGCCCAGATACAGTGAAAGTCGGAAAGACATCTGCATCGTCATAAGTTCCAAAACAAGAACAAGAACATCTTTGATCCTCAAAGTTTTGGCAAACCGTCTTCCCCCTCCGTGCCCCCTCCCAGGCCATGCAGAGATACATATATATTTACAATCTATTTAGCTTGCTAAAACCCAACAGGCCACACATGTTTCCAGGTCTAAAGTCTCCTTCAACAGTTAAAAAGAAGGGAGGCCTTTTCACACAAACACACAGGCAGTTCTGAAATGCTACAAAGCGAACAAATAATCCCCCCCCCAAAAAAAAATTCCTAGCAATAATTTTCAATCTACAACTTTAAAATAAAGGCTTTGCAGAGAGTCTGGAGCACGCAGAACGATCCGCATTAAACTGCTCTCATTTCTAATCAAGGACAAGCTTTCGAGGCAGAAAACTGTTTTGACAGCCAGGGATTCCCAAACCCTGGTTTCATTTTACATTTGCTCCAGATGGAACACCCCCCCCCAACACACACACAACTCCCCTTCAGAGCCAGAGATCTGCTATGACCCGGCCTGCAGGGCACAAGGGGGTCTGGATCTCCCCTCCCCCGTCACCCCGTTGCCCACCCCACAGCTGCAACCCAGGCGTGGGTGCTGCAAGGCCCGCTTGCGGTTCCACCATAAGCAAAGTGGGCTCCTTCTGCAACTTTCCCTCTTGCCTTCCCCACTGCAACAGAGGAAAGGAGCTGATCCATTTGGGAGCCCCTGAAGACCCACAATCTGAACAGGGGAAAGGGGGAAAAGTGAAGCGTCCCAGAATCGAACCACCACGTCAGAATCCTTCAGAAAGATAAGCCGAGTGAGTCCTCCCAGCAAATTGAGTTTGATCAAGAGTCCTCGATTTATAGAAGAGCCAGTTGAAACGGAGGGGGTACTCCACAAAACTGGAAAACTTCTAGAAAAAGTATCTAGAACGGAAAAACAAAAACAAGAATCCACAAACCAACCACGACCTTGTTTCTCCAGCAGCGAATCCTCCCCCTTCTCTGAAATCACAAGAGCCCAGAGGAGATGTTTTCTAAAAAAGCAAAAAGCAAGTCCCAGGTCTCTCTTGAAAGGAACGTTCCACAAACGCACTGTCGATAAATTAAAAAAAAAATGACAAGGTATTTGCACGCACAA
Source organism: Podarcis filfolensis (assembly GCF_964270895.1). Taxonomy (NCBI): domain Eukaryota; kingdom Metazoa; phylum Chordata; class Lepidosauria; order Squamata; family Lacertidae; genus Podarcis; species Podarcis filfolensis. The sequence continues at coordinate 3,109,180 of NC_139608.1, forward strand.
AGACACGCAAAATTCCCCAGTAAAGCAAAGAAGAAAAACAAAACAAAACAAAAAACAAAAGTGTCTTATTTCTGAACGGACTTCTCCTCCTTCTTCCTCGCTCTCAGCCCGAAAAACTGCAGGTCTGGGTCCCCCTCCCTTCTTCCTTTTTCAGTTTTTTAAAAATACGAACCTTACTCCAATTCTTCACCCTCACCAGCGCCTGCGGCGCAACGAGGATTTCTCTTTGCCCTCCTCCTGCTCTCGTTTCTTTTTCTCCCCTTTCCTACTGAATATTGCTGGCGGCGGCGGGGGGGGGGGGAAGAGAGAAAAAGCAAAAAGTCAAAGCAACCCCCCCCCTTCATCAAAAGCTGCATATTATTATCACCATGTTTGGGGGCTCTCTCCCTCTCTCTGCTTAGGACCTGAAAAGCAAATGCAAAAGCCTTTGGAACGAGGGGGGGGGTTGTTAAAGCTTTTTTTTTTCTCCCCTTAAAGAGATGCTGGGATGGGGGGGTGGGAACCGAAGCTGCGAAATGGAATTCGCCCCGGATCCCCGGATTTCTCTTATGTCACCGCCAAGCAAATTAGTTCTCAGAATTCCAGCGGGGGGAGGCGGGCGGGAGGAGGAGGGGGAGGAAAGCGAATAGAACTCTGCAACATTGTATTGAGGCCGATCCCTGACGTCACGGTAGGCAAGGTCCCCACGTGACTGCCAGAGAGGAGCCTACCACTGGCGACGGGGGGGCCCGGGCCCCGCACCTCCCTCCTGGCCCCTTCCCGCAAGCTTTTTCCCGGGGGTCTCCTTGGAGACCCTTTCCATTAGTCTCTCTGCAAACTCGGGGGTGTTCCCGAGTGGGTTCCGGGCCCCCTTTGGCCCCTCCTGGCAGAAAGCCCTTCCCCGGGATCCTCCCCGAGCTGCCTGCGATGGTAGCGCCTGCCGCTCAAATTCCGAGAATTGAGCTGTGTTGATTCTTAGAATTGGGGTTCTTAGAAGTGGTGATGCAAGGAGTTTCTAGGAAAGCGCGGAGACCAGGTGATTCGCTCTCGCTCGCTGCTTTGCATTGCTGTCGCTGTCCGGGCTGCTGCTGCTGCTGCTGCCGCTGCCTGCGCCCTGCCTCTTCGGATGAGGATGATTAATAATAACCAGAATAATAGCCATAATAATATTTAGAGCAATAACAATAGCAACGCAGCCAAGATGCTGGCGGCGACGGCGGCGGCGGTGCCAGGGCTCCGTTGCGCGCTGCGCCTCTTTCATTTCCATCCATCCCATTGCCACCTTTTTTGTTGCCTGGAAATCGGGGGCTTTTTGAGCAAGGAGGGGGAGGTGGCTGGAGGGGGGGAAAGGCTCTGGTCCCGTTCGGCGCCGGTGCTTTTGCAAAGGGGGGTCTGTTTCTCGCGTTGTATGTGTGTGTCCCCCTCTCTTTCCTTCTCCCTGGCGCGGCAGGTGGAAGGCAGGCGGGCGGGCGCGCAGGGCTCCCCCTGCTCTCCAATGGCCCAGAGCCACCAGGAGGGGGGGGGAAAGCCATGCTTGGCTCTTAAGCCTTGTCAGTCTCCCCGGCGGGGTTTGCTGCCTGCCTGCCTCGCTCTCCTGAGCCGGTCAATTTCTGCTTGCAGGGAGCAGAGAGGGTGGCTGTTTTGACGCTTGTCAAGGCGAGGAGGCGCGGGGCGTTTTGCCGAGGACCGTGGCTGTTGTGTTGGGATCGCGTGTTTCCTGGGCTGTTTTTTTGGAAGGGCTGCCCGTGGAAGGAAGCTGACGGGGAGGGAGGGAGAGCGCGAGAGAGCTCCGGGGGAAGCTGGTGGTGGTTCTGATCGGGCGAGCCGAGCAGGGCACCTCTTCTCCGCGAGTCCTCCCCATGCACAGAGCCGGCGGCCACCTTTGCTCGTGTTTGTCCCATCGTGACCGGGTCTTAATATTTTTTGGCCGTGGAGGCATTTTTCAAATTTCCCCCACCCTCTTATTTTTATTTTCATTTTCAATCACTTTGCAAAACTGGGTTCCCCGAAACGTGTTTTGTTTTTTCCTTCTCCCCCCTCTCTTCTCTTTCCTTTCGGGCGCTCGATAACGCCAGCTCGCCTTGCTCGCCTGGCGCCGCTCCACCGACCAGGGCCTCGCGTGCGCGCGGGCGAAACGCACAAGGGCAGCCGCGGAAGGGAAAGAAGCGGAGGAGGAGGGGACGGTTGTTTGTTTGTTCCACCGGGCGACCCAAATATAAATAAACAAGCACAAGTAAACATGCAACCGGCTGGCGCTCCGAAACCCACAAAGCGTGTATATATAGGATTGCGCGCCGGGGTGAAGGGGTTTCCCCAATGGGGCTTACTCCCGAGGAAACATGCAGAGGATAGAAAACACGCACCCCCAAAATTCCCTTTTTTGTCTTTTCTCGGGGGCAGACAAAAAGCCAGCTGACGACTGACTTATGGCCGGGCAACTCGCCCCCCAAAGAGATCGGCCGGGTCCCGAGGCTTTGGGCACCTGCCGCGGCGCGTCTCCCGGGATCGGGGCCGGAGAGGGAGGGGGCGCCTCTCTGGCCTCGCGCTGTGTGTGTATTTCTGCGGCGGCCGGGGCTGCGTGCCTGCCACTCGCCTCCCAATGGCCGGGCCGGCCTCCTCCTCTCTCCTTCCTCCTCCTTCTCGGCCGGCTGTCATCCGGCGCGGCCCGGGTAGCGGCCGCCGGAGCGCCGCGCGCGAAGCCGGAGAGCGCCGGGGCTCTTTCAAAGGCGGGCGCGCGCGCGGAGGAGCGCGGGAGGTGGAGGTCCCTGGCCCGGCGCGCAAGATGCGCGCACGAGCCCAACGTAGGACGGTGCTTCACTCCCGTAACAGCCCCAGAAAAAAAGGGGGGAAAAAAACCTGTCTGGTTCCGCCGGCAGCCTCTGCCGCAAACCCAGAGAGGCAGGCAGTTCCCAACATCTCTACCCCCGCATCGCAATTTCACATGTGCATGTACAGTATATATATATATAAATAATATATATATATATTTAAATGGAGCTGCAGAAAAAAATATTTGCCACGATGCGTTTTGTTTCTCTCTTTAAAAATATGAATATATGGGGGACTCGTGTCTTTGAAAAATATTAGGAAAGGCGAAATCCTTCATCTTGGATACTTTGGCGATGCCGGGGGACTTTATCACGCAGCAGAATTCTCCAGGGTGGGTTATATTTGGGTAGGGCGATGTGAAGAGAAAATGTTAGGGGGCAGACCCTCTTGTTTATTTATATCCGCGCCCCTGCCTCCGCGGGGCGCCGGGTTGTTGTGTTTCTCCTGAGCGAAAAATAGGCAGGTCCCGGCCCCGAGGAGACTCCATCTGCGTTCGATATCGGCTGGCGCGCGTCGGGTCCTGCCGGCGCGCGAATGTTTCCAGGCTCCCCGGCGTGTGTGTGCGTGGGGACGGTGGCGGGGGGGGGGGGAGAGAGAAAGGCAGCCAGCTGAGCCTGGGAACAGAAGCTGTGCCATGAAAACAGAGTCTGCCTGGTGGAGGTGGCTGTTGGATTAATATTAATCCCTGTTTTCTCTTCTTCTCTCTCCCCCCCCCCCCGCCTGATAGCAAATGTGGCGACTTTATTTTCAAGAAACAATTAAAAAACGAGCCTCTCTCAAGGATGTAGGAAAGTCTGGTTTCCGAAACACGAGCCCAATTTTTAGAAGAAGAAAAAAAATCCAGTGCATTTGAAAGATACATGTAATATACTGTAACAGATATGGGGGACACTAGAATTTAATCTATAGATGTTTTTGCTGGACGTTAGGATTGGTGATGGTAAGATCAGGCAAGCCTGGAGTGCGGTTTTAATTTTTTTTGGGGGGGGGGTCTTTTTGCTCTCTTATTCTGGAGTCACCTACTCCGGAATAACAGACCCCCTCCCCCAATTCCATGCTAGCCAAATTTTGCCACTCCGCTCCCCTAGACATTAAGCCTTGAAATAGGTGTGGGGAGATGGGAGACCCCATCTTTCTCTATCCGTTGACTATGGAAGTGGGGCAGTTACCGCGCAGTTAAGCCTCGCTGGTTGCTCCAGGCTTCCCCTATCTCTCCAGAATGGCCCAGACGGTCCCTTTAAAAAACAAACAGATCCAGACGCTTGAAGAAGCGTTCCTGGAAGGGAACACAGGAATTAATAGCGGGGAAGGAGACGCATTTATTAACACTTACCCGTCTGTAAACTGATCTCCTTAATCCCTGCAGAGAAAGAGGCAAAATTTAGGATCTGGGTTTGGACAAGTGGAGGGGGGGAGCCCTCTCCAAAGCCCTAAAGCCCAGGGCAACTAACTGCCCCCTCTGCTGAGCCAAAGACCCACGAGTCAGGGGTGCCTGTTTGTTTTGGTACCCCCCCCCTCCCCAAATTAAAATGCTTTGGAGGGCGAGAGCGGGGCCGTGGAGAAGGCGGCGAAGTCTTGTTTGTTTGCTTAAGGAACGGCCAAGGCGAAAGGAGATCGAGCGCAGCCAACTCTGAGAGTTCAATCCTCGCTCTCTCCCCCTCCGGCACTTTTTGTAAATTTCTTAAAGCGCTTCCTTAGAATAAAGGGGTCTATATTTACGGGGGGGGGGAGAGAGGGGGGGAATCATGTTCTCTTAGGGACAAAGTTATCCAGGTGTAAGGGACAGTTGTTAGAAATCCAATCTCTTTATTTAAAAAAAATAATAATAATCGAGGATTTCCCCGTCCTTCGCATGACAGAGTGTGTTTAGGTGTGTCTTCTCCTCCGGAGTGGGGGTGGGGGGTGGGAAAACTTTGTTGTGAGTTGGAATTGGGGGGAGAGAGAGAGACTTCTGATTTAAATCGGTATGTTTGAGTGTGGGGCAAGATTGACCCCTGGTGGTTAAATGTGGAATAGCGGAGCAGGATCGCTCTCTCCTCCCCCCCTTCCTCCCCCCATTTGGCAAATCTGTGGGGTGTGGGTACCGTATTGCAAAATAGCCTCGGTTGTGGGTGCTGCGAAATGTAGAGAACGCTGTTGGGGTTTGCCCTTGTCCTGTGGGTGAGGTGCTGCCTCTTATTTAAAACAGCATTTGCCCAACGTTCACAATGCTTTGCAAAAGGCCTAGAGTTTGTTTGCGGAGTTTTGTTTTGGGCTTTGAATTGTTTCTGTCCACCAGCAAACCCGCCCTGTGACCCTCAGATGAAGGGCTGTATCGAAATCTAATACATTTAAACATGAGTTTAAAATAACCTCTAGGCCCATTTTGCAGATGGGGAAACTGAGGCTTCAAAACCACGGGCAGAGCAGGGAGTCTGAATATGGGCGTCTGTATGTCAGGTACTAGAGACACAGAAGGGGAGAGGGTTGCTCGTGTGCTCAGATCCTGCTTGTGGGTTTCCCCAGAAACGCATTTGGTTGGCCACTGTGAGAACAGGATACTGGATTCGATGGGTCGTAGGCCTGATCCAGACAGGCTCTCCTTAATGTTCTTACGTGTGATTCTGCCCCACATTTAAACTGTGTATATGAGCAATAGAAAGGAGTTTTGCAGGGTCTAAAATAGGAATGGGGAACCTGCGGCCGTCTAGATGGTCTCTGGCTTCTTCTCATGGTCGCTGGCCATCCTCAGGCTGACTGACAGGCAGGTGTTGGAGTTCAGCATCATCCAAAAAACTGCAGGTTCCTCACGCCTAGGTCTTAAAATCAAACCAGGAAGCTCCAGGATTTGACACACTAGAGTCTGGCAGTGGGAGAAACCTCCTTACCATCTAGTACAAGGCTTGTGTTTTTCCACTTCCATCAAATCAAAATACAAAGAGAGGCTTGATCGGAGGTTTGTTTGTTTTTTTAAAAAAATGTTTTAATTATTGTTTGCGACGCCGCAGGGAGAGATTTAAAGGAGGAATACAAAGTACAGTCTGCCTTCAACCCTTGGGGGGGGGGTGTCCAAGCTTGCTTCATAGTAAATTGAGGCAATCTATTTGAAAAGAGAGAGAAACTGGATCAAAAACTGACATTTATCCAGCTGAATGGATGGGTAACTGCTCTCAGGTAGAAGGTCTTCTCATATAGGTAGGGGGAAAGTGCAGAACTTCACCAGGGAAAGGGTCCATCAACTCTCAGGATTACCTTTGGTTCCAAATCGGATACCAATAACAAACTTCGTTGGTCTCTAAGGTGCTACTGGAAGGGATTTTTTTATTTTGTTTCATCTCAGGGAAGTTTGTCAGACAACCTGCAAAAGGAAATACATCTTTATTGCCTGAGTGTTGGGTCTTCTTATGACTCTTGGCTGCTGTGCAAAGATCACCTGGTTTGGTTAAAATTGGCCTTCATCATCCTGGTGCCCTTTTCCAGATAGGCTTCTGGAAGAACGGTAGCTTTATTTGCACTGGTGGGTTCCCGGCTCAAAGCATGGCCCCTTAACCTAGGCGTAGCCCACCTGGTGCCTTCCAGGTACTGGACAACAACTCCCATTAGCCCCAGCCCCTGTGGGAGGTTGATGGGAGTTGTAGTCCAATCTATGGAGGGCGCAAGGTCGGCAAAGGAACTAGCTTGTCTTCTGCTCCGAGGGAAGGGCTCAAACTGATGGATTCAGATTGCAAGAAAGCGAAATTCCAACTAAACATTTTGAGAGTAGGAGCTGTTTGAGAGTGGAAAGATAGCTGGTGGTTTCTCCGTTGTTGGAGGTTTTTAAGCAGAGCTTGGATGGCCACCTATCAGGGATACCGCGTGGCGGTAGACTGGCTTACCTTGGAGGGTAATCCAATTTGACAATTCTTTGATACCAGAAGTCAAATGATTTGGGGGCAGCAGCAAGAGAACTACTTGCTGGAGTATGTCTCCCCATATATGTCAACACCCACTGTTTTGCCTTGCACAACTTCTCATTTCAATGGGATTTGCGCAACACAGTGGATGCAGCCTAAGTTTCAGCTTCCCAAACTAAAGGATGCCAAGAGCTGTAGCTTAATTTTAAGAAAACTTTTTGAGTTCTGCAAAGGTGTGAAGAGGTGAGTGGGGGTGCTAATTGGTGGGGGTCTGGGGTCAGTTTTGAAACTTGAATTTGGAGATCAGGTGCTGGTAACTGGAAAGCCAGAAGGGCACATCAGAGTTGACTTTTTTTAAAACAAACAAACCAAAATACCGGTCATTCAGGAAAAAACCTGATCCTAGGATTTCAGCCATTTCAGTTTCAGGAAACGCGTGTTTAGCTCTCCCATTGAAATGAATGGACTTTCTGTGTGCTTGATGGGCTGGATTAATGGGTTTTTGTGTTGCCCATGTTGCACAGAAGTCTCTGTGTGCAGTTTGGAAAACTGAACAATGATTTCCACCTCCCTCCAAATATGTACTCGTAAGTACTGAGCCAGTTCAAAACTGGGCCCGTCAAGGTTGGCTCTGCATTGTCCTTGGCCAAGCCAGCACGCTCCAGGTGTTTTATCTGAAACATCTGGAGGGCACTCGCTTGGCAAAGGCTAGCTCTGCGCTGGAAGAAATCCCATTAGCAACGTCTGAGCTGGTTGGAGTGAAATGCAACACTGGTTTTTGCACGGTGGTCCGCGTGCGAGAAGCTTGTTTACTCTTCCTCCTTCGTCTCCCACGAACTTTCACTTTGTTTTTTGGGTCAGTATCACTTGTGGTTACTGGGGAGGCAAGGGAGCGGGTGGGGGGGTGAAGAAAGAGATGGCTTTGGGGAAGTGGTTACGGCCACGGAGTCCTGTTTTCACTCTCGCTCTCGCTCTCCCAGTGGCAGGTTATATAAAAACTCTCTGTTTGCAAGTCCCCCCCCCCCACTTCTAATCTGTTCTCTTACTCATTGTGGGCATAAAAACACTTATTATTATTATTATTATTATTATTATTATTATTATTATTAAAACCTCTTGCATGTTATGGTTACTGATTTATTTTCTGCGCTCTTGATTCATTCATCAAACGATTCTCACGAAACTTAGCCACTCAACACAAAGCTTGATTTTATTTACCCATTTCAGTAAATTTATACGCTGCTTGATTGCAAAGAAAACCTCAAAGCGGTTTTCGTTAAAAGGCAAAGCAATAAAATGACCGCGATGCAAAATTAACAACAGTGAAAATTCTAAGACAGACAACTTCCGATTTGCTCGGGGGTCTTTATAACTTTGTGTGATAGCCCCAATGTGGGTCCAAGGTCCCCACCCCATCAAAATATTCCTGGTGGCAATGCTACTACCGTTTTCCCTTTCTGGGGGGAGGGACAGGTGAAATATCAGGAGGGTCTGCTATGCGTCTGTAAGTCAAGTGCCCCAAATAAACCAGATGCGTTAAGAAATTCTTCCCTTCTGAATATGCCTGCGGTTGACTTCCAGACCTTAGTAAATTTGTTAGCAGATCCATTGTAATTGAGGGAAAATCTAATCAATTTCATTTCTCCTTTAAGCATAACTGAAGTCTGGATCCAATCCTTTGTTGAGCCCAGGGATGGGGAATGGGGCACCCTTTAGGCGGCAATTGCCAAACTTCTGTTGTCCACGCTCCTGTAACCTCTAGATTAGATTATGGCAACGTGTTATATTTGGAGCTGCTTCTGAAGATGGTCTGGCAGTCATTTACACCTCTAGTGCCCCCTTGCCTCCCCCTTGCCTCTTAGCCTCCCCCCAGGTCCCTGCCCCACAGTGTCCATTGATTATAGAATAAAATGAGAGCCAGTGTGCTGTAGTGGTTAAGAGCAGTGGACTTGTAGTCTGGTGAACCGGGTTTGATTCCCTGCTCCTCCACATGCAGCTGCTGGGTGACCTTGGGCTAGTCACACTTCTCTGAAGTCTCTCAGCCTCACTCACCTCACAGAGTGTTTTTTGTTGGGGAGGAAGGGAAAAGGAGATTGTTAGCTGCTTTGAGACTCCTTAGGGTATTGATAAAGCGGGATATCAAATCCAAACTCCTCCTCCTCCTCTTCTTCTTCTTCTTCTTCATCTATAATTAACTAGCCTGCCTGATCTGTAAGGAAATCCCCATGGACTCTAACCCTTAGTTCATCCTCTTTTGCTGCATCTCTGCTGAGGTTTCCCTTCCGCAGATGGCAGCTGCGACGTAGTGATCATACTTTCCCCAGGACCAGCTGGCACCCAGGATTTGAACCCAGATCCATAGCTGATCCTGTTTGTCAGAACATTTGCGTTTGAGCTTCCATCCCTGGTTGAAATCCAACCGGGAGGATCGCTGATCCCTGCAAACTGGCGGTGGGGAAGGGTGTTTGTGAAATCCCGGAATCCAACAGTTATTACCACCAGAAAGTTCTTCCTTTAGTTCAGTTGTAATCTCCTTTCCTGTCATTGGATCCCATTGGTTTGGGTCCTGCTTATAAGATGGCTCTCATATCCCCTCTCCTTCTCTCGGATAAACAAACCCAACTCCCTCAACCGTTCCTCATCAGGCTTGGTTTCCAGACCTGTTATCAGATCTTTCATATGTGTGTGTACAGGGGGAAGAGTAATTTTCTTGAATATGGGAATTGGCCTTTGAGAAAGCAGCAACAACTCAAACATTTCGCACACGAGAAGAGAGTGTGTCTGCGTGAGTCAGGCAGCCTGTGTGATAAGGGACGGACGGACATGGGGTGCCCTGAGCAGGAAGAAAGGAGGGAGTGTTGGCAAGTCGGGGTGAGCAGTGGTTACATATTTTCATGCCCACTGCTCCTTGTGCATTTTTCTAATCTATGGGTTGTGCTGAAGAAGATTCTAGTGAAACAGTCAGATTATCCAGGATCACTGTCCTACGTTGTTCTTCACTTACTACTTCGGCACCATGAACTCCTAAAAAAAGTTTTGCCGCTTAGCCAACTCTATTACTTTGTTTCAACCATAGACTTATTATACTTCTATGGATTTCCAAAGATTGACAGACGTGTGTTCATTTGGTTACAAATATATTAGAGAATTTACAAGTGTACACATTTTGTTTTTGTTGGACTAAATCATGTATATTATGCAATAAGAATTGCAGTGCTATCTAGTATACTGGTCTTCGTGTTGCTTGTGTTGTTTGTTGTGTTAAGTTTGCAACACAGGGGTTTGTTGTTTTGTAGGGGTGAGCACCTTGGCCCATAAGAATGGGCTTGAGTCAGAAATCCTTGCAGGGAGATCTACTGCTAGATTCAAGTATACCTTATGTCGCCTGCACCTTTGAGGGAAGAAGCACCACAGCTCAGTAGCAGAGCGTGCACTTTGCAAACAAAATCCTCGAATCCTCAGCATCTCTGGTTAGGTCTAGGAAAATTCTCCGCCTGAAACCAAGGAGAGCCCCTGCAATTCAGGGCCGACATACTGAGCTCAAGGGGCCAGTGGGTTCCTATGTTCCTGTGCTCAGATCACTTTAATTGACAATGCTGGAAATTCAGCCTGGGATCTTCTTGCATGCAACCTTCTCATAATGGTTATGCATGGCCAGCATGCATTTGTAACTGGCTGTATTAGTGTTTGTGCTCAGCTGGTTTGTGGGTCTGCTGAGTTGAAAAGCAGAGCATGGATTTAGTAAAATGTGCCTCACCGCTGAGCAGGGTTGTGATGTTTTTAGAACGAAGCTCCTTCTTCACCCGGTGCAGAGTTAAACTGTGGAACTCACTGCCACAGGAGGCAGTGATTGCCGCCAGAGGCGGCGCCCTTTTAACACTAAGCCTAGAACTTGTAGACATCTGATGAAGCTGAATGTTGGAAGATTCTGGATGGCTGGATGAAATGACTTATTCGTGCAGCACATGTTAGCCTACGGAACTCCCTCCCACAAGAGGTGGTGGTGGCTTTAAAAGAGGACTGGACAAATTCATGGAGGGTGGCTACTAGCCACAATGGCAATGCTCTGCCCTCCACAGTTGGAGGCAGCAAATGATGCTGAACGCCAGTTGCTGGAAGCCACAAGAGGGGGTGTTGTGTTCGAATCCTGCTTGCGGGTTTCCTTCAGGCATTTGGCTGGCTACTGCGAGAACAAGATGGTAGATGAGATGGGGCACCTGGCCTAATGCAGCAGCCTCTCCTCACGTTTTTAACGCTTTGAAGGGTGGAGGAAGGAGGACATCGTACAAAGTTGCAGGCCTCCTTACCTGAGTCATCGCAAAAAAAAGGGCTTCCCACCTCCCTAGTCTTCTCCTTTCAGCAATTCTGAGTGGAGACCGTGTGCGTGTGTGTGTCTGGCTTTTTGTTTTCCTGGTTACAGGCTAACAAACCTGCCCCCTTTCTCTGCCATTGTGTTTCCTAGAAGCATTTGTGTCTGCTCTGGCAGGAAACTGGATCAGGCAGGAGCTTGGAACAAAAAACCTCTTAGGCGCACAATACAGGAGGGGAGGAAGCTGGCAGAATCAAAGTCTCTTTGATCTGCACTGACTAAGGAGTTTCGATGCTCAGAGCCGTGGTTGGCCTCCATTCTCGTCGCCCCCACCTCCATTTTCCTCTTGCTGCTGCTGTCTAATCTCAGGTCGCTTGTCTTAGACAGCAGACAGGGACAGCTAACTTGGGAAGTGAGAGAAAGAAGGCCTCTCAGGTCCTTCCACCAGGAGGGGGGAAACCCAGCAAGCGATCTTTGCTCATTGCGAGAAATGCTGTGGCGAGGATCAGTGACTTCCAAATTTCCCCTCTTCCGAGAACTCTTTCTGCATCAATCTGCTTGCTGCAGAACTCCTGGTTGGGGTCCAGTTGCCTTGCATAGAGTGCATGAGCACCACAAACAGTGCCAGTGTTCGCAATTAGCCAGGCGCGTTTTGCTACCAGTGCAGGTCCCATTTGCAACCGCATGGAGATTTCTGGGCACCAGGTTTAAAAACCTCTGCCTTACTCTGTAGTCAATACCGTTTCTGTTTCCACCGTGCGTGTTTCTTCTTCTTGCATACTGGGACAAGCAAATTGTAAGAGCAAACACAATATCAAAGAATCATGGAATTGTAGCATTGGAATAATAATAATATAATAATAATAATTTATTATTTATACCCCGCCCATCTGGCTGAGTTTCCCCAGCCACTCTGGGCAGCTCCCAATCAAATATTAAAAACAATACAGCGTTAAATGTTAAAAACTTCCCTGAACAGGGCTGCCTTCAGATGTCAGGATAGCTACTTATTTCCTTCACATCTGAAGGGAGGGTGTTCCACAGGGCGGGCGCCACCACTGAGAAGGCCCTCTGTCTGGTTCCCTGTAACCTCACTTCTCTCAATGAGGGAACCGCCAGAAGGCCCTCGGAGCTGGACCTCAGTGTCTGGGCTGAACGATGGGGGTGGAGACGCTCCTTCAGGTATACAGGACCGAGGCCGTTTAGGGCTTTAAAGGTCAGCACCAACACTTTGAATTGTGCTCGGAAACGTACTGGGAGCCAATGCAGATCTCTCAGGACCGGTGTTACATGGTCCCAGCGGCCACTCCCAGTCACCAGTCTAGGGGATCCCAAAGGCTATTTAGTCCAGCCCCTGGGCAAACGGACATTCTGTGTTGGCAACCGCAATCTAGATTCAAGGTGCCATTCGGCGCCTAGGTTATATACCTGAGTTTCTAACGTTGGAACAGCCATAGCTCAGTGACGGAGCAGCAGGCAGAAAGAAGGTCTTCTTCCATCCCTGGGATATCTGCCTTGAAACCCTGGAGAGAAGATGCGGCCAGTCAGTGTGGGAAATGCTGAGCTAGTCAGACCAGCACTATGGCTCTATCTAAAGCAGTTTCCTATCTTCCTGCGTTTGCCAGAACTTTAGGATTTCAGCATCGCCTTGGGCGAGCCGAGAGCAGAGACAGGAGAGCACCTGCTACTCCTATGGTCATGTTATGCAGAGGGCCTATAAGTTGTCCTTCTGGGAGGCTTGTTTGCCACTGCAGATCTGCTTCCGGGGGGTGCCTCACAACTGTGGCTGGGTTCCTTCTGAGGGATACCAGGTTCCCTTCGGATTTGCTTTGGCATTTGCATTTTGCTTTCCCAGAAACAAATGTTGGGCAAAAAGGTAGCTCAGAAGGATCGCAGCAGCATTAAGGAACAACAACACATTGTAGCCGCTGAACTATCAAGCCGAACAGCATATAGACAAAGCAAACGGCGACAGCAAATCCATCAAAACAATTAACACAATTCAGAAATGATGTATTAAATTTTTTTCCGAGCAGTGGTGGTGCTGAAGCATAAGAAATATACTTTAAAAATAAAAACCACCTTTTTTGGCGAGGGCGTGCCTTGCAACTGAAATGAAACAGTACGGAATGCAGTTAAAAATTCCTTCCCTGCAAGGCCTTGAACCCAGTGACCCTTTGGGTCCATTCCAATTCTATGATTCCGTGAAAAAGAACCCAAATGCAGCAGAGGTGATGCTGCCTTCAGAAAGGGGGACAATGAAGGGTGTTTGGGGATGATGGAATTGCTTTCCAGATACTGTCCAAAGGCAGAGTTGGAAGAGACACTAGGCGTCATCTAGTCTGACCCCCTGCTGCAATGCAGGAACCACAGCCAGAGAATCCATGACAGATGGCCATGTAACCTTTGCTTGAAAACCTCCAAGGAAGGAGAGTCCACAACCTTTGGAGGAATTCCGTTCCAATGTCTCAGAAAGCTCTTCCCAATGTTTTGTTGGAATCTCCGGACTTGTAACTTGAATGCATTGGTTTGGCTCCTGCTCTGCCTTCCATATCTATGGGACCGTATCTATGGGACCACCTCTCCTGGTCTGCCCCACAGAGGACCTTAAGGTCCATGAATAACCATAGTTTAGAGGTCCCGGGCCCTAAGGAAGTCAGACTATCTTCCACCAGGGCCTTCTCAGTGGTGGCTCCGACCTGGTGGAATGCTCTGTCCCATGAGACCAGGGCCCTGCAGGATTTAACCTCCTTCCGTCGGGCCTGTAAGACAGAGCTGTTCCGCCTGGCCTTTAATTTGAATTCAGCCTGATCTTTTATTTCCCTTCTCTTCCCTCCCCCTCCCCTTCACCCGCTCTGAGACCCCACAGCTAATTCTCCCCTGGCCTCCTCGCTGGTCCAAGTAGGACTAATTCAGCCAGCTAGCCCTGGGGATTATCTAATGCTTATTTCCCCTAAATTGATTTTTGAATTGTATTGTTATTCATGTTTTTATACTGTCTTTTATGCTGCCTTTATAATTAAGTGTTTTAAATTTGTTGTTAGCCGCCCTGAGCCCGGTTTTTGAACCCGGAAGGGCGGGGTATAAATAAAGAATATTATTATTATGTGGCAGCCCTTCAGATATTTGAAGGCGTCTATCTTTTCTCCTCGTAGTCTCAACTCCCTCATCCCCAACTCCCTCAACCGTTCCTCATCAGGCTTGGTTTCCAGACCCTTGATCATCTTGGTCACCCTACATTCCAGCTCATTAACATCCTTCTTAAATTGTGGACACAGTCCTACGATATCCCTATAGGAGTCTGGATTTCTCTTGCGCATGGTGAGAAATTGCATGAGCGTTTTTTTATCCTCTTTCCCCGAAGCCTTGGGAGATCTTGATGTCTTATCTTTTATTGGGCCAGCTTCTGTTGGTGTAAGGATTTGCGGCTTAGGGAAGGCTGGGACATTGTGTGGAGCAGGAAGGCAGGCGACTGGATGATTGGATCCGGTAGCTTTCCATTCTGCGTGTAGCCATTCTGTTGTGCCAGCTGTATAAGTGGGTAGCTGGTCAATGATTGCAAGGCTGGCTTGTGATCTAAATTCCTTCAATAAAAGGAACTGCAAGATGGGTCTTGGGTGTATTTCTCATGCAAGGCTGCCCTCTTGCGGAGAGAAAGGTGGGTACAATTTCAGTGCGAAACTTTCTGACGAGGGCAAGTGCGATGATGATTAATTTTAGCGTAGCGGTTTTTGTTTTAAAGCGGAGAATGGCAGCTGAGTTGGAGATGCACAGAAAGGGCTCTCTCTGCATCTGAAAGTGAGATCTGGTATGGAGAGTTAATGGTCAACGTGTTTTCTCTTCTTCCTTTTGGTATAGGAAACAGGCTGGTCAGAAATAGCAAAATATAGTTCCAATCCCTAACTAGTGAATCACAGCTTCCCTTGATGGCTTTTAACAAGAAGCTCTGACAAACATCCAAATGGGTGTATAACTGGGAGTTTGTGACCTGCCCCAGCCTTCGGTGCCACTGATTTAAGCAAGGGGGGAAGGCAAAAGATCTGCAAATCAGAACAGAAGGCTTATTGAGGCCAGTAGCCTTTTGTCCCGCAGCTGCCAACCAGATGATGACGATAATTTAATTCATATATCGTTTCATGCCCAAATAGGCTTCTGAGTGGTTTACAAAGTGTAGCCGCCAATTACACAAACATTATATCACCCGTAATTAAAACGCACTATAAAACAATCTCGGTAAAACAACCCAACTATTAAAAGTGGAAACTCTGGTCGAGAGATCAAGAAAACCCAAGACGCCTCTGGGTTGTCCACAAACAGGTGGTGATGAGGGCATATCAGTGGGCGACTGGAGCAACGCTTTTGCACATTTTAGCAAAGCAGGAGTAGGCTATGAGCAGGAAAGGGGGGTGGTTCCCTTTAGAAACTGAAGGAGGAATGAGGAGTTCGGAAAGGGGGCTTGCATGTTCATGGGGTACCGTTCACAAGGCATCACTTCTGCCAACATTGCAGGAGTTGCTAAACTTTGCAGGCCCCCAGCAAGATTTTATTGTTCAATCTTCCACAAACCGTTTCCAAAATACCTTATCAGCTCCTATGCAATATTTTTTTGCAATTGTGGCAAATCTTTTTGCAACATGATTGATGTTTTTGCTATACTAGACTTGTTATTTGTTTTAAAAATTACTAATAAAAACATTGATTTTTAAAAATATCAAACGTTTTCCCGCTTGAGCGCAGGAATCTGGAGTCAGAGCAATTGGCTCTCTTGCTTTTGTTGCTGTCCATTTATTTACAGTATTTCATGGAATTTATACAATGTTTGATGGGTTTTTTTTAAAAAAACACAAATCCTCAGAGCAGTTTACGAAAAGATAAAACGGGAAAATCAAGAAAAAATTACCGCTGTACCTCGAAAACATACAGAGAGTTAAAATACTGAAACAGGTTAAAACTCACATCAAGTTTCTAAGCATCAGGGTAGGCTTGAAAAGAATACACTGATATCACTAGGCAGGGAGTTCCAAAGTATAGGCACTGTCACACTCAAACAGTGAGTTCTTACACACGCAGAACAGATGTGATTTGGCACCTGGGCTGCCCGTTCTACTGATTGAAGAGATCAAGTGGGCACATCTAGGATGAAGCAATCTCACAGGTAAACTGCTCCCAAGAGGAACACCTTGGATTTGGTCTGGTAGCTAATGAGCCCAGATGTTAGGCGCTGGCACGCCTGTTCTAGCTGCCGGTAGCTCCCTGCGTCTTGTGTCATCACAACCGCCACAGCCGCAACGCGCCCCTGGCACTCCCTCTTCAAGCTTGATGGCTTGAGACGAGCTGTGTCAAGAGAGGCTATCCCCAGAGCCTTCAAAATCTGAAGCGGCAATTACGGTATGCAAGATTCCAGGCGGCTTTGTGGAGGGGCTGCTCTCCCTTTCATGTCTCCGAAATGGAATCGTAATGGCACACATTTTTTACGCTGGCAATTAGATGCTGCATTGCAATTCAGCGCCACACATCCCACACTGTTTTTTCCTTTGTGGGTGTGGGAGTGTTTTTATGGGCCAGATCACAAGAGCCACATAACAGAGGATTTTTTTATTTTTTTTACAGTGTGGTTTTTATTGAGATTTCAAAATGCAACGCTGGGAAGACAGGGGATCCGTCCCCAGCTAGATTTAAAAGAAAGAACTGCGGCATTAAAAAATAATAATGTGTGGGATGCTTTTGGTTCCACCTTCATTCCCATCCCTGCGGATCAGAGAATTGTAGGGACCCTCAAGGGTCATCTAGTCCAACCCCCTGCAATGCAGGAATCTCAGCTGGATGCAATTTACATGACAGATGGACACCCAACCTCTGCTTAACAGTCTCCAAGGAAGGAGAGTCCACCACCTTCCAAATTAGTCCGCAGAAAACAATCTTGCTCCATCTCCCATGTGACAGCCCTTGAGATATTTGAAGATGACTATTGATGGGGAGCTATTGTTGGCACCACAGGAATTGTCCTGTGGTTTCCCACAGGGTCCCACATTTTGTCCCCTTTGCTGTCTTGACATCTGGGAGTTGTCATCATGAGGTCTGGAGTGAAGTGTCATCAATATATGGTTCGCACTCGGCTCTATCTCTCTGTCTCATCTGAGTCCGGAGAGGCGCTCGAGGTCCAAACTGCATCTGCTGCAGCGAAACTATATTTAAACTGTAATCTTTGCATTCCATTGCCATTCAACTCCCACCTTTCGATATTCTCCTTTTAGATACCGGCCACCTAAGATTTCGCACCGGGTATCTGACGACATAGGCTCGAGTCCATGGGAGCTTTATGCCATGATAAATTTGTGGTGCCACAAGATTCTTCTGTGCTTTTTGTGTAAGAGCCCAACCCCTCTACTATTATTTTTTAGAAAACAACAACCACACATCTGTTGTGTGACGTGTGACGTTTGGAAAAGGGTCATGGGAGGGAGTTTTGCAGAAGGGTGTGTTGGGTTTTGTTGTTGCTCTGACAAACCCCACCCTGATTTTGCGGTCAAAGCACCTTTGTAAGACCTTTGGGGCAGAGTAGGTGAAAGAAGACTACTGGTCATGCACTGAGCATCTTCAATGGAGCTATAACTTTCACACTATACTATATAAAAAAAGCATTGACCACTTGGGTCCCCGTCATGTTAATACCTGGCTAGCACTGTAGTTTTGTTTTGTTTTTAATATTTTGTTAGGAGCCACCCAAAGTGGCCAGGGACAATCCAGTCAGATGGGCAGCTTATAATTGTTGTTGCTGTTGTTGTTGTTGTTGACCGCAATTCCAGACTGCTGAATGTTGCCAGACAAAGGGAACATGTCACTCCCTTGTTAAAACAACTTCACTCTGTTTCTGGGCACAATTCAAAGGGTCCAAGCTACCTGAAAGATCACATCTCCCATTATGAACCTGCCCAGATGCTGAGATCCCTGGGTGAGCATCTTCTCTCGGTCTCGCTGAGTTCCCTTAGTCTCATCAACATCCGAAGCACAGCTGGTGGTGACCTAGACAGAGCCTTTTCTGTGGCTGCTCCCATATTGTGGCACTGGCTGTGCTTTGGGTCCCTTCCAACTCTGTGATTACAAGGAAGGCGATTCCTTGGGGTCCCTCCAACTCTATGATCCTAGCAATTCACTCCCAAGTGAGGTCAGCCTGGCACCCTCTTTGTTATCCTCCTGGTTTCAGAAAGGCCTTTGGAGACGAAGGTGCAGACATTGCTGACCTCTGGGCTGCTGTCAGGGCAAACTGTATTTTTAATTGCTGGTTCTCAATGTGTCCTGGTGTATTTTAATTATTGTTTTTAACCAGCTTGCATTCTTTACTTTGCATTTTATAATGTTGTTTTTAAATGTCAGGAGCCGCCTTGAATCCCAGCTTAGGAGAAAGGTGGAATATAAACACAATTAATGATAATTATATGAATGCTTGCGGTTTTCCCGTTGGGGCCTCTGGTTGGCCACTGTAAGAACAGAATGCTAGACTAAATGGACCACTGGCTCAATCATGCAGGCTCTGCTTATATATATATATATATACTTACGAGGTTCTTTGTGTTTTTGTCTTTTGTCTGTGCAGGTCTGAAAGAAACCCTTCGACTGTGAATTGAAGCAGGAGGTACGGCTCTGTAATTGCAATTTATTCCTTCAAGTGTGTCGAATGGAATATTGCAGCCGGCTCAGCTGGAAGCGCTTTCCAGGAGGGCGTCTGGCTTGATTTAAGGAAATAAAAACACAAGGGGCGTCCTCCGTCCCTTGATGATGGGAACCGAGTGGGTGGGTTTGGTGGAGGCTGCCCTCCCGCAGTCGGGTGTCGAAGGCTTCCTTCCACCTGCCCCTCTTCAGGAGGGAATTACCGTATTTTTCTCTCTATAAGACGCACCAAACCACAAGACGCACCTAGTTTTTGGAGGAGGAAAACAAGAAAAAAATATTCTGAATCTCAGAAGCCAGAACAGCAAGAGAGATCGCTGTGCAGCGAAAGCAGCAATCCCTCTTGCTGTTCTGGCTTCTGGGATAGCTGCGCAGCCTGCATTCGCTCCATAAGATGCACACACATTTCCCCTTATTTTTTAGGAGGGGAAAAGTGAGTCTTATAGAGAAAAAAATAAAGTACTTTGTGGTCTCTACTTCTTGGTGTTTTGGTTTTCCTTAAATTTCTTGGCCATGTTTGTGACCCCCCTGGGGCCTCAGAGCAGCTTTCGCAGAGTCAAAACCAGAAACGGCAAATCAGACCTGCCATGATACACTTTGAAAGAATTTAAAAAGATGGTTTCAAAGTGCAATTAAAAGGCAACAGGGACAATCGCCAGCATTCAGCCATCCGGCCCTAAAATTCAAAACGAGCCTTTGAAGAAATTTCTGGGGCAGATGAAATAAGCTGGCAATCCTCCTTAGGCAGAAAAAAATCCGCTCTAAGGAATTTTCACCAGTGAAAACGTTCAGCTCCCAGTCACTGCCAGCCTGGCATGGCATCTTTCCAGTTTGGGATGGCCTTCTCTAGATCAGGCCAGTCCCAACCAGCTAAAGCTTCACTTTCCAGTTGTTTTTGGGAGCTTAGAAGCAGGGCATGGAGGTGGGCTGCAGTTCCACCAGTTCACTCGCAATCTATGTTAGTCAGAGGTACACTGCCTCTGGCTATGCAGGCTCCTCTTTAAGGTCCCATGCACTGCTGGTAATATCTAGCAGGCCTGTTTCTCTATAGGCTGCTGCTCCTTCACAACAGCTTTGAAGTGGGAGGCAAACAGGCCTGACCATGTGTTTGGAGTGTATGGGGCTGATTGGAGTTGTAGTCCGAAACTTCTCGAGGGCCCCAGGTTGAGGAAGTCTGGACTAGAGCCTCAGGTGTGTGTTCTACAGATGAGCTCACCCTGCTGAAATGAAGAGCCCTCCTGACCCCATAGATCTCCGCCCAGGGCCACCTGCAGCCAGGACCTCTTTGCAATGCTCGTAATAATTTCTGCCTTTGCTCCCTTCTTCTGCACGCCGACAGGACAGACCCAAGATGGCTTCACCGGCAGACAGTTGCATCCAGTTCACCCGACACGCGAGCGACGTCCTCCTCAATCTCAACCGCCTCAGGAGCAGGGATATCCTGACGGACGTGGTGATCATCGTCAACCGGGAACAGTTCCGAGCCCACAAAACAGTCCTGATGGCCTGCAGGTGAGGAGAACGACCCCAGAACTCACCAACATCTCCTGAAGCTGAGTGCCGGGAGATTCAGGGCTGATAAAAGGAAGTTCCTTCTTCACACAGCGCATAGTTAACTGTGGAACTCCCTGCCACAGGACGGCCACCGACTGGGATGGGTGGAGACTAATTGATGGAGCAGAGGGCTATTGATGGCTCTGCAATTCTTCTGAGTAAGAGCCATGTACCTTGAGCTCCTTGGAAGATAGGTGGGCTGTAAAATGAATAAATCAACACTTCTCCACTTCTGTTTTTTCTTCTTCTCTTCATCCCAGTGGCCTTTTCTACAGCATTTTCACCGATCAGCTGAAGTGCAATTTGAACGTCATCAACTTGGACCCAGAGATCAACCCCGAAGGCTTTGGCATCCTCCTGGAGTTCATGTACACCTCCCGTCTCAACCTGCGGGAAAGCAACATCATGGCTGTCATGACCACGGCTCTCTACCTGCAGATGGAACACGTGGTAGATACGTGCCGGAGGCTGGTCAACACCAGGTGAGTTGGCCTGGGCTAACCTCAGCGAGGTCAGTCCATGGTTATGCATTTTTCGAGAATGTTGTGTGCTCTTAGGGTAGCTCCTTCTACCGCTGGGTCCAGCAGTCCTCACTGTTAGGGGTCTGCTGTGTTAACTCTACCACCATCAGCCCTGGTTTCACCCCAAAGTAGGAAACACTAGAAATCGTGGACATCCAAGGAAGCTGAATGTTGGAAGAACGAAAGTTCTTCTTTTATCTGTCTATGGAACTTGCTCCTACAGTGGTGACCATTGATCTAGATGGCTTTAAAAGAGGAGGTGACAAATTCCTGGAGGAAGAGAGGTCTGTTGCTGGAAACCACAGAAGGTGGAGAGTGCTGTTGTTGTGCTCTGATCCTGCTCCTGGGTTTCCCTTGGCCACCATGAGAACAGGATGCTGGACTAGATTGGCCTGATCCAGAAGACTCATCTTACCCTCTTATGTTGGTTGGCATCCATCTGTCTCAGGAGACAATGGAAGAAGAGTACACCTGCGGGGGTCAAACTAGTGCATGGATAGCTCAGTTGGTTAGAGCATGGCGCTAATGCCAAGGTTGCAGGTTTGATCCTCATATGGGGACAGCTGAATATTCCTGCCTTGCAGCAGGTTGGACGAGATGATCCTCGGGATCCCTTCCAAGTCTACAATTCTATGAAACTGTTGGAGAGTCACAGTGCCTGCTGTGGCTGTAGATACAGGAGAGACATGCTTGGTTGCAGCTGGGGCAGAGGACAGTATCTTCTATCTGTGTTCTAATGTAGGAAGAAGGAAATGCATGTTGTGACCATGATCTATCAATTATTCCAACATTTCCCTCTCTCTTTCTCTCCCTTCCCACCACGTCCAGTGACACAGAGATGATGTCTGCCGTGAAGACTCAGCGGGAAGACTTTCTGGGCGGTCGCCTGGCCAGCCACCCGGACATGATGGCATACAGGAGCAGCAGGGAAGTCTCCGAAAGCGGGCTGCCTCTCCGAAACGGGTCCATCTGCGACGGAAGAGCCTTCGTCCCTGGCTTGTACAGCGGCCTTTCGGGCTCCCCCATCTCCTACACTGGATACAGCCCCATGCCCATCGGCGGGTACCTCTTCTCAGACGAGGAGCTGCGGGAAGCAAGGATGCCCCTGTCGGACATTTCCAGGGCCAACCCTTTCCCGAGGGAGCGGGCGCTGCCGTGCGGCGCATCCAGGACGGGCGCTGCTGGTTATGCCCGGAGCGTCGCCGAGGTATCTCCCGGCATGTGCCAGGCCGCCATCTACTCCCCGAAGAAAGCTGCTGCCGAAGAGGTCAAAAGTGATGTGCACTACAGCGGCGCCCCTGCCCCCAAGCCTGCCGCCCCCTTGGTAGCCCGGAACAGTGCCTACTTCCCCTGCGACAAGGCAGGGAAGGAGGAGGAAATGTCCCCTGCTGAAAATGACATCAGCCAGCGCTTCGAGGCAAGCAACGCCCCCATGAACCGCAAGGTCCTGGTCAGCCCCCAGAGTCCCCAGAAGTCGGACTGCCAGCCCAACTCGCCCACCGAGTCCAGCAGCAGCAAGAACGCCTGCATCGGGCAAGGGCCCGGCGGGCCGCCGGCGGCCAAAAGCCCCACTGACCCCAAGGCTTGCAACTGGAAGAAGTACAAGTTCATCGTGCTCAACTCGCTCAACCAGAGCGCCAAGCCGGACGGCCCTGAGCAGGGCGAGGCGGGGACCCTCTCCCCCCACACCTATGCCCCCTCCCTGACCTGCCAGCAGTCGATGGAGCCCGAGAGCTTGGATGTTCAGTCCCCCACCAAGATGAGCGTCAACGGGGAGGACTCGACGATCCCTCAGGCCAGCAGGCTGAACAACATCGTCAACAGGTAAAAGCTCCCGGTGTGTTAGGGCTCCTTATGGGCTCACCAAAGGCCCACTGAGTGTGGCAGGAGGTGGCAAAGAGGTGGAGAGCTTCCATTTTCTTTCTCCACCCCATCACTGAAGCCCTCAGCTTCGGGCAGAGCAAAGAGGGGTGAGAGGCAGGCCTGCCTTTTCCAATAATAATAATAATAATAATAATAATAATAATATTTTTTTATTTATACCCTGCCCTTCCCGGTTCAGAAAACCGGGCTCAGGGCGGCTAACAACAAATTTAAAACTCTTAATTGATGCAACAAAAAACAGCATAAAATACAGTATAAAACGTGAATAACAATAAATTCAAAAAATTTAGAGAGAGAATCCATTCAATAAACATTAGATGATCACCAGGGCTAGCTGGCTAAATTAGTCCTATTTGGGCCTTTGAGGAGATCAGGGGAGAATTAGCTGTGGGATCCCATTTCCCCCAAATAAGAACATCAGAAAAGCCCGTTGGATAAGGCCAATGGCCCAATCAGCTCAGGATCCTGTTCTCACGAAGACTGCTAGCAGGATCTGAGTGCGAGAGGCCTCTCCCCTCGTGATGCTTCCAGCAACATCCAGCAGCATTGCTGCCTCCAAGTGTGTGGGGCATAGCATGATCATGGTGGCTAGAAGCCATCAATAGTCCCCCTACTCCATGAATTTGTCTAGTCCTCTTTTAAAGCTGTCTGGCTTGGTGGCCGTCACTGCCTCCTTGTGGGAGGGAGTTCCACAGTTTAACTCTACGGCGCGTGGAGAAGGACTTTCTTTTATTTACTCTGAATCTTCCAACACTTTGGATGTCCACGAGTTCTGGTTGTGTCATGAGAGAAGGAGGAGAGATGAAACAGGGGTTGCCATGAAACAGGGGTTGGGTGCCCATCTGCCAAAGGGGTTCTTTAGCTGGGATTCCTTGCACTGCCGTGGGTTGGACTGGATGACCCTCGGGGGGCCCCTCGCCAGGTCTACAGTTCTGTGATTCCGTCTATGTTGCTTACACTCCTTCCCTCACCCGCTCTGCCTAGGTCGCTAGATGGGTCTCCCCGCGGCAGCGACGACCAGTCGCCTTTGTACCTGCATTCTTCCAAGTGCAGCTCCTGCGGTTCGCAATCCCCCCAGCATTCTGAGATGTGCCTTCATACCCCCGGCTCACACTTCGGAGAAGAGATGGGAGAAACGCAATCGGAATACTCCGACTCCAGTTGTGGTAAGCCTAGCCAATCCGTTTCGTGGTTATTTCAGCAATGGAGTTCCGTAGCTCGGCGCTGGGACACCTGCTTGGCTTGCAGAAGGCCCCGGCGGGATCAATCCCAGGTTGGCGCTGCCTGGCAGGGCTGGGATTTCCCTCTGCCTGAAACCCTGGAGAGCATTGTGGGCGATAGCGGATCAGACGGAGCAATGGTCTGATTCGCCGTAAAGCAGATTCCCTATGTTCCCTGCACACTCTCATTTCCCCTGCTTGCTCACTCTATGGGCACACAATATATAGGTACCCAGAAGCCGATCTCTCGCCCTATAAGATACAACACGTAGCAAGCAGGAAATCCCTCTTCTGCCAATGAAATCCATTCAGAAAATGATTGGGTGGCTTTCCCAATTCAAAGGTTGTTTTTTTTAAAGCTCTCTTAAAAACCAGAGTCAAATGGTTTCTTTCTGGAACCAGATCATTCCTGTGCCGCACATCCCTTTCAGAGTCTCATCCGCACAACCCAAATATTGCATGCCAGAATTCGGAAATTCAGAACGTCCCGAATTCAGGTTCCAAAAACCTAAAGCCAAAGCGACCCAAGGCTCTGAAAGTCTCCAAAACTGGACTGATAAATTTTCAAATTTGATTTAAAAAAACAACAACCACCCAAAATGTATTTCTCTAGCTCCAGCAACATCTGGTTTAGAATCTCTATTTGTGGGGGAGGGGTGGGCAAAGCTGTTTCACATCCTTTCGGATCACATAGTGCTGTACAAACCTTTTTTGCGGAGGCCAGATGTGTCTTTTGTAGGATAAGGCCGGATTTGGGGGGGGGGAGTCTCAAGTCATGCATCCAACATTGTGCGCCACCCTGCTGGCATGTAGCACTGAGGTCCTCTGCTCCACCTGCACGCCTGGAGTTTTGCACGGCGCCCCTTCCCCCTCCCCACCAGCTGAGCTGGATCAGCTCTGGTACCAGTGCCAGCGGGGCTTTATATTAACGGCAGGGTCTCCTGGCATTTGCCCCACTCTGCCAGGAGAAGCCGGCGCCTGCATTCGCCATGCAATTTCGCCTCTGCCCTAGAGCATGCAGCAGCTGTTTATCTTACCCAATGCATCTGTAGTCCACCTTTTCCTCCTCCAAGGAGTGAAGTGAAGGACATGAGGCAGGAGTTGATAATGCAGGTGAGCTG
The DNA here is from genome assembly GCF_964270895.1 of Podarcis filfolensis. Taxonomy (NCBI): domain Eukaryota; kingdom Metazoa; phylum Chordata; class Lepidosauria; order Squamata; family Lacertidae; genus Podarcis; species Podarcis filfolensis. Next base: position 3,134,137 of record NC_139608.1, read on the forward strand.
CGTACAGGTGAGCTGCAAGCAAGCTGCCGGCCAGCTCTGTGGAGGCTCCTTTTATTGACACAATATGCAAACCCAGGCAGATACATTTTGGGCTGCGACCTTTGCACATCTTCCAGTCCCGAGTTCACGGGGTGGTACAAAGCTATTCTGGCACCTGTTTCCACCACATCATTTTCCCCTTGCACAGTGTGTGACAAAGGAGACAAAAGGTCTCAGAGACAAAGGTCACAGACAGGACACGGCAGACTACTGAGACCGCAAAACGTTAGACAGAGGGCAAGATGTTCAGACAGCTGTGGCCTTATCTGTGAGGGGGAGTGTGCTCCGCACCCAGCGATCATTCCTACAGAGGAGCTCGAGGTGGAGCACATGGCTCCCGCCTCCCCCCTTTAAACCCCATAACGACAACCCTACGAGGTAGGCTAGGCTGAGAGAAGGCAGTGACTGGCCCCAAAAGTCAAACCCAGCGAGTTCATGCAGATTCAAACCCAAGTCCGGCACAAGCACTAGGCCACGTTGTCTCTGGCGGATGAGTATTTCCAGGAAGGAGGAATTGAGGGTCCCACTGGATCTTCCCATCCCCCAAGCAGCAATATCTGCACAAGCTAGCCCCCCTGTGTGTGTTTGTGTGTGCTTAGCTCTTGCGCTTAGCTTCCTCTGACTCCCGGCCGCCTCTTCCTCCTTCGGTTCCCCCGACAGAGAACGGAACCTTTTTCTGCAACGAGTGCCACTGCCGCTTTTCGGAAGAGGCGTCGCTGAAGAGACACTCCCTCCAAATGCACAGCGACAAGCCCTACAAGTGTGACCGTTGCCAGGCCTCCTTCCGCTACAAAGGGAACCTTGCCAGCCATAAAACTGTGCACACAGGTACGGCGCTTCCGGGCCGCCACAGGGGCAGGGGAGAGGTCTGTCGGGATGGTGGACGGTCAGGCCGAGGGAGCCGTGCGGCCTGGGGCCGTGGAACCGCAGGATTGCCGGGTTGGAAGGGGCCTCAAGCGGTCATCTAGTCTGACCCCCTTCAATGCAGGAATCTCAAGAAACAAGAGTCCAGCAGCTCCTCAAGGAGTCCGTTCCACCTTCCATTTCCCCCTGTATGTCTGGCTGAAATGAAACTAAACCCCAAAAACCTTCAGTGAGGACCAAAAGTGGGAGAATCGGTGCAGGAATGGGAACTTCCAGATTAATGGCGGGCCACAATTCCCGCCTTCCCTGACCAGTGTCTGAGGACGGTAGGAATTTGTGTCCCTGCACAGTGTTGAGGTGCCCTTTCTCAAGGGACAAAGATGTTTCTGTTTGTAAAGCACTTTGTGATCTGTGGCAGCGGAAGGATCTGAGACAGGCAGTATCATCGAGTTAAGGGAGCGAGCTTTGAGCCGGGGAGTCAGCAGTTCAAATGACCTCGCCTTGGCCATGGACTCTCTGGCTGGCCTTTGCAATCTCCGTTCCCCATCTGTAAAATGGGGGCAAACCCGTATCCGGTTCTGGGGAAATCATGAGGGATGCTCACATGTAACGTTTTAACGAGTATGCAACCTGGGTACGCAAAAAGCTGAGCTGTATCCTTGTAGAGTTATTCACATGTAACGTGGAAAAAAGTGTACGCAGTCTAAGTATCTGTACGCTGTAGGTTTGGTTGCGCTGGATGCAGGTAAAGAATAATAATAATAATAATTTATTATTTATACCCCACCCATCTGATTGGGTTTCCCCAGCCACCCTGGACGGCTTCCAACAAAATATTAAAATACAACAGTCCATCAAACATTAAAAGCTTCCCTAAACAGGGCTGCCTTCAGATGTCTTCTAAAAGTCTGGTAGTTGTTGTTCTCTTTGACATCTGGTGGGAGGGCGTTCCACAGGGAGGGCGCCACTACCAAGAAGGCCCTCTGCCTGTAACTTGGCTTCTTGCAGTGAGGGAACTGCCAGAAGGCCCTTGGAGCTGGACCTCAGTGTCCAGACAGAACGATGGGGGTGGAGACAGAGGAAGCCGCTCGGGCGCCTGGGGCGGCGCACCCAGGGGTGGGGCATGCCACCCATAGGGGCAGGGCGCACCGCGGGGCCTCCAGAGTCTGCCTGCCTCCTCCCACTCAGCCACCCTACAGCTTGGGGGGGGGGGGAGAGACAGTGGGCGAACCGTTTGGGCAGTGCGGAGCCTGCGTGCACCCAAGCCACCGCGTCTCTCCCAGGAGAAACGCCCTCCCATCAGATGTCAAGGAAATAAACAGCTATCTGACTTTTAGAAGACATCTGAAGGCATCCCTGTTTAGGGAAGTTTTTAATGTTTCATGTTTTATTGTGCTTTTAATATTCTGTTGGGAGCTGCCCAGAGTGGCTGGGGAAACCTAGCCAGGTGGGTGGGGTATAATTAATAAATTATTATATTATTAAGGTCCCAGGTTAAACTCCCCATGGCATCTCCAGGCAGGGCTAGGAGATGCTGCCAGCCCGTGTTGACAATACTGAGCTACAGGGGCCAATAGTGTGGCTCGGTCAAAGGCAACTTCCTATGACTTTCCTATCCGTTTGGGTCCTTGGCGCTGAGAGTTTTGAAGGCGAGGGGGCACCCTAGTCGCCCAGGCCCCATTCCTTACCCAAAGGCGCGCCCTCCCTTCTAGGCGGGCCACATGCACTTTCATAGAAGCACCTTCTCTCTTTTTCTTTCTTTTGCTTCGTACCGCGACACTAAACAGGCTCCGTTCTGTTTGTCGAGACAGGCGAGAAGCCGTATCGCTGCAGCATCTGCGGGGCCCAGTTCAACCGGCCGGCCAACCTGAAGACCCACACGCGGATCCACTCGGGAGAGAAGCCCTACAAGTGCGAGACCTGTGGGGCGAGGTTTGTGCAGGTGGGTAGTTGGTAGGTGGAGGATTTGGCCGTATTAGCAGAACTTGAGTGATACTTGTAAACACAACAAACACCGTTTGTGGAGTAGACGGGAACAATATTAAAGAATATAAAATTGTGCGGGGGGAAAACAATGACAGTATAAACAGTACAATGAGAATGATTGGAAGACTTGTTTTGTCAGAAGTTTTTTTTATTTAAGTGTTTATTTAAGTATTACAGTGGTACCTCTAGATATGAACGGGATCCATTCCAGAGCCCCGTTCGCATCTAGAAGCAAACGTAACTAGCAACGGCACGTCTGCGCAAGCGCACGTCGCTTTTCATCACTTCTGCGCATACGTGTGACATCATTTTGAGCATCTGCGCATGCGCAAGCAGCGAAACCCGGAAGTAATGCGCTCCATTACTTCCGGGTTGCCGCGGAGCGCAACTCGAATGCGCTCAACTCGAAGCATATTCAACCCGAGGTATGACTGTAATTAGGAAGATTAAGGGTTTTTTTATGCACATAAATCTGCTTTTTCTTCTTTCCCCCCCCCCCTGTGTTTTCTTCTTTTCTTTTTTCTTAATTCTTTTTTCTTTAATTTTCTTTTTGTAGTATGAGATTGTAAATTCTTTGTATATGTGTGTAATTTAAATTAATAAAGATTATTCAAAAGAGAGAGAGAGAGAGAATTTGGCCCTTCTGGAACCTCTTTGCCAGCACCAAAGGGGGTCTTTCTTTTGTGTCTTTTAAATTTTGTAATATAATCTTTATTGCATTTTTAAAATTTACAAAAAAAGAAAAATTCATCTTTACACCCACGTATACTAAAAAGAAAATAAAATACATAAAAGAAAATTATAAAAAGGAAAAGATATTTGTCAAATACACAAAATTATTTAAGGATTACAAACCATAATTTGAATATTCTATACACAAAATTCCTAGAAAGAAGTTACCTTCATATTTCTTCTTTCCTCCCCTCCCCTTACAGTCACATTCTTTCTGTTCCCCGAAACTGGTTTGAGTCCCTTATATGTTTATTGACTTCCCTCTAACTCTTTGCGGCTTCAACACTTCTCTTACATTTAAGTAATCTCTATTCAGTTATAAAAAGAAAATTCCCTTATTCCTGTGAAGTTAATCTAGGCACACAACCAAGTATCGTTATTGGAGCCATATTTTGTCTGGTAGCTTTTAAAGCAATCCCATTCTTTTTTTTAACCTTGTCGCCTGAGCGGTTTCTTATTAATCCTGTTTCTTTTGACACCCCAAACGAACTCGTGGAAACCGCCCCTCTTGACACCTGTATTCCTTTCGCCAGGTAGCACACCTGAGAGCTCATGTGCTGATACACACCGGCGAGAAGCCCTACCCGTGCGAAATCTGTGGGACCCGATTCCGGCATCTGCAGACCCTCAAAAGTCACCTGCGAATCCACACTGGGGAAAAGCCCTACCATGTAAGTCGTGGCCTCCGAATGCCCCGTGGCTGGAGATTCCTTCGTTGCAGGAGGTTAGACTAGATTTCCCATGGGGTCCCTTCCAATTCTACAATTCTAGGATCTTGTAAGCCAGGCTTTGCCAAGCTGGTGCTTTCCTCCAGCAGCTAGCCGTGGCCAAAAACCTGGATGGCTTTAAAAGTCGTGGTTTTATTAATTCTCAGGCCACAGGCCATTCGTGTATAAGATTAATAGGTATAGCGCAGAAACGCACAATATAAAATACTGTATAAAATCACATTGCTACTTAGAAGTATGCATCTTAAAAATGCTGCATAAATCACATGTAACATAGATAAAACTTACATATCGAAAGCACTAAATTTAATACAGAGACAAAGCATTGCTTATTGAAAGGTAAAGGGACCCCTGACCGTTAGGTCCAGTTGTGGACGACTCTGGGGTTGCGGCGATCATCTCGCTCTATAGGCCGAGGGAGCTGGCATTTGTCCACAGACCGTTTTCCCGGGTCATGTGGACAGCATGACTAAGCCACTTCTGGTGAACCAGAGCAGCGCACAGAAACACTGTTTACCTTCCCGCCAGAGCGGTACCTATTTATCTACTTGCACTTTGTGCTTTCGAACTGCTAGGTTGGCAGGAGCTGGGACCGAGCAACGGGAGCTCACCCCGTCGCGGGGATTCGAACCGCCGACCTTCTGATCGGCAAGTCCTAGGCTCTGTGGTTTAACCCACAGCGCCACCCATGTCCCATATACATAGCTTGGCTTAGTTAGTTAGTCAGTCTAGGCACAACCAAACTTTCATATCTGAGCCCTGCTTGTATAAATATTCATTTAAGCATTCCCATTGCTTCTGAATTATAATTTTTGGTTTATGCCTTATTAAATCCTTCCGTTTTGCTAACTCCAGGTACTCACATAGTTTACTTAACCATTCCCATTTTGTTGGGATATAATTTCCTTTCCAATGACTGGCTACCAACATTCCCGCTGCTGCTGTTGCAGACAGAAAGACAAGACAAGACAATTTATCCCTGTTGTTATCAGAGCCCTGATCTGACGCCTTTTCGCTTTTTCTCCTCTCCCCTCCCTCCAGTGTGAAAAGTGCAACCTGCACTTCCGCCACAAAAGCCAGCTGCGCCTGCACTTGCGCCAGAAGCACGGCGCCATCACCAACACCAAGGTGCAGTACCGTGTCTCGACAGTGGAAGGCGCCGCTGAGCTCCCGAAGGCTTGCTGAAGGAAGGAAGCTGTTTCTCGGGGAAAGAGGGTCTGGCTTAGGAGGAGGAGGAAGGGCAGTGGGGGCGATGTCCAAAGCAAACTTGTAACACTTTAGGGGGGGGGACGGGACAAAAACTTTATTATTCTTTAGTGTCACACAATGGAGTGCCTCTCGAAGCCCGGAGTGCAGTTGCAGAGGAGGAAGAGAGAAATAGTATAATGACACGGGTTTTACATTTCCTTTTTGTTTTTTCCTGCTTCCCAGTTATGTGAATTTTCAAAAAAGTATATATATATCTATATATCTCTCTATATATATCTATATATATATATAGTCAGAGCGACATTTTGTGTGTATGTGTGCGTGTGCGTGCGTGTGTGTTTACGTGCAAGAGAGTTTGGGTTTTGGAGCTGGGGGGGGGGGGGGAAGAACCCCCGTCTTTTAAAAGTCTGCGCAGCAAAAGGCCAGACCCTTTCGCAGCCAGGAGACGAGGAATGTAGATTGTTTCATGGGAACAAATTGTTATTTCTTTTTTTCTTTTTCTTTTTGCAAATGAAATTGTGTGTTTTTTAACGAGAGAGCGGGGTGGTGGCGGCGGGCGGGGAGATTGTATATGCTATCAGAGTGGAGAGGGCTTTAACTTTTTAACCAAAGGTGATGGAATCTATGGCAGAGTTGTAAATATATGAATATATATATATATAAATAAATATATAAAAAATATAAACCTTTAAAAAAGAGATATTAAATGCATATATATATATATATATATATATATATACACACACACACACACACACACACAGACACACACACACATATATACATATATATATATGCATTAAAGTCTCCTGCAAGGCCTCTGCAGGCGGATGGCTGATCCGGGAGTCTTTATTGTGACAAAGCACTTAACAAGATATTTTAAAAGTATTGCATCTGTATTAGTGAGAAAATATTTTGTCTAAGAGCATTGAGTGTGTATTTGTATTTTTTGCAAGTGAAGGTTTACAATTTACAAAAAAAAGAGTGTGTATTAAACCAACAAAGCTGCAGAAGGAATTTAAAATAATTTAAAAAATGTAATTTTGTGTTCTGTTTTCCTTCTTTCTTTCTTTCCTTTCCCCCAGTCTGTATATATGTACAATGTTCGTTTGGGGTTTTATTTTTATTTCTCTTTTTTTTTTGCGTTTTCTCACAGTGCCTTTCTTTTCGACTAAATTAGAGCCCAGTTTTGAGGTACGGTGTCGCTATAAAGGGGGTCGTTGCAGACTCTTGATGGAGAATGTCAGGTGTTGTTGTTTTTTTTAAGATAATAATAATTTGGTCTCATTTTATACACTTGTGTTACAATCAGTCAATCTCGGGTGACAGGGTTTGGGGGTGTGTCAAACTGCATTAATGCGTTCTGTAAAATATAGCTGTACAAATTCAAAAATAAAACGGCAGAAAGCAACCATGAGCAAGGCTGTGTGGTGTGTTTCTTCTCCTTCCTACCTGCCCCAGCAGCTGTTTCTTGAGAAGGCATCCCTTTGTGCCAGTTCAAGGTCCAATTCAGCCTTCCTCAACCTGGTGCCCTCCTGGTCCCCAGAATTCAAACTCTCACCCATTCCCAGCCAGCAAGACCATTCAACTTCAGCCTCTCATGTTGCCTGGAGCTGATGGGAAGCGGAGGATGCAGGGACAAGTCTTGAAAGTGATTCCTCCTAACCCATCGGTAGGCAAGCTAAGGTCCAGGAGCCGGATCTGGTTCAATCACCTTCTCAATCCGGCCCGCGGATGGTCCGGGAATCAGCATGTTTTTACATGAGTAGAATGTGTCCTTTTATTTAAAATGCATCTCTGGGTTATTTGTGGGGCATAGGAATTTGTTCATTCCCCCCCCCCCAAATATAGTCTGGCCCCCCACAAGGTCTGAGGGACAGTGGACCGGCCCCCTGCTGAAAAAGTTTGCTGACCCCTGTCCTAACCTGACTGAGTGGGTTCTGGTGTATCCACACGTATCAGTCAAATGCTATCTCACAGATGACAAAAGTTGTAACTTCAAGATGACAGAGTGACCCTGCTTCCCTTCCACTCTGAATACCAAGGCATGGTCAGCTGAACCATACAGAAATAAAAACCAGTCCACATGTATTAATTTGTGAAATCCTCTCTTCACGAGCAACTTCTCACCCCCTGGTAAGAAGGTTAACCACTTCCAGAGGGGCTGGAGCTCTGTTCATCTCTCACAGGAAACACAACAAAGAATCTTGTGGCATCCTAAAGACTAAACAAATTTATTATAGGTTAAGCCAATGGTTTCTAAACTTTTTCACCCTCCCCCCTACAAGTGCCATATATTCATCCCCAGTGGCTCCTACCCTGTAAAAAGCATTATTCAGAATAGTGGTTTGCACAAACCACTAAGGAAGATACTGACTCAATAAAATTCGAAGTAGTTGCAACTTCACTGAAAACTGGTCGCTTCATCTGCCCCAGCTGCAACAAACTATGTCTCTCCTGTATTGGTCTCTACAGCCACAGGTTTGACTTCACCCCTCAAGGCGCATTTTCCACTGTCTCCTGAGACAGACAGATGCCAACAAGTACAGTCGTACCTCGGAAGTCAAACAAAAGCCGTTCCGGAAGTCCGTTTGACATCCAAAACGTTCAGAAACCAAGGCACAGCTTCCAATTGGTTTCTGATTGCACAGGGGCACCGAAAACAATAGAAGAAGCCACACCGGACGTTCGGCTTCCAAAAAACATTTGAAAACCGGAACACTCACTTCCGGTTCTCGATAGCTTGGGAGCCGGAACATTTGACTCCCAAGGGATTTGGGAGCCGAGGTACAACTGTAAAACTATTTAGCTTAATGAATTCAACGGAATTAATGAACTTGATCCAGTGATAGCAGTTTTCCAAAGTCCGGTAGCCATTTATACCTTTATCTTCCAATAGCTGTGGCCGCTTGGCTCTTAGCACCTCCCCTAGGTAACCCTCACTGTCACCTTTGGGAACCACCAATTTAAGATTTGGGGACAACAGCATGAACACAGCTGATGAAGGGAAAACTTATAGTCTGTGAAAACTTATAGCATAACCAGATAGATAGATAGATAGATAGATAGATAGATAGATAGATAGATATAGTAATTTTTATTAATTTTCCACATTTTTAACATCCTCACAATATTAATTTTTCATTTCCACTTAATAGGTTCTTTTGAACCTTTGAACTCCCCTCCACCCCTCCATGGGTTCTTTCTTTATCCCCTAATCACCTGCATCTTTTACGTTTTCCAAATCATTATATAAATCATCAGTAAAATATAGTAGACTTTCACATTACAAGTACCTTCACATTCCCGCCAGTGTCTTTACATTTTTACAGTGATCTTTTAAATAAGGCACGCATTTGTTCCAGTCCTTTTCAAATGCTTGATCTTCCTGGTTTCGGATCTTTCCCGTCAGTTTCGCCATTTCCGCATAGTCCATCAGTTTCGCTTGCCACTCCTCTTTCGATATACCAAGAAAAAAGCACACCAAGAACTCAGGCCAGACAGGGCCCTGTTTCGATGTATTCACCTTCATCAGCTGGAAGTATCAAATATTACATGAAAATACATTTAAATTCTAAATTATCATAAATTATAAAACAGTCATAAATTATAAAACAGTATTATATAACATTTGGTTCCTTAACTAATTTTTAAAGGGTCATGTAAGTTTGAAGAATTCTATAGACATATCCTCTTATTTTCTACTTTTCTCAGAGATAACAACTGAAAATAATCCATATTAATGAATTACATGTGTTTTGTAAACTAAGAAAATCTTTAATAAAAATACGTTAAAAAAATAATTGGCGAGCCCTGCTACGTTGCTCCCAAAGGCTCAGAATCGTACGTCACACTGGAAACTATGCAGATTTACACCAGGCAGCAAAACGTGAGTTTTTTCTGGGTCGAGGGGAAGCTTATAGTTTGACGATAATTATTCCCGATTTATTTTCTGAGAGGCAAGGGGCATTTCAGCTGCAACATCCGCCAAAGCAAAGTGGCCCAGTTATTTGTCTACCCTCCAGCCAATGCAATTCTGGGCTGCATCAATAGGAGTATAGCAGCTAGATCAAGGGAAGTAATAGTGCCACTGTATTCTGCTCTGGTCAGACCTCACCTGGAGTACTGTGTCCAGTTCTGGGCACCACAGTTCAAGAAGGACACTGACAAACTGGAACGTGTCCAGAGGAGGGCAACCAAAATGGTCAAAGGCCTGGAAACGATGCCTTATGAGGAACGGCTAAGGGAGCTGGGCATGTTTAGCCTGGAGAAGGGGAGGTTAAGGGGTGATATGATAGCCATGTTCAAATATATAAAAGGATGTCACATAGAGGAGGGAGAAAGGTTGTTTTCTGCTGCTCCAGAGAAGCGGACATGGAGCAATGGTTCCAAACTACAAGAAAGAAGATTCCACCTAAACATTAGGAAGAACTTCCTGACAGTAAGAGCTGTTCGACAGTGGAATTTGCTGCCAAGGAGTGTGGTGGAGTCTCCTTCTTTGGAGGTGTTTAAGCAGAGGCTTGACAACCATATGTCAGGAGTGCTCTGATGGTGTTTCCTGCTTGGCAGGGGGTTGGACTCGATGGCCCTTGTGGTCTCTTCCAACTCTATGATTCTATGATTCAGTCGACAGTCAGATCCCTTCACGCACAGCAACCATGGTGAAGAATATACTGGAACGTTGAAAAACATCCAGCGTGGTAGAGTGGTAAGAGCACCAGACTAAGACCAGGGAGACCCGGGTTCAAATCTCCACTCACAGATTCATAGAATGGTAGAGTTGGACACTTGCCAGATGACTTTTAGCCCCCGCCCCCCTCTCTCAGCCCACCTCACAGGGTTGTTGTGATGACAACATGTGTGTGGAAAAGAACCATATACTGTATACCACTTTGAGCTCCTCTGAGGATGGATGGAGTGGTATCATTTTGGACTCACAGCTGTCCATGGAGGCACAGGTCAAATCTGTGTCCATGGCAGCTGTTTACCAGCTCCATCTGGTACACAGGATGAGACCCTCCCTGCCTGCTGTCTGTCTCACCAGAGTGGTGCACGCTCTAGTTATCTCCCACTTGGACTACTGCAATGCGCTCTACGTGGGGCTACCTTTGAAGGTGACCCGGAAACTACAACTAATCCAGAAAGCGGCAGCTAGACTGGTGACTGGGGGCGGCTGCAGAGACCACATAACACTGGTATTGAAAGACCTACACTGGCTCCCAGTATGTTTCCGAGCACAATTCAAAGTGTTGGTGCTGACCTTGAAAGCCCTAAACGGCCTCAGTCCAGTATACCTGAAGGAGCGTCTCCACCCCCATCGTTCTGCCCAAACACTGAGATCCAGCTCCGAGGGCCTTCTGGGGGTTCCCTCCCTGCGAGAAGCCAAGTTACAGGGAACCAGGCAGAGGGCCTTCTCGGTGGTGGCACCCGCCTTGTGGAACGCCCTTCCACCAGATGTCAAAGAGAACAATACCAGACTTTCAGAAGACATCTGAAGGCAGCCCTGTTTAGGGAAGCTTTTAATGTTTGATGTATTATAGTATTTTAATATTTTTTTGGAAGCCGCCCAGAGTGGCTGGGGAAGCCCAGTCAGATGGGTGGGGTATAAATAATAAATTATTATTATTATTATTATTATTATTATTATTATTATTATTATTATATCATTTTGATAAAATGGCCACACTGCTTTTTGAGAGTCCTTCTCCACAAAAGCAGCTTGTGGCAATATTTCAAGCCCTAGCAGTACTGCAAAATAAAACTGTCCAAAGTCCATTTCAAGGGTCTAATCTAGCCGGCCCTCATGCATGTTCACTTCATCAAATCTGGCCCTCTTTGAAAAAAGTTTGGGCACCCCTGGGCTAATCAAATGCCACTGGCAGCACAAATGACAATTTCCACTACAACCACAAGGTGGCAGATTGAGGCAAGATTTAAGTATCATGTGAAGAGTAAATATGTTTTGGGGGGGTAACTTTACTTGAATGGGGATGCAGTTAACTAACTAGACCCACTGAAATTAATGAACATTACCATGCATTTCAATGAGTCTACTCGGAGTCTTCTTTCTTTTTTGGCGATCTCTCGTAGCTGAGTAAGATGGTACTCATCTTGCCCCAACCTACATCCTTTTGCATGGTGCTTAACTCTTCTTCTTTGGCGATCCCTCATAGCCAAGTAAGATTATCTTCCATAAACACAGTTTTAGCAGTGAGTCCATAAGTGACTGTGGAGGCCAATTCTGGACCCACACGTCCTTCCACAGTGGGGACATGGGTTTCCGGGCAAGAGTTGATCACGGTGTGGATTTGCTAAGGGTGCCTTCTTCTTAGCACGTTTCTCCCTTGCCTCTGAGTTCGAGCATAATGCCGGTGGTCAACAAAAGAGGTTTGAAGACTGTCTCAAGGCAAATCTTTAAAAATGTAGTATAAACACCGACAACTGGGCAACATTGGCCTGCAAGCGCTCCAGTTGGAGAACAGCCTTTACCAAAGGTATCAAGGGCTTTGAAGACACTTGAACTCAGGACGAAAGAGTGAAACGCATGCTTGGCAAATCCACACCGTGATCAACACCCGCCCAGAAACCAATGTCCCCACTGTGGAAGGAAGTGTGGATCCAGAATTGGCCTCCACAGTCACTTACGGACTCACTGTTAAAACCGTGTTTATGGAAGACAACCTTACTCAGCTACAAGGGATCGCTAAAGAAAAAGAAGAAGATACATTTTACACAGCGCTTTTACATTACATTCCAACAGGTCGCAAAGATCAAATTCTTGCAACTGCAGAGCAAGTATTATGTGGCGCCCGTGACAATGCCAGTTTTGCAACAGTAGCGGCAAATCCATATAGGAGACAATTATGGTGCCAAAGCAGGCTGTTGCAGTCACTCTAATGTTCAACTCAAGAAAAATTATGATATAAAAAAAAAGGTTGAATGCCTGCTATAGAGCCTGATACCCAGTGGAGGGCAGAGGAGTACCTGATTTCTCCAACATCAGACAAGAGCTGCTTAGCTCAAAGAATCTTCAGCTGCTCTTAATATTTCTGCACTGCACCGAATATTCAGTAGGCCACCAGACATCCAAGCACCCTAGATTTGAAATGGCCCTTATTTTGCTCTCAAAGTTGGTCCAGGTGATTTGGCCGGGATATGAAGCGCAGACAAGTGATGGGCAGAACAATCTAGCGATATGAAACAGAAGGGCAGGGAAAATTACCCAGAAACATAAACTCGAAATAAATAAACAAAAACCAAAAGTTTAGGAAGGGTTGTCATCTTTACAGCGCCAAGTCTGCTGAGAGGGGACAAATTAAGGGGCTCCCGAGAATTTAACTAAGAATTGATAAGTCTAATTGCTGGAGTAAAAAAGGTAAAGGTAAAGGACTCCTGGACGGTTAAGTCCAGTCAAAGGCGACTATGGGGTTGCAGCACTCATCTTGCTTTCAGGCCAAGGGAGCCGGCGTTTGTCTACAGACAGCTTTCCAGGTCATGTGGCCAGCAGGACTAAACCGTTTCTGGCACAATGGAACACAGTGGTGGAAACCAGAGTGCACAGAAACACTGTTTACCTTCCCACCGCAGCAGTACCTATTTATCTACTTGCACTGGTGTGCTTTTGAACTGGCAGGTTGGCAGAAGCTGGGACGGAGCAACGGGAGCTCACCCCGTAGTGTGGATTCAAACCACCAACCTTCCGATCGGCAAGCCCAAGAGGCTCAGTGGCTTAGAGCACAGCGCCACCCGCGTCCCCTAATTGCTGGAGTATTGCTCCGCTGAAATGATTTATGCAAATTTCTGGGAATCCGTAGCCCTCAACAGAGAACATAGTCAGGGCATATCTGAAGGGCCTGGCCTGCTCTGGTCCATGGGGTCACGAAGAGTCGGACACGACTGAAGGACTAAACAACAACAACAGCCTGGAGAAGAAAAGAGAAATGGATGATATGAGAGCCATCTTCAAATATCCAAAGGGTTGTCACTTGGAAGAGGGAACAGATTTGTTTACTTCTGCCCCAGAGGGTACGACCTGGACCAATGGCTTCAAGTTACAAGAAAGGACATTCTGACTCAACATCAGGAAGAGATTTCTGATGGTAGGAGCTGTTTATAGGTGGAACGGACTCCCTCAGGAGGTGGTGGGTTCTCCTTAATTGGAGATTTTAAAGCAGAGTTTGGGTGGCCATCTGTCATGGATGCTTTGGTTGAGATTCCTTCATCACAAGGGGGTTGGACTGTATGGGTCTTGGGATCCCTCCAAACTCTACTATTCTGTGATTTTTTGTGGTGCCCATAAGAGCCTATGCCCAATTAAAAGGTAAAGGGACCCCTGACCATTAGGTCCAGTCGTGACCGACTCTGGGGTTGCGGTGCTCATCTCGCTTTATTGGCTGAGGGAGCCGGCATACAGCTTCTGGGTCATGTGGCCAGCAGGACTAAGCCGCTTCTGGCGAACCAGAGCAGCGCACGGAAATGCCGTTTACCTTCCCGCCGGAGCGGTACCTATTTATCTACTTGCACTTTGACGTGCTTTTGAACTGCTAGGTTGGCAGGAGCAGGGACCGAGCAACGGGAGCTCACCCCATCATGGGGATTCGAACCGCCGACCTTCTGATCGGCAAGTCCTAGGCTCTGTGTTTTAACCCACAGCGCCACCCACGTCCCTATGCCCAATTAGTACCAGTAATAAACTGGTAGAGTGAACACACACTCATCTAATGAGTCCTTTCCAGACATTTTCAGAACAGCAGCCAGGAACGTAAAACATAAATTTAGGGGAAATGTGCCGTAATCCATGTGATAAAGCATGTGGTGATTTTAATTTTGGGGAGGCAGGGGATTTAGCATTTGCTACAGAAATCGAGGTGTCATGGAGTTTTCACAGCTCCAGACAAACAGCAATTAGATATTTCCAGCCCTTGCACAATTTTTGAGCTTCAGACCAGAGATCAAAGGGGAGAGCCATGTGTGTTGTCCCACTTTGGGTGATCATTAATCCACTCCGCTTCCCCATCCATGTCAACAGGGAGGAAAACATTGCATTTTGAAAACACTAATGAGCCTGGGTAACATTTCCCTAACAATGAAGTAAAATCCTTAAAAAATGCTAAATTAAAAGAAAGAAAGTGACGCCTATCGTCTCCCTCACTTGCTTTGTGTTTATTATGCGCAACGCTGAAATCTCATATCGAGGAGACCACCCTCCTCCTTAACTTGTGACCAACAGAGTCTGGATTCCAGACACAACTTCAACTGTTCACTTTACTCCAGGAGGGCTAGAGGCTGAGCGTCACCTTGTCCCCAGGTGTGTATGTGTTGGAACAGAATAAAATGGAAATAAAAAGTGAATTAAAAAATAAAGGAATAAAGGAAATACTAAGTATCAATCTCTCTCTATCTATCTATCATCTAGCTATCTGTGTGTGTGTGTGTGTGTGTGTGTGTGTGTGTGTGTGTATGAAAACAACTAAATTCCATATTTGCTTGTCTAGTATATAGACATATGGGTGGCGCTGGCTCCGGGCTGCTGAGACTGCCACTGCCCCTGCCAAGGGGGAACGGGGGACGCCCGGCGTGTCAACTGGGGGAACCACTGACACACTCACCCCGTGACCCAAATTGAGCCGGGAGCAAGAGCGCCCGGCCACCCGGCTGACTTCCCAGTGGCGTTCTGGGGCTAGGAAAACCCCTGAGCGGACGCAGGGAGGAGGAGGAGAGGAGAAGGAGAAGGAAGAGGAAGAGGAAGGAGAAAAAAGAGGGGAGCCCAGACCTTGCCGTGCTGCCGCTGCCACCGCTGAGGAGGAGAGGTAGGAGAACACTGGGAGGAAAAGGACACATGGCCAAGCCCAGGCCTGACCCAAGCCTACTCCATGGCAGCTAGCTCTCCAAGAGAGCAGGCCAGGGCCCAGAGGAAGGCTGCCCGAAAGAGGAGACCACAGAAGAGAAGATATTTTTTTAAAGGTTTTTTTGTTTAAAAGAAGTACCGTATTTTTTGCTCTATAAGACTCACTTTTTCCCTCCTAAAAAGTAAGGGGAAATGTGTGTGCATCTTATGGAGCAAATGCAGGCTGCACAGCTATCCCAGAAGCCAGAACAGTAAGAGGGATCGCTGCTTTCACTGGGCAGCGATCCCTCTTGCTGTTCTGGCTTCTGAGATTCAGAATATTTTTTTTCTTGTTTTCCTCCTCCAAAACCTAGGTGCGTCTTGTGGTCTGGTGCGTCTTATAGAGCGAAAAATACGGTAGTAACTTTTTTTCTCTTTTCAAAAAAAAAAAAGTCTCCCCGGATTCTTTGAAAAAAATCTGGTAACCTTCCTCAAGACAGAGCCCTGTATTCCCAAACAGACAGTACGTGTTTGACTCCATCCCACAAAATAGTGGCAGTCTGGAGTCATCCCTTTGTAAGATCCAGTTTTACCTCTCCTTACCTTTGCGAATTTGTTTGGGACATTTACACCAAAACTTAGGTGTCCACTTAAAATGGGAGACGTGTGTACGTCTAACAAAAACTTCAGTGCACAAAGTGGTTCCCAGGTTTCTTAGCGCAGGGTGAATTTTTGTGTCTGGGAACCTCTACATAGGTTCCTTCCTCATTTTCCTCTCAGTCTCCAGTAATTGAATTTACGCAACATCCAGGATCGTGCCCTGCTTTCTGTTTGCCTCAATGAATATTGATGCCGCATTTATCCTTAGTTAATATTCATTATGAAGAAGAAATCACATCTATTCACATTTAATTACATCCTCCGCGGTAAACAAATCAAGACCCATTAGAAAGAGTTCTTAGCCCACCCAAACAATCCACACTTGAAGAAAGATGACACTAAATTTTACATCCCACAAACAGGACTCAGCCAAAAAGAAAAAAAGAAAGGAAGCAGGATAAATGTGTTCCCCTGAAACAA
This sequence comes from Podarcis filfolensis, assembly GCF_964270895.1. Taxonomy (NCBI): domain Eukaryota; kingdom Metazoa; phylum Chordata; class Lepidosauria; order Squamata; family Lacertidae; genus Podarcis; species Podarcis filfolensis. Next base: position 3,150,601 of record NC_139608.1, read on the forward strand.
GGATTAATTATAAAATTAATGGTAGCACAGAAGTTTGGAACGGCCGGGGTTTGGAAATTGAGCCTGGAGTATTGTGTCTGGGCGCCACAGTTCAAGAAGGATATTGATGAGCTGGAACAAGGCAAGCTCACCCATGAGGCATTTTGAGGAGACTGTCTTGGGTAACAGGATCCATGGGTGCAGAAGATCCTGGTGTAGATCTTTAACCCACCCCCTTTGCTCGTGATTGAGATCTTCACTCACCCCTTCTTCCCTGGTGGGGATGCCATTTTGTGGTTTCGCCAGCGCAGAGGTGGAACCTGTGCAGAGGAGGGCGACCAAGGTGACCAAGGGTCTGGGAACCAAGCCTGATGAGCAACAGTCGAAGGAGCTGGGTATGTTTATAGCCGGGGGGGGGGAGTGAGGGCCCTCTTCTAATACCTGAAGGGCTGCCACGTGGAAGATGGAGGAAGCTTGTTTTCTGCTGCTCCGGAGGGTAGGACCCAAACCAATGGATTCAAATGACAAGGAAGGAGATTCCGACTAAATATTAAGAAAAACTTTCTGATGTTAAGAGCTGTTTGACAGTGGAATGGATCACCTCAGAAAGAGGCAGACCGTGCTGGGCCTGGGGGTAACCCATGAAACGCGGTCCAGGACTGGTCCAGAATCTGAAGGTTCCACTGGGAGTCATACCAACAGGGCCAAGGCAGGAAACCAGGCAAGGACAGGTACAGGATCCCAGGCAGGATCTAGCATACAGCAATGCTGCTCCCTCAACCTGGGGCAGAGTCCGACAGCCTTTTATCTTTGTTGGGGTAGTGGGCGGTCCTGATCCCCTGGCGACTCACCTCCCTATCTCTCCCGAAGGCGAGCTCTCCTCCTACGAGTACTCAGGTCTCTCCTTCTCTCAGACCTCAGTCTCTGCAGCTCGGGAGACGTCGGTGGGTTACTAGACCCAGGGGCCGCCTCAGCCTCCCCTGACCCAACTGGTAGTGGAGCAGCTGTAAGTGATGGCCCAGCTGGAGGCAACGAGGTCCTCCCCGCATCTGGAGCCAGGGCAGGCTCAGGCCCCTGACTCGGCCCAGCTGGTGTTTGTTGCAGGGGAACCTGTGCAGACTGGGGCTCTTCAGAACCAGGCCCCAGACTTGGTTCAGATGATGCCTGAAGCGAAGGATCTGGTGCAGACTGAAACTCCTCTGGTTCCGAGTCTGAACCCGAGTCCCAGGCCATCACACTGACTCTCCTTCCTTGGAGCTATTTCAACACAGGTTGGGTTGCCATCTACCAGGGATTCCTTAGGTGTGAATCCTGCATGGTGGTGTTTGGACTAGACGACCCTTTGTGTCCCTTCAAGCTCTAGAATTCTATGATCCTATGAGTACAGAGCCCCCTCAACCCAGGCCCAAATTGGTCCAAAGTTGCTGCCAGATCTAGAAGGGCTCCTCACTCCTTTGAATCCTCCATACCACCAGAAACACTCTCCCTTCCTTTTTCAATCCAAATTTATTCAGCAGCAGTACTCACAGTGCTTCCATTAGACTTCCCTGAGCTCCACATTGCTCTCTGGCTCATTGATATGAGACTGCCTTGCACCAGGGGCAGAGCCTTGCTCCTTATGTTCTTGGGCAAAGCTTTGGCGCTAAATATGCTCCTCAGGAACTGGGCTATGCTTCACCTTTTGACTCTTGCTTCCTGATGAGGCCTAGAGATTGTTAAGTATAATTGCTTGATTGACACTGAACTGAAGAATGCTAACACTGGGGATTTTCCATGGCAGCAAACTTAGAGCCCTCTGAGCTTCCACTAGTTGATAGTGATGTCCCCTGCTCCAAACTGAGTGTTTAACTTTAGATCATGTGATGAATGTATTCCACTGCAAATTCACCATCTTAGAGGGGTGTGTGTGACTGTTTTATTTGTTCCCAGGCTCTGTGGGAGAAGGATGCGACCATGAATCTCTCACAGGAGCTCACGGCCTTGGACTGGAATGTAAGCTAATGGAGCCTGTGTGAGAGAGAACTATGTTTGTCAGTTCTGATTAGAAGTTATTTTATTTCTCAGAAGATGAACCTATGTCTTGGTCAGGCATATTTCTTAAGGAATCATTTGGATATATCTTTGATTGTTTTGTTTCTATTTTGAAGAAGTTCTGGTAGTGAAGCTTCAGAGAATGCTTATGAGTCTGGACAATGTTTTATTCCTAAAACAGTCAGTTTTTGTGCATCCAACCACTTCATGCTGTGCAATATTAATATCCGCAATAGAGACGTGTTAACCGTGTTTGTTGGCACACAAGAGCCCCCCAATCTCTAGGGAAGCGTTCAATGTTTGACGGACTAATATTTTGTTGGAAGCCACCCAGAGTGGCTGAGGAAACCCAGCCAGATGGGTGGGGTATAAATAAATTATTATTATTATTATTATTATTATTATTATTATTATTATTATTGAGTCTAGGCATCATCTCAACGAACTTCTCTGCAGTTCAGGGGGTTGGACTAAATGACCCTCGGGGTCCCTTCCAACTCTACAATTCTAAGTTTTGACTCTTCTTTGTGTCCAGATGTTTCCAAAACATTCAGTTTTCGTGTCATGAAATAAACGCCGCCAGGTTTCCTTTATCAGTGGGACTCAAACTGATTTTCCGAATCTGCTTCTGCTCTTCCTTCTCCCCGCCTCCCCTGCCGTTCATCTTCTCTTTCTTTTCTTAACTTTGACAAATTATCTGACCTGCATCATCAATTCATTATTCCCCTCTGCTGGACTTGATGCCCACACACATGTGAGGGAAGCCATAAAAGATTAAACTGACGTGGGCAGGGGAGGCCCAGACCTCAATGAAAAATTAACAGCCCTCTTGTCAGGAAAAGATATTGGCACATTCATAACGGATGAAGACTCCTCGGTGGGGAAGTGAAAACATGTTGCTTCCTTCATCTGGCGGTTAACCTTTTCACACCCAGCCAGACAAGCAGCCCCTTCCTCTCCAGTCTGCCTTGCCAGCGCCGAAGAAGAAGAAGAAGAAGAAGAAGAAGAAGAAGAAGAAGAAGAAGAAGAGTTTGGATTTGATATCCCGCTTTATCACTACCCGAAGGAGTCTCAAAGCGGCTAACAATCTCCTTTCCCTTCCTCCCCCACAACAAACACTCTGTGAGGTGAGTGGGGCTGAGAGACTTCAGAGAAGTGTGACTGGCCCAAGGTCACCCAGCAGCTGCAGGTGGAGGAGCGGAGACGCGAAGCTGGTTCCCCAGATTACGAGTCCACTGCTCTTAACCACTACACCACTGACCAGTGCCCAGCTTCCCAACAGAATCTCTACTGTTGAACTGGGATTGGGGTGGGGGGGTGGAATAGGGTGCAGTTTGCATCTGTGAACCTCCCTGAGACCTCTGGGTATTTGTTGTTGTTTAGTCGTTTAGTTGTGTCCGACTCTTCGTGACCCCCTGGACCAGAGCATGCCAGGCACTCCTATCTTTCACTGCCTCCCACAGTTTGGTCAAACTCATGCTGGTAGCTTCGAGAACACTGTCCCACCATCTCGTCCTCTGTCGTCCCCTTCTCCTTGTGCCCTCCATCTTTCCCAACATCAGGGTCTTTTCCAGGGAGTCTTCTCTTCTCATGAGGTGGCCAAAGTCTTGGAGCCTCAGCTTCACGATCTGTCCTTCCAGTGAGCACTCAGGGCTGATTTCCTTCAGAATGGAGAGTTTTGATCTTCTTGCAGCACCATAATTCATCATCATCATCATCATCATCATCATCATCATCATCATCATAATTTAAAGGCAACTTGACCTGACTCACAATTTTCTGAGACAATACTTGAACCAAAACAGAGCTATCCTTCGAAATCCACACTCCTTTGAATTTTGCAACGTGGTTCTCCAGCCAAGTCACGTGTACAAAAAATGCATGCAGCTGGGGACAATGTACAGAAGAATGCATGCATTAATGAAAGCAACATAAAAATGCAGTATAAATTGGTTTGCCAAAATGTGTCTCCTGTGGGAAGGAAATAATACTGAAGTCCACATGAAAATTCACCAGCAACTTGGTGCTATTACTGTTCTTGTTGTTGTGATTTTTAAATTATTTATCTATATCTATCTATCTATCACCTATCATCTATTTATCTATCATCTACATAGCTGTCATGTCAACGTTTCCCTTTTTTAAAGGAAAATTCCTTTATTCCGAATAGGATTCCTCACAAGAAAAGGGAAAAGTTGACAGCTATGATCATCTATCTATCTATCTATCTATCTATCTATCTATCTATCTATCTATCTAATGCAGAAGCATGGAGGGCTTAAGATTGAAAAAAATGAGAAACTGGGGGAACCCAAAAATTTCAGATTTTCCCATCCCTCCTTTGAGAGCCATGAGATTTCCCCAGGGCTTTGCGAAGCTCAGAGAGCACAATCTAGATTGCAGTTTTTCAGTTGCCTATTTTGTGTGACATCTGAACGGCATCACACAACTAAGGGGGAGTAGGACTGTGCTATGAACAGTCCCCACACCACAGCTTCCCTGCTCTTGACGTTCAGAATGTCTGATTTTGCAGAGCCTAAAGTATTTCATTTAAACACACACAAACAATCCCTGCATCTCTTTGAAATCTTTGTGCATCCTTGCAATCTTCTCATCTCCTAGTAAAGATGGCAATATTTTTGCTGCATTTTTTTTTTAACAAAAGAGCAGTGATTTCACTTTTCACATCTTAAAAAACTCTTGCCACCCGCTGTTCTAACTGAATGCATACCTAAGACATTCTGTCTCTTTGTCATGATCTGAAAATGCATACAACTGAGGGCTCAACCATGCTTCCTCCTGTCTCATTGCTTTCCCCCGGGAAAAACTGCTCTTTAGTGCTCAATTGGAGTAAACAGCAATTCGGGTTTTCCCCGATTCCCATTAATACTGATCTATCACTAAAGAGAGGGTTTGTGATTATGAATCATGGGGTAGGGAGAGTGTGTGTATGAATTCAACAGGCTTCTTTTATTTTTTGGGTTGTTATTTTGTTAATGCTGTTAATATTCTTTCACAGGTTATGAATGCTACGGGTCCAAGGGCCAAGATGGTAGTTTCTGCATGTGCTGTAGAGAGAAGTGAGGGGCAGATGGAGCTCATCCTAACCTGGGAAGGTAGCCCATCTAGGAGAAGGAAAACTCTGATTCAAAACCTCCACTGCCTTAGGGGATATCTTTGGAAGAAGAAAAAGACGCAGGAGGAAACCCTACATGAATCTGGAGTGGAGTCCCTAAGGCAGTTGGATGGTGCCTTGTACGCCTCCTTCCAGCAACTGCTGCAGCCAAACTGGTGCCAAACATCTCGCTCTGCTTTCCTTTGGACCACATCAGCGCGGCTGAAAACGAGGTCTTGTTGTCTGGGCAGATCAGGACCTCCAGACAGACTGCCCAGGCTTGTATCCCAAGAACGTCACTTTGGTGCTGCTAATGAAGTGGTTATGGGATGCGGGTGGCACTGTGGGTTAAACCACAGAGCCTAGGACTTGCCAATCAGAAGGTTGGCGGTTTGAATCCCCATGACGGGGTGAGCTCCCGTTGCTCGGTCCCTGCTCCTGCCAACCTAGCAGTTCAAAAGCACGAAGTTCAAGTAGATAAATAGGTACCGCTCTGGCGGGAAGGTAAACGGCGTTTCCGTGCATTGCTCTGGTTCGCCAGAAGCAGCTTAGTCATGCTGGCCACATGACCCGGAAGCTGTACGCCGGCTCCCTTGGCCAATAAAGCGAGATGAGCGCCACAATCCCAGAGTCGGCCATGACTGGACCTAATGGTCAGGGGTCTCGTTACCTTTACCTTTAATGAATTGGTTTGACTCCCCCACCACCACCGCCAACTGCCAGGAGACGTACTCCATTGTCTCCTGAGATAGATGGATGCCAACAATTTACTGTTTATAACCTACTTTGTGATTCCTGTGAATGAAAAGCATAGAAATATCATCAATCCACAGCAGAGCAAGGGGAAAGATGCTTGGAGCTGTGCGTAGAAAGCACGGGTCAAGCAAAGAACCTCTCCGACCCATGCTTTCTAAACATGGCACAGGCAGAAGTGCGGGTGATCCCTGAGTCAACATGAGGTCTCTCACTATTACAACACTTCTGTCAGGAGTCCAGTCCCTGGCTTGATAACACAGTGAGCATTGTTCATTAAAAAGTTTGCTTTATTGTTAAAAGAAACAAATAGCTCCAGATGGCTCTCACACAGCCTCCTTCATCATCCATTAAGATGACCCTTCTGAAGACTTCTTCCGGTTACAGAAGATATTGAACTTTCTCACTTTGTGCCTCTTGCTTTGTTTCCGGTCTAAGAGCCCTCCCCTTAGCCTACTCTTAGGAGAGATTGGCTCAGCTCCAATCTCTTCCCATTCTGACAAACTGCTTCCTTCTCCGTTCACGCCAGTTTGCACTTCTCGAGAGCTTTGGCTGGGTTCTGGCCCACTCTCAGCCATTCCCTTATCAACCGGCATTCCAAGGGGTGGGGGAGTTGGCACTAGCCAATGCTCATCCTGCCTGGCAGTTGACCCTCTCTGTTCCTGGCTGCTTTCTTCAGCTGGTTGCAAACCTTCACTGGGAGCTGGCTCATTCATGACAACTTCTTTCTCTGCTTGCATTCCGGATTACCTTCCTTAAGGTCGCCTAGTGCAACATACTTCCCTGATCTTTGGTTGACAAGCCTTTGCTTAAATACCTCCATTGAAGGAGAGCCCATCTCCTCCTCCTCCTCCGGAGGCAGTCTGATCAACCGTTGAACAGCTGTTACCGGTAGGAAGCTGCTCTTGATGCTTAGCCAAAATCTGCTTCCTTGCAGTATACCCCAGACACCCTCTGGAGCAACAGGAGAAGCCTGATCCATCTTGAGAACTGTAGAAGACCCTGGCTGCTGGTTCAGACAAAAGGAGGCCCACCTAGTCCAGCATCCACTTCTCACAGGGGCCAACCACATGCCTGTGAAAAACCTGCAAGCAGGACCTGAGCACAAGCGTACTCTCTCCTCCTGTTCTTTCTAGGAACTGGTACTCAGGTGTCTTACTGGTTTCCAGGAGCATTGCTTTCTCCACCCATGGAAGCAGGGCAAAATAGCAATCATGGCTAGTAGTCCTTGATAGTCTTCTCCTCCATGAATTTGTCTACTAAAAAGGCATCTGTGCTGGTCCCAGAGGTTTACCATGTGGCATGATCTGAGTCGAGTCCAAGGTCGAGGGTGTGGTATGGAGGCTGTCCGTCAAGGCTGAAGTGGGGTCCAAGGCAAGGAGTTGGGTGTGGTCAGGAACTCTGGCAGAAGAGCAGGACAGGGTGCCAGCAGGAACAGGCTACCAACAATGTTGCTCCCGCAACCTGGGACGGGGCTGGCTGGCTTTTATCTGCCCCGAGGCATAGGGCGGCCCCGGTCCACAGGTGACTCGGGTGAGCACTCCTCCTGCGAGAACTCAGTTCCCTCTGCCTCTCTGCCCGGAGCCTCTGCAGCTCAGGAGAAACCAATGGCTATGCAGCTGTTCAAAATGCTCTGGCCACAACGCACCGAACTATCTGCAGGCGTTGGTGGGGTGTGAAATTGCTCCTTTGGTCACAAAGGTTGGTCCTGCTTTGTCTATACAAAAACTTTAAGTGCAAAATGCAAAGTGTGAAACCAGGATTAGTTAAAAGTCAGGCTTACTCAGTGGCGTAGCAAGGTCAGGTGGTACCCGGTGTAGAAAATTTCTTGTCATCCCCCCCCCCCCAATTGAAATTTTATTTATTTATTTAGCCTGCAAAAAGGGTTTGACTTTATTTCTTTTTCTTTTTGCAGAGCCAAAGCGGGAAGCCTGCACACACCAAAGCCACAGCGTCTCTCACTGACGTTGAGTGCCACGCAACATTTTGTCACCCCTCTTGGAGGTGTCACCCGGGCTGGACCACACCAGCCGCACCCGCCATGCAAAACCTCTGGGCTTACTTCCCATGGAGGTCCATTCCTAGAATCATAGAACCGCAGAGCTGGAAGGGATCCTGAGGGTCATCAAGTCCAGCCCCCTGCAACGCAGGATGGGGCCACCACAAGAAAGGAACCTAGCTCTTGCCAAACCTGGGGGACCTTAATGGTGGGCAACTGGGCAGGGCCTCTGGGGCTGATCTGGACTTTGGCAGGTCCATCCAGGTGCAAGCAGTCCTTCAAATAACCTGCTCCAAAATTGCTCAAAGCACTAGGAGAATCACACAGTGCCTCTGGTACAGAATTGGTGTTAAAAGTTCTGGTTCCTGAGCAAGTGGATAGCTTCACTCTGCACCAGCTGAAGCTCCCCAAACTTTCTTTAAAAGCAGTCCCATGTTGGATATGCAGATAAGCACCCATTCTCTCTCTGGCTTAGAAAGAGAAAGAGAGAGAGAAACTGCCTACACAATTTGAATCTCATTTGAATGCCAACTACTGCAGCTGCCTCTGATCTATACTTTCTTTTTTATTTTTTGGAAAGCTCAAATGCACAGATAAACAAATTAAAATAAATTAATTGGAAAGAATCCAACTAAAAAGAATGTTTCTTTTTTATATATATGGGAAAGGGGAAGTGAGGTTTTTTCATCACCCGCTTAGTGGATTGCACTAAGCAAGTGAGCCTTGCAGAGCTGGTGTTGTTGGTATCTGTCTGTCTCAAGAGACAATGGAGGGAGCTTTCACAGGAGGAGACAGAGCTCTTGGGCTCAAATCCTGCTTAAAGGTTTCCTGCAGGCTTCTTGTTGGCCACTGTGAGAACAGGATGCTGGACTAGACTGCTATATACAAATGTTAAATGATGATACCCAGCTCTGCCTCTCTTTCAAATCAGAACCAGTGAAGGCTGTAAAGGTCCTGTGCGAGTGCCTGGAGGCAGTTGGAGGATGGATGGTGGCTAATGGATTGAGGTTGAATCCTGACAAGACAGAAGTACAGTTTTGGGGGGACAGGGGGCAGGCGGGTGTGGGGGACTCTGTGGTCCTGAATGAGGTAACTGTGCCCCTGAAGGACCAGGTGCGCAGCCTGGGAGTCATTCTGGACTCACAGCTGTCCATGGAGGCACAGGTCAGTTCTGTGTCCAGGGCAGCTGTCTACCAGCTCCATCTGGTACGCAGGCTGAGACTCTCCCTGCCCGCAGACTGTCTCGCCAGAGTGGTGCATGCTCTATCTCCCGCTTGGACTACTGCAATGCGCTCTATGTGGGGCTACCTTTGAAGGTGACCCGGAAACTACAACTAATCCAGAATGCGGCGGCTAGACTGGTGACTGAGGGTGGCTGCCAAGACCATATAACACCGGTCCTGAAAGACCTACATTGGCTCCCAGCACGTTTCCGAGCACAATTCAAAGTGTTGGTGTTGACCTTTAAAGCCCTAAATGGCCTCGGCCCAGTAGACCTGAAGGAGCATCTCCACCCCCATCATTCAGCCCGGACACTGAGGTCCAGCTCCGAGGGCCTTCTGATGGTTCCCTCACTGCGAGAAGCTAAGCTACAGGGAACCAGGCAGAGGGCCTTCTTGGTAGTGGAACCTGCCCTGTGGAACGCCCTCCCACTAGATGTCAAAGAGACAAACAACTACCTGACATTTAGAAGACATCTGAAGGCAGCCATGTTCAGGAAAGCTCTTAATGTGTGACATTTTAATGTATTTTTAATCTTTGTTGGAAGCTGCCCAGAGTGGCTGGGGAAACCCAGCCAGATGGGTGAGGTACAAATAATAAATACTATTACTATTACTATTACTATTACTATTACTATTAAATCAGGGAGCAGGCCTTGGAGGACTCACGGGACTCTAGGTCCCTAGTGCCTGTCTGTAGTCTCGATCATCAACCATGGATGGTCTTGTAAGGTGAACTCACTCAGTCAACATTAAGTGATGTTGACAGGTGTGATGGTGCATTCTTAAACACAGCATGTCCAAACCACCCTGTGTTTCTATGCCACCCAAAAGTTGGAGGCTCATTAATTTGAACAAACGGGCGTCTGAATCGCTCTGTTGATCTCAGGGTATTTGGAGGCAGATCATTATTTCGACACTGCATGGATCATTTAACTGAACTACAATTGCCGCCGCGTTAGAATTAATCATCTGCGCCTGCAAGAAATTGGTGGCGTTGACTGGAGTTGAGAGTACCTGACTCAAATCTTTGGGGCTCCTCTGTTTGTTTATTATGTTGTTCAATTGGCTGTGATGGCTTTCTGAATCTGGCTAACCTATTTCCACTCCCCGTTCATCGCTTAGTGAAAGTTGTGTCAAGCCAATGGGGAGCCACCTCCATGTCTAACACAATTAGGCTCCTTCGAGATGAAGAACCAGAGAAAAGCAACACAAGATCGCCTTATCCCCAGGAGTCACCAATCCCTGGAGAACTCACGCAAGTTCTGAGTAGACATCGCCTTAAAAATCCACACCACACATGACACTAACCTCGTTCACACCATAAGCCCAGAGTGGTTTCAACATCAATCCCCATTTAAAGCAGCGTCGTAACACTTCAAATGTGTTGTGTGAATGTGGCCTGGGAATTGGTTTATCCCACAGCCTGAGCCAGACAGCCACCATCTGCTACAATGCCCCTAAATCTAATTCTGGGCAACTCTTCAAGGACAAAGGCAACCTATGTACTGGTCTGTACAGCATCTGCTTTGCATGCAGAAGGTGCCAGGTTGCCCCACACTGGGCAAAAGACTTCTGCATTGCAGTGGGTTGGACTAGATGACCCTTGTGATCCCTTCCAACTCTACAGTTCTATTTGTTGTTGTTTAGTCATTTAGTCGTGTCCGCCTCTTTGTGACCCCCTGGACCAGAGCACGCCAGGCCCTCCTGTCTTCCACTGCCTCCTGCAGTTTGGTCAAACTCATGCTGGTAGCTTCGAGAACACTGTCCCACCATCTTGTCCTCTGTCGTCCCCTTCTCCTTGTGCCCTCCATCTTTCCCAACATCAGGGTCTTTTCTAGGGAGTCTTCTCTTCTCATGAGGTGGCCAAAGTCTTGGAGCCTCAGCTTCAGGATCTGTCCTTCCAGTGAGCACTCAGGGCTGATTTCCTTAAGAATGGATAGGTTTGTTCTTCTTGCAGTCCATGGGACTCTCCAGAGTCTCCTCCAACAGTTCTATTAATCAGTCCCTAACAACACCTGCACTTAGGGCTAAGAATGTCCCCTTTCTGGAACCCTGGAGAGCCACTGCCAATCAAAGTAGACAGTACTGAGCTAAACAGACCAACTGTCTGATTCAGCACAAGGCTGTTCCATACATTCCTAAGCCCTAAACAGCCTCGGTCCAGTAGACCTGAAGGAACATCTCCACTCCCATCGTTCAGCCCAGACACTGAGGTCCAGCTCTGCGGACCTTCTGGCAGTTCCCTCCTTGTGAAACGTTACAGGGAAGCAGGCAGAGGGCCTTCTCGGTAGTGGTGCCCTCCCTGTGGAACGCCATCCCCAGCAGATGTCAAGGAAATAAACAACTGCCTGACTTTTAGATGACATCTTAAGGCAGCCCTGTTTAGGGAAGTTTTCAATGTTTGCTGTTTTGCTGTGTGGGGCAACCCAGTCAGAGGGGCAGGGCAGAATTATTATTATTATTATTATTATTATTATTATTATTATTATTATTATTCCTGGCTTCCCAATGTCTTGCTTGCCATCGGCCTTCAGCCTGCCTACCTGCCACAGGTGCTTCTTTCCAGCCTTTCCACCTGAGCCCCTGACAGCAGGAACGGGTAAGCAGCATGGCACTTGATGGATCATTAGTTTGTCCCTGGCAGTCAGTTTTGCTGTTCTCACATGATCACCCCGGCTGACAGCCCCGGCAGGGAGAGCAAGATGTAAATTGGCCGTGGATGCTGACTATTTCTAGTCGATGAAGCCCTCTCAGGGCATCGGGGGCGGGGGGGAGATCTCCCTGATCTGCCACCAACGCTGCACTTAACTCGGTGAATAATCACAGCCATCCTCCGAGGAGCTGTCAATCCCGGACTAGCTCTCACCATCAAGATGCTGTCTGAAAACCAACATGTCTGCCCCTTTCTCGCCTGCCTCCTCTTCCCCAAATACGTCAATTCTGGGTTTCTCTCCCCCGCCCCCCACAAGAATATCAACTGATGAAGAGTTGGAAGGTTCTTCAGAGATAATTTAATCCAGCCCTCTGGCAAGAGAAGAAATCCATTACAACTACGTTCCTGACCTGTGGCTGCCTAACCTCTGCTTACAAACATCTAATGTAGAACACCCAGCCAGTGGCGTAGCGTGGGGGGTGCAGGGGGGCCGGCCGCACCGGGCGCAACATCTGGGGTTAGGGCAAATCCACGGGTTAGGGGGCGCAAATCCACGGGTTAGGGGGCGCAAATTACTTGCCTTGCCCCGGGTGCTGACAACCCACGCTACGCCACTGCATCCAGCCACTTTTTCCTTGTAAAACAGCTTGTACTATCAAGAAGTTCTTCCTAAAGTGTCCCTCTTAAATCCTTTTTTCTTGCCACCTGAGCACTTTGGTTTGGGTGTTCCATACAACGGGGGGTGGGGCGGGAATCTGCTTCATCTGTGTGCTCAGGATTTGAAGATAATAATAATAATAATAATAATAATAATAATAATAATAATAATAATAATTTTATCTATACCCCGCCCTCCCCAGCCGAAGCCGGGCTCAGAGCGGCTAACAACAATAAAAGTAACACAGCATTCTAAAATCAATTCATTTTAAGATCAGTAAAATAAGAACATAGGAAGAGCCTACTGAATCAGGCTGGGGTCTATTCAGTCCAGCATCCTGTTCTCCCAGTGGCTAAACAGAAGCAGGATTTGAGAAGAACAGCCCTCTCCCTTCCCATAGTTTTCACAAACTGGCATTCAGAAGCACTTCTGTCCCCAACTGTGAAGGCACAGCACAGCCATCACGGCCACTTGCTTGGCTTTTAGTCTTAAGCGTCTTTGTGGTTTTGACTATTTTAAATGATCTGGTATCATTTCCTCCAACATCCCGCTGATGAAAATCAGAATGCGAGACCCCCAGATCTGGTTTGCAGAGGCAATCTCTCTCTCTCTCTCTCTCTCTCTCTCTCTCTCTCTCTCTCTCTCTCACACACACACACACACACACACACACACTAGCCAGGTGCAAAAGCAGCAGAGGGGCTGGACTAGTGAGGAGTCAGGCTCCCCTCACCCCTGGACCAAAGCACCAGCCATGACTCACCTTTGAGGATGCACAGCTTCTGCAATGCGATGGTAAGCAGGAGCCAGCAGGCGGCAGGGCAAGGGGACTCCATTCTCCAGGAGCCAACCTACTCCTACCTCCAGCTCAGATCCCCACTTCTGGTGCTGTGGGGATCACACACAGCCCAGCACAAAAACATGTATCTTTTGGCCCCCATGTTCTCGCAAGAAAAAGCTGGCTTGTGCATGAGCACGGGGCCACGAAATCGGACATCCTCAGACCCAGTCAGAAGCCAGGAGTGGATTCTGTAATTCTGGGATGCCCTGGTCAAATTGAGGGGTATGTTATATATAAATTACCTTGAGTCAATGGTTTTGAAGGTGATTAATATATGAAGAAGGAGAAGGAGAAGAAGAAGAAGAAGAAGCCTAGCAATTTGTGGGAGCTTTCCAGAAATTTCTATACCAGTTTGGGGATTCCAATAGCTCATCCAGCTGTGGGTTTGTGGCATCTTTAAGTCTGATGCAAGGAGGTCAGAGCAGCTGCCGATAGCTGACTGATGGTGACAGCGAACCCCTTTGAACTTGGACAGCTATCATTTGCCTGCTGTCATCATGATGACGGGTGATTGACAGGTGAGCGGTCTCATCCCCCCTACAACTCCCATAGAATAACTGAATTGCAGAGCTGGAAGGAAATTGGCCATGCTTGTTCGGACAAAGATGTCTCAGGTGTGACATAGGTTTGCCACACTCAGGGGCGTAGGAAGGGGGGCAGTGGGGGCGGACCGCCCCGGGCGCCCTCACTTAGGGGGGTGACATTTGGCACACCACCCGCCCATAACTCCCAAGCCTACCCCAAGCTGTTGGGGGAAGGGGCGGAGCTGGGGGAGACAGCTTGGGGGAGGCTTGGGAATCGCAGGCGGGTGGTGTGCCGAATGTCCGCCATGGGCAGCTCGCTCCACTCCTGGCTGCAGGGCACGCACGCTGCTCCGGGCACCTGAGCGGCTATCCCGTGCCTGGGAGGGCACCCTCTGCGCCGTGCCCCCATTGGGAGTGCGCCCGCCCTCAGCAGGGCGGGCATATGCTCTGCCGCTGGCCATACTTGCTCCATTCTGCACCTTCAAATGAGTCGCCACGAAGAGACCTCAGCACACAGGGCAAGAGGCTCCCAGTCGCAATCCCAGCTGATCCAAACTGGTTTCACTTAGGCATTGCAATTTTGCTTCCAAAACCTGAATTCAAGCCCATTTTTGGTAGCAACGTTACAAAGATGCATATGCTCAGAAACTCTTTTCTCAAGGCATGGCGTGTGATGGCCTGGGAATCGGATTCAGAGGCTGAACCTGAGGAATCCCAGCCTGCACAGGAGTCCCTGCCTCCAGGACCACCTGAGCCGGGGCTGGGGCTTGAACCTGAAGGGCCCTCACCTGTGCCAGATCCTCAGACGCAGGCACCAGCTGAGTCTGCTCTGGCTCCTGAGGTGATGGAGGACCCATTGCCTGCAGGTGCTCCACTCTCAGCCCCATCAGGGGAAGCCAAGGTTGCCTCTGGGTCCGGTAACCCTCCAGCCTCTCCTGAGCTGCAGAGGCTCAGGGCAGAGAGGCGGAGGGAACTGAGTTCCCACAGGAGGAGTGCTCGCCTCCGGGCCAGGAGAGGCGAGTCACCTGTGGACCGGGGCCACCCTATGCCTTGGGGCAGATAAAAGCCAGCCAGCCCTAGTCCCAGGTTGTGGCAACCTGTTCCTGCTGGCACCCTGTCCTGCTCTTCTGCCAGAGTTCTGCCAGAGTTCCTGACCTCACCCGACTCCCTGCCTTGGACCCCGCTTCAGCCTTGATGGACAGCCTCCATACCACACCCTCAACCTGGGACTGGACTCGGACCACGCCGCACGGTAAGCCCCCCGGGACGAGCACATGGCCTTTTCCAGGTGTGAACTATGGTGTTAACCCAAGGCTATCTTTTTGCTTCCTATTTATGCTTCTGCTACCACCTTCTTTCTGTTTGGAAAAGTAGACGCTTTTGATTTTACAGTCTGGCTTTGCCATTTCAGAGCTCGAAGTTTCCAGACCAGAATATCGCCAGGGCCTCCTTTGTATTCTGTTATTTTTCACTCTGCTGATTAAAAAAATGTTTTAATAGTCCCTGCAGGAATAACAGAATTAATGTTTGCCCTGCATTCTGTTTTGTTATGATTAAGAGGTGTCTACAAGCGTACATTGAGAACCAGACTACACAGTCCTCAGCATGAAAAATAATTACTATGTCAGACCATCTAACCCATTTTGAACTCAAGAAGGAGAAGTAATGTCTGCAGTTTAGATGCTCTGCCTAGAAGACGCCACTCTCAATAGCATGGGACAATTTCTCTTCTTCTTAGGCCTAGCCAGAGGTAAGAACATCTGGTGCATCAGACCAAAGGTCCACCCAGACAGGGTTCCTGTGTCCAACGCTGGACAGCAAGATGCGTCTGTAAGCAGGAGATGAATGGAATGACTTTCTCACTGCTCCCCAAAGTATTTTTTCCAAATCTGGTTGGCCCAAACTCAGAACAACACCCACCCACTGACCCTCTCTTTCCCAATCACTGGCTTGTTTTGAAAAAATGGAGGGGTGCTTGGTGGCCTTTGTCTTTTCAGAAAGAAATAGATAAAAGTTGCATTGATTGCCAAAGGAGGCGGGAGAAGCAGAGAGGCCCTGATGCAGCATTCGCCAGCTGGCGGCCACCCGGGTGATTTTGACTGTCACATCAACACCTGGAGGGCACCAGGTTGTCAAAGCTTGCTCTGATGTCTCCACAGAAAGGAGGAGGTCTCCCATCCTGTATTTGTGCTGCAGGCAGCCGGAAGAGAAAAACACTTCTTCAGGAGAGAACAAATGTCCTCCTTCAGCTTTGAGCACTTAATACTTGGACACTGAAGAGCTGCTGAGAGTGGACCACTCGAGCCTAGGAGAGGGATATTTTTAAATGCCAGCAACGCACCTCACACATGCATCAGAGAGCCTGCCTCATTTGAACTAGAAGGTCTGAATGCAAGAGACTGAGAGGGAGGAAACTGCTCTCTAAATTTTGGGACTGGTATAAACTGGTTCCAATTTGTTATGAGCTTTAGATATTGTAGAACCCTGCAGTGCAGGAATCTCAAATGAAGTATCCATGAAAGATGATCACCCAACCTGTTTAAAAACCTCCAAAGGAGAGTCCACCACCTTCTGATGGACACCATTGTCAAATGGCTCTTACTGTCAGAAAGTTCTTCATGATGTTCAGTAGGAATCTCTTTTCCCGTAACTTGAATCCATTGGTTTTGTGGTGGCCTGGGAATCGGATTCAGAGGCTGAACCTGAGGAATCCCAGCCTGCACAGGAGTCCCTGCCTCCAGGACCAGCTGAGCTGGGGCTGGGGCATGAGCCTGAAGGGTCCTCACCTGTGCTGGATCCTCAGGAGCAGACACCAGCTGAATCCGCTCAGGCTCCAGAGGTGATGGAGGACCCATTGCCTGCAGGTGCTCCTCTCCCAGGCCTGTCAGGGGAAGGTGAGGCTGCCTCTGGGTCCAGTTATCCTCCAGCCTCTCCGGAGCTGCAGAGGCTCAGGGCAGAGAGGCGGAGGGAACTGGGTTCTCTCAGGAGGAGTGTTCGCCTTAAGGCCAGGAGAGGCGAGTCACCTGTGGACTGGGACTGCCCTAGGCCTCAGAGGAGATAAAGGCCAGTCAGCCCAGTCCCAGGTTGCGGGAGCAACATCATTGGAAACCCGTTCCTGCCAGCACCCTGACCTGCTCTTCCGGAGTTCCTGACCACGCCCGGCTCCTTGCCTTGGACCCCGCTTCGCCCTTGATGGACAGCCTCCAGACCCTCGACCCAGGACCAGACTCAGACCACGCCACACGGTAACCCCCCCCCCCCGGGACCAGCACAGGTTTGGTTCCTCCCCTCTGGAGCAGCAGAAAACAAGCTGGCTCCATCTTCCATGTAACAGCTTCTCTCATCCAGGCTAAACATACCCAGTTCCCTCAACCATTCCCCATCAGGCTTGGTTTCCAGACTAATAGTAACACACTGAACTTGGCTTAGTAGCAAAGCAGCAACAGCGCAGGTCTCTGAGCATGGGTGCTGTATGCTGGCAAGGCCTCACTCGTGTCAGCAACCTTGCTGCAGCATTCTGCACTCAGCTGCAGCTTCTGCGTCAGGTGCAAGGAAAGCCCCACATCGAGCGCATTTGAGGCACACATTATTGGCCTCTAGAAGAGACGGGTTTCAGGAGGCAGAACAAGGTTGAGATTATGAGGCATTATAGCAGAGGTGCTATCTACGTGTTCCATGCAAATGTAATAAGAAACTGTTGCTTTTAAAAACTAGTACCGTATGTTCCCGCCTACAAGACGACTTTTTATCCCTGGAAAATCACCCCAAAAGTCGGGGGTTGTCTTATACGCAGGGTATATGCATTGGGAAGGAGGAGAGGGAGTCGGTGAACAGAGGCGCCCCTTCTGCCATCGTTCCTCCTCCCTCCCCTCAGAAGGGGATGTGGAAAGTCCTTCCGAGCGTGGCACTTACCTGCCCGCCCGCAAAACGCCTCATCTCGGGCTGCTGCTACTGCTGCTGCAATGGCAGAGGCAGCGGAGGGGTGCGCGTTCTGCCCCTGGCGGCGCTCAAGCTCTATAACTCTAAAACTCTAAACTTGAACAGCAAAAGTTGGGGGTTGTCTTATACGCCCAGTCACCTAATACGCCGGAATCTATGGTGTGATAGGAATTTTATGGTCTTAGATATATGGTAATGTTCATAAGCGTGCCAACCAAGCACGTACATAGATCAGCACAGGAAGGCCAACCTGGAACCATTTTGATTCCTAAACTGAGCAAATGTTTTCTCTGCAAGGTCAAACTGGAAAAGCCTCCCCATTGTCTTTTCCTTCACAAATCCTGTCTTAAGGGTATGTCTGTGTTTGAATAGGGTGTGAGCCTGTGACCTGGCCCAGGAACTAAGTATTTATCACTACAAAAGACAGGCCAGGCTCCCCAGGCAATCCAATCAAGTAACCTGCCAGACAGGAGATAAACAAAAAACAGGAGAAAAACAATATTCAAATTTCTGTCTTAGACAGCCTTTTCTGTGATGTAGGTGTGATGTATCTGAGGGGTGGTCTTAGGTTACACCCCTTCTGTGATGTATGCATGATGTTTCTGGGGGTGGTCTTGATCTACAGGGTGGCAATTTCAAAAGTCTTTATAAGGCCTTGCACACCATTTTTCTGGGTCCCTCCTCTCTCCCGCGGGTGAGGGGAGCACCCTGTTGCAACAGATCAATAAAGGCCAAGCCTACAGGCTGCTGTTTTGCTCCAAGTAATCCTGGTTGGTGTCTTTGTTTTTGTCCAAGGAAGCCCTCGGATTTTTCTGTTAACAATGGTAATACTGGTTTAGGAAGGATGACTTTTCAGCAGAGACGCAGCAGGGGAGGGGATGCTTGACCCTTTCGCCACCCACCGTTTTCCAATTTCAACTCCCCCAAACAATTTACCCCCCAATGATGGGGAACGTAGCTGTGGGTGGGTAGAGATGGGTTAAGCCTCTTAGGGTCTTGCCACTCGGATGCCCCTGCTCTTCTAAGAAGGGGAGGGGAAAGAGTGTGACTTGGGTGGAAGAGAGCAGTCGTGGTGGCTTTGGGGGTGCTGGGAGGGAGGCAGAAACGGATAAAGGAATGGGACTTCCTCTCCAGAGTGCTGCTTTCCCTTCTGAATGATCTTCCAACGGCCACATGTCAGTGGCGGGTGGTTCCAGAGACAAAAGTGGGTGGCACAACAAATGGAAATGTACCTTTTCTACATCAGGCTATATTCTACACACACTGTCCTCCATCCAAGCAAACAAAAGGCATTGTCAGAGCATGGGGACATTCTTTAGGCAGGAAAAGAGCTTTCAAGGATAGTGCAGAGCAGAGCCAAAGAGGGCATGTTGCTGGGGCGGAGAGTTTTAAGGCCAAATACAGTTGTACCTGTATTAGTGGGATGCAGGTGGCGCTGTGGGTTAAACCACAGAGCCTAGGATTTGCCGATCAGAAGGTCGGCGGTTCAAATCCCCGCGACGGTGTGAACTCCCGTTGTTCGGTCCCTGCTCCTGCCAACCTACCAGTTCGAAAGCACGTCAAAGTGCAAGTAGATAAATAGGTCCCACTCCGGCGGGAAGGTAAAAGTCATTTCTGTGCGCTGCTCTGGTTCGCCAGAAGCGGCTTAGTCATGCTGGCCACATGACCCAGACGCTGTACGCCGGCTCCCTCAACCAATAAAGCGAGATGAGCGCCGCAACCCTAGAGTCGGTCACAACTGGACCTAATGGTCAGGGGTCCCTTTACCTTTACCTTACAGTGGTACCTTGGTTCTCAAACTTAATCCGTTTCGGAAGTCCATTCCAAAACCAAAGCGTTCTAAAACCAAGGCGCACTTTCCCGTGGAAAGTAATGCAAAATGAATTAATCCATTCCAGACTTTTAAAAACAACCCCTAAAACAGCAATTGAACATGAATTTTACTATCTAACAAGACCATTGATCCATAAAATGAAAGCAATTATCAATGTACTGTACTATAAAAGGAATAAGACTGTATTGTAGATGATAAAAATGAAAATTATTTTTTTTTCTTACCTGCACTGATGATAGTCGTTGTTTGGATGGGGGGCTTTTATCCATTTCCGCAGTCACACAATCAATTAATCGAAAAAGCCTCAAAAACAAAAACACAAAATAAATAGCAAAAACAAAAGCGCCAAACTTAATCAGTTCTGGAAGTTCATTTGACTTCCAAAATGTTCAAAAACCAAGGCACAGCTTCTGATTGGTGCAGGTGCCCCAGAAACAATAGTCAACAGCCGTATCAGATGTTCAGCTTCTGAAAAACGTTTGATAACCGGAACACTTACTTCCAGGTTTTTTGGAGTTTGAGAACCAAAGTGTTTGAGAACCAAGGTGTTTGAGAACCAAGGTACCACTGTATATAGGCCTGATGTGTGCCATCTTCAGCCCCTGCACCTGAGGCTCTCCACCCCTGATCCACTGGATTCTAGACACCCCAGTGTCAAGAATCAGCTCTGCTCTGCTCCCAGTGAATCAACTGTATGAGACGGCACAGGAGTAGCTTCCAGCTTGTTTGAATTTCACTGAGTAAAATGAAGGCGCAGGATTTCTCCAGGTAGGGATCTGGCCTGCTTGTTAATCTTTTTTAATTTCCGAAGATCATCACCGTGGACAGGTTGTGTGCACGGTCTTCGGCCTCCCGGCCGAGAGCCAGCAGGGAAGTTTGCCCATAAAGAGAGTTCCCTCTGTCTTTCTCATCTCAGCCTCCATGCCTGTCTGACCAACCTGTACTCAATCGTGTCTTCTCCTAATGGGGGGTCTCTCATTCCTAGAAAGAGATACGTAAAGGCACACTCATGCGGCGATGAGAAAAAAGTTAACGCAATCATTAGATGCTTCCAAACGACCATGACTTGCATCCTCCAAGGATATGGACTTCTTCGCTTCCTGTTGTCTTTGAAAGGAGGAAATAACACATAACGGCACCCGACTGATAGTCTGCCTATGAATGCCGCAGAAAGGCATCCCAAAGCAAATTCTCCCAACCTGTGCATATGGGTGTGCATATGTATGTTACAATGGCTGTGAAGGCGGATGAAGGCTGCAGTAGATAGGAATCCAACTGATTTGTCATAATAATAATAATAATAATAATAATAATAATAATAATAATAATAATAAATTTATTATTTATACCCCACCCATCTGGCTGGGTTTCCTCAGCCACTCTGGGCGGCTTCCAACAAAACACTAAAATACAATAACCTATTAAACATTAAAAGCTTCCCTAAAGAGGGCTGCCTTCAGATGTCTTCTAAAAGTTTGGTAGTTATTTTTCTCTTTGACATCTGGTGGCAGGGTATTCCACAGGGTGGGGGCCACTACCGAAAAGGCCCTCTGCCTGGTTCCCTGTAACTTGGCTTCTCGCAGCGAGGGAACTGCCAGAAGGCCCTCGGAGCTGGACCTCAGTGTCTGGGCAGAATGATGGGGGTGGAGATGCTTCTTCAGATATACTGGACCGAGGCCGTTTAGGGCTTTAAAGGTCAGCACCAACACTTTGAATTGTGCTCGGAAACGTACTGGGAGCCAGTGTAGGTCTTTCAAGACCGGTGTTATATGGTCTTGGCGGCCTTTCCCAGTCACCAGTCTAGCTGCCGCATTCTGGATTAGTTGTAGTTTCCGGGTCACCTTCAAAGGTAGCCCCAAATAGAGCGCATTGCAGTAGTCCAAGCGGGAGATAACCAGAGCATGCACCAACAAGCATCTGGTTGGCCACTGTGCGAATAGGATGCTGGACTAGATGGGCCGCCATTGGCCGGATTCAGCAGAGCTCTTCTTGTGTTCTTAACCAGGAGTACCACCCCACAAGAAACAGAAGATAGCGGGGGCGGGATATGGTAGGAGGCAGTTTAGCCAATCACATGCACTGTTTTGACTCATGCCCAGTTTCCCCCTTTCTCCTTTGGCTGGGTGGGTCAAAATCTTTACCTATTGCTCTGCAGCAGCCTGCCATCATCATCGAAGCTAGCCCTCCCATCGCAAAATCTCAAGAAAAAACTTCTCCTTGGGTGGCTTTGGGCTCCACCAGGGTAGGAATAGCGGCTTTCCTTTCACCTGATTAGCAGACGGTGGGGACTCCCACCTATCAAAAGAAACTTACATTTCCCCAGGCTTTTTACCCAGATATTTAATTAAATGAACACTGAAAGAACTGAGCTGCAACCTGCACACAGCGAACGCTTCCTGCCCAAAGCTCATTTGGAAGTTGCTCCAGGAAAGCAGAAGCTAATTATTTTTTAATCAAGATCTGCTAACCTGTTAACACAAATGGTACTTAATTTGAGCCCACTAATGGGTCAGGATCTCCCGAGACAATCCAGCCAAGTATTCCTCTCTCTGCTCAGTTCCACATTTCTGATGACACCTTGGTTTTAGAACATAAAGACAGGCTCTCTGGCCTCCTAACGGCACTCAGAACTTTGCCTGAAGCCCTGACAAGTCTTGGAGAACTTCTCCATTGCAATTCCCAGCAGTGTGCCCACAGGATATGGTGTTCGATTTAGGGCAGTGGGTCTGCCAGGGGTGTGCTCTGTTGGGAACTGGGGAGAATTTCAATTGGGTTCACATTTTAAACACGAATCTGCCTAGTTTGAACTTTGCAAAAACAGCATGTGGACCAAAACGCAGTGATCCTTCAGAGTTCGCACCTCCCCATATTTGGCATTGCAGAACGCCAATCTAAAAAAACGTGTTTGAAATGCTTAATGTCACATTTACTTTAGTCCTGAGAGGGAAAGCAAATCAAATGAAGAGAATAAAGCTATTCTAAGAATGGTATTACTGTGGTACCTTGGTTCTCAAATGCCTTGGTACTCAAACAACTTGGAATCCAAACATTGCAAACCCGGAAGTAAGTGTTCCGGTTTGCAAACTTTTTTTGGAAGTAGAACATGCTGTGTTTTGCGTGTTACGCTTCCAATTTGAGTGCCACACTTCCATTTTATGCTGAGGTCTGTCTGTTTTTGCTATTTATTTTGCGTTTTTATTTTGGCAGCTCTTTCTTTTTGTGTGTGACTATGTGGAACCCAATTCAGCTACTGATGGATTGATTGTGTGACTGCAGTACATTGTTTATTGCTTTCATTTTATGGATCAGTGGTCTCGTTAGATAGTAAAATTCATGTTCAATTGCTGTTTTAGGGGTTGTTTTTTTAAAAGTCTGGAACAGATTAATCCATTTTGCATTACTTTCTATGGGAAAGCGCACCTTGGTTTTGGAACACTTTGGTTTTGGAACGGACTTCTGGAACGGATTAAGTTTGAGAACCAAGGTACCACTGTATTTATTATTTGTGGGTTTGTTCAACCTGGCATGGACCCAAGACAAGGCAAAACTGTGGCAAGTCCGAGAGATGCAATTTGCAGATGGGGCAGTCTTGACAGAGCCCTTGAAGCTCCATGGAGATTCATCAACTGTTTGGTCCAAGAATTCAGGGAGTTCAGCCTTACCAACAGCCATAGGCACCATCTCTGGGGTGCCCTCGGTGCCACAGCACCCACAAAATTTCCATTGTGGGTGCCCAGCTGTCACAGCACGAGGGTGCATGCTGCTCAACTTCTGCCCCCCGGCACTGCCCACTACCTTGCCTCTGCTGGCTCTCCAGTGCCGCCGCTGCAACTGGGCCAGGGCTCCACAACAGGGCCTCTGTTGGGGTCCGTTGGGGCCATGGACGTGCTTCAGAAGTGTGGCCCAGCTTCTGGGGTGTGTCTGCAGCCACGGTGGGCCTCAGTGGAGGCCTCGTGGCTGGCCTGTGGGATGTAATCCACTGGAACAGCCAAGTACAACATTCCTTGTTTCCCTAGAGTGGGCAGAGGCAGGGGGGTGTTACTCCAGTCAGTGTAACTTTCTGTTCCACTGGTCTGGCACATCCTCGGCCCCTGCATGTGATCTGGGAGATGGGCATGGCTCTGGCTGACTCCATAAAAGAGCCGAGTCACGCAGCGATTTTCTCTCTCTTGCTTGCTGCTCTCTTGCTGCCACGCTGCTCTCCTGCAGCCTGTCAGGTGTGCATGCAGGAGCCAGGCCCTGTGACCAATAGGACTTTGCAGGACTGGGGCCTTCCTAAGTTTGTTCTGAAGAGGCAAGGCGTGGCCTTACAGGTGAGACCGATTGGTAACTCACAGCACCTGGTGGCAAGAGCTGGGAAGGGATATAAGGTCAGCATTTCCCTTCGGCTCTTTGCCGCAGCAACACGCTTCCTGTGTTTGACTTCTTGCTTCCTGATCCTTGAACCTTGGCTTATTGACTCCCTGCTTCTTGATCCTCGGACCCCTGACTTCGTGACTCCCGGCTCTCTGACCCTTGGACGCTTGGCTCCTGGCTTCTGGACCCTGTTCCTGCTCCCACCCTGCCATCTTGCCCCTGGTCCTGACGTCCCCTGCCGGGACTTCAGTTGCCCATGAACCGGACTGTGACACAGCCACTTTGTTCTCTTAATGTGATTTTTGCTGTCTGCTGGCTCTCAGCCAGCAGCACATGAACTCAATCTCCATGTGAGATAAATTCACAGATTGTTATGTAACTACTAAGTAAAGCCAGCCTTTCAGGGATCAAATCGTGACCTGAAATGTGAGTAAACTTCTTGTTACTTTTAAGCAAAGACTCTTGTGTCTTTCTTCTTTTAAGAGGGATCAAAGGGTACACCAGGAATAATCCATCTGGGCAAACCAGATTGGATTACTTAACTAAAGAGATTCAAATGAGTCTGCAAACTGACTGGCAGAAATGACCGGCAGAATCCGAGACCAGGGAAAAGAGACGGCGGAAGAAGATTGGAAGAAATTTAAGGACTATCTTAAGAAACATTGCAAAATTATTGAAGGCTAGAATGATGTTGATTCAGAAATTAAGGAGTTAAAAGCTGTAATGATTATGCGATTAAGAAAAGAAAGGTTAAAAAGTATATAGAAATTAGGGAAAGGATTTGCTGAATTGACTTAATTAGAGAATGGAATACAGAAAGGGGAGGTATGAGGAGGTCGGGAAAGTAAGTTTTATGAATATAAGGGATGGAAACTATACTTGTTTTGTATGTGTGTGCTTTTTTTTTGGATTGTATGTATTTTTATTTTTGTTTTTATTGTTCTGTTTATTCTGTTTTATATAAATTCCTAAACTTTAATAAATATATTATAAAACAAACAAACAAATGAGTCTGCAAACTAACTTCCTGCTATATTGAGGGAACTCGGCTCTGCTACATCACTCACTGACGTGAGTGAAGGAAGGATAAACCTTAATCAATATATCCTTTCCTACTATCCTTCATATTCCCACATGGCCTTGGGGGCAGGTGTGGGGGGGCGGAGTGTCATCTCCATGGGGCTGTGGGTACATCTTTGGGAGGATATATCCCGCCTCCTGTGGGAACAAATTATGTCATCCACCCCCACATTAGCCACATCTGAGACAGGCTTACAAGACTGCTTGTGACACGTACCTGCCCCTCTTTAAAACTCTTGTCAGGAGCACCTTCTTCGTAAAGGTTGCCCAAGACCCTTCATATATTAATAATTCCATCTGTTGGGGGAAAAAATAACCGTACAGCTGGTGCCATAAAAATTAATGAACAGGAGCACATGAAAATCAATTTTATGTTAAACAAAATGCTCCGTCCTTTGCTGAGAGGCCGGGCGGATTCCTCCCCACTTCTAGACAGCTGGGATAATGGATCCTTACCGAACAGGTATGTTTTGATTATATTTCTGACACTGAAAAGTTGCTTTTGTCAAATCGGTTTTGCCTGCTCTGTCATGCTAAGCAGTTGCAGTTGCTCACTGGAAAGGACTGGGGGAAGGCAAGGTCTGCAGGGTGCAAGCCCCCCATCCCTGGACTCTGAACAGGACATCCAGAGTTGGTGAGAAGCCAGTCAAAGCCACAGCACATCTTGACAACCAACCATAACTGAGACTTCTTTTTTTAGGGTCCCAGGATGCTGAATCCTTCTGGGAAAATTCACAACTCTGTTCTCCCTCCCTTTCAGATTTCTTCAATGAGAAAATAATAAGAGCTCTGTTGGATCAGACCAATGGCCCACTTTGTCCAGCATCTTGTTCTCACAGTTACCAAGTGGATGCCCCAAAGGGAAGCACAGAAGCATCGAATCATAGAATTGTAGAGCTGGAAGGAACCCCAAGGATCATCTAGTCAAACCCCTGCATCAGCTAAAGCAGGCAAAAGCAAACTCAGCCCTCCAGATGTTTTGGGACTACAATTCCCATCATCCCCGACCACTGGTCCTGTTAGCTAGGGATGATGGGAGGTGTAGTCCCAAAACATCTGGAGGGCCGAGTTTGCCTATGCCTGAGCTAAAGCATCCATGACAGATGGCCATTCAATCTCTGTTAAAAAAAACTTCCGATGAAGGCAAGTTCACCAGCTTCTGAGAGAGTCTCCAGGCTAAACATACCCAGAGATAATTGCTTTTGTTTCTGATGTTTTGGATCTGTTTTATATTTGCTTTATGGTTCTCTTTTGTAGGCTATCTTGAAAATCTAGATTAAAAAACAAAAACAAAAAACATACCCAACTCCCTCAACTGTTCCTCATATGGCTTGGTTTCCAGACCCTTGATCATTTTGGTCACACCTTCCAGGTTGTCTATATCCTTCTTAAAATGTGTTGCCCAGAACTGGACTCCAGGTGTGGTCTGACCAGGGCAGAATAGAGTGGTACTATTATTTACCTTGATGTCAACACTCTACAGGGATGCGGGTGGCACTGTGGGTTAAACCACAGAGCCTAGGACTTGCCGATCAGAAGGTCGGCGGTTTGAATCCCCGCAAAGGGGTGAGCTCCCGTTGTTCAGTCCCTGCTCCTGCCAACCTAGCAGTTTGAAAGGACATCAAAATGCAAGTAGATAAATAGGTACCGCTCCAGCGGGAAGGTAAACGGCATTTCCGTGCGCTGCTCTGGTTCGCCAAAAGCGGCTTAGTCATGCTGGCCACATGACCCGGAAGCTGTACGCCAGCTCCCTCGGCCAATAAAGCGAGATGAGCACCGCAACCCCAGAGTCGTCCACGACTGGACCTAACAGTCAGGGGTCCCTTTACCTTTACAACACTCTAATTCTGCTGATGCAGCCTCAAATAGCATTTGCTTTTTTGCTGCTGTGTCACACTGTGAATTCACGTTAAGCTTGAAGACCCCTAGATTCCTTTCACATGTGCTACTGGCAATCCAGGTGTGCGCGCGCCCCCATTGGTGCATCTGGTTCTTCCTGCCTAAGTGCAGAACCTTCCATTTGTTCCTATTGAAATTCATTGTGTTAGCTTGTGCCCAGTTGTTCAGTCTACTACTACTACTACTACTACTACTAATAATAATAATAATAATTTATTATTTATACCCCGTCCATCTGGCTGGGTTTCCCCAGCCACTCTGGGCGGCTTCCAACAAAACACTAAAATACAATAACCTATTAAACATTAAAAGCTTCCCTAAACAGGGCTGCCTTTAGATGTCCTGATTCTGCCTTCTGCTGCATTAACTACCCCTTCCCGTTTGGTCTCGCCTGCAGATTTGATGAGCATCCCCTTCTTTGTCCAAGTTGTGTATAAGGACCTCGAAGAACAAAAGCAGGCCCAGGACAGAACCCTGCAGCACCCCACTTGTCATTTTCCCCCAGGATGACAAGGAACTGTTAATAAGCATTAGTTCAGTCAGTCAATCAGCTACAAATCCACAGTGACCTCATCCAGCCCACTAGCAGGATCTGAGTGCAACAGCACTCTCCTTTCCTGTAGTTCCTAGCAACTGGTGTTCAGAGTAGACCTGAAGGAGCGTCTCCACCCCCATCGTCCAGCCCTGACACTGAGGTCCAGCTCCAAGGGCCTTCTGGCGGTTCCCTCCCTGCGAGAAACCAAGTTACAGGGAACCAGGCAGAGGGCCTTCTCGGTGGTGGCACCCGCCCTGTGGAACGCCCTCCCACCAGATGTCAAGGAAATAAACAACTATCTGAATCTTAGAAGACATCTGAAGGCAGCCCTGTTTAGGGAAGCTTTTAATGTTTGATGTTTTATTGGGACCACCTCTCCTGGTATGTCCCACGGAGGACCTTAAGGTCCACAAATGACAACATTTTGGAGGTCCCAGGTCGCATGGTGGTTAGACTGGTCTCAACTAGGGCCAGGGCCTTTTCAGTACTGGCCCCAACTTGGTGGAACGCTCTGTCACACAACACCAGGGCCCTGCAGGACTTGACATCTTTCCACAGGGCCTGCAAGACAGAGCTGTTCCGCCTGGGCTTTGGTTTGGATTCAGTCTGACCCTGATGTTTCCCTCCCCTTACGGTTTTGATCTATGGGCTACTATTAAAATAAGGCTGCATTTTAAATTATATTTTAACCTGTATTTTAAATTGGCTTTTATTTTTTATTGTAATTTTACTGGTGTTAGCCGCCCTGAGCCCAGCTCTGGCCAGGGAGGGCGGGGTATAAATAATAAATTATTATTATTATTATTATTATTATTATTATTATTATTATTATTAGAATACTACCTACAGCAGTATGGAGATGTGCATAACCATCATAACTAGTAGTCATTGATAGCATTATTCTGCATGAATTTACCTAAGGGTGATCCTTTCTGTAACCAGCACCACTAATTTTGTTCTCTCTCATTGTTGGAATGAAGAGGTTTGCTGGCGTCTAATGAGACATAGGTCAAAGTTCCACTGCCCAGCATCTTCAGGTTTTACCTTGGAGAGCCGCTGTCAGTGCGGGAAGCATGGTGGACCAATGGCCCAGCCGAAGGCAGCTTCCTGAGCTGGACCATCAAGAAGGCTGATCGCCAAAGAATTGATGCTTTTGAATTCTGGTGCTGGAGGAGACACTTGAGAGTCCCATGGACTGCGAGAAAATCAAACCTCTCCATTCTGAAGGAAATCAGCCCTGAGTGCTCACTGGAAGGACAGATCCTGAAGCTGAGGCTCCAAGACTTTGGCCACCTCATGAGGAGAGAAGACTCCCTGGAAAAGACCCTGATGTTGGGAAAGATGGAGGGCACAAGGAGAAGGGGACGAGATGGTGGGACAGTGTTCTCGAAGCTATCAGCATGAGTTTGACCAAACTGCGGGAGGCAGTGGAAGACAGGAGGGCCTGGCCTGTTCTGGTCCATGGGGTCACGAAGAGGCGGACACGACTAAACGACTAAACAACAACAAGGCAGCTTCCTATGTTCCTGATTTAAACCAGTACCTTTTCATTTTTTCTTTATTTGAAAAACAGCAGATGGAAACAAAGCATCATATAAGGAAGAGATCACGTCACATCATGGTTGATACAACAAAGCAACAAATGATCTCCCCCAAATTTCATTTTTTTTAAAAATGAATATTTATTAGATTTTCCAATTTTATATAAACACAAAAAGAAAAAGAAAAAGAAAAATATTAAAAACAATTCAGTTTCAATAACAATTTTTCAATCACATGTTTCTTTGACTTCCTCATACCTCCCCTTCTTGTTCTCTAGTTCACCTTATTAATTCAGCAAATCCTAATCTCTTAACATTCCTTTTAAAATAAAACCTTATTTTCCATTCAACTTTTTTAAATTTAATAACAAAAACAATTATAATCCCCATTATCTTTATCATAACAGCTAGAGACCACCAAAGTTCAAACCAACATCTTTTCAGAGTTCGATCTCCCCCAAATTTGATCTCCCCCAAATTTCAAATTTATTTTCTCCTTTTCTTTATTATAATTTACACATTTTTTCTCCCCTGGCACTTCACACTGCTGGGATTATCGTCTTTTCCCTTGAAGTCCTCAAAGATAACATCACCTGGATGGAAGGGAAGAGGTGCTTTATTTTACTTCATTGTTTACGTGTGAGGTCACTGCAAATCTTAACAAAGCAAAGCAAAAGGCATGGGTTAGGGTCACCTGAACGTAATAATTAGCCCCATTCAATGAACCAGGCTGATTAATGTAATTGGGAGAAATCTCTCTCACTCCAGATTTGGGGAGAAGGAATTACAGGATCTTAGGAAGTGGAAGTCAGTTCAGTATTTTCTACAACCTTCCGCTTACCAGACCTTCCCACTTGACCTGTGTTGCGGTTTGTCTCTTCTTCTTTTTTGTCATTCAAAATAACTTTTATTCAAAATTAAAACAAAACATATTATCCAGAAACATATCATCCTTATTCCCCCCCCCATTTTTCCTCCCTCCCCCCACAGAAGCCACCCACCCCCTGACTTTCTCAGTTCCAGTCTTTGATTTCTCTAAAAATGCTGTTTTCTGCATGTTACACAGTTGTATAAATCCTCAAACTATTTAGCTGATTATTATCAATAAAAAATTTGTGAATGTTTATTCAAAACCAGCTGAGGAGTCCAGGTCGCTTTGTTGTATCTTCAAATACTTTGTAAAGGGTTCCCATTCATCTTTAAAGTCACTGTTATCCTTGTCCCGTAGCTTGTATGTCAGTTTTGCCAGTTCCGCACAGTCCATCAATTTTTCTTGCCATGATTCTTTGGTTGGGGTTTCTTTAGTCTTCCATCCTTGTGCTACCAGAACTCTCACGGTCGTTGTCGCATACATGAAGATGTTTTTCAGCTTTTTTTGTGTTGTGGTTTGTCTCAAACCATGTCTATGTTTCCATCACCTGATGACTTATGCCATCAGGCACACGCCAGGTAAACCCTGGGGCCATGAGACAACACAGAAGACATTTCCTTTGCAGCCACAGCTTGAACTCAAGACACAGGGAAAGTTTTCCTTGCTGCCACAGTGTGAATTCAATCCATGGTTGCAAAAATCAGAAGGTGCTCCAGATTCTTCCATTTCCATTTGACTCCGGGGTCTACTGCTCAAAACAGCCCCATGGATGCCGGAGAAGGTCTGCCATAGTAATGAGCCTTTGGTTCCCTCACAATTCTGGGTCACAATGTCTCTGACAATGCCTATGGTCTGTGGGCAGCCATCAACAGATGGGGGGGGTGCTTCACTCTCTATAGAAATAGCACAGCCACCCACCCCCTGCTAAAATGAGTCTCAGCAAACAGTGGAAGATTGGCAGATGAAGATGATGGATTTTTCGGAGCTGGCCGACCTGACTGGAGGAGTCCGCGACCAGAAGGGGGAGGAGTATCAGGAAGAATGGATGAAATTTAAAGACTATTTAGCTAAACATGTTAAGATAACTTAATTGGAAAAGCTTGCAAATAATAGATAGACTTAGGATTTAAATATGTAAGGATAGGGTTTAAGATGTTCAAAGTTAAATTAGAAAGAATGAAAGATGTTAAGTGATCAAGTTAATTTTTGAGAAAATCGATTTTGGAAAACACGTTTACAGGAAAACTCAGTGAGGGGATTTGAGGAAGGGGATTTGAGGAAGTCACTTAATAATGTTACCAAGATGTAAACAGGATGTATGTATGTATGTATATTTGTTTGTCTGTTTGTTTGTTTGTTTTGAATTTTTGAAAATCAATAAAAAAAATTGATAAAGCAGGGCAGTGAGCAGCAGCCCACCTGGGCCAGGCTGATGACAGGCTCTTCCGAGCTCCTGGGGTCCTTAGCCAGCACCCAACCTGGCTGACTGCTGGTGTTTGCCCCATTTGGGCCTCCTTCCAACAGAGAGGAGACGTCACCCTTCATCTTTGTTTGGCGCTGAACAAACCTCCCTTGTTGTTTACTTCATTTGTGCAAGAGAAGAGCTGGCTCTGATCTTCCCTTGAAGTTCTGTGTACCTTGGAAGATGCTTCATCTCAGCTCGCTGTGCTCTCGTCAGATTGCAGAGGCATATATCCCCATCTCTTCTTTCCGTCTGACTGATTTATTTCATTAACTTACGAAATTGCGGCTGACACTTTCCTCCTACAGTTGATCTACATGATGGGCTCCTCTCTCTCTCTCTTTTTCTTTTCTTTTCGGGAGGTGGTGGGGATGGGAGTATGCAAAGAAATTACTTGTCACACAACCCAAAGCTCAATGACTGTAATTTTCTCATCAATGCAAAATGCATTCGCTGCTGGCAGTTCTGCTCCTGGATTTCTGCCTCCAGTTTCGGAACAAGAAAACTTTGCTGTCAGTGAGAACGGGTTGCCTTCCCTTGGGGGCAAAGGAAGGTGAGTTCTCTTTGTTTTGATGCAGAGAATTCAGAGCCTTAGCTGGGGAGAAGCCAGCGGGGGCATCTAAGGGGCACCATTTGTGTCTGTTCTCGTTTCAAGCAGGGATGAGAAATCTGTGGCCCTTTCTCGGGGTGTTAGTAGACTCCAACGCCCATCTTCCATGGCCATTGACCGTGCCAATTGGGACCACTGGGAGTTGGAGTCTCACAACATCTGAAGTAAGAGTCTTGGGTGTCCCCCATTCCTGATGCAAGATATTGTGTTGTGAAACCAATAGGTGGTTAACCCTCCATGAAGCCCCTCGTATTGTCAGATTGGGAGGTCTTGCTTAAATGCAAGACCTGGTCCTGAATGGGGTAACTGTGCCCCTGAAGGACCAGGTGCGCAGCCTGGGAGTCATTCTGGACTCGCAGCTGTCCATGGAGGTGCAGGTCAATTCTGTGTCCAGGGCAGTGGTCTACCAGCTCTATCTGGTACGCAGGATGAGACCTTCCCTGCCCACAGACTGTCTTGCTAGAGTGGTGCATGCTCTGGTTATCTCTCGCTTGGACTACTGTAATGCACTCTATGTGGGGCTACCTTTGAAGGTGACCCAGAAACTACAACTAATCCAGAATGCGGCAGCTAGACTGGTGACTGGGAGCAGCCGCTGAGACCATATAACACTGGTCTTGAAAGACCTACACTGGCTCCCAGTACATTTCTGAGCACAATTCAAAGTGTTGGTGCTGACCTTTAAAGGCCCAAACAGCCTTGGTCCAGTATACCTGAAGGAGTGTCTCCACCTCCATCATTCTGCCCGGAAACTGAGGGCCAATGCCGAGTGCCTTCTGGCAGTTCCCTCGCTACGAGAAGCCAAGTTACAGGGAACCAGGCAGAGGGCCTTCTCAGTAGTGGCACCCACCCTGTGGAATGCCCTTCCATCAGATGTCAAAGAGAAAAATAACTACCAAACTTTTAGAAGACATCTGAAAGCAGCCCTCTTTAGGGAAGCTTTTAATGTTTAATAGGTTATTGTATTTTAGTGTTTTGTTGGAAGCCGCCCAGAGTGGCTGGGGAAACCCAGCCGGATGGGCGGGGTATAAATAATAAATTATTATTATTATGCACCTTGTAAATCACTCAATTGCCTCCTGAGTGCAGATGACACAATCTGCATTGCAAACTTGTACTTGCACAAGAACGTAAGAAGACGAGAAGTGCCTGTTGGATCAGGCCCATCTATCTATTCCAGTATCCTGTTCTCAAGGGCTTTTTTTCCAGCCAGAACACACTAGAACTCAGTTCCAGCACCTCTCAGATGGGTGCCATTGCCATTTATAAGAGAACAACAGAGGTGTTCATGGTGAGTTCTGACACCCCTTTTTCTAGAAAAATAACACTGCTGTTCTCACGGCGGCCAACCAGATGACTGTGGGAATCCCACAAACATAATCTGAGCACAAGAGCAACTCTCCCTTCCTGCGGTTTCCAGCAACCGGGATTCAGAAGCATTACTGCCTCTGATGCGGATGGCGCTGTGGTCTAAACCACTGAGCCTCTTGGGCTTGCCAGTCAGAAGGTTGGCAGTTCGAATCCCTGCGACTGGGTGAGCTCCCGTTGCTCTGTCCCAGCTCCTGCCAACCTAGCAGTTCGAAAGCACACCAGTGCGAGTAGATAAATAGGTACTGCTGCAGTGGGAAGGTAAACAGCATTTCCGTGCACTCAGGTTTCTGTCACGGTGTCCCATTGCACCAGAAGCGGTTTAGTCCTGCTGGCCACATGACCTGGAAAGCTGTCTGTGGACAAACACCGGCAACATTGGCCTGAAAAGTGAGATGACTGCCACACCTCATGGTCACCTTTGACTGGACTTAACCGTACAGGGGTCCTTTACCTTTCACCTGCCTCCGACTGTGGAGGCGGAGCATAGCCATCCTGACTAGTTGTTGTTTAGTCGTTTAGTCGTGTCCGACTCTTCGTGACCCCATGGACCAGAGCACGCCAGGCATGCCTGTCTTCCACTGCCTCCTGCAGTTTGGTCAAACTCATGTTCATAGCTTCGAGAACACTGTCCCACCATCTCGTCCTCTGTCGTCCCCTTCTCCTTGTGCCCTCCATCTTTCCCAACACCAGGGTCTTTTCCAGGGAGTCTTCTCTTCTCATGAGGTGGCCAAATGGAGAGGTCGCATCTTCTTGCAGTCCATGGGACTCTCAAGAGTCTCCTCCAGCACCAGAATTCAAAAGTATCGATTCTTCGGCGATCAGCCTTCTTTATGGTCCAGCTCTCACTTCCATACATCACTACTGGGAAAGCCATGGCTTTAACTATACGGACCTTTGTTGGCAAGGTGATGTCTCTGCTTTTTAAGATGCTGTCTAGGTTTGTCATTGCTTTTCTCCCAAGAAGCAGGTGTCTGACTAGTATGCCATCAACCTGACTAGTATGCCATCAACCTGACTAGTAGCCATCAACAACTCTCTCCTCCTCCATAAAAATTTTCTAATCCTGTTTTAAAGCCATTTAGATTGGCAGACGCCACTGCCACCTGTCGGAGCAGGTCCCATACTTTAACAGGTGGCCCTGCCTTGCAGTTAGATGAGGCGGCTTTCGGGTGACCTTCCACTTTGATGAATTAACTTCTCCATTTTGCCCAGAGCATCCAAAACAAAACCAAGGATCTATCTATAGACCGTCTCGCAGTCCAATATTCCCATCACAAGAGAGATGACTAAGAGGGGTGTGATAGGACTGGACATCTGTTTCTCCCATGTGGGCCACTTTCTTTTCAAAAGCACCATCTCCGCCTCGCCGACGGAGTTTGTGTGTGCAGAAAGAATAACACAAATGATCATAAAAGGCCTGGCTTTATTTCTGAAGTGGAACGTGACGTCTGATTGGCTCATTCTCCCACAATATCCATTTCGGGTCCACTTTCCTCTTCCCCCGACTGATCATCACAAGTCCTATTTTAGACCAAGCAGAAACATTGACTCAGTCTGGCTCTCACTTCCTCGCCTCCCGGGTGGGGTAGCTGAAAGAG
The DNA here is from genome assembly GCF_964270895.1 of Podarcis filfolensis. Classification (NCBI taxonomy): domain Eukaryota; kingdom Metazoa; phylum Chordata; class Lepidosauria; order Squamata; family Lacertidae; genus Podarcis; species Podarcis filfolensis. Next base: position 3,185,473 of record NC_139608.1, read on the forward strand.
CATTGCAGTATTCGGACGCGGTTAATGTCAGGGCCATAGCAAGTTTGCTTCAAATGATGCTTTCAGAATCGACTCTTCAGTGGGAGTAAGAGATCCTGGTCGCATTTGGCCGCACTTGGTGGAGAGGTTGACATGGCAACTTGCTCCAGCTCGTCTCGGGATAGATGAACTGTTCAGTTTTGGTTTGTCTTAGTTTCTCATTTTTCCATCTCATGTTTGGTTTTGACATTGCCGCAGCAATTTTTTTCTTATAAAAAATAGAAATAAAAGTTGTTGGTTTTTTAAAAAAAAAACATTTTATTGAAGGTAAATCAAGCCTATCAATTCAATAAAAATAACAGAAGTACAAACAAGCAGGTCAGTATATTTGGGAGAGTCTTAATATTAGGTTAGGCCATTAGGAAAACCGAATTTCACTTTGTACTGTGGAGTCCTGTGTGTCTGTTTTTGTCATATATAAGATAGAATCCCACGAAAGAGCACATGATTATTCAGGGTCCCCCCAAGCCTTTGGCGAGATGAATTTATGAGTTAATTTCTCTGCTCGTGCTAAACTCAACATATTTTTATACCAAAGCATTTGCAGGTCTTTTTCAATGGTGTTTCAAATATATGCGATTTCACTTCAATGCACGGTGCCTTGGAAGGCAACCCAAACATAAATTGTGATTGCCTGTATACTGTCCAGATCAAGAAAAGTAATAGGACCACTCTATTCTGCCTTGGTCCACACCTGGAATATTGTGTCTAGTTCCGGTGCCACCATTTAAGGAGAGTGACTGAGATGATCAAAGGTCTGGAAACCAGCCTTATGAGGTTGAGGGAGCTGGGTGTTTAGCCTGGAAAAGAGGAGACTGAGAGGAGCATAGGATAGCTATCTTCAAATATCTCAAGGGCTGTCACGTGGAAGATGGAGCCAGCTTGTTTTCTCCTGCTCTGGTAAGTAGGACCTGTACTAATGGCTTCAAGTTACGACAAAGGAGATCCCGACAAAACATCAGGAAGAACTTTCTCACGGTGAGAGCTTTGATAGCAAAACAGACTCCCTTGGGAAGTGATGGACTGTCCTTCATTGGAGTTTTTCAAACGGAGGTTGGATGACCATTTGTCAGGGACGCTTTGGTTTACCTTCCTACATTTCAGGGGGCTGCACTAGATGACCCTCAGGGTCAGGGTGTGCCCAACGTGAATAAATATGGGGGGGCAGGTAAGCCCCACCCCACATAATCAATCACAAGACATGACGCACGTTGTGCTGGGCCCGGGGGTTAACCTGAGCAACACGGTCCAGGTCTGGTCCCAAATCCAGGGATTCCACGAGGAGTCAGTCCGACAGGGCTAAGGCAGGACACAAGGCAGGAAACCAAGCTAGGTCTGGCACAGGATCTCAGGCAGGTTCTAGCAACCAGCAGTGTTGCTCCCGCAACCTGGGGCGGGGTCCAACAGCCTTTTATCTTTGTCGGGGTAGCGGCCAGTCCTGATCCCCCGGTGACTCACCTCCCTGTTTCGCCCGAAGGCAAGCACTCCTCCTGCAAGTATTCAGGTCTCTCCTTCTCTCAGACCTTAGTCTCTGCAGCTCTGGAGACGTCGGTGGGTTACTAGACCCAGAGGCCGCCTCAGCCTCCCCTGACACAACCAGTAGTGGAGCAGCTGTAAGTGACGGCCCAGCTGGAGGCAACGAGGTCATCCCTGCATCTGGAGCCAGGGCAGGCTCAGGCCCCTGACTCGGCCCAGGTGGTGCTTGTTGCAGGGGAACCTGTGCGGACTGGGGCTCTTCAGAATCAGGCCCCAGACTTGGCTCAGATGCCACCTGAGGCAAAGGATCCGGTGCGGACTGAGACTCCTCTGGTTCCGAGTCCGAGCCCGAGTCCCAGGCCATCACACAAGACATGACACATGCACACCATTTGAATGGCAATACCCAGGGCTTTTTCCCCCCAGGGGAAACTCACCATAACTCAGTTCGGGCACCTCTCAGGTGGGTTCCAGAACCTCACAGGTGGGTGCTATTGCCATTCTACATTCATGGTGAGTTCTGGGAACTCTTTTTTTCTAGAAAACCAGCACTGGCAATGCCCATCAGCTGGGGGTGGGGGTGCCAAAGGGACCTTGGCTCCTATACTCAGGGTCCTTCCATCTCTACCATTCATGACTCTACGATTCCATGACAGCACCGTGTAAATAATAAATGCTGTCTATAACCTTTAAATGTCATGTTTCGAATTGTTAGGGATGCTCCGTCTTCTACGTCCAACACAGCGAGCTCCGAGCAGCGCCTGATGTACCTGTGTTGTTAACAACAATTGCTGTAAGCACACTTCTTCCCGGGGAGACTGCGAAAGCGTGTTTGTTTGTCCATGATTTACATCCTGCCCACCTTGTCTGCATTTTTAAATATGCATAATTGGCCTATTTTTCCCTCTCCTCCCACGCCCCCTGCTCCATCTCATAAGTAGATTACACGCCAGGAAGACCCAATGCATTCTTTGAAGGATTTTTACCCTGACACCCCCACGCCTCACGCACACACAAAAAGGAGTAGAGATAATATTGAACTAATTTCTGTCAAAGGAAGATACAGTTTTCAGAAACATCCTCACAGCTCAGCGTGAGGAGATAACAACCCCTTTTTTAAACATAATGATACCTTTCCATACAGGGTGTTGTGTTCCTTCCTTGATTATTTTAATTTCAAAAAGAGCTCAGCATTGTTAAATATGGGCTAAATGCCAGCATTGAAATATGAAGCAGTCGGGGGGGGGGGGGCAGGGGCAGTTTACGGATTTGAGGATGAATGAAAGGTTAGTTGAAACAATTGCAATTCCAAATCAGTCTTTCTTCTGCCACCCCACCTCATTTTTTAACTGTTGGTTTGGTTTTTTAAATGAATGCAAGCATAGTTGGGCAACTATGCTGGGATGGTGTCAGGGCACAGAAAACTTGTGTTCACTGGGCACAGTGCCTTGTGTCGTAAGAGACAGGTAAAGGTAAAGGGACCCCTGACCATTAGGTGCAGTCGTGACCGACTCTGGGGTTGCGGCACTCATCTCGCTTTATTGGCCAAGGGAGCCGGCATACAGCTTCCGGGTCATGTGGCCAGCAGGACTAAGCCACTTCTGGTGAACCAGAGCAGCGCACGGAAACGCCATTTACCTTCCCACCGGAGTGCTACCTATTTATCTACTTGCACTTGGATGTGCTTTCGAACTGCTAAGTTGGCAGGAGCAGGGACCGAGCAACGGGAGCTCACCCTGTCGCGGGGATTCGAACCGCCGACCTTCTGATCAGCAAGTCCTAGGCTCTGTGGTTTAACCAACAGCACCACCCGCGTCCCTAAGAGACTCCTGGATCAGCCCAATTCCCCATTTCTCAACCTTGGGTCCTCAGATGTTTTTGGCCTACAACTCCCATCATCCCTGACCACTGGTCCTGTGAGCTAGGGATCATGGGTGTTGGAGGCTGAAAACATCTGGGGACCCAAGGTTGAGAACCACTGGACAAGAGGAATAATGGGGGGGGGGTGGCGGACCAAAAACATTTGTGTCCGGATTTTCACTTTTTGAAATATGGCAACCCTATAATGAAGGGACCCCTGGGGTCATCTAGTCCAACCCCCTGCAATGCAGGAATCTCAACTAAAGCGTCCCTGGCAGATGGCCATCCAATCTCTGCTTGAAAACCTCCAAGGAGGGAGAGTCTACCGCCTCATGAGGAAGTCCGTTCCACTACTGAATAGCTCTCACCGTCTGAACGTTTTCCCTCATATTTGGTGAGAAGCCAATCAAAGCCACAGCACAGCTTGACAACCAACCATAGCTGAGACTTCTTCTTTTTTAGGGTCCCAGGATGCTGAATCCCTCTGGAACATTCACAACTCTGTTTTCCTTCCCTTTCAGATTTCTTCAATGAGAAAACAATAAGAGGTTTCTTGGATCAGGCCAAGGGCCCATTTTGTCCAGAATCTTGTTCTCACATTGGCCAACCTGACGCCCCAAAGGGAAGCACATAATAATAATAATATATTATAATAATAATAATAATAATAATAATAATAATAATAATAATAATTTATTTATACTCCACCCATCTGACTGGGTTTCCCCAGCCACTCTGGGCAGCTTCCAACTGAATATTTAAAACAATACAGCGTCAGACATTAAAAACTTCCCTAAACAGGGCCGCCTTCAGTTGTCTTTTAAAAGTAAAATAGTTGTTTATTGCCTTGACATCTGATGGGAGGGCGTTCCAAAGGGAGGGTACCACCACCAAGAAGGCCCTCTGCCTGGTTCCCTGTAACCTCACTTCTCGCAGTGAGGGAACGGCCAGAAGGCCCTCGGCGCTGGACCTCAGTGTCTGGGCTGAATGATGGGAGTGGAGACGCTCCTTCAGGTCTACTGGGTGGAGGCCATTTAGGACTTTAAAGGTCAGCAGCAACACTTTGAATTGTGCTCGGAAACGTACTGGGAGCCAATGCAGGTCTTTCAGGACCAGTGTTATATGGTCTCGGCAGCCACTCCCAGTCACCAGTCTAGCTGCCGCATTCTGGATTAATTGCAGTTTCCGAGTCCCCTTCAAAGGTAGCCCCACGTAGAGCACGTTGCAGTAGTCCAAGCGGGAGATAACTAGAAGCGTAGAATCACAGAATTGCAGAGCTGGAAGAGACCCCAGCTTGCAGTGCAGGAATCTCAACTAAAGCGCCCCTGACAGATGGCCATCCAACCTGTACTTGAAAACCTCCAAGGAAGGAGAGTCCACTTTATGAAGAAGTCCATTCCACTACTGAATAGCTCCCAGTGTCTGAAAGTTTTCCCTCATATTTAGTTGGAATTAAACCTCTCCACTTGTTCATTCTAAGCTTCTAACCTTACTCGGGAGTCTTGGTTGAGGTACTTTGTTGACAGCTGCTCAAAACTCCAAGTCTACAGTGATCTCCCCTCACCATATGCTTGTTGTAAAGGCTGAACCGGGAAGTTGAGGCAGGCTGATTGTGGGGGATGTGAAACACAAGAGCAGTCAAGTACAACATTCCTTGAGTGAATATGTTTGCACATGGGGAAGAATGTTTGTCCAGCCAGCAGGTCAACTTCCTGTTTCCTTCTGAGCTGGGACAGACTTCCGCTGCATGTGACTAGAGGTGGGCGTGGCCTCACCTGTGCAGGTAACGACAAAAGCACAGGGCAGGGCAGCCATCTCTCTTTGTCTACATGCATCGAAGAAGCAACATCTGCTTAGCCAAAGATGCTCTCTTGGCCTCCAGCCAAAGGGACTGTCTCCTTATGAGATAGTTTCCAGGCGTATGTTTCTTTTCTAAGCTAAGTCTGCCTTCTGGGATCCAATTGTGAACAGAATGTGAGTAAACTCTTTTTATACTTTATACAGTCTCCTATAACTGTGTCATGTCTTATCTTTTATGAGGGAATAAGGGGAAAATACCAGAACAGTTATTATAGAGGGTTTAGCAAGCCTGAGCAAACACATCCGCTGCAAGTTTAAAAAGGGGAATGTTACTCTGCTAAAATTGTGAAATTGAGAACACAAATTGGAAAGGTTATAATCGAACAATATACCCTCTCCTTCATCCCTGAACATTCCCACAGATTGTGGGCGGCTCCCCACAAGTAATCAATTAGTTGGGGGGAGGGGAATTGTTTTCATAGCAGATGAGTGGAGGCAGGGTGGGGGTGGGGTGGCTGGAAAATATTAATCCATCTGCCGTTTCAGCTTCCATTAATAAACGTATTGCAGTCGCCGGAGGTGATGGAATTAACTGATGACTTTGTCCTCCTATTACTTCATTAAAAATATATATTATTTCTGCAATGTGATTGGGGTGGCGCGAGTATATAGATGGTTGACTCTGCTCTAGAATTAATGTTTGTGCATGATTGGGGAGATTGGACGAATGGTTAAGCGTGCCCTTTCGTTCAGGCTTTTAAGAGGCAATTTTAAAGTCTTGTTTGTGATGGATATATTGATTAATGGGTTGTGTAAGTTCTCAGTAATCAGTGGGACCAAAGTCAAGCTCGGTAAATTGATTATTTGGTTGTGCGTGGATACAGGGATTGTTTTCTCTTATTAACTGGTTGAAATGAATTAATGGGTGAATCATGGGGACAACTGATGCACAGAGATTTTTGTGGGTTAATTGTTCTATAATCAAATAATAATATCAAGCAGCAGCTCTGCGAAGGGACTGTAGCTTGGATGAAGAACGCCTGAGTTGCATGCAGAATGCCTGATTTGATCCCTCACATCAGCTGCAGTTAAACCAGGAGAGGGGAGCCCTTTTCCAGCTCCAGGGCCACAGTCCCTCCTGTGCAACCTTCCAGGGGCCACATGCCAGTGATGGGCGGAGCCTATGGCAAAAGTGGGCGGGGCAGTGGATATCCCTTTTATACTCACATTCCCTTTCTGTCCTTCCTCTAGGCAGGTGTCAAAGAGCGAGCTGGCAGTAAATCACACCGTTCAGCTTTGAGTTAAATGCTTATTAGCGCAAACATGATCTCCACAGACTTGGCTGAGTGTCAGGCCTAATGAGCACAGCAGCTCAGCCCCAGTAGATCTTGCCCCATGGCAATCAGCTGCTGAAATTGAGAGTCCTTGCCTCCCCACAGCCATCTATGTCCCTTCCTCTCCAGGGCTTTCCCCAAGCAATCAGAGACTGTGCCTGCATTAAGTCAACCTCTCTTCCGCCCTTTTCATGCCTCTTCTGGTTCTCGGAGACAAGGGGGAAGGGAGCTCATCACAGCAGGAGGGGGAGACACCCAGGACTCTTCACTTGTTGTTTAGTCGTTTAGTCGTGTCCGACTCTTCGTGACCCCCTGGACCAGAGCACGCCAGGCACTCCTGTCTTCCACTGCCTCCCACAGTTTAGTCAAACTCATGCTGGTAGCTGTGAGAACACTGTCCCACCATCTCGTCCTCTGTCATCCCCTTCTCCTTGTGCCCTCCATCCTTCCCAACATCAGGGTCTTTTCCAGGGAGTCTTCTCTTCTCATGAGGTGGCCAAAGTCTTGGAGCCTCAGCTTCACGATCTGTCCTTCCAGTGAGCACTCAGGGCTGATTTCCTTCAGAATGGAGAGGTTGGATCTTCTTGCAGTCCATGGGACTCTCAAGAGTCTCCTCCAGCACCATAATTCAAAAGCATTAATTCTTCGGCGATCAGCCTTCTTTATGGTCCAGCTCTCACTTCCATACATCACTACTGGGAAAACCATAGCTTTTACTATATGGACCTTTGTTGGCAAGGTGATGTCTCTACTTTTTAAGATGCTGTCTAGGTTTGCCATTGCTTTTCTCCCAAGAAGCAGGCGTCTTTTAATTTCGTGGCTGCTGTCACCCTCTGCAGTGATCATGGAGCCCAAGAAAGTAAAATCTCTCACTGCCTCCATTTCTTCCCCTTCTATTTGCCAGGAGGTGATGGGATCAGTGGCCACGATCTTCATTTTTTTATGTTGAGTTTCAGACCATATTTTGCGCTCTCCTCTTTCACCCTCATTAAAAAGGTTCTTTAATTCCTCCTGACTTTCTGCCATCAAGGTTGTGTCATCTGCATATCTGAGGTTGTTGATATTTCTTCTGGCAATCTTAATTCCGGCTAGGGATTCATCCAGCCCAGCCTTTCGCATGATGAATTCTGCATATAAGTTAAATAAGCAGAAAGACAATATACAGGACTCTTCACTAGCCAGCCTCATTTCTGCCTCTTGGCCTCCCTCCCCCCGCTCTCTTGCCTCAGCTTCTGCCTCCGATTCTGGACTTTTCTCTGCCACAGACTCCCCTCGCTCACTCAGCCCTGTTGCCTCTTCAGCTTCTGACACCTCCTCTTCCCAGTCTTCTCTCTCAGAGGCATAGGAAGGTCAGGTGGTACCCGGTGCAGAACATTTCTTGTCACCCCCACACACATTGATTCATTTATTTTTTTGCCTGCAAAAATGGTTTTACATTATTTCATATTTTCTTACAAAGGAATGTGGATTCTGAGCCTCTGATAACAAGTAGACGACTATGGACAGATATTTAATTCTACAGGATGGATTGCGTTTTGGCTTGTGCTATTTTGTTTATATTTTTTGTTTGTTTATTTAATAAAATTTATTTTTAAAAGCCTGCAAAGTGGTTTACCAAAACAAAACAAAACAAAAAAAACCCACAGCAGTAAGATCAAGAAAAATTAGCAATCCTACTTACAAAAGCTAAAATATTGAGATTAAAATTACTTCAACTTCCTAAGCATCTAGGTATGCTTGTTTAAAGAAGAATGCTTTTAGCAGGTGCCCCAAAAGTGTCTAGCAAAGGCACGTGCTTTGTCAAAATTTCAGCCTTCACGACATAGGAAGACGGTCAAGTAAACAGCTATTTTCTTGGAGGAGGGTCAAGATATTAACTGATATGCATGAAATTTCATATGTAGCTATATAATCCCTAGTGTAGTAAGACAGGACCTTTGGAGCAGGCATTTTCCAAAAAAAAGTTTTTTATGAACAGCCCTAGTAGGGCAGTGCCTGTTTCTTGATAATTTGTCACCCCCCCCTCCATGATGGCACCTGGGGCAGACCGCCCCACCGCCCCCCCTTTCCTACACCCCTGTTCTTTCTCTCTCTCTGACCACTCGTCATCGTCCCACCACCAGCCCCCGGGCTCTGAGCCTTCTTCCTGTTACGAAAAAGGAGCAATGCTGCTGAGTGCTCCAGATGGCTGGAAAGCCAAACAGGATGTTGATGTTTTGGGACTGTACCGTGGGAACAAAGGAACAGTCTATTCACACCACTGAGCACCGGATGTTAGCTCAGAGTGTCACCTGACCTGTACTGGAAGTACATGGGAGGAGTTATTCTCTCTCTGCTGTTGATGTTAAGAGAGTGCAGACACGTTTTCTCTGTACTGCTGGAAAGACAGGAATAAAGGCATGTAAATACATTTCTGTCTGTCTGTCTCCCCTCCCTGGGAATGGAAGGGGGGGAGTGGTGTGTTCTTCTCACGTTGAGGAGGATCGCCGATTGAGATCTCGCCTTGTCTTGCCGGGAGTCACTGACGGGGAGGTCAACAAGGAACTCAAGCTGGGAACCTGGAGAGTGGCCAATTCCTCTGACTAAGGCTTGATTCCGACACTTCCCTCCATGGTTTCCCAGTTAGTTCCTCCCACCATTCCTCTGTGCCCAACCAGTCCATGACATCATGGTTTGAGGATACATTCCAGCCAGCCAGAAATACTGAGGGTGGGTGTGAAGCAAGGCTAGTGAAAAGTGCAGCTCGGGGAAGGCGTGTGTGGCTACAGCAGGAGCGTGGCCCTCAGAGATTCATAAGGGCCAAACAGATAGACCTGAAGGTCCGCATTTGGCCTGCAGGCATGTGCTTCACTACCTCTGAGCTGGTGAGTGGAGAGTGCAAGCCATCTAGGATCCCATTAATTTATGTGGGTCTACTCTGAGGACGCGGGTGGCGCTGTGGGTTAAACCACAGAGCCTAGGACTTGCCGATCAGAAGGTTGGCGGTTCGAATCCCCGCGACGGGGTGAGCTCCCGTTGCTCGGTCCCTGCTCCTGCCAACCTAGCAGTTCGAAAGCACGTCAAAGTGCAAGTAGATAAATAGGTATCACTCCGGCAGGAAGGTAAACAGCGTTTCTGTGCGCTGCTCTGGTTCGCCAGAAGCAGCTTAGTCATGCTGGCCACATGACCTGGAAGCTGTACACCGGCTCCCTCGGCCAATAAAGCGAGATGAGCGCCGCAGCCCCAGAGTCGGCCACAACTGGACCTAATGGTCAGGGGCCCCTTTACCCTTTACCTTTATTCTGAGGAAAATCTCATTGAGAACGTAGAATTGTAGAGTTGGAATGGACCCTGAGGATTATCTACAGTGGTGCCTCGCAAGACGAAAAGAATCCGTTCCGCGAGTCTCTTCCTCTTGCGGTTTTTTTGTCTTACGAAGCAAGCCCATTAGGGGCTTAGCAGATTAGCGCTATTAGCGGCTTAGCGGGTTTAGAGGATCAGCTGATAAGCGGCTTAGCGGCTTAGCGGATCAGCTGATAAGCGGCTTAGCGGCTTAGCGGATCAGCTGATAAGCGGCTTAGCGGCTTGGGAAAAAGGGGGGGGGGGAGGAAAAAAACCCCGCAGGAACTCGCAAGACATTTTCGTCTTGCGAAGCAAGCCCATAGGAAATTCGTTTTGCGAAGCACCTCCAAAACGGAAAACCCTTTCGTCTAGCGGGTTTTCTGTCTTGCGAGGCATTCGTCTTGCGGGGCACCACTGTATTCCAACCCCCTGCAATGCAGGACTATGCTTAGGAAGTTGAAGTAATTTTAATCTTAATATTTTAGCTTTCGTATGTTTTAAATTTGGGTTGTTAATATTTCTTGATTTTACTGCTGTGGTGTTTTTTGTTTTGTTTTGTTTTTTGTTTTGGTAAACCGCTTTGCAGGTTTTTTTAAAATAAATTTTATTAAATAAATAAACAATAAATATAAATAAAATAACACAAGCCAAAACACAATCCATCCTTGTAGATGTAAGTATCTATCCATAGTTGCCTACTTGTTATCAGAGGCCCAGAATTCACATTCCTTTGTAAGAAAATTTGAAATAACGTAAAACTGTTTTTGCAGGCAAAAAAAAGAAATCAATTGGGGGGGGGTTGACAAGAAATTTTCCACACCGGGTACCACCTGACCTTCCTACACCTTTGTATGCCGCTTCCCCATATGGGAATTGAACCTGCGGCCTTGGCGTTACCATCACCGTGCTCTAACTAACTGAGCTACCTCGTAGCTCATTTTTTCTGGGTGGGGTGGGGAACCACAGATGTGCAGCCTGGCCCTTTGCAGAGCTAGGATGCTTTCGATGGACTTGGAGTGCTGAATTTTCCCTTAGACTGGGCTGCACAGACTGCTTCTGCACAGACTGCCTGCCTGTCTAACAAACACAGAGATGCCTTGCAAGAGAATTAAGAGCCTGATGTGCTGGAGGAGAGCCTGTCTGAAGGATTCCTGATGGTGCTGGCAGCCCTCAGAGTTTTAGTAATGCCTGAAGCGGAGAGCCATAAAAGTGCACCTCAGCACAACATGCTGATAAAGTCCTTCTGGCTGGTTTTCCATTCCTCACTGAGTTCTGCAGAAACATTTCTCTATTCCCCAAACATAAGCAGTGCCCAAAGGTGTTTTAGGATATGAAAGCTAAGGGGAACGCTGCAGCTACTGCCTTCCTTACTGTGGGGAAAAAAAACCCCAAACTCTACTTTCTATGTATTTAGGTTTTGAGGCTGGGGTGGTGATGTATTTATATGCCAGGCAAACAGAAGTGGCTCCCACACCAACATTCCCCAACCTGGTGCCCTCCAGATTTTTTGGACTACAAAAAGCCCCTGCCAATGGGGAAAGATACCAGTGCCTGTCTGTTGTGCCTTGTGGGACAAAAGCATAGGAAGCTACCTTAGAGTGAGCAAGACTGTGGGTTCCTCTAGCTCAATATTGTCCACTGAGGGATTCTGGGGGATTTCCCTGGTCCTTGAGCAAATCAGTGTCTCTTCAGCTGAGCCAGGGTTGGGGATTTAATCCGTCCTCCGTGTGAAAGTCCTTTAGCTATTTCATAGAATCATAGAACCATAGAATCATAGAGTTGGAAGAGACCATCAGAGCACTCCTGACATATGGTTGTCAAGCCTCTGCTTAAAGACCTCCAAAGAAGGAGACTCCACCACACTCCTTGGCAGCAAATTCCACTGTCGAACATTTGAAGATGGCTATCTTATCTCCTCTTAGTCTCAACTCCCTTTTCCCCAACTCCCTCAACCATTCCTCATAAGGCTTAGTTTCCAGACCCTTAATCATCTTGGTCGCCCTCCTCTGCACACGTTTTAGCTTGTCAATATCTTTCTAAAATTGTGTTGCCCAGAACTGGATACAGTATTCCAAGTGTGGTCTGACCAAGGCAGAATAGAGTGGCGCTGTGGTCTAAACCACTGAGCCTAGGGCTTGCAGATCGGAAGGTCGTTGGTTCGAATCCCCACGACGGGGTGAGCTCCCGTTGCTCGGTCCCTGCTCCTGCCCACCTAGCAGTTCGAAAGCACATCAAAGTGCAAGTAGATAAGTAGGGACCGCTTTATAGCGGGAAGGTAAACGGTGTTTCCGTGTGCTGCGCTGGTGCTGGCTCACCAGCTGCAGCTTCGTCACGCTGGCCACGTGACCCGGAAGTGTCCTTGGACGGCACCAGCTCACGGCCTCTAGAGCGAGATGAGCACGCAATCCTAGAGTCGGACACGACTGGCCCATACGGGCAGGGGTACCTTTACCCCTGGGCGCAACATCTGGGGGTTAGGGTTAGGGGGCGCAAATCCACGGGTTAGGAGGCGCAAATCCACAGGTTAGGGGGCGCAAATCCAAGGGTTAGGGGGCGCAAATTACTTGCCTTGCCCCGGGTGCTGACAACCCACGCTACGCCACTGCTCCAATCTGTTAAGGTCATTTCGAATTCTGATTCTGTCTTCTGCGGCATTGGCTTCCCCACCCCCAAAAAAGTTTGGTGTCACCTGTAGATTTGATAAGCATCCCCTCAATTCCTTCATCCATGTCGTTTATAAAGATGTTGAACAACTACAGGCCCAGGACAGAACTTTGTGGCACCCTTCGTGTCCAGATTAGACCAAGCCCACCAATTATTGGTGAATAATTTAACCTACTGTATATGCAGAATTCATCATGTGAAAGGCTGGGCTGGATGAATCCCAAGCCAGAATTAAGATTGCCGGAAGAAATATCAACAACCTCAGATATGCAGATGACAGAACCTTAATGACAGAAAGTCAGGAGGAATTAAAGAACCTTTTAATGAGGGTGAAAGAGGAGAGCGCAAAATATGGTTTGAAGCTCAACATCAAAAAAATGAAGATCATGGCCACTGGGCCCATCACCTCCTGGCAAATAGAAGGGAAAGAAATGGAGGCAGTGAGAGATTTTACTTTCTTGGGCTCCATGATCACTGCAGATGGTGATAGCAGTCACGAAATTAAAAGACGCTTGCTTCTTGGAAGAAAAGCAATGACAAACCTAGACAGCATCTTAAAAAGCAGAGACATCACCTTGCCAACAAGGTCCGTATAGTAAAAGCTATGGTTTTCCCAGTAGTGATGTATGGAAGTGAGAGCTGGACCATAAAGAAGGCTGATGCCCGAAGAATTGACGCTTTTGAATTCTGGTGCTGGAGGAGACTCTTGAGAGTCCCATGGACTGCAAGAATATCAAAACTCTCCATTCTGAAGGAAATCAGCCCTGAGTGCTCACTGGAAGGACAGATCCTGAAGCTGAGGCTCCAATATTTTGGCCACCTCATGAGAAGAGAAGACTCCCTGGAAAAGACCCTGATGCTGGGAAAGATGGAGGGCACAAGGAGAAGGGGACGACAGAGGATGAGATGGTGGGACAGTGTTTTCGAAGCTATGAACATGAGTTTGACCAAACTGTGGGAGGCAGTGGAAGACAGGAGTGCCTGGCGTGCTCTGGTCCAGGGGGTCACGAAGAGTCGGACACGACTAAACAACTAAACAACAACAATGGTAACACTCTGTCACAGCTTTGGCGGAGTAGGGATACCCCCACGTCGTGATAAGGCATGCCTAGAGTACTTGCTGTTCTCCAGGCACCACACAGAAGCATTCCTCTCCCCGACCCACCCACCCCAATCATAAGCCCCTAATAAGGATTTCAATATGGCTAATCTAATAATTGAAAGCAAACATTGTCATTTGTTTCAATCTGAAACAGATAGAAGGGTGAGTCACCCTTAACTAAGACTAATCCTATCTTACTGCTCCTTTTAGGGCCATAAAAACTCATGGCAATTACATCTGAAGGCTGTTTTGCCTTTTCTTGAAGACTATTTAAAAAAAAATGCGGGGAGAGGATCTGTCATTTCGGTGATGCCTCATTAGAGGAATATTAAGACCTTGGAGACAGGGTGGACAAACCCCTAGCTATGGAACAGGAATAGGGTAGCAACTGACGCCTTGCAAAATGATGATGATGATGATGATGACAAAGGAAGGCACAGGTCTAGATAAAATCCAGATAAGCTAATTGAGAAGGATAGTTACAATTTTAGAAATGACTCTGTAATAAACAAAAATCTGCCCTTATTCCCTTATGGGGGACACAAGAGCCCTTATAGAGTCCTTTGTAGGTTCTCCATCGGTTGGAGAAAATAACTGAGGCCAACCAGAGAATATTGAAAAGCAAAGCAGCTTGTAAGCCTGATCTTTATTGATCTGTTGCAACAGGGTGCTCCCCTCTCACGCAGGAGAGGTGGAGGACTCCGAACCAAGGTGTGTCCACCCTTATATAGACATTTTAAATTGCCCACCTTGGAGTTCAAGACCACCCCCAGAAACATCATACATTCATCACAGAAGGGGTGTAGCTCAAGACCACCCCCCAGACACATCATACCTACATCACAGAAAGGGCGGTCTACAACAGAAATCCGAGTGCATTGTTTATCTCCTATCTGGCAGGTGACCTGCTAATGCTTACTTGATTGGATACCCTGGGGAGCCTGGCCAGTCTTTTGTAATGATAAATACTTAGTTCCTGAGCCAGGTCACAGGCTCACCCTATTCATACACAGACATACCCTTAAGACAGGATTTGTGAAGGAAAAGACAATGGGAGGCTTTTCCATTTTCTTTTGACCTTGTTTGAGGTCAATTTGGGAGGCACAAAATGGTTTCAGGACTTTCTGTGGGGTTTCAGACATGTGGTTTATATAGCGATGTACATGCTTGGTTGGTGCATTTATGAACATTGTGTGTGTGTGTGTGTGTGTGTGTGTGTGTGTGTGTGACCTTAAATTTTTTATTTCAACAACTATGAAATGAAAAGGAATACATTTTACCACATGGGGTTGGAAAGATCCAACTAGAGGTTACTTTTGGGGGGGTTCACTTCAAAGCTGGAGCCTGCCCTGACCCCAATTTTTATTCCAAGAGATGGCAAATACAGCAGCTCTAAAGGGCTTTTCTCCTCCATGTTCACAATTCAGTCTGTGCCCAGCCTAGGTCTGGCAGTCTGCATAGGATTGACATGAGGGCTGCCAAGTCGGGAGCACCCCAAATCCTGAGATTTCAGGGCCCAAACCTGAGACCTAGGGGTGGCACCTTGGCAATGCCACATGGGGGGGGGGGGAGGCCGCTGGTGATCCTAACTCCCTCCCACTACTGAGCCATAGAGATGGAGGTTAATTGGGAGAGGGGAGGAGGACGCAGAGGAGGACAGACACCTCTTCCCTGAGAGTATATGGAGGCTCGGGTGTGAAATTTTTATATATATTTGAAAGCAGAAGAAGAATGCCTGATCAAGTCTTCACAATGAGCCCTACAGATTAGTAACACCTAGCACATAGGTTCCTCTTCTTCTTCTTTGGCGATCACTCATAGCCGAGTAAGATTGTCATCCATAAACATGATTTTAACAATGAGTCCGTAAGTGACTGTGGAGGCCAATTCTGGATCCACACGTCCTTCCACAGTGGGGACAGAGATTTCTGGGCAGGAGTTGATCACGGTGAGGATTTGCCAAGCGTGCCTTCCTCTTAGCATGTTTCTCCCTTTCATCCTGAGTTTAGGCATCTTCAAAGCCCATGACACCTTTGGTAAAGACTGTTCTCCAACTGGAGCGTTCGCAGGCCAGTGTTTCCCAGTTGTTGGTGTTTATACTACATTTTTTTAGATTTGCCTTGAGACAGTCTTTAAACCTCTTTTGTTGACCACCAGCATTACGCTTTCCATTTTTAAGTTCGGAATAGAGTAGTTGCTTTGGAAGACGATAATCAGGCATCTGCACAACATGACCAGTCCAACAAAGTTGAAGAATGTTGAAGAATCATTGCTTCAACACTGGTGATCTTTGCTTCTTCCGGTACACTGACATTAGTTCACCTGTCTTCCCAAGTGATGTGCAAAAATTTTCGGAGACCCTGTTGATGGAATCTTTCGAGGAGTTGGAGATGGCATTTGTAAGTGGTCCATGTTTCACAAGCCTACAGTAAGGTTGGCAGTACAATAGCTTTGTAAACAAGCATTTTGGTTTCCCTGCGTATGTCCCTCAAACACTCTGCACTTCAATCGGGAGAAAGCCGCACTCGCAGAGCTCAGGCGGTACTGGATTTCGGCATCAATGTTGGGGCTGGATCCGGCCCAATCTCCTTCTCAATCTGGCCTGCGGACGGTCCGGGAATCAGCATGTTTTTACATGAGTAGAATGTGTCCTTTTATTTAAAATGCACCTCTGGGTTATTTGTGGGGCCTGCCTGGTGTTTTTACATGAGTAGAGCATGTGCTTTTATTTAAAATGCATCTCTGGGATATTTGTGGGGCATAGGAATTCGTTCATTCCCCCCCCAAAAAAATAGTCCAGATCGACAGTGGACTGCCCCCCTGCTGAAAAAGTTTGCTGACCCCTGACCTAGCGGGTCGGCCTCTAGAAATTAGGACAGAAGGCCACTTCTGTTGGGGGGGGGGAGGCTGTATTCCTGCCTAATTTGGAATCTGGGATATCATCCTCTGCCTTGAAACGCAATGTGTATCTGTGTGCATTTGTGTTTTTGTTTTGGAGTCTGAATAGATCCATGCCCGTTGCTGAGCTGAAGTGGGCATTGTTATCTGAGCGGCACACTTGGCAGCGATTAGCGTCCTGCGCCCCAGGATAGCGCTTCATTGTGACGGCAACGACAACCGCTTGGGTGTTTTGTTTCGTTTTGTCCTCTCCCCTTTTGCCGGCTCTTATCTGCTTGACACGAAGCCTCGGGTCCCACAAGTGCTCGTGGGAGACAAGGCGGGCTACGTGCAAGTCCCTCTCTTCCCCATTCCTTCGGCCTCCTCTCTCTTTCCCCACAGAAGGACGACCGAGGCACCCCAGTTGTGGGCAGCGGAGAGGGGGGCAGGCAGGAGAAAAGAATGACCATAAATAACAGTGGAGGAACCGGTAAAGAGCGCAGGCAGAGAAGGAATCAGGACCGGAACTCCTTTTAATTAACAATTGAGGCACAGATAACAGTTCGCATCTAAATGCCAAAATGCTAATGCATCTCGCTTGGCTTCAGACAATATAATTGTCCCTTCCTTGTTTTGTTGCAGATCAGTGACAACCTGTCTCTCCTTGGGCCTCAAGATACTGGCCCCCTCCTCCCCTCCCCTCCTGATAAATAAGAGGAAAGCTTGTCAACTTCTCCCAATAAACAACAAAACCTTTTCAAGCCGCTGGATCCCTGCCAGTTCCTCACGCCATGCAAGGTCTGCTTGCGTTCGCCAACCTAGTGCCCTCCAGCTGTTTGGGGACGGCAGCTGGATTGTCGCAATGTGCTTTACGTGGGCCTTCCCTTGAAGACGACTCAGATACTTGAGTTGGTTCAAAATGCAGCGGCCATTAAGATCTCACATAACCGCTTTTTAAAAAAGGCTGCATTGGTTGCATTTCCGGGTCCAATTCAAGGTGCTCACATGAGTGTTCACAGCCCTAAATGCCTCAGGCCCCTAATCATCATCATCATCATCATCATCATCATCATCATCTATTTATGCCCCCTCCCATCTGGCTGAGATTCCCCAGCACTCTGGGAGGCTTCCAATTGAGTGTTAAAAACAATACAGCATTAAATATTAAAAACTTTCCTAAACAGGGCTGCCTTCAGATGTCTTTTAAAAAGAAGATCGCTGCTTATTTGCTTCACATCTGAAGGGACGGCATTCCACAGGGCGGGTGCCACTACCGAGAAGGCCCTCGGTCTGGTTCCCTGTAACTTCACTTCTCGCAATGAGTGAATCGCCAGAAGGCCCTCGGCGCTGGACCTCAGTGTCCAGGCAGAAGGATGGGGGTGGAGACACTCCTCCAGGTATACAGGACCAGAGCCATTTAGGGCTTTCAAGGTCAGCACCAACACTTTGAATTGTGCTTGGAAACGTACTGGGAGCCAATGTAGGTCTTTCAGGACCGGTGTTATGTGGTCTCGGTGGCCACTCCCAGTCACCAGTCTAGCTGCCGCATTCTGGATTAATTGCAGTTTCCGGGTCACCTTCAAAGGCAGCCCCACATAGAGCATATTGCAGTAGTCCAAGCGGGAGATAACTAGAGCATGCACCACTCTGGTGAGACAATCTGCGGGCAGGTAGGGTCTCAGCCTGTGTACCAGGTGGAGCTGAAAATACCTGAAAGACTGCCTCCTTCCCTGCAGACCTTCTCAGGTGCTGAGATCAGTAGTGGAGACCCTCAGAAGCCCGGTGAAGGGTTGGCTTAGGAGAGGACCTTCTCTGTGGTGGCCCCTAAGATGCGTAACTCCCTCCCCACAGAGGTACATCTGGCACTTTCATTGTATAGCTTCTGGCAAATGCTGAAGAAACACATCTTTGCCCTGGCTTTTGACACTTGGGATGTGTATTTTCAGGAACTGCCCTATTACTATGATGTACAGTTATTTTAAATTGTTTTTGATATTGGGTTTTCATTGGTGTAACACACCCTGTGACCACCCTGGGTGAAAAAATGGGAAAATAATAATGGCAATTTGCATCAGTCCCAGCTGGGCCGGACCCTAGAAGCAGTGAAGGAAGAATGAGCAGGGCATATTCATAAAGGAACACCCAGAAGGTGAAAGGGCACTCTTGAGACCCGCCACTCAGCTGGAAGTGGCTCACTGGGAGAGGAGGCCATTATGGCAGCTTCCCTGTGAATGGGTTGCTGTTTCTTACTGGGGGACAGGGGATGGGGAGGTGGTGGGGAGGTCAGCAAGATGCAAACACACCAGCAGGAGTGGCAGATTGGGTCTGCCAGTGTTTTTGCACTGCACTGACCTCCTCACTACCTTATCAAGAACGTGAGAATATAGGAAGAGCCTGCTGGATCAGGCCAGTGGCCCAACTAGTCCAGCATCCTGTTTCCAGGGTGGCCAGGCAGATGCCTTCACAGGAAACCCACAAGTAGGATTCGAGGAATGTTTGTGTCCGTCTCACAACATTAGACCCCATGGACATCCCATGAAGCTCAAATCTGGATGATCCAGGAAAGGTAAAGGAAAGGACTTCTTCAGATAGCACATAAACTTTGAAACTCCCTGGCTCAGGAAGCAGGGATGGCCACAAACCTAAAGGAAAGGTAAAGGGACGCCTGACCATTAGGTCCAGTCGTGGCCGACTCTGGGGTTGCGGCGCTCATCTTGCTTTATTGGCCGAGGGAGCCGGTGTACAGCTTCCAGGTCATGTGGCCAGCATGACTAAGCCGCTTCTGGCGAACCAGAGCAGCGCACGGAAACGCCATTTACCTTCCCGCCGGAGTGGTACCTGATTATCTACTTGCACTTTGTTGTGCTTTCAAACTGCTAGGTTGGCAGGAGCAGGGACCGAGCAACAGGAGCTCACACCTTCGCGGGGATTCAAACCACCGACCTTCTGATCGACAAGTCCTAGGCTCTGTGGTTTAACCCACAGCACCACCCGCATCCCTGGCCACAAACCTAGGTGCTTTTAAAAGAGGATTAGATAAATTCATGGAGGAGAGGGCTATTGATGGCTACTAGCCAGGAAGGCTATGATCTGTTGGAAGCAGTAATGCTTCTGTACACCAGTTTCTGGAAACTGCAGGAGGGGAGAGTTGCTCTTGTGCTTGGATCATGTTTGCGGGTTTCCCACATGCACCTGGTTGGCCAGTGTGAGAACAGAATGCTAAGCTAGATGAGCCCCACCAGGCCTGTTCCAGCAGAGCTCTTCTCAGTCGTGTAGCTTGGGGGGGGGTCACACATTTTCTGGAGGAAGCACAACCAGGCACACCTACAACAGACTCCCATCAGAGCCTGGCTCTGGTATGTGAGAGAGTTGCCAAGACAGCATCCTTGTGCCCAGCTGCAAGCTCTGCTGCAGTTCCGCTCCTGGGGCATGTCTGACCCTGAGGGCAGAGTGAAGTGTTGGCTGCAGAGAGCTGCTGCCCCTCTCCTCAGCTGGGCTGCACCATGAGCAGCTCAGCCACAGCAGAGGGAGGCTGTCAACCAAAGCAGCTCCACTCCCAGTTCAAGCCTTACCCAGGCAGGGAAAGGAGGCTGTGGTGTGCGAGGATGGGATGCGAGTGGCGCTGTGGTCTTAACCACTGAGCCCCTTGGGCTTGCCGATCAGAAGATCGGTGGTTCGAATCCCCACGATGGGGTGAGCTCCTGTTTGCTCTGTCCCAGCTCCAGCCAACCTAGCAGTTTGAAGGCATGCCAGTGCAACTAGATAAACAGGTACCGCTGTGGCAGATTGGGTCTGCCAGTGTGTTTGCACTGCACTGACCTCCTCACTACCTAACAAGAATGTGAGAATATAAGAAGAGCCTGCTGGCGCTGTGGTCTTAGCCACTGAGCCGCTTGGGCTTGCCAATCAGAAGGTCGGCAGTTCGAATCCCCATGATGGGGTAAGCTCCTGTTGCTCTGTCCCAGCTCCAAACAACCTAGGAGTTCGAAGGCACATCAAAGTGCAAGTAGATAAATAGGTACCACTGCGGCAGGAAGGTAAACAGTGTTTCCATGCACTCTGGTTTCTGTCACGGTGTCCCATTGCACCAGAAGCGTTTTAGTCCTGCTGGCCACATGACCTGGAAAGCTGACTGTGGACAAACACCGGCTCCCTCAGCCTGAAAGTGAGATGAGCGCCACAACCCCAAAGTCGTCTTTGACTGGACCTAACCATCCAGGGGTCCTTTACCTTTTACCATACCCAACCAGCATGCCATGTGGGCTGACCATGTACTGCAGAACGTGCCCCAGGATCTTCCCCAACTTAAACTTGGGCATTTAATTCACCAGTTGAGAAGTCTCCCTTTTCTGCCTGGTAAAGCCCTCCAGCCTGGCATAGCTTCCTGCAGCCGGCTAAGATCCGCTTTCCCCTGCGTGTGCTTCATTTAAAATTAAAATGGAAGACAGACGGAGGGAGAGAAATGCTCAACTCCCAGCAATGCCTTATCGGGACAAAGAGTCCACAGCTGAACAAAAGGACATGAAGAGAAAGAGATTAGAGGCAGGCATTTTCAACAAATATCTTCCTCTGTCACACACGAGGCAACATTCCCCCACACTCTGCAGGTTCCTTTGGACTTTATCAACGGCATCTTTCAAAATGTTGCGAGTTCTGCTGCTCAGCTTGTGCAAAATCCCCAGCAATTCCCCCTCCCCTTTTCTTCTAGAAATCAGCTCAACACATGGAGCAAAGGAGAAGCTGGGATGCTGCAGTGGACTGCTGACATGGTCCTAGACCATGGGTAGGCAAACGAAGGCCCGGGGGCCGGATCCAGCCCAATCGCTTTCTAAATCCAGCCCACAGATGGTCCAGGAATCAGTGTGTTTTTACATGAGTAGAATGTGTCCTTTCATTTAAAATGCTTCTCTGGGTTATTTGTGGGGCATCGGAATTCGTTCTCCCACCCCCAAAAAAATATAGTCCGGCCCCCCACAAGGTCTGAGGGACAGTGGGCCAGCCCCCTGCTGAAAAAGTTTGCTGAAACCTGTGACCTAGACCTTTCTTAAGTTGTGGACAGTGGTGAAGGAAGCCTCTCAGGCACCTGGGGTGGTGCGCCTGGAGCAGGGCGAACCATCCATAGGGGTGGGGCAAACTTCCCATAGGGGCTAGGGATGGGGGCGCCCATAGGGACAGGCGGAGGCGGAGCTAGAGGCAGCAGCGCATGTCCCAGGGGGGTGCGCTTGTGGTGGGGAGAGTCCCAGGGGGTGCGCCAATGGCAGGGACTAAGCCCAACCCCCTGAATCTCAGGATCCACAACTAAGAAACACAAGGCAGTGCTCTGCAGATTGGGGGTGGAGGTTGGCAGTGGGGCAGATTCTGGACCGTCTCATGATTGATAATAGACTGCCATGGTAACCTCAGCAAAAAAGCCACGACTGGCATCAGAGTGTCTTCTTCTTTCAAGTGTCCAATTACAGTGGTACCTCTGTTTTCGAGCGTCTCGGAAGCTGAACGTTTCCGTTTTCGAGCGCCAAAAACCCGGAAGCAATTGCTTCTGTTTCTGAACGCGCCTCGGAAGTCAAACAGCTTCTGCTGAGTCCCCCCCCCTCCCTTTTCTCCATTGAAATTGCAGGCCGTCCTTTGTGCCTTGGTTTTCAATCGTTTCAGAAGTCAAACGGTCTTCTGGAACGGGTTACGTTCGAAAACCGAGGTTCCGCTGTAGTGGCAATTATATCTACCAATCAAAAAAGGCATTCAACCTCCTTCAGAACAGGATAGAACCCAGAAGATGTAGGCTCTCAAAAATAATTGCACTCATCCCTCCTGACTCCCACCACAAACAGTCTGGATCCGTTCCCAATAATACCATTTTTTTAAGAAAAGAAAAAAAACAACATCATTACATATACAAATCCTAATGCTGTGCACATGGAAGACATTTTGTGTTTGGCAGAGGAGAGGGAACTGGAAAAGAGGGAGAGACTTTATTTTTTCCCTCCTAGAGTCGTGAGAGCTGCATAAAAGACTTAAGATTAAAGCCTTTGAATAGTTTGGCTATCAAATACTACATGGTTTTTGTTTGCTCGTTTGCTTTAGTGCTTCCAGAAAGGGGGGGAAATGGTGAGTTTTTTTAATATACCTGAAAGAGATTTGCTCTCCTTTCTCTTCTCTCTGTGAGATGAGAGGTCCAGGTAGTGGCGTAGCGTGGGTTGTCAGAACCCGGGGCAAGGCAAGTAATTTGCACCCCTAACCCGTGGATTTGCGCCCCCTAACCCGTGGATTTGCGCCCCCTAACCCTAACCCCCAGATGTTGCGCCCGGTGCGGCCAGCCCCCCCTGCACCCCCCACGCTACGCCACTGGGTCCAGGTGGAATGTTTCATAAGACTAGATGCTTGACATGATTGCCTCTGTTATGTGTCCCTTTGTAATGATGGAAGTAGCCTTGGCAAATTTCACAAGAGAGTTTGAGAAGAAGGGACTCCTCAGAACCTGGCACAACTACAGACATACGTACTGCTGCACGCCACCCCAATCTTCAAGCACAAGAGATTCCAGGAGTCCAACGTGGCTTACTCGGGGTTCCTGCTACCTTTTGGAAGTCAGGTACAGAGAAGACTGTGGTGTCTTTATGATATATGGTTTATTTACACGTATATACAACCTGAACCTATGAAGGAGGTGTTCAAGATGGTCTTGTTTCACCTGTAGGTGCAGACTTGGATGCAAGTAGATACCAGACATTGTACTATGAGCCTCTCTCCAGCTTGCTGCCATCATGGCCATCTCTAAAACTCTACCTCAGACTCTCCCTTTGTCTTCTAACTAACCCTGAGTTTAAGGAGGGGCTCTGTTCTGTATCCATGCACTGCTCTGGTTTCGCCAGAAGCGGCTTAGTCATGCTGGCCACATGACCTGGAAGCTGTACGCCGGCTCCCTTGACCTGTAAAGCGAGATGAGCGCCACAACCCCAGAGTCGTTCACGACTGGACTTAAGTGCCAGGGGTCCCTTTACCTTTACCTTTTAATGGCTCATCCCCTTCCTTTTGCTCTTCTAATGGCTCATCCCCAGGTGATTTCCTCATCAGGAAAATGGTCTGGCTTATATTTTAACATTAGCTAGATCCAGGGGTTCAGTGTCTGGCACTCAGAAATGCAGGGAGCCTAAAACCGATGACACAGGGATGTATGGCACCCATAAACTCATAACGATGCATAATACATACATACATAATTTTAATTGTATGCTGTCTTTCCACAGTTCAAACCATGCTCAAGGCAGCTTGAGCATGAAAAAAATGCATACTCACAACATATCAAAAGTCAGGAAATAAATAAAACTGAAATCCTCAGATGAATGACAGTATATAAATTTAATAAACAATAAAAATAATAAAAATGCAATAAAAATAATAAAAATACAAAATGAAACCAAACAGAGCAGTTCTTCCAGGTCTCACAGCCAAGATAGCAACTAGAGGCAGAGGGTTGAACAGAGAGCAATTGTACTGGGAAACTACTATTTCCTTGTAGTAGGATAAGATACCATTTGCCTTGAGCAACCACCACAGCAGCCTGAGGAAAGTGTGACTCGCTCTCTGCTACACTGCAGCGCCCCCACTGCAGATGGCCCAACAGGGTATTGCAGCCATCAGCTCAGTGACGAGCAGACAACCCAGGAAGCCAAGAGGGCTGCAGGTAGTCCAATAAAACTGCCGACTGTGGCCTGGCTGTTCAGTCTGAGCAATACATCTCTTCCCAAAGCAAATTTGCTTGCAGCATCATGGGAACACTGGCTGCCATTGGTTCAGCTGCTCTGATGTCACAGAAGGAAGCCCTGCAGGTCTGTAGCCAGGCAGCTTCAGGGTCAAGAAGAAAGCTTTAGCATTGAAAGTTCATCTCCAGTCTAACACGATAAACAGTGTGTGCCTTTTTCAAAAGTTTCAGGCCTTGGAGTTTTCCGCTGCTAGATTGGTTCCCATTCTCCTTGCCCAGACATCAAGGGCAGCTTCCAAACTGATGCCCCGTGTGCGAGGATTTGATGCTCAAAAACAAACCCACAAAGCAAACCCCTCCAGGGAACACCAACCCCTCCACCGCCAAGACGCTCAGAGACTTA
This sequence comes from Podarcis filfolensis, assembly GCF_964270895.1. Taxonomy (NCBI): domain Eukaryota; kingdom Metazoa; phylum Chordata; class Lepidosauria; order Squamata; family Lacertidae; genus Podarcis; species Podarcis filfolensis. The sequence goes on from NC_139608.1 coordinate 3,210,045, forward strand.
TCAGGGGCGGAAATTACAAAGCCAATTTTTTATCTTTGTTCAACAGTCCCTGAGACCCTACCGTGCTTCTCATCCGGAGTCGCTTTAATTTCTGAGCCATTAAACTCAGAGTGTTTGGAGCGTCATGAAAACCATTCAGTTTATCAGCATCAGGGCCCCAGGAGAGAGGAAGGTGTTTCGCAGCTCAGGTCAACCTCTTCTCTTCCCCCGCGATGGTGATGACAAGAGGAGAATTACATTCTCACAGCTTCAGCCCAGCTGCCTGGGCCGACAACCGCTCTGATCCGAGATCTGATAAATTAGGAATCTGCAGCCTCAAAGACTTCCAGAAGAAAGAGAGAGAGAGAGAGAGAGAGAGAGAGAGGTCCATGATGCACAAGGCCGATAACATTATGCTAATGTTTGAAAAGTACTTGTACCCTGGACTGGATTCAAATGAAAGCCAAGGAAATTCTTTGAGAGTTTTTTCACATGCAGAAATGTTAAAGACTTCAGGCACTTAGAAGGGCATGGCAGGAGGGAAAGACGATTAGAAATCACAGAGATAGTGGCGTGGTGTGGGGACCAGGGAGGCCATGGCTCCGGCGCAAAATTCCAGGGGCTCAACCAGGCGCCCCCATGCAGGTGCCAGCTTCTGCCAGGATTATTATTAATAATAATTATTATTTATACCCCGCCCATCTGGCTGGGCTTCCCCAGCCACTCTGGGTGGCTTCCAACAAAGTATTAAAATACAGTAATGCGTCACACATTAAAAGCTTCCCTAAACAGGGCTGACCATAAAGAAGGCTGATCGCCGAAGAATTGATGCTTTTGAATTATGGTGCTGGAGGAGACTCTTGAGAGTCCCATGGACTGCAAGAAGATCAAACCTCTCCATTCTGAAGGAAATCAGCCCTGAGTGCTTACTGGAGGGACAGATCCTGAAGCTGAGGCTCCAAGACTTTGGCCACCTCATGAGAAGAGAAGACTCCCTGGAAAAGACCCTGATGTTGGGAAAGATGGAGGGCACAAGGAGAAGGGGATGACAGAGGGCGAGATGGTGGGACAGTGTTCTCGAAGCTCCCAGCATGAGTTTGTCCAAACTGCGGAAGGCAGTGGAAGACAGGAGTGCCTGGCGTGCTCTGGCCCATGGGGTCATGAAGAGGCGGACATGACGAAACGACTAAACAACAACAAAGCAAGGCTGCCTTCAGATGTCTTCTAAAAGTCTGGTAGTTGTTTTTCTCTTTGACATCTGGTGGGATGGTGTTCCACAGGGTGGGTGCCACTACCGAAAAGGCCCTCTGCCTGGTTCCCTGTAACTTGGCTTCTTGTAGTGAGGGAACCGCCAGAAGGCTCTCGGTTCTGGACCTCAGTGTCCCCTCTTGCCCAGGCAAAAGTGGCAGAGCAGCCCATGAGAACAGGAGGCAGGACTAGATGGGTCATTGGTCAGGTCCAGCAAGATCTTCATATGATCTCACCTTGGTGGCTCTGCTAGGTCAATGGGTGTTCCAAGAAGTTCTCAGAGCAGATAAGGGTGTTTGCAAGAGGGTTAAAGCAAGTCCATTGTTCTTCCCCACAAAGTTTACTGAAAATCTACTGACTCCAGGGCTGCTCTACTACAGGCAATATCTGTACAGTGGTACTGTTTAAAAAGCAGATTCCAAGGAAATGAGGTCTTCTTCTTTAGTGATCACTCGTAGCCAAGTAAGATTATCTTCCATGAACACAGTCTTAACAGTGAGTTCGTAAATGACTGTGGAGGCTAATTCTGGATCTACACGTCCTTCCACAGTGGGGACATAGGTTTCCGGGCGGGAGTTGATCACAGTGAGGGTTTGCTAAGTGTGCCTTCCTCCTAGCACATTTCTCCTTTGCGTCCTGAGTTTGAGTGTCTTCAAAGCCCATGACACCTTTGGTAAAGGCTGTTCTCCAATTGGAGCACTCTCAGGTTGGTGTTTCCCAATTGTTGGTGTTTATACTACATTTTAAAAAAATTGCCTTGGGACAGTCATTAAGCCTCTTTTGTTGACCATCAGCATTACGCTTTCCATTTCTAAGTTCGGAATAGAATAGCTGCTTTGGAAGACGATAACCAGGCAAAGGAAGACAAGACAGTGATGTTTGAAAACCAGGGCCAGCCCAAAACATTTTGCTGCCTGAGGTGAATCAGAAAATATCTGTCCCTGGAAAAAGCACAATAGTTTGCAAATGGTGCTGATGTATCGGGGGGGGGGCGGTGTGTGTGTAAAACATAGAAGAGTACCATATTTTTCTGTGTATAACACGCCCCCGTGTATAAGATGGGAATCCAAATTAGGAAAATGGGGGGAAATTGCCCAGAGTCAATGAGTTTTTTGGGGGGAATGAGTCAATGAGTTTTTTTGGGCCAAGCATCACTCACCCGCCTGACCAACACCGCCACTTGCACATATTGCAAAAGCCACCAATCGTCTACCAGCTTGCCGCAAGCAGCCGCCAATCACTCACCCGATTGCCGCAGCAACAGCCAATCCACAGCAGACATTGCCGCAACCAAAAATCACCTGCCTAATCGCCGCTGAAAATCTCCTCCTCACTGCAGCAAACAACCCCCCGTCCCCCCTGTGCACTATCTGTGTATAAGACGACCCCCCATTTTAAACTTTATTTTATAACAAAAAACCCTTGTCTTTTACACAGAAAAGTACAGTAACTTTCTTCCTTTGCCTCCTGTCTTCTCTGCATCCCAGCCAGCAATAGGCAGTGGCAGGCAATCTCATTGACCAGTAGGCAAGCTCCTTGACCACCTCCTATGTTCTTATAGTTGTCTCCACCTACCGTATTTTTTGCTCCATAAGACGCACCTGATCATAAGATGCACCTAGTTTTTAGAGGAGGAAAACAAGAAAAAAAATATTCTGAACGAAACAGTGGATGTATGATTTTTGTGGTTCATGCTGTGGCCACAGACATGTGATCTGATGGTGAATTTGGGGTGACCCAATGCAAAAATCCTGAGGATCCATGTGGATCCGTGCTTTGTAACCATGGTTTTGTGCCATTGCAACCCCAGGAAACAGTGGATGCATGATTTTTTTGGTGCAGGCTGTAGCCATGGACATGCTATGTGATCTGATGGTGAATTTGGGGTAAATCTGGGGTGACCCAATGCAAAAATCCTGAGGATCCATGGGCTTTTACCTCCCCCCTCCCAGGCAGCCTCAGCTAGCGTCCCTTATCTCTCTTCCAATCCCACCGATCAGCTGCTTCCCTTCAACACCCCCTTCCCTCTTGTTTGCCTTAGTGTCTTTTCCTTAGCTGGAGCAATTTTTTGCACCCCGTTTTCTTCTAATTTCTCTCCTTATTGTTTTAGTCTTCCTGTTTCCCCCTTTGCAAGTTTGCTGTCTTTACCTTCCCCCTCCCAGGCAGCCTCCTTTATCTCTAGCGTCCCTTATCTCTCTCCCCGATCGGCAAACAATCAGCGGCTTTGTTTCAACACCCCCTTCCCTCTTTCTTTTTTTTTTATAAAAAAAGCATGATCTGCTTTTTGCCCCTGGGCAATTTGGCTCCAGGGCCGACGCATTCACTCCATAAGATGCACAGACATTTCCCCTTACTTTTTAGGCAGAAAAAAGTGCATCTTACGGAGCAAAAAATACGGTAAGTCACTGCACAGATGGGGTGACTAACTCCCTACCTGCCCCAGAACTGAATTGGAGGGCATTCCAGGCAGGTCTCCTGGGGTTCTGCTCTTGCAATGACTCGCTTAAATCCCACCCAATGATGCTTCTCAGAGTATTCTGCTCTGAAACGATCTCAGGCTTTGGGAAGACTTTTGGGGGGGCCAAGTCAGCAGGCGATGTCACCAGCAAAGGAGCGGAAGTCCATGTGTCCCGCAGATGGCAAATCTCTGTGCTTTCAGGCTGGGAACAAAAGGCAAGGCGCTCGCATGAAAGGGAGAAAATGGGTAGCGTTTCGTGCAAGCTACGGTAAATGCAAATGAGCCCGGCAAATAAAGACGCCTTTCTCCTTGCAGTCAGGAGAACATTCCTCAATCCCGCTATCTTATATAAGACAATCATCGCCTTTATGTCTTTTTTTAAAAGGCCCTGTGTGCAGGAAGCATAATCTCTGCCATTTCCCAAAACTAAATATACTTGAGGGTTTTTCAACATCTGCGGGTTGTTGTTCTCTTCCTCTTTAGGATGAAAAATATTTGCAGCGTGAACTGATAGCCCCACTAAACTTTAAAAATAAAAACATGGGTTGCATAAGGAGTCTGTGTGAGGTGTGGATACAAGGTGGCAAACTCTTCTCTCTTTTTTTTGAAATCATTTTTATTTGATTTTACAAATATGAATTTATAACATTCCAAATACATATCCATTTATAGAGAGTACTCTGATTCTTGAGACTTCCACCCATCCCCTCCATGGGTCCTGTTGTCAACATTTACAAGTGCATATGATTCCATATTCTATATTTTATATCAATCTGTATTGTCCATGGTATTTGTTACATTACAAGTGGGTTTCAAATCCTGCTAGTCTTTCCATCTGCATGCAGTGGTCTCCTAGATAAGTTATATTTTTTCCCCATTCTTTTAAAAAAGTTTTTGTCCTCTTTGTTCCTGAGTTTTCCTTTCCTTCACTGGAGCTTTTTAAACAGAAGCTGGGGGGCCACCTGTCAGAAATTCTATAGCTGTGATTCCTGCTTTGGCAATGACTTGGACTAGACGACACTTGGAGTCTGAAATATACCCGGAGAGTGGATTTCATGCTCTTTATTCAGCTCATAGTGGTGAGGAGGAGTGGAGTTCCCCCAGAATGGCTGCCTTATATACATTATTTACACAATGGGCCCCACGTGATTGGCTAATTCCGGGATTCTCCTGTAGACCAATCAGGTTGCAGATTCCCTTCCACCTGGAGCTGGACTGGGTGGCTCCTGTGGACCAATCAGACTGCTGCATTCTGAATCCTATTGTTCTAGGACCAATCGGACTGCTGCATTCTGAATCCTATTGTTCTAGGACCAATCAGACTGCTGCATTCTGAATCCTATTTTTCTAGGACCAATCAGACTGCTGCCTTTTGGATCCTATTCAACTCAGTACATAACAGGGTCTCTACAATTCTATGATTCCACAATTCTATTGTTCTAATGCTGGACACTTTATTCGAGTCTGAGAAAATAATTTTAAAAAGAATACTATGCTGGGAAAAATAATGAATTTAGCGTAACATTATCATATTGGCTGCGGCAAAGATTTATTTATTCCTCTGTGTCTTCAATTTGTTCTAACCTCCTGCTGTTGTTATGTATTTTTAAACTGGCCCAGTTGCTTTATGCTACTCGCATGCTCCTGTTTTAATAATATAATTGGTGTCTTGCATTTGTTTGTATCTATTTTTTATTCTGTGTCTTTGATCTGGAATTCTCCCTGGGGTTCCCTTTGGGGACTGCAAGGCAGGGTGGACATTTTCCAGAATAAAGCATTATCATTCCAATGTATTATGAAAACCGACCAGTTATTTCTATGCATTAATGAATTGCTGGATTTCCCACCCTGGTTCCTACATAGTAATTCCCCAATTGATTATGATGCTCCCTGATTTCGGTGCCATCTAGAGGTGCTGCAAAATTCAACCTTCCTATTTGGGATGGAACTCAAATACTGACTAGGGTGAAATCATTTTCACTCTGGAAATAAGTGGGCATCACCAGCAGGCAGCACCAGGGTGTATTTTTTAAGTAGGGGAGTCTGACGCAAAGGAAAATATGGCATTTTCCTTGCATAGCTGTCAACCGTCCCTTATTTGGTGGGAAAGTCCCTTATCCCAGCGCTGTGTCCCGCTGCTGTCCCTTATTGATGATGTCCCTTAAATTTCCCGGGTTTCAAAGGAAGCAGCTCCTCTCCCTCCCTCCCTGTCGGCCAGGGAGGAGGGAGGCTCCAACTGTGTTGCTTGGCTGCGTTGCTCACCCAATAAGGAGTCTAAGAACGACTGGGGGGTGGAACTTGCATGCCTTGTGCCGATCAAATCGGCCGTGTTGCCTGGGTACTCGCCTTTGCTCAGCGCTTCCCAGCGGAGAGGTGATGGTGGTTTTCCTTGCTGCATCCCCTTTGCTGGATTGCAGCGCTGTGGGAACCACAGCTTGAGGCTTCGTTTGGCTGCTGGCTGGGCTTTCTGCCTTTGGCTTGGAGGGGCTCAGAAGCTGAACATACCTATGCTTGGAAAATCCCTTATTTTGGCTGCTGGTCCCTTATTTTCAAGTCTGTAAGTTGACAGCTATGTTTCCTTGCGTCCCATGTACAGGAACAGTTGAACAAAACCTTCAGAACCTAAGAAGAGTCCTGCTGGATCAGGCCAATGGTCCATCCAGCCCAGCATCCTATGCTCATGATGACTGACCAGCTGCCTGTAGGAAATTCACAAGCAGGATCTGAGCACAAGGGATCTCTCCCTTCCTTTAGTTTCCAGCAGACAGTATTCAGAAGCATTGCTGCCTCCAGTTCAGGTAGAGTATTTCTACCTGAGGTGAGATCCTTCAAACTCGAGTTGGTGGGGTGGAACCTGGGACCAAACAGGTGCTCTTAACTCTGAGCTATGGCTCTGCTACTAGAAACATATGGCTCCCAAAGTTGGGTGCGAGCTCCACTCCCTGCCCAGCAATAGCAAGATCCCAGGAAGGTCCTAGGCACTCAACCAGGGTCTGTGTTTCTTTGGAGACTGTCGTAGCTTTAAGAAATGTGGTTTGTTCACCTATTTACAACTTCAGTCTGCATGGAGGGAGTCCAGATCTTACAGCTTGGTCCTTTCAAGAGGGGCTTGCCCCCCACAGCAGTGTAGACCCCAAAGTCCAAGGCGTCTTTCCCAGCCTTCAGCCATCCTGCCCAAGATGGATCCCAGTCTCTCTTCTCCCTTCTTCTTCCCAGAACACTCTGCTAAAAACTCTCTTTTCCATCACACCCAGTTACCCTGGTAACCTTCCAAACCTCCAGTCTTTGTTCACACCTCAGAGCCAGGGGGAAAGGACAGTTCTCTTGCATTGCCAATGGCTCTCAAGGGCCCTGTATCGTTTCTTAATGGCCCTAGCTTGGCCGGCTCATTTTGGATTAGGGTAGTCCAGAGATGCCTCTGCAGCTTGTATTTCTCCTTTCACTTCCCAAATAATCAAAATCCCACCATTTATTAATTTCTAGGGTTTGGGGGGGAGCCCCCCCAAAAAATCTATAAAAATACAAAAGCTAGTTTATGATGAGTCAAACCTCTGGCCCATCTATTCCAGTACAGTGGTACCTTGGGGTACAGACACTTCAGGTTACATACACTTCAGGTTACAGACTCCACTAACCCAGAAATAGTACCTCAGGTTAAGAACTTTGCTTCAGGATGAGAACAGAAATCGTGCAGCGGCAGCACAGCGGCAGCAGGAGGCCCCATTAGCTAAAGTGGTGCTTCAGGTTAAGAACAGTTTCAGATTAAGAACGGACCTCCAGAACGAATTAAGTTCTTAACCCGAGGTACCACTGTACTGCCTGCTTTAACCGGCAGTAGATGTCTGAGACCTTTTGCAGGAACGCAACTTGACGGATACCCCTTTTCAACTGCAAGCTCTTGGGTTGAACCTGACGCCTTCTGCATATAATGCAACTACTCCATCACAGGCTCCTCTTCTGAAAATGACCGCTCCCAACATCAAATGGGGGGCACCTTTTGCGTGGTTGCGCATAGCCCCCCGGACCTATGCAGCACCCAGCAGTACAGCCTGCCCCTGCCAGACACCTGGAGGTCTCCGCCTACCTCTCCCAGTTATCCTATCTCGGTTGGGGAGGCTTTGCCAGGAGATTTGGCCAAGTAATGGGAGAAACTGCCCTGCCCACACAAAAGAGGGCGGAACTTACCTGAGAATCCTCAGTCGGCTCCAGAGCTTCTCCCACCCTGCCCTCCCTCAGTTAAGCTTTCTTTTGCAGGTTAACCTTTTCACAGGTACGCGGGCGCTGCTACGTCAAGGTCGCTGTTGAAGGGCCGGAAAGGAATTTTCCTGCATTGGCAGGTTTTGCCTTCCCCATAGCAAAACATCACAACTTGGGCGGTTTCAGGCCTTGGGCCAAATCCTTTAGTCTATCTTCCCTAATTGGGGGGGGGGGGCGTGAAGCGGTGACACACACACACCCCGCGGTGGCGATCCCAGGGTTCCCGGTTAAAGGGGTTGTTTGAGGGGAGGCATTGGTTGTATGCCTATAGGTTGTCATTGCTCTCCCCTGTGACGATGGCGAAATGGGGGGGTTGGGCTCTCTGCTTGAACAGATGTTCTCCAGAGCCAGCCCAATCCCCACTCATTCTGGATAACGAGCCGGGGACTGGGAGGGATAAACGCCCAATGCCTAAGCCAAGGTCTCTCTACATCTGAAGCTTTAATGAAGTTGTGGCCTATTTTAATCCCATAGCATAGTGTCTTGAGTCATTATGAGGAACTTATGAGCCTTATGAGGAACGGCTAAGGGAGCTGGGCATGTTTAGCCTGGAGAAGAGGAGGTTAAGGGGTGATATGATAGCCATGTTCAAATATATAAAAGGATGTCACATAGAGGAGGGAGAAAGGTTGTTTTCTGCTGCTCCAGAGAAGCGGACACGGAGCAATGGATCCAAACTACAAGAAAGAAGATTCCACCTAAACATTAGGAAGAACTTCCTGACAGTAAGAGCTGTTTGACAGTGGAATTTGCTGCCAAGGAGTGTGGTGGAGTCTCCTTCTTTGGAGGTCTTTAAGCAGAGGCTTGACAACCATATGTCAGGAGTGCTCTGATGGTGTTTCCTGCTTGGCAGGGGGTTGGACTCGATGGCCCTTGTGGTCTCTTCCAACTCTATGATTCTATGATTCTATGATTCTATGATTATTCCACCCAGGGGTCACCTGGGGTTGGGGGGACTCCACCTGTCCACACAAAAGGAAAAGTGAATCAGCTTTTACCAACCTAGATGTTTGGGCTGCAACTCGAATCCGCCCCATAACCATACAGCCTGTGCTAACTAGGGCTGGTGGAAACTGTTTCCCAAAACTTCTGAAGGGCACCACATTGGCAAAGGCTGGATTAAGGGCTGGGAACTGATGCCTAGCGTTTCCAACTGGCTAAAGTACCTCTAACTTTTTTGCCAAATTGTGGCCATTATGCCTGTTTGCAAGCCGCACAAATTTCACCTTTGCATAAGCTCACTGCCTGATCTTTATTTTCTTCCACATTGTTGAAAACAAAACACTGGCTGCATCATATCTGATTGCAAAGTCTTAAATATCGACGATGGTGTCAGACAGAAACAAAGGACGCAGCTGGGTTTGCCAAAATGACGACGGTTTTCATCCCACTTGTAATTAGGAGCAGGGGGGGGGGAGGAAAGAAACAACCGTCTTTTTAAGCTCAGAAATGGAACAAAATTTGATTGAGGTTCAGCAAGGAGGAATAAATATGGAAAGCAATTATACCGTCTTGGTTGCGATTCACTGACGGCCACCTTATTTAAAGACATGGGGGGTGGGATAGATTTGGTTGCAAACAAAGAAAGCAGGGAAGAGATCAATGTTTCTTTCTCTTCCCCACAGTTAAATTAAACCAAATGGAACGACTGGGATGTGACGATGAATTGACTTTTGCTAAATAAATAAATAACAAGTTAGCGAGCAGTGTCTGGGAAGCACAAAACTGGAGTGAGTTGCGTGAAATTTGCTCTGGAGACCATCATCGCTTCCAGAATTCCATTGATCATTTTGGTGGGACGTCAACAGTCTAATGTTTAAAAAACAGAGAAAGGTCCACCCGTTGGATTTTCACTGTGGGTTATAACTGCCAGGAGTTTCATTCTCTCTCATGCTGCAGAATGTGTGACTACTAGATCACACGCTCTGTGTGTTGACATTCCATTCTTTGGAAGCATGGGGACGGAAGGAACTGTGTGCCACTTCTGTTTTCTTTGTTCTTTGTTCTTTGTTCTGTTCTGTTGCTGTGCTTTCTCAGAGGAGAAGAGACACACCATGGTTGCTCTGTCCTTCAATTTGATCCTGTAAATAAATCACTAAACCCAGATTTATTTCCTCAGATGCATCTCCTCAGTCTCAGCTTCTGCTAAGCTCTGCTGCTTGCTTGAATGCCCAGAGAGGTGAATTCTGTGCTCTGCATTCCAGACCGGTGCCAGGAGAAGGCCGTCTCCCACCCAGAAGCACCAACAAAAACCTCATCTTATGTGTGAAATAGTGAAGACTACTAGAGAAGAGAATACTGAACTTTCTACATGACTGATTCTCACCCCTACTCCATTTGCGAACATCCAAAGAAGCTCAATGTTGCAAGATTCAGGACAGATAAAATAAATTTCTTTTCCATGCAGCACTTAGTTGAAGTATGGAACTTACCCCCATAGGGCCCAGATGCCCTCACGAGTGTTTGCATCCCTTTCACAGCACTGGAACCCATGGGCTATTGGTGTTTCGCAACTTTGACCTGTTGCAGGACCTTAGCAGAGCATATGCAGAGTTCCAGAAAGCAATCAGTTGCAGGCAGGATGGACAAAGCAGGAACAAGAGACTGCTACTAGTAACTTGATTACTTACAGGTGTTTATTATTTACAGCAGACTCTACAAGTTACTATATCCAAGCCCCAAAATGGAAAATGAGCAAGGTCCCAACCAAAGAAGAATGGCAACTCAAGTTGACAGAATACGCTCAGCTTGCGGACCTAACATACAGAATAAGAGAACAAGAAGAAGGTACGTTTAGAGAAGATTGGAAAATGTTTATTGAATATATAGGAAATAACTGTACAGCTGAAAACTCTAGCAGCATAAAGATAAATTCAATCATGTAAATAAGTTTTGATGGATGTAATAATGGAATACTGAATGGTATAGTTTCTGTAAAATATGCAGGGATTTATGATACGTAAAATGAACCATGGAAAGAGAAGAAGGGAAGTCATTGATATTTCAAGGATGTAAAAATGAGTGCTTTAAATTGTAAAACAGAAAATTTAATAAAAATTATATTGAAGAAAGAGAAATGGATGTATTACCAAGCCTAACATATTGTACAATGTACGTTGCAATTTACTAATGTTAAATAGACACAATTGGGGTATATCCAGTTTCTTGGAGTGGTCACCTGGATGATAAGTCTGCTTCGCCCAGATTGTCATTTTGGAAGTCATGTGCCCCCGGTGAAAATGGTTTTGCTTAGCAGGCCTGTGTTATGAGCCCATCTGAAAGTGCCTCTGATTGCCCATTTTCTCCCATTGGGGGGTCACTCAGCTACAGCACTTTCCAAGCCAGGGCAACTCTCTGGGCTTCCATTCAGAATGGCGTGCCTCTTTGACGCCAGCTGAACGCCGCACCGTGAAGACCGTGTTTGAAAACAGCTGATGAATGGGCGCTAACGAACATCGAGGAAATAGCAGGGGGAATCGGAGCTATCAGGCATGGCGTGATTCAACGCCGGCTTTCATTTCGAAGGCTCCTCTCCGCCCCTCCAACCCGCCAAGATGCTTTACATTTTAATGGGATTAATTACCTTGTGGAAATCAAAGTGCGCGGGGAATTGCCAGCAATAACAAAGGTTTAATGGTCTATTGAGCACAAGTTGAATTAATTGGGTCGGGGCGTTTATTGGCATTAAGACACAAGACTCTCCGGCTAAAGGGGGTTCCCGTGACTCCCCATTTGCCAGTGAGGGGGAGGGCTTTTGTTTTGTTTGCGTATTTATATGTCAGCTGAAAGGCGTGTTCATTCAAATGCAGATCTTTGCATGGCTACCGCTGGTATGGGCCGATAAGGCTTTCTTGATAGGGGCCAAATGGATACAAGGATGACTGTTTGGGTGGGGATGAACGTTAGAAAGAAGATGGCACTGCCATCAAAAAGGGCAGCCCTCTATCAAGTTCCCCACTCCCACCCCCACCCCATAGCAACAGCCCTCTACATTAAAAATGGCAGCCAAAGAACTTGGAAAGTTCTGTGTTTGTGAGTCAAGGACCCGCCACCCGCTTAGGAGTATAATAAGACACAAAGACACATTATTTTAGGTTAATGGGCAAAATTAGGCCACAACTTCTATTGGTTACAGCATGTGAGTAGTATTGGCTCAGGCACTGGATGAAACAGCAATACAAGACTCCACCCCGCACAGCTGGGAGTCATGTCAAGGTTAACAACCAATGGGAGGAGCTTGTTGATGCAAATACAACTGGAAGCTCCCCCCATGACGTTACCGGGGGTCATGCCATGGCCCCAGCCACCAGCAGGGCATCGGGCAGGATCCACGACCGCTGGATTTCTTTAACGGAATACCCAAAAGAGGAGGGGTAGATGATGGCGCATACCCAATCCTCCAACACAGCACACATATTCCAATGTCTAACCGCCAAGACCAGAAAGTTGTGACAAATTGCTACGAGGTAGGCGAAAAAAATTTCTTAAGGAAATCAGCCCTGAGTGCTCACTGGAAGGACAGATCTTGAAGCTGAGGCTCCAAGACTTTGGCCACCTCAGGAGAAGAGAAGACTCCCTGGAAAAGACCCTGATGTTGGGAAAGATGGAGGGCACAAGGAGAAGGGGACAACACAGGACGAGATGGTGGGACAGTGTTCTCGAAGCTACCAGCATGAGTTTGACCAAACTGCGGGAGGCAGTGGAAGACGGGAGTGCCTGGTGTGCTCTGGTCCAGGGGGTCACGAAGAGTCGGACACGACTAAACGACTAAAAAACAACAACAACAGGTGAAAAAATCAAGAGGCTGGTGCCAGTTTGCCAAATGGATAAAAAAGTCCTACCAGGCCCCTTGGGCAACCAAGGCAACCAACCGAAGTCCATAGCAAGGTCAATACGCAAAAGCAGCTGACCTAAGAGGGAGGGAGGGCGGGAGATGTGAAGAAAGCAGGAACAGACTGGGAGCTGAGCGCTGCAACGGCTGTTTAAATGCAGCTAGCCCCGCCCACCAGCCGGCCCTATTGGTCAGCTGAAAGGCTTGGCCACAGCAGCAGAAGCAATCAGGAGCAGGGAGCCAAGCACGCCTCCCTGCCCCAATGGGAAGCTGCTCCCGCTCACAACCCCTCCCCTCTGGGAGGAGGAGAGGCCTTCACCTCTCTTTTTTAAATGCTCCCTTTCAACTCTGGCCAGTTTATCCAAAGTCTAGAACATCAGGAGGGCTACAGGCTCCCCATCCCTGTTCTGCTGCATCCTTGATGGTCTGGCCTCACTCTGGCTCCCTGTGCTGGAGCTGGTCATCTGGAGCAGGGATTTTGTTTAACTCACGGATGCTCCCTGCATGACTGAGAACTTTGATCGCCAGAACATCTCCTGTGAGATATTCAGAGTTGCTGGAATAACTTTGATCTTCAAATATCTCAAGGGATGTCACATGGAAGATGGAGCAAGCTGGTTTTCTTCTGCTCTGGAGGGTAGAAGTCAAACCAATGGCTTCAAGTTACAAGAGAGGAGATTCCAGCTAAACACCAGGAAGGACTTTCTGATGATAACAGCTGTTTGAGAGTGGAATGGACTCTCTCGGAAGGCGGTGGACTCTCCTTCCTTGGAAGTTTTGAAGTGGAGGTTGCATGACCAACTGTCATGGATGCTTTAGCTAAGATTCCTGCATTACAGGGACTAGATGACTCCTGCTTAGGAAAGGGAGATTAGCAACTGGTCAGTAGTGAGGTTTTCCGAATCCAGGGAAGGTTTCTTAAGGAGTGGTTCTACCACTGCTTCCTTCAAACAGGTGGGGACCACCGCTTCTTGCAAAGAGGCATTGATCACCTCCCTGGCCCAGCCAGCTGTTCCTTCCCTGCTGGATTTTATCAGCCAAGAGGGGCATGGGACTAGAGTGTAAGTGGTTGCCCTGACTGATCCGAGTACCTTGTCCACATCTTCAATCCTTACCAACTGAAACTCATCCTTGCTTGTGACAGCTCTCAACTTCCTCCCCCAGGGTCCCTGTCTTCTCAGATGCGGTGCAACTATCAGCCCTGATATGCAGGCTACTTGATCTTTTGTTGTTGTTTAGTCGTTTAGTCATGTCCACCTCTTCGTGACCCCCTGGACCAGAGCACGCCAGGGACTCCTGTCTTACACTGCCTCCCACAGTTTGGTCAAACTCATGCTGGTAGCTTCGACAACACTGTCCAACCATCTCATCCTCTGTCGTCCCTCTCTCCTTGTGCTCTCCATCCTTCCCAACATCAGGGTCTTTTCCAGGGAGTCTTCTCTTCTCATGAGGTGGCCAAAGTATTGGAGCCTCAACTTCACGATCTCTCCTTCCAGTGAGCACTCAGGGCTGATTTCCCTAAGAATGGATCGGTTGGATCTTCTTGCAGTCCATGGGACTCTCCAGAGTCTCCTCCAGCACCAGAATTCAAAAGCATCAATTCTTCGGCGATCAGCTTTCTTTGTGGTCCAGCTCTCACTTCCATACATCACTACTGGGAAAACCATAGCTCTAACTATACTTTGTTGGCAAGGTGATGTCTCTGCTTTTTAACATGCTGTCTAGGTTGATCTTTAATCTTGATCTTTAATGCGTGAATAATTCAGCCTGACTAAATATTCCCGTGCCTTCAGATGGGAGGGTGTGTGTGCAATCCCAGCGAGTGCAGATGAAACCCTCCCACAACGGCTCTTGAGATAAAATGTTGAGATGCTCCTTAGTGTCAGTCTTTGTCACTTCCACGGCATAATTATGAGGGTCATCTCAGGAAATCCTGGAGATTTGTCTCTTGAAATCTCACTTTGTCTCTGCACACAACCCGTGACTAGATGCTAGAGACCTTGAACAGAAGCAGATTTTATATTTCTCTGCAAAAACAAAAAACAAAAAGCGCTTTCTTTAAAACAAAACACTTGTTTCTCTTTCCCCGAAGGACCATCTTTCTCCAATACTTGCATTTCAGAAATAATGACAAATGCAAGGCAACAGGGGACAGGGGAGAGAGAGGGCTTTTGAGTTGCTCTTTTATAATTATACACCTCAGGATTCTGACAGCAGGGGCGTGAGGTTGTTGGGCTTATTCCACTTTGGCGCTCATCCACCGTAAAACACAGCAGCCCAAAGTATCTAATTGTTTCTGACTTCAGAGTCAATAAATAAATAAACCATTTTCATATCGGTTCCACTGTTCTTATTTTTCAAAAATATGTGTCTACGAAATGTAACAGAATGCCCCTAGCAGCAAACTTTGCTCAGAAATTCAGCTCAGCCTGAATACATTTAGCAAAATAATCTAAATGAGCATAGATTTTTAAAGACCCTATAGCTTCCTTGACTTTTGAAGAGCCTACAATTGCAATCTCCACCTCACTTACTTTCCCTTGAACTCCACTTGGCTTACTCAGGGCTGTCTTTAGTAAAAGGTGAAAGATTTATATGATCTGAGGTGAAACCAGAGTATTACTCAGGGCTGTTTTAAGCATATGCGGCACTGGGGTGCAAAGATCCGCCCGGTGCCCCCCCCCCCGTTGCCCAGTCCCAGGCGTGCAGGAGGGCAGAGCCAGCAGGCCACCTCAGCGTCTCACTGGCTCGGTCGCCCCTGAACTCCGACAGACAGGCGGGCTCTTCCCCGGACTCAACTCTTGGGCCTCGGACTCTCAGTCCCTGAGAGCCCGGCGCATGGGTGCCCCACACCCCTAGCGCCTATGGGTAAGGGAACCAAGGATGGGTGAGAGAACCAAGGACGGATGGGAGGGTTTCGCAACCTGCAAGGCAGGAGCCAGGGCGGGGGGGGGGTGGGAGGGAGGGAGAGATGGAAGAAGGTGCACAGGATGTGGTGGAAGAAGAAAAGGTTGTTCAGGCAACAGATGGGTCAGTAGATGCCCTCTCTTCCCCTACCCCACCGTCTCCTAGAACCAGGGGGGCCTTGAAGTGGGAAGAGCAGCAATGATGTCCGTACAGGAGAAGTCTCAGGTAGAGAGTGTGCAGCCTATCAGGGGAGTGTATATAAGCTGGCTGAGGGGAGGGGTCTCACTGTTGCTGCAACTGCTGCACAAGGTGCAGATCTGTGGGGGACATTTGCTTAGTGGCTAGAGCCGTGTGTGTGTGTGTGTGTGTGTGTGTGTGTGCATCCAGAAAATTGTGGGAGCTGCTGCAAGTCCTTATTTTGACAATAAAGACATAATAATAATAATAATAATAATAATAATAATAATAATAATTTATTATTTATACCCCGCCCATCTGGCTGGGTTTCCCTAGCCACTCTGGGCGGCTTCCCAAAAAATATTAAAATACTGTAATACATCAAACATTAAAAGCTTCCCTAAACAGGGCTGCCTTCAGATGTCTTCTATAAGTCTGGTAGTTGTTGTTCTCTTTGACATCTGATGGGAGGGCGTTCCAAAGGGAGGGCGCCACTACCGAGAAGGCCCTCTGCCTGGTTCCCTGTAACTTGGCTTCTTGCAGTGAGGGAACTGTTGATATCAAGCCATATATCAGAGGAATTTGGCCACCCTCCAGGTGCCCGGCTTGAATCCTTGTGACCTCCTGTCTGTGACTCCCGGCAGGATCAAGGGAGGTCTCCAATCGGCGATTCTTCCCAACGTGAAAGAAGAACACACCATTCCTCCCCCTCCTCTCCCAGGGAGGGGAAAGAGACAGACAGAAATATATCTACATGTCTTTATTCCTGTCTTTCACCAGTACAGAGAAAACATGTCTGTACCCTCTGATACCCAGCTGCAGAGAGAGAATAACTCCACCCATGTACTTCCAGTACAGGGTCATGTGACACTCTGAGCTAACATCCGGTGCTCAGTGCACATAATAGACTGTCCCTTGTTCTCACGGTACAGTCCCATAACATCAACATCCTGTTTGGCTTTCCAGCCATCTGGAGCACTCAGCAGCATTGCTCCTTTTTCGTAACAACCTCCCCCAAAAGAATCAATGCATGTTGCGGCAAGCAAAGCGTGATCCAGAGAAGAAAACAAACAGTTGTTATACACATAACACTCCCCTGTTGTTTCAGTTCCACCCTTGGAACTACCCGCCACTGGTTTCCCCAGTGTACCTCTCTGGTTGTCTGGCTTCCAAGGAATGAGTGCATCTGCATTACCTTGGCTAGCAACTCTCTGTTGTGTCTTTGTCTCTGACTTAGACACAGCTCCAACCTGTCCTCGGTTGTGTACAACAGCAACACATGCAACAGCTAAATTAGCATACTCTTCTGAGTACCTTTTGGGTGGTTCACCCTTTGTGACTCTCTCAGACCTGCGTATGAGGTGCTGATCCTCTCTGCTCACTGGTTCAGTCTCAGGACTCTTAGGAGAACCAGTTCCAATGGTAAACAGTGGTTCATCCTTCACCTGTGAAGGCCTATCCATTGTGTGAGATTTCCTCTCAATGACTGTGACAACTGAGCTCTCTGAGCTATCACTGTCACTCTCAGAACCACTGTACTCTGTGAAATCATCATCATCATCTGAATCGTCCTCTGTGGGAAATGTGTGCACTTTCACTCTCTCCTTTTCAGGAGCACTCTCTAGAAATTTTGTGAGAATCACCTGACCAGATTCAGACAAAATTACTCTGTAGAGACCCTTTTCATATCTCACAAAAATGCCTCTGGCATTCTTTACTCCACCTGGAGCTTCTGTCCTCACATGAGACCCAAAAACCCTGAAATGGGCAACAGAAGGTTTTCTCTGGAACAGTTTCTCAAAAGGAGAACTTCCCAACTCTTTCGACACCTTTCTCACCCACGCATGACAAAACGACATGAGTGACTCCGCCCAAAACTCATGTGGCAGATGTGAACTAAGCAATTGCGCATTCATCCCCTTTTGCAATTCTTTGTTCACTTTTACACAGACACCCCTGTTCCACGCTTCCGCTGAAACAGCAATCTTGTGTCTGATCCCCTTCTTCTGCAGGAACCTCTGGAAATCCTGTAAAAGAAAAATCTGCTTCTTATCTGTCAAAAGACAATCAATGTTAGCATCATGCATATCTTTAACTTTGTCACAAAACTCCTGAAACCTTTCCAAGGCTTCCTGTGGCCTCTTTAACACATAAACCCAGACAAAGTTAGAGAAATGATCCACACACACAAGATAAAATCTTGCATTGCCTCTAGATGGTTCTAGAGGACCAATCACATCAGCATACACCCGCTGAAACGCTCTGTCGACCCTGGCCGCCTTCTTGGCGCTTGTTTTGGTCACACCTGCAAGAGAAATCAAGTTAGACTCAGAATTACATTCCATGTAATCACTTTGGTCAAAGTCCAACAAATACAGTCCACCTTTCTGTCTGGCAGAAAGATATAACTCTCCATCTTTGAAGATCTCGCAGCTCTTATCATCATAGGACAGTTTCAGTCCTTTCTTTGCAATCTGCGAAACACTCAGCAGATTGAACTTCAATTCAGGAACCAAGTAAACATTGTGTATAGTCAGATTCAGACTCTTAAGATACACAGTTCCAACCCCGGTCGCTTCCAGCTTCTGACCGTTGGCTTGTTCCACAGCGAAGCTTTGCTTCTTAAACGTCGAAAAGAGTCCTCTGTGCGGGGACATATGAAAATTACAGCCCGTATCGATTACAAAAGAGTGTCCAACATCTGGCGTGGTTCCTTTCGCCATCAGGGCCTTTGCAGGTTTCACCGAAGACTTGGTATGACCTTTGCCTGCTGCCTCAGGCTTTGCTGAGCGGCCCTTCGCTCCTTTCGGCTGGCGTGGCTTCTTGCAGCTCCGCTGACGATGCCCAGCCTGTCCACAATTGTAGCATCGGACGACGCTCAAAGCTACAGCATCCTCTCCAGTAGCAACATCAGTGGGGGAATTAGAACTCCGTTCTTCCCTCCCCCTGTCCTTGGCATCCATTTTGAATCCAAGTCTCAGCTCTTCCACTCGAGCTAGTAAAAATCCCAAAAGCTCTTTTGAGCTGTTTTTCTGCCTCTCTCTCAGGCAGGCAATCTCCAAGCTGTCTCAAAGTCAAAACAACTTTCGCTTTCCCGGCTCTGACTGAGCCAGCCCCAGGTGTCAGTAGTTTTCCACTTTCCTGACTGTCGTTGCTTAGCAACTGTGCATACCTCTTCGTTATCTCACCGCAAATATGCCTGGTATGCAAGGCTAGGCTCTCAGAGCTGTTTTTCCAAACGCAGCTCTCTCGTGAACCAGAGAATAAATCAATCTGCATTCACACTTTTAGCCCGATATTCAGCATACCTTTTTGGGGCTCCGTTGCTTTGAAAACACCCCCTCTTGGTGTCCTTCCGTCTGTTCAGCTTCTGGCTGCAATGCAGACGTTATCTTCTTTCCTTGGTGCAGAGGATGGCACACGATCCATCAACCTCTCACCTCTCATGCTGATTCCCATGGATCAGATAACCAGCAGCGTCTGCTACCATATGTTGATATCAAGCCATATATCAGAGGAATTTGGCCACCCTCCAGGTGCCCGGCTTGAATCCTTGTGACCTCCTGTCTGTGACTCCCGGCAGGATCAAGGGAGGTCTCCAATCGGCGATTCTTCCCAACGTGAAAGAAGAACACACCATTCCTCCCCCTCCTCTCCCAGGGAGGGGAAAGAGACAGACAGAAATATATCTACATGTCTTTATTCCTGTCTTTCACCAGTACAGAGAAAACATGTCTGTACCCTCTGATACCCAGCTGCAGAGAGAGAATAACTCCACCCATGTACTTCCAGTACAGGGTCATGTGACACTCTGAGCTAACATCCGGTGCTCAGTGCACATAATAGACTGTCCCTTGTTCTCACGGTACAGTCCCATAACATCAACATCCTGTTTGGCTTTCCAGCCATCTGGAGCACTCAGCAGCATTGCTCCTTTTTCGTAACAGGAACCGCCAGAAGGCCCTCGGTGCTGGACCTCAGTGTCCAGGCAGAACGATGGGGGTGGAGACGCTCCTTCAGGTCTACTGGGCCAAGGCCATTTAGGGATTTAAAGATCAGCACCAACACTTTGAACTGTGCTCAGAAACGTACTGGGAGCCAATGTAGGTCTTTCAAAGTGTTATATGGTCTCGGCGGCTGCTCCCAGTCACAAGTCTAGCTGTCATGTTCTGGATTAGTTGTAGTTTCCGGGTCACCTTCAAAGGTAGCCCCACATAGAGCGCATTACAGTAGTCCAAGCGGGAGATAACCAGAGCATGCACCACTCTGGCGAGGCAGTCTGCAGGCAGATAGGGTCTCATCCTGCATATCAGTTGGAGCTGGTAGACAGCTGCCCTGGACACAGAATTGACCTGTGCCTCCATGGACAGCTGTGAGTCCAAAATGACTCCCAGGCTGCGCACCTGGTCCTTCAGGGGCACAGTTGCCCCATTCAGGACCAGGGAGTCCTCCACATCTGCCCGCCTCCTGTCCCCCAAAAACAGTACTTCTGTCTTGTCAGGATTCAACCTCAATCTGTTAGCTGCCATCCATCCTCCAACCGCCTCCAGGCACTCATACAGGACCTTCACTGCCTTCAACGATCAGACACGTTCCTTCCTCAGCTGGGGTGAGCCAGAACAGAAACCCAGTTGGGGAGAGATAATGCAAAAGATCCAGTGACGGATGTGTCACTCCTCTGCTCAGCCCCCCTCTCCTTTTTAAGGAAACATTATTATTTTTATTGAGACGGATATTTCTCCATGCGAAGAAAATAACATTAGTACAATAATAATGAGCCAATAAAACCAACAATGAAAGAGTGGCAGACTGCTGAGCTGCTGACGAAAGGATATTAGCACGAGGGGGCAAGGCACAAAGTTACAGAACAAATCATATAGTACAGTGAAGCAGAGGAAAATCAAATAACAGAGCCATTAAAATATCAGGAGCAAATATGAGAAGCCACAACAAGGAATGACCACCAACTAAAATAAGGGGCAACGCACTGATCATACTTAGGGGCTTCCATTTTATTTTCTTGCAGCATCTCAGTGTCATATAATCATAGAATTGCAGAGTGGTCAGGGACCTCCAAAGGCCATCTAGTCCAACCCCCTGCAATTGCAGGAATCTGAACTAAAGCACCCATGGCAGATGGCCATCCAACATCTGCTTAGAAACCTCAAAGGAAGGAGAGTCCGCCACCGTCCAAGGGGGACCAATGCAAACAACAAATTAATTAATAATTGCTAGGGAAGAGGAACATGAGTGGGGAGAGATCTTACGTTTTAGCTGGTGACTGTGAGAGCATGGTGCAGGAATAGATGGGTCTTCAACCTGATCCATCAGGGCTCTTTTCTTATCCATGTGATGTCACCGCTTCAAAAGCCTCTGCCCTGTTCCAGATTAGCAATCTCTCTCTCTCTCTCTCTCTCTCTCTCTCTCTCTCTCTCTGTGTGTGTGTGTGTGTGTGTGTGTGCGGTGTAGTGGTTAAGAGTGGTGGACTCGTAATCTGGGGAACCGGGTTCGCGTCTCCGCTCCTCCACCTGCAGCTGCTGGGTGACCTTGGGCTAGTCGCACTTCTCTGAAGTCTCTCAGCCCCACTCACCTCACAGAGTGTTTGTTGTGGGGGAGGAAGGGAAAGGAGAATGTTAGCCGCTTTGAGACTCCTTCGGGTAATGATAAAGCGGGATATCAAAACCAAAATCTTCTTCTTCTTCTTCTTCTTCTTCTTCTTCTTCTTCTTCTTCTTCTTCTTCTCTCTCTCTCTCTCATTTTTAAGTAATTTTTATTAAACACTTTCAACATACCAAATTACCAATCCAAATAATCAATTGCAATATTTTTTCCCCTTCCCCCATCCCTCCCTCTCCCCCCTCATCACGGACTTCCCTCAGCTCCCCTCTCTGATTTCTTTGCACATATTTTTCTCTGCATGTTATAAAATTGTGCATGTCCTTGCCTTATATGTCATTTGTTCAACTAATAAATTTGTGGATGTTAATTCAAAACCTGCCAAGAAGTCCAAGTCATTTTGTTGTCTTTTTAGATAGTTTGTAAAAAGTTCCCATTCTTCCTTGAAGTCACGATTGTCCTTGTCACACAGTTTATATGTCAATTTAGCCAGTTCTGCATAGCTTATCAGTTTTTCTTACCACTGTTCTTTTGTTGGGGTTTCCTCGTTCTTCCATCCTTGTGCTATCAAGACTCTTGCCGCTGTTGTAGCATACATAAATACAGTGGTACCTCGGGTTAAGAACTTAATTCGTTCTGGAGGTCTGTTCTTAACCTGAAAGTGTTCTTAACCTGAAGCACCACTTTAGCTAATGGGGCCTCCCGCTGCCGCCGCACAATTTCTGTTCTCATTCTGAAGCAAAGTTCTTAACCCGAGGTACTATTTCTGGGTTAGCAGAGTCTGTAACCTGAAGCGTCTGTAACCTGAAGCATCTGTAACCCGAGGTACCACTGTAAGTTATTTATTTTTCTTGGCAGGTCTTGTCCTACAATCCCTAACAAAAATGCTTCTGGTTTTTTTTACAAATGTCATTTTAAACATTTTTTTCAATTCATTATATATCATTTCCCAAAAATGTTTAACTTCTCTACATTCCCACCACATATGAGAAAAAGTACCTTCTTTTTATTTACATTTCCAACATATATTTAACCCGGTTTTGTACATTTTTGAGATCAGCAATATCTCTTGAGCTGGGCCAATGCCAGAAGCGTCAACCATGTTGCCGAACCACTGTTAGCCGTCGGGTCAAAGGATGTCCTGTTTCTCTCTTGAAGGAAGGAAGCCAAGATCTCCTCCGAAACCGTCTCCTTCATCTGTGTGCTGCAAAGATGTGTGGAGGGAGGATTTCCAGTGCTGAGGCAAAGGCCACGGAATTGCAGAGAAGAAATGCGAGACAAGTTTGCAAAAGGGCATGTCTCGAAGCTGACTATGTCCCCGCCACCTCCTGCTGTGATTGCAAGACAGGCTCTATAATCACATCTTATCGATAGCATTTGTCCGTATGTGTTGGTCAGCTAAATTGCTTAGCGCCATGGAAACAGGAAGGCGAGAACATTGCCTTTTAGGGAGAGAAATCTTGACTCTGGGAAATCAAAGCTGGCCTTCATTAAAAGAGTGCCCAAGTCATTTCTGGAGCTGTCTCTTAACACTTGGGCTGTGATTTCAAATTGTTGTCTTTGAGGCAAAAGAAGATCCCTGAGGTTAAATGAAGAGTCTGACTGAATCTCTCATGGGATGGTCGCTGATGACACTTTGCTGGCCAGGAGCTGTGTTCGTCGACGCTTCAATCAAAACACCAGTGTTTTCGTTTCTCCTCAAAATGTACCAAAGTGCACATTTTGAAGGTTTCCAGCTGCTCTGAGTTGCTGACTTTTAAGGAGAAGTGTCAAGTTTTCAAACTTGAATATAGGAAACTGAAAAATGGAGCGTTCAAACTGAATTCAATGGTTCGCACATTATTTTGACGGCTGCCCCATTCTGTTTCCCCCAGCCCTCCTTTCAGACAATTGCAAGGCACCTCAAATGAATGTTTGCCACAGTAGACCTCAGTTTCCACCATCACCTGCCTGATGGATGCCTAATGCCTATTTTTACCCCCGATCTGTTTGTGAAAAGCGAACAATGCCATGTACCTCTAAGAGGCCATCCATCAGCCCTGACGAGAACAAAACCTTCTTTCCAACAAGTACTTTCCCTACAGGAAAATTAATCAACAGTTATTTGCATTTCTTGTGATCCAGATCCACTGCCCCGTAATGTTTAAATCATTTGGGCTAGTCTTAAAATGCTAAGAGCAAAAGAAGAGTTTTTACCAAAAGCAGATGCAGGCCAAAATGCTTGCTCCCACAGAAGGTTGGCATTAAAAGAAGATTGGACAATATTCATTCATTCATTCATTTCATAAAATTTATCTGCTGCTTGATTGTAGAAAAGAAACTCAAAGCAGTAGCTGGAAGCTGCAAACATTGGAGGCTGTAAGAGGGGAGTGGGCTCTTTGCTCGGATCCTGCTTGCCGGTTTCCCACAGGCATCTGCTTGGCCCCTGCGGGAACAGGATGATGGACTGGATGGGCCAATGGCAGTGCCAAATTTGCAAGAAGATCCAACCTCTCCATTCTGGAAGAAATCAGCCCTGAGTGCTCACTGGAAGGACAGATTCTGAAGCTGAGGCTCCAATATTTTGGCCACCTCATGAGAAGAGAAGACTCCCTGGAATAGACCCTGATGTTGGGAAAGATGGAGGGCACAAGGAGAAGGGGACGACAGAGGACCAGATGGTTGGACAGTGTTCTCGAAGCTACCAGCATGAGTTTGACCAAACTGCGGGAGGCAGTGGAAGACAGGAGTGCCTGGCGTGCTCTGGTCCAGGGGGTCACGAAGAGGTGGAAACAACTAAACGACTAAACAACAACAAAACAAACTCTAGCTTAGGGCCCCACTCTCTTGGGGACCCCCAAAAAATTAAAGGAAAAAAACCCTGGATGTACATTTCCAAAATATAAGATAAAAAACATATAAAATAAAACCTACATACAGCAACAGTGTTTTGTGTTGTGTAGGTTCCTAGAATGTAAGTCATGGGCCCCGCCTGCTAGCCGCTCCCTCAAATTTGCTCATTTCTATATACAGTGGTACCTTGGGTTACATAGGCTTCAGGTTACAGACTCCGCTAACCAGAAATAGTACCTCGGGTTAAGAACTTTGCTTCAGGATAAGAACAGAAATCGTGCTCTGGCGGCGTGGCGGCAGTGGGAGGCCCCGTTAGCTAAAGTGGTGCTTCAGGTTAAGAACAGTTTCAGGTTAAGAACGGACCTCTGGAATGAATTAAGTACTTAACCCGAGGTACCACTGTATGGGGTGCCCACATTCTACATGAACTGGTTGCATGGCACCATGTGCAAAGGCTTGAGATACCGTTTAGGTCCATAAATTACCATATAGCCTATATATATTCCACACACAGAACAGCGACAATTTGTTGTTGAAAAAGGACAGCTGGACATATAAAGGGCCCCATTACCTTCAGTAGCTTAGGGCCTCATCAGACCTCAATCCAGCCCTGCCATTGGCCATATTCCAGCAGGGTCTTCTTGTGTTCTGAAACATTATCAAAGGCCCAAGACCCCAAAACCTTTAACCACCCAGCGATGCAGGCCTGGCAATATCTCCACATTTCATGATGCATTTCTCCAACCCACAGGTCCAAAAGTGCATCTGTTAGGCGAAGATATGAGTAAGGAATGCATAATGTCAAAAGTGCATATGAACGTGTGTTTTTTAGGGGAAATCCCCAGTAAAATCCTGTTGAATCTTCATGAAGATTTTTTTAAAAACACAACAACCTTTTGCAGCAAAGTGAAGTGCTGAATTTAAGACTGGGGGCAAAAATGAGAAACCGAGAGAAGTGAAACTGACAGATCTCTCCATTTCTACTACTGATTTCGATCACCGTACCCTGAAGGAGCATTGCGGTTTGCCAAACCCTCCTTCCTGTCTTCTGTGATATGACATCCGTACAGCTTGAACCCTTTTATTTAAATTTAAAAATAAAAACAGCATCCAAGCGAGGAAGAGCAGGGCGCTTGAATTTTAGCTTGGAGATTTGTGACTCTGTCCAAGACGGAGAGAAATTTTGAGATGCCTCTCTAGCTGGGGTCAAGATGAAAACAAAGCTCTCTAGGCTGCTACAGACCACCTATTGTTCCTGCTGGCCATTATCTTGTCTGCCGGCCACACGCTCAGTTTCCCATCTCAATTATCAGTTATTCTGAGGGCTTTCCTGATGTTAGCGCTTGCACCTTGTTAGCCTAATTGGGCAACTTCCTCACCATTCCAGCAGCCATGTCCGGCTGAGCTTCTGGTTCATTATCATTAAGCCTGGCTTTAAGGCTGCTCAGGAGAGCTGTTGGGGCATCATTTGTTAAGACTATTTAAAACAAAAAAAACTATCCCTAGTTTTGCACAGGGAAGGTAGGAAGGGGTCATTTAAGAGAGAGCTTGCTCGTTTGCATTTCTAAAGCCAATTTTTGTTGCATATAATTTCTTTGTCTTGTAAGAACTTGAGGGCACAAGAGGAGCCTGCTGATCTCTAAGGCAGCCTTCCACAACCCACCAGCCATTTGGGGTCTACTACTTCCACCAGTCCCAGTCCCAGAAACACTGAGACCTGTTCTACGCACTTCCCCTCAATAATAAGTGGCTGAATATTCAATTTACATTTCCTAAAGTCCACAATAATCTCTTTTGTTTTCTTTAAGTTAAGGAGTAAGTTGTTTTTCCTGCACCACTCCCCCAACTGCTGTTCAGCTGACATTGAACTCCCTGCCACATTTGTCTAGTATCATAATTTCTCAGAGGGTCCTCCATTTTTCCTCTGTACTCCGCTTTTGCTTTCCTGATACCCCTCTTCAAGTTCTAAAATATACTCGGAGTCGAGAGTGGATTTCATGCTCTTTATTCAGCTCATAGTGGTGAGGAGGAATGGAAGTTCCCCCAAAGTATCTGCTTTATATACATTATTTACACAATGGGCTGCACATGATTGGCTAATTCTGGAATTCTCCTGTAGGCCAATCAGGTTGTGGATTCACTTCCATCTGGAGCTGGATTGGGTGGCTCCTGCAGACCAATCATACTGCTGCATTGTTCTAGGACCAATCAGACTGCTGCATTTTGGATCCTATTGTTCTAGAACCAATCAGACTGCTGCATTTTGGATTCTATTCAACTCAGTACATAACAAGTTCACTTTCATGGGTGCTTTAGCTGAGATTCCTCTATTGCAGGAAGTTGGGCCAGATGACCTTTGGTGTCCCTTCCAACTCTACAATTCCACGATTCTATGATAGTTCGATGTGCATATCCATGAATTTTAGAGTTAGGGGAGAGGAAGAAAAACTCTTCTTTATCCCCTTCCTCCATCATTTTATACACTCAGTCATGTCTCTCCTCTTTCTTGCTTTTCCTCTAAGCTAAAAAGCCCCATTTCCTCCTTGGGGAGTTGCTCCATCCATTGGTTTGGTTTTTAATTATGGCTTTAATGCCCGCTGCCCTACGATCGCAATCGCTGAAGGGCATCTTGGAAATGGAGTCAGTGGGTCATCTCACCTGGAATCATCCTGAACTGGGGCCATGCAGAAAGCAGAGACAATCACGGGAAGCAGAAGTTTGTCCCCATTAGCTGTTGGATGGGGTGAACCTCTAAGTGTTTTGTTTATTGCAAAACCAGCAGCCAAGAGGCATCAACTCAAGAGAAAGGCCATTTTCAGATGGCGGAGTTTATTAGCCTGGTGTCAGAGAAGCACTTTCTGCAGTTAACAGACAAGAAGAACTTCTTACACAGTTAAAAACCTGCTAGCTACCCTGGCATTAAGATCAAATTAAATGCATTTTAGCTGTGAGATGGTTATTATGTAAAGCTGAAAGGAGAGAGGAGAGGATGAGAGGGAAAATATCGACATCTCCCTTCCCCCCCCCCTTCCACATTATTGAAGATGCATTTTCTACAGAATAGACCAATTATGCCTGACACTTTAATTGACAGCCAACGCAGAGAGAGAGAGAGAAAACGTTTTTCCAAAGTAGTTAAGTCTCATTGATTTTAATATCAGCTGCAGTTTTTATTTCGTTTCATGTTGCCTTCCTTCTTTTAAAAACATGCTCCTGAGCATTTACAGTCATGTTGAAAGGCTCATTAACGATGAATTAAAACCCCCGAGATCTGTTTATTATTTCTTATATTTCTTTTCCACACTGAGGGTATTAAAGTGCCACCCAGAGAGAGGCTGTTGTCTTAACAAATGCTTTTCTATGGCATAAACATTCCTTGATTGATAACCGGAGCAGAAGGGATGCAAGCAAAGAAGCCTTTTCATGCTCAGTAAATAGCGAGTCGGGTAAAAAAAATAAAAAAATCAATGGCACTTTGATTTCTGGAGAAAATGGAGTTGAATAATAGGAGAGTTACACCACCAGGATTTGCAGACTTCCTTAAGAACGTAAGGAGACGGCAAGAGCTCCAGCCCTGGTTTGTTTGTTTTTTGGTGGGGGGTTTTTTGGTCACTGACAACTGCTACTCAAAAGCAGGAATGGACACATGTGTCAAATTCAGCTCCTCCTCCGCCCCCACCCATCTGCAGTTTGTGATCTATTTACTTCTTTAAAAGCCAGCTTGAATATTCACAAATATTTCCATATGCGTTCCTCCTAATATGCACATTTTTCGTTCACAGTTTGCCCTAGTGTGCACATTTATTTATTTTTGCAAGAGACCTAATGCAATGCATCTTGGTGTATTGTTTTCACCAATATGCCCATTTAGAGCCCTAGAACTGTAGAGTTGGAAGATGCAGGAATCACAGCTGGAGAATCTCTGGCTGCAGGTGGCTATCCAAAATCTGACTGGAAAACTCAGGCAGACAAAGGTGATAGACTATATGGGACTGGCTGAGATGACTGGCAGAATCCGCGACCAAGGAAAAGAGACGGTGGAAGAAGATTGGAAGAAATTTAAAGTTTATCTTAAGAACTGTTGTAAAATTAATGAGTGCTAAAATGTCATGGGTAATGTAAAACAGAATTGCAGTGACAAATAATTGGGTAAGAGAAAAAGGATTAAAGAAAGTGAATTATAAGTAATTGAAATTAGGGGTTGCTGGAAAAGTTTAAAACAGGGATGCAGAAAAGGGAGGTATGGGGAAGTTGTTGAAATAAGGTTTAAGGAAAAAAGGTTATGAAGTTATACGTGTTTATATGTTTGTTTGTTTATGTGTTGTCAGTTGTATTGTGTTTTAATATATGTTGGAAAATTAATAAAAATTTATTTAAAAACTAAAAAAAACAAAATCTGACTGGAAAACTCGAAGGGAGCCCATTCCACTATCAGAAATCTCGCTATCAGAAAGTTCTTCATAATCTTTAGTTTAGAGATACACCTCCCCCAACATACCTGTTTTGTATGCTCACTTTGTTTGGAGGACTTGTGGGATGTGATACACAAGTAGCAGCCAAGTACAACATTCCTTGTTTTCCTAGAGTGGACATGCGGGGGAATGTTTGGTCCAGCCAGTCGAAAACTTCCTGTTTCCTCCTGGCTAGGACATACTTCCTTTGCATGTGACTAGAGGTGGGTGTGACCTTACCTGCCCAGGTAAGAAAAGGGACAAGGCATGCTGCCATACTCTCTCTCTTTGACTTCCTCTGTCGTTGGAGCAGCAACTTTTAGCTAGAATTGCTCTCTTGGCTCTTAGCCAACAGAGGACACTGGGACTATCTCCATATGGGATAGATCCACATGTATATACTTTGTAACTAAGTCTGCCTTCAGGGATCCAACTGTGAACTGATGATGTGAGTAAACTTCTTTTATATACTTTACACAGGATTGTGGTGTGTTTATTCTTTTAAAAGGGATATAAGGGAACTTACCAGGAACCTAATACAGTGGTACCTCGGGTTACAGATGTTTCAGGTTACAGACTCCGCTAACCCAGAAATAGTACCTCGGGTTAAGAACTTTGCTTCAGGATGAGAACAGAAATCGTGCAGCGGTGGCGCAGCGGCAGCAGGAGGCCCCATTAGCTAAAGTGGTGCTTCAGGTTAAGAACAGTTTCAGGTTAAGAACAGACCTCCAGAACGAATTAAGTTCTTAACCCGAGGTACCACTGTAGTGAGAAGCTTACACAAGCCTGCAACCAGCTATCTGCTGTGCATGTAAAAGGGGAATGTAAACTCTGCTAATTAAAGAAATTTCCTAGCACAAGTTGGGAAGAATATTAATAAACAATATATTCTCTCCTGCCTCCCTGAACATTCCCACAGACAACAACAACAACAACATCAGCAGCAACAACAGCAACAACAATTAATTTATACCCCGCCCATCTGGCTGGGTTTCCCCAGCTACTCTGGGCAGCTTCCAGAAAAATATTAAAATACAATAATTCATCAAATATTAAAAGCTTGCCTAAACAGGGGAGCTTCATATCTCTATGAAGGGTCTTCTTGGTGGTGGTTCCCTGGCTCTAGAATGCTCTTCCTCCTGAAATCCAGCTGGGGCCAACAATGGTTGGTTTCCTGCATCAGCTAAAACCTCATCTCCTCAGCCAGGTTTTTAAAGACGTGGGTTCTCCCTTACTATTTTTCTATCTTTATTTAGCAGGATTTATAAACTGCTTCATCACCACAAACTTCTACATTGGTGGGTTAAAAATGAAATAAATATATTGTCTGAAGCTCAACATCAAAAAAACGAAGATCATGGCCACTGGGCCCATCACCTCCTGGCAAATAGAAGGGGAAGAAATGGAGGCAGTGAGAGATTTGACTTTCTTGGGCTCCATGATCACTGCAGATGGTGACAGCAGTCACGAAATTAAAAGACACCTGTTTCTTGGGAGAAAAGCAATGACAAACCTAGACAGCATCTTAAAAAGCAGGGACATCACCTTGCCAACAAAGGTTCATATAATTAAAGCTGTGGTTTTCCCAGTAGTGATGTATGGAAGTGAGAGCTAGACCATAAAGAAGGCTGATCGCCGAAGAATTGATGCTTTTGAATTATGGTGCTGGAGGAGACTCTTGAGAGTCCTGTGGACTGCAAGAAGATCAAACCGATCCATTCTTAAGGAAATCAGCCCTGAGAGCTCACTGGAAGGACAGATCGTGAAGCTGAGGCTCCAATACTTTGGCCACCTCATGAGAAGAGAAGACTCCCTGGAAAAGACCCTGATGTTGGGAAAGATGGAGGGCACAAGGAGAAGGGGACGACAGAGGACGAGATGGTGGGACAGTGTTCTCAAAGCCACAAACATGAGTCTGACCAAACTGCGGGAGGCAGTGGGAGACAGGAGTGCCTGGTGTGCTCTTGTCCAGGGGGTCACGAAGAGTCGGACACGACTAAACGACTAAACAACAACAACATATTGTCTCTTAAGTGATACTCTTCCTCTTCGTCCCATCTGCATAAAGTCATGCTCTGGGCATCTCTCGCCTGCTACAGATACCTTTCCTTTCAAGCCTCCATGGTTAGACCCCCCCACCCCCCCCCACCCAGGAGAAACCTCACTACAGCTTTAGCAGCAGGAGAGAAGCAATAATCACTCCTAAAATGTCTCGTGCCGAAGCAGTCGGATCGTTTGTTCACCCTCCATCCTTCCCCTGCGAGTAATTAGAACGCCGCTGTGTGTTGCACAGGTTACCATCTCCTCCGTCATTCTCTTCACCAATTTCCCCGCTTTTCAGGAATAAATCAAACACAGGCAGCTTCTTGGGTGCCATAACCAGCTATTGATTTTGCATTTGCCATTGTGAGAGGAGAAATCACACTCTGCTGCTCAGGACCATATATGACTCACGGGGCGCAGATGTCTGCATTGTTCCCCAATGTTTTTTCCCCCCTTCTTAACGTAAAGCTGTTGCAGAAGTTGAAACTTTGAGTAGAAAAATGGTGGGGAGGGGGGACAGATGCTCTGCTTAGCCTTTTCACGTTTGGCTTTCATTCTGCACAAAATTGCCTTCTCTCCAAAACTGTGTTTCAAGATGCAGGGCAGAAAGATACAGCACTCTTATCTCTTGGTACCCGATGGGACAAAAGCACAGGGATCTACCTTACAATGAGTGATGCTGTTGGCCCATCAAGTTCAGTGCTGACTACCGAGGGACCTTGGGAATTGACCACAGCCTCAGATTATCCAGCTGAGTCCTGGCTGAGTAAGTGATGACAACAAGTGAGCTAGTGTGGTGTAGTGGTTAAGAGCGGTGGACTCGTAATCTGGTGAACCGGGTTCGCATCTCCGCTCCTCCATATGCAGCTGCTGGGTGACCTTGGGCCAGTCATACTTCTCTGAAGTCTCTCAGCCCCACTCACCTCACAGAGTGTTTGTTGTGGGGGAGGAAGGGAAAGGAGAATGTGAGCCACTTTGAGACTCCTTCGGGTAGTGATAAAGTGGGATATCAAATCCAAACTCTTCTTCCAAACATATCTTTGGAGGCCAGTTCTGGGCACCAGTTGAAGAAGGTCATAGAATCATAGAATTGAATCATAGAAT
Source organism: Podarcis filfolensis (assembly GCF_964270895.1). Taxonomy (NCBI): domain Eukaryota; kingdom Metazoa; phylum Chordata; class Lepidosauria; order Squamata; family Lacertidae; genus Podarcis; species Podarcis filfolensis. Next base: position 3,241,948 of record NC_139608.1, read on the forward strand.
TGAACAGTTTGAAAGGACTTGAAGGGTCTTCTAGTCCAGCCCCCTGCAATGCAGGAATCTCAGCTAAAGCATCCCTGACAGATGGCCATCCAACCTTTGCTTAGAAGTCTCCAATGAAGGATAGCCCACCACCAGCTCCTGAGAGAAACAATTATTATTATTATTATTTACTATTTGTACTCCGCCCATCTGGCTGGGTTGCCCCAGCCACTCTGGGCGGCTTCCAGCATATATAAAGACATATTAAAAAGCTTAAAAAGCTTCCCTATACAGTGGTACCTTGGTTTAAGAACAGCTTGGTTTTGTTTTTGTTTTAATGTTTAATGCTTTATTATGTTTGTATATATGTTGGGAGCTGCCCAGAGTGACTGGGGGAACCCAATCAGTTGGGAGGGGTACAAATAATAAAGTTGTTGTTGTTGTTGAATAGGTTGTCCCTATTTTCATCAGAGACATGTTGGAGAGCACAAGCTCTTCTTATGTTCTTATGAGGATAAATAACAATGCAGTAAGTGCTGTGCTGGAAGCCACCATCATAGCAATAAATAATTATGAAAGCAGGAACTCGGGGTGTTTTGCTGCTGTGAACCACATTAGTTAAATGGGGCAGCAAGAGACCTTTTTCCATTCCTTAAGTACCATTCCTGCCTGGGAACATGGATTTGGTCATTTTGAAGCGGGGAACATTCCAGCCCTGGCTGTTTCCGGCGCACAGATCACAGCTTGGTCTCTGCGTGAAGACACACACGTGCCCCCCATCAAAAGGAGAAGGCAGCCTGTTCAGTGAGCTGGGAATGAGAATCCTATGGAGCCGGGGACTGCGGACAATTAGCAACCAAAGAATCCTGTCCTTTGAGCAGCCTTGATGGATGCTCGCAGGAGTGTTTGCTTTTCTAACGAATCTCTAAATGCAAAGCAAACAGGCCGTCCACGTCGGTCAATAATTGCTTTAGAGGAGCCGGCCTGTCAGTGGGGCAATAAAAATGAATTTATCTCTTTGTTGGCAGAGCTTGTGGGTGAGCCCAGAGTCTCGCCATGTGCAGTAATGGCTTTATTATCCTGATATCATTAGCGGGGTTCTTCTCAAAGTTCATGCTAATGGGACCAGATCTAATGAGCACTTGTGCGGCGTGAGTCAGACTCCATGTCCTTTGTTTAGAGTCGCTGGGGCTACATTGGCTTCTTTAAATATAGACAGCTAGGTGGATGGCATTGATATAAATAAAGGATTTAGGTTATTGTTATATATGTGTGTGTGTGTGTGTGTGTGTGTGTGTGTGTGTGTGTGTCTCATTCTGAGCAAACTAATGTAGAAAGGATGGCAAAATTCAATTATGGTCTGGCATGGTGTGCCCTGATGGAGCCACGAGCAGATGGAGCGATCAGCAGAGGTGCCCACATCCGTCCCCAGTCAGGCAATCAGCAATAACATCCATTGCCTTTTCAGTGAGTAGGCGGACGACGAAATCAGCGCCTGCCCACCCTCTGAATATCTAATAGGTATGATCAGCTGGATTCACAGAGTGCAGACTCTATTTCCATTGACTCTTGCAGTCTCACCTCTTCCAGCTTAGGTGAGTTGCAGCTCAGAGATGGAGTAATGTGCCCTGCCTTGGGGAAATGCTGCAAAATGGACAAAGTGGACCCAACACAGGAAGAGCTGCTTCTTCTTCTTCTTCTTCTTCTTCTTATTATTATTATTATTATTATTATTATTATTATCTACAGCCTCTGTCTCAGTCCAGGAGGCAAGGCAGCTTACACAGATGTTGTTGTTTAGTCCTTTAGTTGTGTCCGACTCTTCATGACCCCCTGGACCAGAGCACGCCAGGCACTCCTGTCTTCCACTGCCTCCCACAGTTTGGTCAAACTCATGTTTGTAGCTTCAAGAACACTGTCCAGCCATCTCGTCCTCTGTTGTCCCCTTCTCCTTGTGCCCTCCATCTTCCCAACATCAGGGTCTTTTCCAGGGAGTCTTCTCTTCTCATGAGGTGGCCAAAGTATTGGAGCCTCAGCTTCAGGATTTGTCCTTCCAGTGAGCACTCAGGACTGATTTCCTTCAGAATGGAGAGGTTTGATCTTCTTGCAGTCCATGGGACTCTCAAGAGTCTCCTCCAGCACCATAATTCAAAAGCATCAATTCTTCAGTGATCAGCCTTCTTTATGGTCCAGCTCTCACTTCCATACATCACTAGTGGGAAAACCATGGCTTTAACTATACGGACCTTTGTTGGCAAGGTGATGTCTCTGCTTTTTAGGATGCTGTCTAGGTTTGCCATCGCCTTTCTCCCAAGGAGCAGGCGTCTTTTAATTTCGTGGCTGCTGTCACCATCTGCAGTGATCATGGAGCCCAAGAAAGTAAAATCTCTCACTGCCTCCATTTCTTCCCCTTCTATTTGCCAGGAGGTGATGGGCCCAGTGGCCATGATCTTCGTTTTTTTGATGTTGAGCTTCAGACAATATATTTATTTCATTTTTAACCCACCAATGTAGAAGTTTGTGGTGATGAAGCAGTTTATAAATCCAGCTAAATAAAGATAGAAAATGATGTTGAGATAACACACATAAAATAGAACACAGATAAAATAGAACAAATTGAAGACATAGAAAAGACCATCATTAAAATGCAATCAATCACTATTAAAATAACATTTAAAAGATCAATTTAAAACCTGGATAGCTCAGTTGGTTAGAGCGTGGTGCTGATGACACCAAGGTTGCAGGTTTGATCCCCCGTATGGAACAGCTGCGTAGTCCTGCATTGATGGGTGTTGGACTAGATGATCAGCTCTACATTTCTGCCATTCTGTTCTGTGTGAAAACGCAGGCAATCACAATACATACATCCCAGGGCAAGCCCTTTCCTCAGAAAGAGCCAGTTCCCAAAGGCCTCTAGGGGGAAAGCAGAGGCACAAGAGGAAGTGGAGGTGAGCCCTGAGTTGTGATTGTACCAAGTCAGGGCAGGGAAGGAGGAAGGTGGGTGCAGTGGGGGCTGTCCGCCCCAGGTGTCACCACTCAGGGGGGTGACAAAATGCCAGGCAGCACTCACCGCAGGGCCGGCAGCATGTCCAAGCCACGCTTCTCTCTGGGGAGTGATGCAGTGGCTTGGGCACCCGCAGGCTCCATGCTGCCCCAAATGGTCCGCCCGCTGCCTCCCCCTCAGCTGTAGGGCGGCTGAGTGGGAGGAGGCAGGCAAACTCCTTGGAGGCCTCGCGGAGTGTCCTGCCCTGGCGCCCAATCGGCTTGCTCCGCCGCTGAGTCAGGGCTCATCCACATTTCCCCACTGCTTCCAACCCGGAGAAAACCACTCTTTAGCACTCAGTCGGAGCAAACGACAAAGCGTGTTCTCCCTGAAATGAGAGCGCGTGTTGCGGTGGGGTCTGCCAGGCCAACCCTCTGTTGCCAGGCAGGTAAAATTGTGGTGGCCTGGGGCAACGACTGGATGGCCGGGTTACTGGGGCTAATTGCATGTAGCAATTTGGGGGGTGAGACCAAAGGCTTTAAATTGTGGGGCACTCAGCTTTTGCTTTCTCCTTCGCTGATTTCATCGGATCACCCGCCCACCCGCCCTGAGTTCCAGTTGACCTTGCTATGCCTGTCATGGGGTCGTCTGCCATTGGAGCAGGGGCCTAGTAGGAATTTTGTCCATTTGGATGATTAGCTGGTGCCATTTGGTTTTTGCCTACTACTTAGCAATTCTCACAACTTGTAAGGTTGTGGTTAGGCATTTGTTATGTACTGGGTTGAATAGGATCCAAACTGCAGCAGTCTGATTGGTCCTAGAACAATAGGATCCAAAAGGCAGCAGTCTGATTGGTCCTAGAACAATACAGCAGTATGATTGGTTGGCAGGAACCACCCAATCATGCTCCAGATAGAAGTGAATCCACAACCTGATTGGCTTACAGTAGAATTCCGGAATTAGCCAATCATGTGCAGCCCATTGTGTAAATAATGTATATAAAGCAGATACTTTGAGGGGACATTCATTCATTCCTCTTCACCACTATGAGCTGAATAAAGAGCATGAAATCACTTTGCGACTCTGAGTATATTTCAGCATTGCTTATAAAAATTGGTGGAGGAGGGGTCAGGATAGGCTGGGCCTGCCCCTCCAATGGTGGTGTGGAAGGGAATTCCATTAAAGGAATCCTGGGGCTTGCCACGATTTCGTCCAATCCCTGAAATGGGACCAGGGCCGGCAAGCCTTGGGGAGCAGGTTGGGTGAGCAGTGAGGGACTGTCACTCAGCTCAACTGATCCCCAATATTGTTTTCCCTTCACTGGCTTCCGAGGGAGTTTGGAAAGTCAGTTCTGTCCCAGGTGGGGGGACAGATGGTCATAACCAATGCCTAAGCAACCACTCACAGATTATGTATTTTAATAAAGTTGTGGCCAAAATTATGCCAAAAACCTTAAACAAAAATTATGTGTGATTTGTGAATTATTTTGAGGGGTGGCTTAGGGACCTCCACACGCAACTGAGATTTCATTGGCTTGTCGTTCAATTTGGTGCTAAACAGCAGGTTTTCCCTGCGAAAGGAGCAGGACAAGGGGGAAACTGCATGGACCCATGCCTTTGAAGGATGGCAGAAACAAGGGTGAGTGAGCCCCCAGATTTACCAGGGCATCAAACCCCTAGCAAACTTCAGGCTGCATCAGGGACGACTCTGCGATGCGCCCATCTCTGGACCGCCAAGGCCCTGGGGCGCCTGCTCATTCTGCAACGCGGAGCCTGTTTCCTTTTGGATGCACGCAAGCAGGGACAAGGATTACGGAGTACCTTGAAGCGAGCAGCCTCTCAAACGCCTCTCTCTCTCTCTATGTATATATTTGCAGCCCAACACAGACTTAAGCCTCTGTTGGTCTGATAAGCTATTTTCCTGCCAGAGCTGAGGCCTCCCACGCAGACAGCTGTGCCGGCTGCCTGCTACTCTCCGTATGTTTTAAGAGCATCACCTTCTGCGCCACTTTGCTGTAATCGCAGCCTCAGCCTGGCAGATATGTTTATGTGAGATTTCCTCCCACTTGCAAACACCCGTCAAGCGGAGAGGGCAAATTCCGAGTTCCCTTTGCTGCTAGAGGGGAGAGGAAGTTGACAGATGATACTCTTGGGAACAGATAGATAGATAGATCAATCGATAGATAGATAGATAGATAGATAGATAGATAGATAGATAGATAGATAGATGGAAGGTACCCCAGGGGTCATCTAGTCCAACCCCCTGTGAGAAGTAACATGTCATCCCCTCCACCAGCAGCAATACAGTATTTCTCTACTCTCTGTTCGCTGAGCAATCAGATTAATTTCTTTGCAACAGTGCACCGGATCATGAAATTGCACTGAGGTTTATCTCCCCAGGGATAATGTCAAGTGCTCATAATCATACTAACCCCCACCCCCGTGTAATGTTTTTAAAAACCAAGAAGACAGAAATAGTGGCCTCAGAGAACTCATTCCCTGCAGTTACTAAATCTAGGTTTCTTGTCGTATCCGGTCCTCAGCATCCTTCTGAGGTTTAACTCGGGAGCGGGTGGGATATGATTAATTCATAAGGTGGTAAATATCACCTCGGGGCCAGACTGAACTTCTCTTCCCTCCCTTGGCTGCAAGCTCCTGGGGTATTACGGGTTGCCACTGGCATGAGAACTGTGCTGGGTAGAAATGTTGACTCCCCACCCCCGCCTTTTCTCCCTGCCTCTCATCATATTCCTCAACTGTGATGGTGGCAGTGAAGTGAACATGTCTCAGAGGGTTTCAGTTAATGGGATTCTTCTGAGCTTCTTCTTGTCAAATCTGTTTTGTTTTTTTTTAGTTGAGCAACTGTTGCTCTGTGATGATCCTTTGTTCACAACACTAGAACTTGTGGACATGCAATAAAACTGAAGGTTGGAAGATTAGGGACGGATAAAGGAAAACACTTCCTCACACAGAGCAAAGTTGCAATTATTATTTAGGATTATGTATTAAATTTGTGCACCGCAATTCATCATGAGAAAATACAAAATGAGAACACAAAATACATAATAAAGCAAAAACGAAAGCTAAAGAATAAAGACACACCCTTTCCACAAGCTCATTTAAAAAGCCATAGAACAGTAATCTCCAATACTTTGGCCACCTCATGAGAAGAGAAGACTCCCTGGAAAAGATCCTGATGTTGGGAAAGATGGAGGGCACAAGAAGAAGGGGATGGCAGAGGACGAGATGGTGGGACAGTGTTCTCGAAGCGACCAACATGAGTATGACCAAACTGCGGGAGGCAGTGGAAGACAGGAGTGCCTGGTGTGCTCTGGTCCAGGGGGTCACGAAGAGTCAGACACGACTAAATGACTAAACAACAACAGAAGAGAAACGTTTTCACCTAGCATCTAAAGATATTTAGTGAAGGCACCAGTGAGTCTCCTTGGGGAAAGCATTCAGCAAACAGGGAGCCACCACAGAAAAGGCCCGTTCTCATGTTGCCACCCTCTGAACCTCCCGTGAAGGGGGCACTTGAAGAAGGGCCTCAGATTATTATTGCAGGGTCCAGGCGGGTTCCTATGGGGAGAGGTGGCCCTTGAGGATAAACTATGGAATTCAGTGATGGCCACCAACCTGGATGGCTTTAAAAGAGGATTGGACAAATTCATGGAGGAATTCTATGATTCTATGGCTCTAAATCCGCATTATGCTTCGAATTTGGGGAAAGGTGTCCCAGCAGGGAAAGGTGCAAATAGATCAGCTAAGAAGAGAGAAATGAGTCCTTCTTGGTGTAGCACATGGTTAAACTGTGCTGTGGAACTCCCTGCCACAGCAGGCAGTGATGGCCACCAACCTAGATGGTTTTAAAAGGTAAAGGTAAAAGGACCCCTGACCATTAGGTCCAGTCGTGGCCAACTCTGGGGTTGCAGTGCTCATCTCACTTTATTGGCCGAGGGAGCCGGCGTACAGCTTCCGGGTCATGTGGCCAGCATGACTAAGCCGCTTCTGGCGAACCAGAGCAGCACACGGAAACACTGTTTACCTTCCCGCCGGAGCGGTACCTATTTATCTACTTGCACTTTGAGGTGCTTTCGAACTGCTAGGTTGGCGGGAGCTGGGACCGTGCAACGGGAGCTCACCTCGTTGCGGGGAATCAAACCGCCGACCTTCTGATCAGCAAGTCCTAGGCTCTGTGGTTTAACCCACAGCGCCACCCAGATTGGGCAAATTCATGAAGGAGGAGAGGGCTATCGGTGGCTACTAGGCAGGACAGCTCTGCCCTGCCTCCACAGTCTGAGGCAGCGATGCTTCTGAATCCCAGTTGGTGGAAACCACAGGAAAGGAGAGTTGCTCTTGTGCTTGGATCCTGCTTGTGGGCATCTGGTTGGCCACTGTGAGAAGGTGATGCTGGACTGGATGGAGCCAGCAGGCCTTCTCACTGTCTCCTGAAAAGGACAGATGCGGTTGGAGGATGGATGGCGGCTAACAGATTGAGGTTGAATCCTGACAAGACAGAAGTACTGTTTTGGGGGGACAGGAGACTGGCAGGTGTGGAGGATTCCCTGGTCCTGAATGGGGCAACTGTGCCCCTGAAGGACCAGGTGTGCAGCCTGGGAGTCATTTTGGACTCGCAGCTGTCCATGGAGGTGCAGGTCATTTCTGTGTCCAGGGCAGCTGTCTCCCAGCTCCATCTGGTACGTAGGCTGAGACCCTCCCTGCCCGCTGTCTGTTTCACCAGAGTGGTGCATGCTCTGGATATCTCCCGCTTGGACTACTGCAATGCGCTCTGTGTGGGGCTACCTTTGAAGGTGACCCGGAAACAACAACTAATCCAGAATGCGGCAGCCAGACTGGTGACTGGGAGTGGCTGCTGAGACCACATAACACCGGTCCTGAAAGACCTACATTGGCTCCCAGTACATTTCCGAGCACAATTCAAAGTGTTGGTGCTGACCTTGAAAGCCCTAAACAGGCTCAGCCCAGTATATCTGAAGGAACATCTCCACTCCCATTGTTCTGCCCGGACACTGAGGTCCAGTGCTGAGGGCCTTCTGGTGGTTCCCTCGCTGCAAGAATCCAAGTTACAGGGAACCAGGCAGAGGGCTTCTCGGTAGTGGCACCCGCCCTGTGGAACGCCCTCCCACCAGATGTCAGAGAGAACAACAACTACCTGACTTTTAGAAGACATCTGAAGGCAGCCCTGTTTAGGGAAGCTTTTAATGTTTAATAGGTTATTGTATTTTAGTGTTCTGTTGGAAGCTGCCTAGAGTGGCTTGGGAAACCCAGCCAGATGGGTGGGGTATAAATAATAAAATCATATTATTATTATTATTATTATTATTATTATTATTATTATCATCATCATATGCATGTGATAAAGAAGTCAGGGCCCTCAAATTCTCCAACCAGTTCTTTGCTTCAAGCTTCTACACTGCTTCACCATGATACTAAATGCATTGCAAAAGACATCCAGGCTGCTAAGGGGATAGAACATGCTGATTCCTCAGGGTTTACTTGTAACTGTGACTTAAGATAAGCAGACCATCAATACCTGGGGTGGCTCAGGCACGAGGTCAGTTGAATGCTCTGCCCACACCTGTGAGCAATCAGAAGGGAAGCACACCAGAAGACTGTGATGTTTATACTGAGTCTGGATATATTCCACACTGCATATGCTCCCTGCCTCAAACCCTAAAAAACTACTGCCTGTCCGTGTGGGAAATACTGGTCTAGATGGAGAAACAGTCTGACTCAGTATCTAAGGCAGCTTCCTGTGTCCTTAAGTTCCTGAGAAAGGACTTTACTCCACCCTCGCATACCCCGTGCCTGCTAATATTACGGTTTTATGAAACTGTTACTATCCACGGATTGAGTGAGTCTAGGATGAGATAAGTAGGGCATAAGCCACAAAATGCGTAAGCATTTTAATTAACCAGAACAAACACAGGACTGCTGTTTCGTCTCATTTGCCCACCAGCTGTGGCATCTTCTGTGGCGTCAAACAAGCCTACCTGTCACATCACGTTATCTCCAGAATCCGAGAACGTCGCTCGAGTTTAATGGCATTAATTGCACCCGGATGGAAGCAAACACAGCTCCGCTGTCATCTATCCTTCCTCCTATCGCGGGGGAACTACTTGTCATGCTATTGCCCCCTCCCCCAGCTGGACAGGTCCTTTATTTAATTACCCACATGCTGACCCATCCGCTGTGGCTTCTGTAGCGCCCGTGTTTCCATGTTTAAGACGACAACATCTAGCAGGAACATAATCTGCTCATCCATTGAGGCAGCACAACCTCCAGCATGAGGCTCAGTTCAGGCTGGTTGTCTTCTAGCTTCCAAAAGCAGCATGAAGCCCGGATTTGCAACGTCGCTCAGTTAAAGGGATTGCGCTTTGGAACAGTTTGTGCCGTTGCCAATGTGCATCAAGACATATAAATTACCTTGTCAGACGGGACCGGTGGCCCATCTACAGTCATACCTCGGGATAAATATGCTTCAGGATAAGTATTTTTGGGTTACTCTGTGCGGCGACCCAGAAGTAACGGTGCATGTTACTTCCGGGTTTCGCTGCTCGCGCATGGGCAGACGGTCAAAATGACGTCACACGCATGCGCAGAAGCGGCGAAACGTGACCCGTGCACACACAGACGCACTGTCACGTCTTACGTTCTATTCAGGATGCGAACGGGGCTCCAGAAGGGATCCTGTTCGCATCCCAAGGTACCACTGTAGTCTGTGTGCCTGCCTGTGCGTCTATTGCCTTTATATTGCACTTTTTATCCAAGGAGCTCAAGGTGGTGTACACACATCTCTCCCCTTCCTCATTTAGTTCCCACAACAATCCTGTGAGGTAGATTAGGCTGAGAGGCAATGAGTGGTCACCCAGTTCTACCCAGCCCAAGGTCACCCAGAGAGCTTCATGGCCAAGGGAGGATTTGAACCCTGGTCTCCCAGTCCCTACTCTAATTGTTATGTACTGAAGTTCTCACCCTGGGCCAGCAGGGGGATACTGTAGATAGTTTTCACTCAGGTCCACATATGCAAATAAGGGATTGAAAGTGACGTTCAGTGATTGGCTAGTTACAGAAAGTGGTTACTGTTGTGTTGTAGTGGAGTTCTATATAAGCAGGCTGGCTGAACCCTTCTGTTCAGTTCTGTTCTGGCCTGTGAATAAACAAGAGCTGTTTGAAGAATCGCTGTGTCGTCTGATATGTTCACCCACAACTTAACACTAGTCACTACAACACATTCAATCTCCTCTCCTAAGAATGTGGGGAGATCTTATTGGATCAGGCCAATGGCCCATCTAGCTCAGTATCCTGTTCGCACAGTGGCCAACCAGATGCCCCAGTGGGAAGGAGGTAGCAGGGGCATAGGAAGGGGGGGCAGTGGGTGCTCTCACTGAGGGGGGTGGCATTCGCCATGCCACCCACCCGCGACTCACAAGCCTACCACGAGCCGTCGGGGTAAGGGGGGAGCTGCACCGCTTCGCTGGCAGCATTCCCCCCTTCCCCCTTCGTTTTGACAGCTTGGGGGAGGCTGGGGAGTTGCAGGTGGGCGGCGTGCCGAATGTCCACTATGGGCAGCTTGCTCCACCCCCGTGGGCGGCTCACTCCACCCCTGGCTGCAGGGCACTAATAATAATAATAATAATAATAATAATAATAATAATAATTTTTTATTATTTATACCCCGCCCATCTGGCTGGGTTTCCCCAGCCACTCTGGGCGGCTTCCAACAAAGATTAAAAATACATTAAAATGTCATACATGAAAAACTTCCCTAAACAGGGCTGCCTTCAGATGTCTTCTGAATGTCAGGTAGTTGTTTATCGCTTTGACATCTGCTGGAAGGGCGTTCCACAGGGCGGGCGCCACTACCGAGAAGGCCCTCTGCCTGGTTCCCTGTAGCTTTGCTTCTCGCAATGAGGGAACCGCCAGAAGGCCCTCGGCGCTGGACCTCAGCGTCCGGGCAGAATGATGGGGGTGGAGACGCTCCTTCAGGTATACTGGACCGAGGCCATTTAGGGCTTTAAAGGTCAGCACCAACACTTTGAATTGTGCTCGGAAACGTACTGGGAGCCAGTGTAGGTCTTTCAAGACTGGTGTTATGTGGTCTCGGCGGCCGCCCCCAGTCACCAGTCTAGCTGCCGCATTCTGGATTAGTTGTAGTTTCCGAGTCACCTTCAAAGGTAGCCCCACGTAGAGTGCATTGCAGTAGTCCAAGCGGGAGATAACCAGAGCATGCACCACTCTGGCGAGACAGTCCGCAGGCAGATAGGGTCTCAGCCTACGTACCAGATGGAGCTGGTAAACAGCTGCCCTGGACACAGATTTGACCTGTGCCTCCATGGACAGCTGTGAGTCCAAAATGACTCCCAGGCTGCGCACCTGGTCCTTCAGGGGCACAGTTGCCCCATTCAGGACCAGGGAATCCTCCACACCTGCCCGCCTCCTGTCCCCCAAAAACAGTACTTCTGTCTTGTCAGGATTCAACCTCAATCTGTTAGCCGCCATCCATCCTCCAACCGGGCGGCTATCCTGCGCCTGGGAGGGCACCCTCAATGCCATACACACACACACTTGGGAGAGCCCCCGCCCTGGGCAGCGTGGGCATATGCTCTGCCATTGGCTGGTAGGAGAACCTGAGTACATCAGCAACACTCCTCAACTGTTATTCGGTGGAAGAAGGTACAGGGTTATAAAGACTAGGACTAGCCGCCTGAGAAACATTTTCTATCCAAATGCGGTTTTAAACGCAGTGTAAGGTAGTCTCTAGGGACACGGGTGGCGCTGTGGGTTAAACCACAGAGCCTAGGACTTGCCGATCAGAAGGTCGGCGGTTCGAATTCCCCGCAACGGGGTGAGCTCCCGTTGCTCGGTCCCTGCTCCTGCCAACGTAGCAGTTCGAAAGCACATCAAAGTGCAAGTAGATAAATAGGTACCACTCCGGCGGGAAGGTAAACGGCGTTTCCGTGCGCTGCTCTGGTTCGCCAGAAGCGGCTTAGTCATGCTGGCCACATGACCCAGAAGCTGTACGCTGGCTCCCTCGGCCAGTAAAACGAGATGAGCGCCGCAACCCCAGAGTCGTCAGCTACTGGACCTAATGGTCAGGGGTCCCTTTACCTTTACCTTTAAGGTAGTCTCTATGGGAGTATATTGTATTTAATTATGTGGTATCAGAGTTTTTGGGGGGTTAACCAGGCTGGGATAGCAGGCTTGTTGGTTTTTGACACCCTGCTTGTAGATTTTTTCAATTTCGTTGTTCTGTATGGGACAATGACAATAAAGCTTATCGTATTGTATCATATCGTATCATATAATGACTCTGCAATGGAGGTAGAACATAACCAGTTTCCACACTGGACAGAGGAGAACATCAGATTGAAAAGCAAGCCCTGTCGTTGCATCAGTTCACACATCTGTTGAACATAGGAAGCTGCTTTCTACTGAGTCAGGCCATCGGGCCCAGTGACTCCCCAGGGTTCCAGGCATGGGATGTTCTCAGTCCTGCCTTAGATGCCAGGACTTGAATCTGGGACCTCCCGCATGCAACTGAGCCACAGCCCTGCCCAAACCTAGATGTCCATCTAGTCCAAAATCCATCCTTGGTAGACAAGTTGCACCTGAGAAGCACACCAGAAGCACATGAAGTGAACAGCTAGGGCTAGCCTGGAACGCCCCACCCATTTCACCTTCCTAGTGGGAGATGGGGAGATATTTGGGGCCAGTTTTCCTGCCCAAGTTTGGCCCTCCTGCTCCCCAGAATTTGCTGAGACAGCTTCATCACCCTGGTTTGAGGGGCGAAAGTTCTCTATGGAGAGTTTTCTGCTCAACTCCAGCCTCTGCCCTTCTTTCTTGTATATGCTCAGATTATTTTATTATTATTTTTAATAAGCATTATTTCATTTTGCTCCCTCTGGACTTGGAGGCTCCATAGTTAGCATATATTAGTTTGTTAGCTTGGTAATTGCATTTAATTTTACTTTGGCTTGGAGCCTAACTCGGTTTGCGAATGCAATCTGCTGAAGGACACAGGGAGAATTGACAGCCTCCACCATTCCCCACCCTCGTTTCCACCATGACAGATTTCATCCAGTACAGTTGACCCAAACAGTGGGATTTGATGCTGAATCCAGTATGACTTGGACCTGTTCAGCTCCCCACTTACACAGCCCAAGAGGGATGACGTCTGCATTTCTATATCCCCTTTTCCCCTGGAAAAAATGGAGTGGAAGAAACCCCTGGACGTTTCCTTGTAGGGTGAGCAAGAAGCTTAAACCTTAAGCCTGCTTTGTTTTTTGGAGACTTTTATCCAGTTAAGCATGTTTAGGTAAATCCAGGATGAAAACAGCATACCGTTTCTCCAAGCTTCAAGGATCTTCTTCATGGTGTCTGGGTTAAGAGTCTTATGGCGGATTAGATCCCCGTAGGAGGAAGGTTTCGCTCTGTGTTATTATTGAAGACTTGAAACAGGAAGAGAGGGAAGGAATCGGGGGGGGGCGGAGGGGGGAAAGAGAGAATGAAGCTAAAAATCAAGGGGAGGGCAGAAATTGTGCAGCAATGGAGGGAGGGAGAAGAATTGAAGAGCAAAGAGGTGAAGAATACTTAGAGCCATGGTAGAGTTGGCAGGTAAACCCAACCGTCATATAGTCCAACCCCCTGTAATGCAGGAGTCATGGTGAATAGGTCTTCTTATAGGGAAAGGATAGCAAAAACAAGGGATAATAGTATGAAACCATTTAAGCTCACTCTAGTGAGATCCATGGCTGAGTCAGTGGGGATTAAATGAAACATGGATCTCCTCAGTCCTAGTCCGGCACTGTCAACACGACACTTAGGGATTCTAGAACCAACACCTCCTCTTCCATCTTTCCCCTCCATCTCCATCCCTCCATCTCAGTCGCCTTGCCTGGGATCCTGGTTTTTGACATCTCCTCTTTGTTTGCTGCGAGTTTGTGCAGATTTGGTAATGCCGTTGTATTCTTGGTCGGCGTTTCCAGTCAAAATCACCAATGCATGATTGCCAAACAGGTGCATGAGGGGCTGCACATCATAGAGCTCCTGAATCAATATAGAAGGGGCTTTGATTGTGATTTCTAACAAAGGAGATAATCTTATGTACTTCTGATCTGTCTGAGCTCTCTCTCTCTCTTTTCTTTCAAGCTAGTAATGTGAGCAGACATAGATGCATGGGCTTCACACAGAGCCCAGACTCCATTTTCTAATTTTCTAATTTGTAACTAAGAAGTATTTTTACCTGCATACCACATTGAGGTATTTGCTGCCTGCACTGAAATGTAAGTAAACCTTTTTTGCTTATCTTACTAAAACGTGTGGTTCATTCTTAGCAACGTGGACAAAGAAGGGAAGGTTGTTGTTGTTTAGTCGTTTAGTCATGTCCGACTCTTCATGACCCCATGGACCAGAGCACGCCAGGCACTCCTGTCTTCCACTGCCTCCCGCAGTTTGGTCAAACTCATGCTGGTAGCTTTGAGAACACTGTCCAGCCATCTCGTCCTCTGTCGTCCCCTTCTCCTTGTGCCCTCCATCTTCCCAACATCAGGGTCTTTTCCAGGGAGTCTGCTCTTCTCATGAGGTGACCAATGTATTGGAGCCTCAGCTTCATGATCTGTCCTTCCAGTGAGCACTCAGGGCTGATTTCCTTCAGAATGGAGAGGTTTGATCTTCTTGCAGTCAATGGGACTCTCAAGAGTCTCCTCCAGCACCATAATTCAGGGAAGGTTAGCAGACCGCAAATAAACAAGGATAAAAAGGTGTAATTGCCTCATGCCTAGCTTCCTTTAAGCTGCAAAAGTGTGCAAGTGCTTTTACTCTGCTAAAAGGCCTTCATAGCCTGTTTGCTCTCATATTTCTCCAGCACATGTGGGACAGGAGGTTTACATTTTAATTTATGGATTTAACCCTGGATCCATCTCTATCAGGCAGTAGTAGATGAAAGGTTGAGCACTATTGAGTTAATATAAGCAATTGTTTTAATAGGTAGAAGTGTGCATATTTTACTGTGCGATCAAGAAAAAATTCCTCTAGGCAAATTAACAGAGGCAGGTGGATGACTTCTCTTCATCTGTTATCTGCCCCTCCAGGATTCCAGCTGTCTCATTGCCAAGCCGAATTCACACACTGCTTCAGGTGGGAGCCTTCACAACAACTTCGCGCAGAGAAACAGTTGTCACGGCATATGTCTGGTGGCGCACAGGCCGGCAAAGATACCTACCAGATGCTTGGAAGCAAATTGTTTTTAGTGGTTGAGAGAACAGCTTCTTACCTCCCAGAATTCAGTACCAGAGGGACTGTCTACATTGCAAAACACAGAGAAGCAATGGCTGTTGAATCAGTTTAAATCTGCGATGTGAATATCCCCAAAGTGGAGACATGAAACTGCCCTAAAATTTTGGATTATGTTTGGTTGTTATGAAAAGGTTGGTTAGAGGTTGCTCTGAACACAAAGGTCAAATATTTAGCCCAGGAACCCAGGAGTGTGGTGGAATGGTTAGAGTGTGGGATTAGGACTTGAGAGACTTGGGTTCAAATCCCTACTCAGCCATGAAGATTACTGGATGTGACCTTGGGCTCCAGTCACTGCCTCTCAGCCTAACCTACCTCACAGGGCTGTTGTGCGGATTAAATGTGGAAGGGGAGAATCAGGTGGGATAGAAATGAAGTAGATAAACAAATAATAAATAGAGGAAAGGTAAAAAATGAACCGAGGAGGGAGCCTAACAGGAAGGCTACATTGCTCAGAATGCTGGGGAGATGTTTTGTAAAATGAAAGAAAGGACACCCACAAATCCCTGGGGTTTGGGGGGGTGGAATTCAATTCGGTTTGCATTGAAAAGCATCTCTACCTAATCTGCAGTTTCCAAAGCAATATGCAAACCAAAACACAGCCACCCTTCAAAATTCACTCCAGATTTTTGCAGTGCAATCCTCCACGTAGGCAGTGCTTGTGAAAATCCATATGCTAAGATAAAGTATATATTAAAAAGCATTACATTAGTGAAAATAACAGGCGATAATGCATTCTATTAGGGAAATATAATGCATAAACATGTGGGGAAATGAGCTTTCAGGGGGAATACTGTGCATCAACTGAACAATAATTGCTCATCTCTCTAGACTATTGTACAGCTGGCTCTCTAAAGGCAACCAGGCAGTGCTCAACTACATTCACCCCCAGTACGTTTCAGAGCATGATTCAAAGTGTTGGCGCTGGCCTTTAAAACCTTAAATGGCCTGTATACCTGAAGGAGCATCTCTGCCCCCATCAACCAAACACTGAGATCCATCACTGGACTTCTGATCCAGCTCAAAAGAAGAACCATTTTAGTCTCTGCTGTCTGTTAGTCGAAAGAAAGAAAGAAAGAAAGAAAGAAAGAAAGAAAGAAAGAAAGAAAGAAAGAAAGAAAGAAAGATGTTCTCTCATATGGAAGTGATGGCAAAGTGGCTGTCTCTGGCCACAGATCTCAAGGACTTTTTCATGCTTCTGGCATAATGTTCGCACTTCAGATAAAGTGCAGGAAGTTACATTTTCCTCGTTACAAGGTGTTGCAGCGGAGCCATTAAGGTGGACCGAACAGCTGTCAGTTTAAGGCAGGAGTGTTCTCAAGCGATGGAGCGAGCCAGCGCCAATTCAAAAGCTTTCTCCCTGCTCTCACTTCATTTTCATGATTCCAGCCTTAACTCTGCCGCGAAAGATCTCATTAGAATGGAGACCGCTAGATGTGAACTCCTACGCTCATAAAACACATTTTGCAAAATTCAGGGTGGCGGGGTGAGACGTATATTTTATTACATCTATACATATATTCATTAAGCTTTATTGTTGATACCGTATATCTGTATTGTGCATTGCTGCTTCTACTAAAGCAGAGTTTCTCAAAGAATGGATCAGAAAACAACAGCGAGACTCGGGTCACAGGTGAATAGGCATCAAAGCCACAGCCACTGGTCTGCTTCCTATCTGTGTCCTGTAGCCTTTTGGTTGGCCCAGTTCCAGCATCACCAATTCATCGAATTATAGAGTTGGACTTGGGATGAACCCCCATCTAGTCCCACCTGCTGCTTGCATGCTGAGTAAAAGTGGCTGGGAGTTAAATAAGTCGTTGGGAGAGGGAGCAGGGGAAGAGGAAAGGAAGGTCTCCTTCAAAGGGGAGAGAGAAAAAGGAAGTGTAGGAAGGGAATCCTTCCAGTCTTCTTTACCAAAGTATTTATAATCCACACTTTCATGAATGCATATATAACAAGGTGGTACCAGTATCAGAAAGTAAGATAACAGATTATTACGGCGATGATTGATTGATTGAATTTATATACCGTCCTATACCCAGAGGTTTCAGGGCGGTTCACAGAAAAGATCACAATATATAATAATAATAATAATAATAATAATAATAATAATAATAATAATAACAATAATAATAATAATAATATCTTTATTGTCATTGCCCCCTCTCAGGGACAACGAAATTACTTGACTGCTCCATAAAAACACTAATTAAAACAATACAGTATAGTACAGCAAGGAAGATTAGATGACTTTCAAAGTCCAGGCTTCCCATTCAGGGCCGAGATCGCTCTGGAGAAGAAGCTGTTCTTAAGACGGCTCGTTCTTGTCTTCATCGTCCTGTATCTCCGTCCCGACGGCAGGAGCTCGAAGAGACAGTGACCAGGATGCGATGGATCTTTTGCTATGTCCAGTGCCTTCCTATGGCACCTTGTGGCATAAATCTGCTCTAAGGTGGAAAGTGGGCAGCCAACAATGCTCTCTGCTGCCTTAACAACTCTGCACAACCCCATCCTGTCCTGGGTAGTACAGCTTCCGTACCACACACATAAGCCATAAGTGAGCACGCTCTCAATGGCACAGTGATAGAAGGCAAGCAGCAGTTTCTGCGGAAAATAACCCAATAATACACACCCCCCCCCCAAAAAAAGAGCCACATTTTAAAAGGATGTCCATCAGGCCAACCAAAGGCCTGGTTAAAAAGGAACATTTTTTGCCTGGCGCCTCAAGGTGTATAATGAAGGCACCAGGCAAAGTTCCCTGGGGAGAGCATTCCATTAGATTGGGAGCATTAGAACATAAGCAGAGGCCAATGGCCCATCTAGTCCAGCATCCTGTTCCCACAATTGCCAACCAGATCCATATTGGTGGCCACCCCTGCCTCCTGTGGCAGCAGGTTCCATCATTTAACTCTGCACTGTATGAATCAATGCTTTAATCGCAACTTATGGTTTCCACTCACATCCTGCAGGCCCAAGGCCTCCTTTATTCATCCCATTAATGGCATGGTGAACCGGGTTCGTGTCTCCGCTCCTCCACATGCAGCTGCTGGGTGACCTTGGGCTAGTCACACTTCTTTGAAGTCTCTCAGCCCCACTCACCTCACAGAGTGTTTGTTGTGGGGGAGGAAGGGAAAGGAGAATGTTAGCCACTTTGAGACTCCTTAAAGGGAGTGAAAGGCGGGATATCAAATCCAAACTCTTCTTCTTCTTCTTCTCCTTTGCAGGAGACCTACAGCGGTGAAGGAAATGAGATTATGCTCGGGGCAACACATGCAATGGGACAGGAGAGAAACACACACATACACACACTGGAAACAGATTCTGCAGTGTGAGAAAGGCGAGATGTATATAATAACCCACAACAGCCCTTTGACAGAGGCTCTGGCAATTGCGAAGCCCCATGGGGGAAGGAAGAAGGGAGCGAGAGGAGGCAGCAAGTGACAGAGGTTGTTTGCCTGCAGTGCCTGGAAGAAATTATCCCTTTTCCCAAAGACTAGTAATTCCCAAATCGTGTGCTGGAGCATAGCTAACACACCATGAGAGCACTGCTAGTGTGTTTCAACGCTTGTTGTGGACATCCATCTGTCAAGAGAGACAATGGAGTGTGCCTCCAGGGGTGAAGTCAAACTGCTATGTGTCAGATGCTGCTGCTGGTTGCTCGTGAGTAACCAGGCAGGACTCCGACCTGACTTTTACAGGTTTTATTGTGCAAACTATTTACCGTGCAGATCTACAAAGTTCATGTCCGACTTAGTCACTTGCAGAATCCGGGAGTGGCCCCTTCTGGCTTCTCCCCCAACATAAGAAATTCGGCACCCCAAGCCTCCTCCTCCTCTCCTTGCGTTTCACCCATCTGCGCAAGCTGGGCGGCAGAAGTGGCATGCGTCCCTTCTGGCCAGCCCGGCGAGGTTTGGATTTGGATTTGATATCCCGCCTTTCACTCCCTTTAAGGAGTCTCAAAGCGGCTAACATTCTCCTTTCCCTTCCTCCCCCACAACAAACACTCTGTGAGGTGAGTGGGGCTGAGAGACTTCAGAGAAGGGTGACTGGCCCAAGGTCACCCAGCAGCTGCATGTGGAGGAGCGGGGAAGCGAACCCGGTTCACCAGATTACGAGTCCACCGCTCTTAACCACAGGTGAGGCACTGGGGCTCTCAGCAGCATCCTCAAGCCCTTTCCTCGCTTGGCTGGCCCCTCTCTTCTCCACTGGAGTTGTGGCTTTTCCCACCGCTGGAAGAGGAACTGCTCCTCAGGAGTTTCGGAAGCTCTCTGTATCCCAACGGCCCCCCTGCCTCCCTCCCCCCTTTTCCGATGGCAGTCTTCTGACACTATGTTTGCAGCACGACGTGACCTCCACAGGGCACCAGCCTGGGCAGTATGTATGGAGGTCCTGGGCTGTCCAGACGACAACAACACACACACACACACCCGGCCCCATTGATGTGGTCCAAAGGAAAGCAGAGCAAGATGTTTGGCAGCTGCTCGGCTGCCGGAGCTGCCGGAAGGAGTCTTTCAAAGCACCATCCAACAGACTTAAAGACTCCACTCCGAATTTGTGTACAGTTTGTGGGATGTAACATAAGCAGTCAAATACAACATTTCCTGTTTGACTAGAGTGGACATGCAGGGGGATGTTGGTCCAGCCAGTAGAACTTCCTGTTACAACTGGTCTGGAGCAACCTTCCCTTTGCATGTGACCAGGTAGATGGGTCAGACCCCACAAAAGGTCCAGTCACGCAGCCATCTCTCTTTTTTTGATGCTTTCTCTCTTTCAATGCCTTTTCTTCTCTTGGACTGCACTGCTGAGCATGTGGGATAAGTTCCCATATGGGATGAACTCAAATCCTCTTCTGTAACTCTAAGCTAAAACCTGCCTTCAGGGATCCAACTGTGAACTGAATGTAGGTAAACTTCTCAATGTTAGTTATGAACAAGACTGTTGTATCTTTATTGTTTAGGAGGGAATCATAGGGGTCTTACCAGGAATAATAGAACTTAAGAGATTCTAACGAATCTGAAACCAGCTTCCTGCTGTGTAAAAGGGGGGATGTACTCTGTTGTAGCTACCAACATGAGTTTGACCAAACTGCAGGAGGCGGTGGAAGACAGGAGTGCCTGGCGTGCTCTGGTCCATGGAGTCACGAAGAGTTGGACATGACTAAATGACTAAACAACAGCAACAACAACTCTGCTGTATGAATAAACTCACTAGCGTGGGTTAGGAAGGATAATATTTAATCAATATATCCTCTCCTGCTACCCACAACCTTCCCACATAGTTTACTCCTTAGCTTTTCCTTCTCCTGAAGATATCCCTCAAGGCAGCAGAGGTTTAGGACCAGAGTTTCCTTCTCCTAAATGAGTGCCCTTTCCAGATTGACAAGCTCCATCTGTCCCTCACTTCCTGCTACAGCATGGGCAGAAACGGCCTTCTTGACTGTTAGTCCCACTCTTGGTCTTGTCTGCTCAATCCGTCAGAGCCTGTCTTCCTGTGCAGAGAAAGTCCCTAACTCGCCAAAGGTTTGAGACCTATCGACTACCCTCACCTGGCATGCCAACAGCTTCTAGGAGCCACAGGTGAGAGTTGAGCGCAGGCTGGGGAAGAAAAGTGGTCAAACTACCCCAAAAGGACATGTCCCCCAGCAGAGGTACGAAGCCTCCCCTAACACCCCACACACCCTGTTTCAACGGATGGACCCATTTTAAGGCTCCTTTGAGCCCCAGAGCTGGGTTCTGAAGAGGTGGGTGCTCCATGGCCTCTCTGTGTGAGTCAACGTCCTGGTCCAACTTCCTTCCCATCAGCTTCTTCTGGGAAGTAGCTAATTCTGCTGAATTACTTCCCTCGAACTCAGTTTAGTGGGAGGGGAGAATGTTGTTGTTTAGTCGTGTCCGACTCTCCGTGACCCCATGGGCCAGAGCACGCCAGGCACCCCTGTCCTCCACCGCCTCCCGCAGCTTGGTCAAACTCATGTTCGTAGCTTCAAGAACACTGTCCAACCATCTTGTCCTCTGTTGTCCCCTTCTCCTTGTGCCCTCCATCTTTCCCAACATCAGGGTCTTTTCCAGGGAGTCTTCTCTTCTTCTCATGAGGTGGCCAAAGTCTTGGAGCCTCAGCTTCAGGATCTGTCCTTCCAGTGAGCACTCAGGACTGATTTCCTTCAGAATGGATCGGTTTGATCTTCTTGCAGTCCATGGGACTCTCAAGAGTCTCCTCCAACACCATAATTCAAAAGCATCAATTCTTCAGCGATCAGCCTTCTTTATGGTCCAGCTCTCACTTCCATACATCACTACTGGGAAAACCATAGCTTTAACTATATGGACCTTTGTTGGCAAGGTGATGTCTCTACTTTTTAAGATGCTGTCTAGGTTTGTCATTGCTGGGAGGGGAGAATAGGGAGTTCCAAAGAGAACCAGGTTAAGGACGAATCCTTTGTAGGAGCGCATGCCCATTTATAGTCTGAAACTATGAGCTCTTTCATATGGGCAAATTCAGGTTGTACAATTATAATTGGATGGGATGTCTTGTGCAAGAAACCTGCTTCACCCCTCAGAGTGGACTTTCTGCAATAAGGAAATTGAAATGAAAATGCGCTGGAGAATGGGCCCTGGTGGTGGCCTAAGGAGTAAGACCCCTGACTCCTGTGAAAACAGTATAAGAAAGTAGCTGGGAACCTGTTTCAGTGTCAAACATAGAGAAAGGGAAAATAAACAGACTGTGTTTTTGTATCAGTCGGGGGGAAAGATGCAAAATGTGACGAAATGTCAGAAAGAGTGTTCAAGCTGCGAAAATGAATAGCTTTATTAAACTTCAATATCATTTACAATTTATCTTCTTGTTTTCTTTCAATATAGTAATAGGATGTTCATATGACAGACGTATATTGTGCTTCTCCCTGGTTTTCTTTGTGTTTCTAATCAATGTATTCAGACGTATTGTGACACTCTGTTCCGGAGGGTGGAAATGTATTTAAAATTATTTTTTTAAAAAATTAAAACAGTATAACAAGGGGGACTGCCTGGTGTTAACAGCAAGAGTAGCAGTAAAATGGAGTTGCAATAGGCAGCAAGAAGCTGTATGTGCTTCTCCCATGGCACCCCCAAGGCAGGATGGTTCTGCCATTAAGACATAAAAGTGAGTCATCCTGTTCAATGGAAGGAATCCCAGCCTATCAGGGTTCATGGAGTGTGTCAGAGATTAAACGACACACGTTCTGTTTTCCATTACTATTTCCAACTGGCAATTCATAGTGAAGGCAAACGGTGTTGCCTTAACCACATGACCACATGACAGCTGTCTTCGAAGATCTGAAGCACCCAAACCAATGGATTCAAATGACAAGGAAGTCCATTCATGTGGGAATGTTCAGGGTGGCAAGAGAGGATATATTGTTTATTAATATCCTTCGTAACTTGCGCTAGCACCTTCCTTTACTTAGCAGAGTTTACATTCCCTTTTTACATGCACAGCAGATAGCTGGTTGCAGGCTCGTGTGAGCCTCTCACTATTATACAATTCAGTCTGTGTCAGACTGAATTGTACGTTCCTGGTAAGTTCCCTTGAATCCCTCTTAAAAGAATAAAGACGCCACAATCTTCTTCAAAGTCAATAAAAGAAGTTTACTTACATCAGTTCACAGTTGGATTCCTGAAGGCAGACTTAGTTACAAATATGTACATGTGGATCTACTCCATAGGGAGGATTAATCCCTGTGCTTCTGCTAGCTGAGAGCTAGCAGAGCTGTCCTAGCTAGAAGCTGGTCAAATGAATGAAGGAAGTCAAAAGGAGAGAGGTGTGCTGTGTGACTCATCCTTTTGTTACCTGGACAGGTTAGGTCATGCCCACCTTCTATCACATGCAAAGGATGGATGCCCAGCCAGGAGGAACAGGAAGTTTTCGACTGGATGGTATAAACACCCCTCGCATGTCTACTCTAGGAAAACAAGGAATGTTGTACTTGACTGCTCTAAGTGGATTACATCCCACAATTCTTATTGAACACGACAAAGAGCTTTAATGAGGGTGAGAACCATTCAGCTATGGAACCGACTCCCTCAGAAGGTGGCGGACTCCCCTTCCTTGGACAGGTTGGATGGCCACCTGTCAGGGATTATTTAGCTGCATTGCAGGGGTTAGACTAGATGACCCTCAGAGATCCCTTCCAGGCCTACAATTCTGTTTCTATGAATGGATGCTGTGGGAAGGGGTACATTCAGCAACGGAGGCAAGATTCCTGGCCTTCCCACATTATAGCGGCCCCATTTGGGTCAGGATTGCTGCCATCTCTATCAGCACACTCATGAGTTGTAAGCCATTTTATTCCTGTTTAAATCTCACTGTGTGCCGCAGTGCTTCCTCCCTAGCAGCTGGGGTAGCTAACTGGTAGAGCGTGAAACTCTTGATCTCAGGGTTCAAGCCCCACATTAGGCAACATATTACTGCCTTTCATGGGTTTGGACCAGATGATCCTCGTGGTCCCTTCTAAGTCTACAAATTCTCTGATTCTATAACCCCACAGAAGGAGGAGGAGGAGGAGGAGGAGGAGGAGGAGGAGGAGGAGGAGTTTGGATTTGATATCCCGCTTTATCACTACCCGAAGGAGTCTCCAGGTGTGGTCTGACCAAGGTAGACTAGATCTGGACACTAGACCTCAACAAGCTTGGAATAGAATTAGAAGAGAAGAAGAAGAGTTTGGATTTGATATCCCGCTTTATCACTACCCTAAGGGGTCTCAAAGCGGCTCACAATCTCCTTTCCTCCCCCCCCCCCAACAAAAACTCTGTGAGGTGAGTGAGGCTGAGAGACTTCAGAGAAGTGTGACTAGCCAAAAGTCACCCAGCAGCTGCATGTGGAGGAGCGGGGAATCGAACCCAGTTCACCAGATTACGAGTCTATCGCTCTTAACCACTACACCACACTGGCTCATTATAGGCCTTACTGACTTTCCCCAGCCCATGCCCCTCACAGGCCCCACTTTACACCCTCCTTCAGTGATTTTTCTGCCTGGCGGGAATATACTCTTCAGCTCTTATAATGCCTCACGGATAAATGAGCCTACTGTACAATGGTAAAAATTACATTTGTTGCTTCACCCATTTTTTCCTCGCCATTCGGCCCCCAGAAAACTGCCAAGAAGATAATGAGGACCTTCGGTTGAAAAAGCTTCCCCCGCCCCCATAATAGGTGAGCACACCTTCATTCTCGTTTGCAAGGGGAAAGGGGGGGGGGGCTTTTCTGAGCCATTTTCACTAAATACAGCCTTCCATTTAAAAATAAGCAAGAATGAGTCATAAAGCAAGGTCTGACCAGGGATGGGCGAATCTACCAATTTCATTTTAAGAGCATTGGGACGGTCTGATTCTATGACCCAACCGCTGCAGATGTCCACCACCCACATAGCAATATCTGAAGAAGCGACAAAGACACTGACCCAAGAATCCTAGTTTTGGACCAACCTGTGATGGCCTGGGACTCAGGCTCGGACTCAGAACCAGAGGAGACTCAGTCTGCACCGGATCCTTTGCCTCAGGCATCACCTGAACCAAGTCTGGGGCCTGATCCTGAAGAGCCCCAGTCTGCACAGGTTCCCCTGCAGCAAACATCAGCTGGGCCGAGTCAGGGGCCTGAGCCTGCCCTGGCTCCAGATGCGGGGAGGACCTCGTTGCCTCCAGCTGGGCCATCACTTACAGCTGCTCCACTACCGGTTGGGTCAGGGGAGGCTGAGGCGGCCTCTGGGTCTAGTAACCCACCGACGTCTCCCGAGCTGCAGAGACTAAGGTCTGGGAGAAGGAGAGACCTGAGTACTCGCAGGAGGAGCGCTCACCTTCAGGCGAAACAGGGAGGTGAGTCGCCGGGGGATCAGGACCGGCCGTTACCCCAACAAAGATAAAAGACTGTCGGACCCCGCCCCAGGTTACGGGAGCAACATTGCTGTATGCTAGATCCTGTCTGAGATCCTGTACCTGTCCTTGCTGGGTTTCCTGCCTCATGTCCTGCCTTGGCCCTGTTGGACTGACTCCTAGTGGAACCTTCAGATTCTGGACCAGACCTGGACCATGTTTCTCAGGTTACCCCCAGGCCCAGCACACAACCCATCATCCACAATAGCTCCCCTGCACATGGTTGTTACCCATGCATACTACGATGTGCTGGACCGAGTGAACATAAGAACGTAAGAGGAGCCTGCTGGTGCAAGACAATGTCCCGTCAAGTCCGGCATCCTGTTCTCACAGTGGCCTCCCAAATGCCTGTCAGATGCCTGCAAGCAGGATCTGTGCACAAGAGCCTTCTCTCTTCCTGTGGTCTCCAGCACCTGGTATTCAGAAGCAGGGCTACCTATGCGCATGGAGGCAGAACATAGCCATCCTAGCTAGGAGCCACCCATAGCCCTCTTCCCTCCATGAATTTGTCTGATCCTCTTTGAAAGCCGTCCAAGTTGATGGCCTCCCAGAAGAGTGAGTTCTATAGCATAACTACGTGCTTTCTTCTCTTTTATCGAAGAACAACAGGATATTTGAATGCCATCACAATCATCACAGAGATGTCTATGGAGGGGATATATTAGTTGAAAAGGTCAAGCCAACCAGAATGGTAGTTGGGTTCCTATTGAGGATATTTGGCTAGCCAACATGACAGTGTTGTGGGGTTGAGTAATACAGTGGTACCTCGGGTTACATATGCTTCAGGTTACAGATGCTTCAGGTTACACACTCTGCTAACCCAGAAATAGTGCTTCAGGTTCAGAACTTTGCTTCAGGATGAGAACAGAAATTGGGCTCTGGCGGCGCGGCGGCAGCAGAAGGCCCCATTAGCTAAAGTGGTGCTTCAGGTTAAGAACAGTTTCAGGTTAAGAACGGACCTCCGGAACGAATTAAGTACTTAACCTGAGTTACCACTGTAATCATAATCATAATCATAATTTATTATTTATTCCCCAGCCACTCTAGGCAGCTTCCAACAGAATATTGAAAACACGATAAAACGTCAAACATTAAAAACTTCCCTGTACCTTCAGGTGTCTTCTAAAAGTTAGGTAGTTGTTTATTTCCTTGACATCTGGTGGGAGTATGTTCCACAGGGCGGGCGCCACCACTGAGAAGGCCCTCTGCCTGGTTCCCTGTAACTTGGCTTCTCACAGTGAGGGAACCGCCAGAAGGCCCTCGGAGCTGGACCTCAGCTGAACGATGGAGGTGGAGACGCTCCTTCAGGTATACTGGGCCTTTGAGGCCATTTAGGGCTTTAAAAGTCAGCACCAACACTTTGAATTGTGCTCAGAAACGCGCTGGGAGCCAATGTAGGTGTTTCGGGATTGGACTGATCGTTCTATGATAATATGGCGGTGGATAAAGCTGTATTGCAACTTTTGAGTGCTTGCTTGCTTGTTTAAAAAAACAAACAAGTGCTCCATTAACTTTGTAAACTGACATGAGCACAACAGCACTCTGCGTACCTGTGCCTCAGCTGGTACTCCAAAGTGATGTGTCTCTGGCAGTGGATGTAGAGCATAGCCACTGTGGCTGGTACCTATTGTTCTCTGATTAGTTGGGACCACCAAAGTGACCATCCCTAGGGTTACATAAAGGGAAGAGATGCAGGAAGAGAACGGTGAAACAGTGTGGGAAACTCACAACAAAGCCGGATGATGAAAACATTCCACATAGTGCCAAATTTCTCATCTCTGTGACATCTTTTCTCAGTTTGATGCAGGCGGGGAAAAACAAAAGAATGCATGCGGCAAATGACAAATTTACTACTCTTGGAACGAGAGGAAGACTGGAAGAAATTTAAAGACTATCTTCAGAAATATTGTAAAATTAATGAATGTTAAAATTATGTTCGGATTGGCAATAAGTGGTATTCAGCAACAAAAGTTAATAAGAATATGCAAAAATGAATCGATAAATGGATGAAAATATAGAGTTATAATATGTTATGATATAGAGTTAAGATAAATGAAAGAGGGTAAGGATTTGCTGAATTGATTATGTAAATGGGAATGCAAAAAGGGGAGGTGTGAGGAGGTCAAGGAAACAAGCAAATGAGCTTAAAAATATCAAAAAATGGATTTGTTTTTTGTATTTTGTATTTTCCTTTTTTTCTTCTCTATGTATCTTTGTATTTTTTGTATTTTTCTTTTTCTTCATTTTTCTTTTATTCTGTAAATCTCTGTTTTTTGTAAAACCCTAATAAATATCTTTTGGAACGATACCCATAAATTTTGCAGCCAGAGGTGGCACGTCTTGCTCTGCCCAACAACAGGGCCTGACCTGCACAGGGAATCCAGAAGGTGGTGGTGTCATGGCCTGGGGTTCGGATTCAGAAGATGAACCTGAGGAATCCTGGGCATGAGCCTGAAGGGTCCTCACCTGTGCTGGATCCTCAGGTGCAGCCACCAGCTGAGTCTGCTCTGGCTCCTGAGGTGATGGAGGACCCATTGCCTGCAGGTGCTCCACTCTCAGCCCCGTCAGGGGAAGCTGAGGTTGCCTCTGGGTCCGGTAACCCTCCAGCCTCTCCTGAGCTGCAGAGGCTCAGGGCAGAGAGGGGGAGGGAACTAAGTTCCCGCAGGAGGAGTGCTCGCCTCCAGGCCAGGAGAGGCGAGTCACCAGAGGATCGGGGCCGCCCTATGCCTCGGGGCAGATAAAAGCCAGCCAGCCCCAGTCCCAAGTTGCGGGAGCAACGTTGGTGGTTGTCAGTTCCTGCCTGAACCCTGCCCTGCACCCAGCTTCGACTTTTACAGACTGCCTTCATATTGCTTCATCGACCACGGACTGGACTGGGACCTTGCCTTTTGTTTAACCCCCGGGACCAGCACAGTTGTTCTCGGCACACATACTCCCCCCCCCCCCCCCCGTGGAAAGATTGGTGGAAAAAGTCAAGAGTTTTGGCAAGGTTTTCCAAAAGCTTTCAAATAATTACCGAATACAGGGCAAACAGACACTTCACACTTGATTAGCTAATCCATATTACGGCTCCATTAAACACACAATAGTTTTTTCTGCCATCCGCCCCCCCCACTCCCTACCACCCGCCAACCCCTTTAAAAAAATTTCCAAGGGTGGGCATTCACTCAAGTCATCAGCGCTAATTGCTGGTAAAACAGAAACAAAGCTCTTAAAAGGGAAATAGCTTTTGAAGGTCTAATCTGATTAATTAAGAGAGTTAATTGTTTCCATTTTAAGCAAGCGGGGAAGGGGAGGGCAAGCTCCCACAAAATTAATATTTATTCATCTTAATGCATTGTCCCAGGAACCAACACAACCTGGTTTTCACGAGGAGCTTGCAAACTCCTCCTGGGTAAACAGGAAGGAGAGAAGCGGCGTTCTCCACTAATTAAGGGTATGCTGTTCCCAACCTAACGGGTCTCGGTTTTAATCGCATGCTGGAAATTGTATGCAGATGAAATCAAAAGAGCAGTTCTCCCCAGAGACAAAGGCAGAGAGCAGGGAGTCTAAAAATGCTCATCTCAAGCACGTAAATGCAGCATGGGCGCAAAAAGTCAGCTGTCGTTCAAAGATGTACCCTCCTCCTGCCCAGTAGGTCCCTTTGCCCCCCCCCCAAATAAGGCAAAGTTGATTGGAGTTGCCATTTAAATGGTATGTATATGCAGGGCCAGATTTAGGTTTGATGAGGCCCTCAGCTCCTGAAGGTAATGGGGCCCTTTATATGTCCAGCTGTCCTTTGCCAACAACAAATCGTTGCTGTTTTTTGTGTTGAATGTATGCTATATGGTAATTGATGGACCTCATAGGTATCTCAAGCCATTTGCACATAACAAAATATTTATTTTATCAAAGTAATTGTTGAACTGAAATACAATTAAGAAGAAGTATATTAATAGTGAAATACAATTAAGGAGAAATTGCTGTTTCAGGGGTTGTTTATTATTAGAAGGACAACAGGACAAGCTCACGTTGAAAAAATATGAAGTAATTAAAGGGTATCTGACGGATTGGCTGCAATATTTTCAAATACATCAAAGATTAATCATGGATAAAATAAACAGATCTTACAAAAGAAACATCAAAAACTGAAAAAGAATTGATACAAAGTAAAGGAAGATACAGGGATGCGGGTGGCGCTGTGGGTTAAACCACAGAGCCTAGGGCTTGCCAATCAGAAGGTCGGCGGTTCGAATCCCCGCCATGGGGTGAGCTCCCGTTGCTCAGTCTCTGCTCCTGCCAACCTAGCAGTTCGAAAACACATCAAAGTGCAAGTAGATAAATAGGCGGGAAGGTAAACAGCGTTTCCACGCACTGCTCTGGTTCTCCAGAAGCGGCTTTGTCATGCTGGCCACCCGGAAGCTGTACGCCGGCTCCCTCAGCTACTAAAGTGAGATGAGCGCCGCAACCCCAGAGTCGACCACAACTGGACCTAATGGTCAGGGGTCCCTTTACCTTTACCTTTACCTAAAGGAAGATACATCTCACAGATATATGATCTACTATTAGAATGGGAGGTAAAGGAAGAACAAGTGAAAGCAGTAATGGTGAGATGGGCACAAGACCTGGGTTATAATATTTACATGGAACAATGGGGAAAATTATGGGGGGAAGATATAAATTTTATGGCCTGTTATAATGTAAGGGAGAATATAATGAATATGATGTACAGATGGCACCAAACTCCAGAAAAACTTGCTAAAATGTACAAGAATAGATCACCTATATGTTGGAGATATAATAGAGAAATTGGGTCTTACTTGCATATGTGGTGGAAGTGTACAGACATCTGCGTATTTTGGAATAATATATATAAAGAACTTAAAAAATTATTCAAATTTATATTAAAAAAGGCCAGAAATATTTCTGTTAAGTATATTGCCAAAAGAAATAGGGAAATCGAAAAGAACATTGTTTATGTATGGGATAACAGTGGCCAGAATCTTAGTAGCAAGAAATTGGAAAAATACAGCAATACCTAACATGGCGGATTGGCAAATCCTAATGGTGGAATACCTGCAGCTATGAAAGACGACAGGAAGGATAAGAGGCCAAACAAAACAAATAGTCTATAAGGATTGGAGAATTTTTAAAGAATACTTTAAAAATTACGGTACAAAAAGAAACTTCTTCGCAGAATTAGACTGAACCTTGCATTGTATAAATATAAGCTTGTAGGGAAGTTAACAGAAACTATATAAGAAATATATAACTGTGCAGTATAAGATAATCAACAGATAAAGTACAGCGAGACTAATTGGAAGTCATTTTTAATTTCTTGTTTTACAGGTTTTACAATCGTTCACATAATTGGGAGTACAAAGGATGTTAGTTATAAGAATTGTTTTGTTTCATATATTGCTACTGTCTGTTTGTCAATTTATAGTTTGTTTGTTTATTTGATTGTATGTTTGTTTGTTGGTTGGTTTGCTTTCCTGGCATAAACGTATCTATTTTAAAAAATAAAGTTTTACAAAAAAAATGAAATACAATTAAGAAGAAGTATATTAATAGTGAAATACAATTAAAAAGTATATTAACAGTGAAATAATTATTAAGCTCTAACTTAAAAAAAAATTTTATTATTCATAAAGGTAAAGGTAAAGGTACCCCTGACCATTAGGTCCAGTCGTGACCGACTCTGGGGTTGCGACACTCATCTTGCTCTATGGGCCGAGGGAGCTGGCGTTTGTCCGCAGACAGCTTCCGGGTCATGTGGCCAGCATGACTAAGCCGCTTCTGGCGAACCAGAGCAGCGCCCGGAAACGCCGTTTACCTTCCCACCGGAGCAGTTCCTATTTATCTACTTGCACTTTGACTTGCTTTTGAACTGCTAGGTTGGCAGGAGCAGGGACCGAGCAACGGGAGCTCACCCCGTCGCGGCGATTCAAACCGCCGACCTTCTGATCAGCAAGTCCTAGGCTCAGTGGTTTAACCCACAGCGCCACGCGCTGTGTAACAAACTTAATAATGCAAACACATTGGCATTTAGCAATAACAAAAGTTCCTTTAGAAACACAATTTACAAAGACTCATCATCTAGTCTCTAGAAACTTGCCATAACATGAAATAATAACAGGTGTAAATATATGATGCAAACTACTAATAATTATAAATAGCAGAATGTGGGCACCCTATATATAGAAAGGAGCAAACCGGTGATATTTGAGGGAGCAGACTAGCAGGCGGGGCCCATGACTTACATCCTAGGAGCCCACACAACACAAAACACTGTTGCTGTTCATAGGTTTTATTTTATTTGTTTTTTATCTTATATTTTGGAAATGTACATCCAGTTTTTTTCCCTTTAAATTTTTTTGGGGCCCCCAAGAGAGTGGGACCCTCAGCTATAGCTTGTTTAGCTTATACGTAAATCCATCGCTGTGTATATGCAATGTCATCTGATCGATTATGCAGGGCAAGGTATACCTGCCCCCCCCCCAATATTTTATTCAAGTCAACAATCCTGCATAGACTTGTAGATCTGGAAGGGACACCGAGGGTCATCTAGTCCAACCCCCCCCCTGCAACTTCTAGTCCGAGAGACTGGCCTGGTCTTATGTCTCTGAAGACAGAGGCAGGGAGTGCCAACCTCAGGGCAAAGGCAGGCTTCAGGAAGCGCAACCGGTTCAGTCGCATAGTATCGTGCGGAAGGTCTTGGGTTCGATCCCTGGGAACAACTTTGGGTAGGGGTGAGAGTTCTCCCTGCCTGAAGCCCTGGAGAGCAACTGCCAGTCAGTGCAGGGAATACTGAACCTGATGTGGACCAATGCTCTGATTCTGTATTATGCAGCTCCCTACGTACCTATTTTAATTTATTTGTTTCCCAATATTTATGGACCCTTTTTATTATGGATGCTATTAGAGCAAGGAAGGAGGTCTTCTGGAATAGGGACTTCTCCTCCCCTTTCCTTCTGCCTAACGGGAATTATTATTATTATTATTATTATTATTATTAATCTGACAACAGAGGGTAATTGTGAAACCAAATATGCTGTCCTGCCAGCAGGTGAAGACGTTGTTATTCCAACAGGCTTTGGGGAACTGGCTGCTTTTAATGAAAGGGGCAGTACCATGCTGTTTTAATTGCAATTATTTGTATGGTTTTAATAAATTTTATATATGTATGTAGTTTTCCTTATTGATGTTTAACTGCTTTTTAATGATTGCTCTGTTTTTCTATGTTTTCGTGGTTATTATTTTTATCTGTAAGCGACCTTGAGTCCCATCAGAAAAAGGTAGGGTACAAGTAAATTATTATTATTATTATTATTATTATTATTATTATTATTATTATTAGCTACAGGGTGAACCCAGAGTGCATCATGGACCGCTCAGGCAGTTCTGCCTTTTGCTGCTAATTTGAGCAGAGAAAATGAAATCCTGCGCTTGCACAAATTTAAATAAGCCTCCGGTGCGACGATCGGGGTTATTATATTTTTAATTAGCATGTCTCTCTTTAATGGCAGGCTTTTTGATTATTTTTTATTATGATGATGGGTTTGTTTGCCCTACTTGTGTTTATTTTACCTTGATCTTTCACCAGGCTTGCTCCTTCCTTCTTCCTCGCCTGTTGCTTCCTGGAACCTGCTCTCTCGCTCATTAGAGGGACCAATCAAAACGGAGATTGACCTAAGAAGATGCGGTGGGCAGGAAACTTGGTAACGAACGTGGGCACCAAGTGCACTTTCCTGATGTCGGCGGTTCAAGCCAAGGGCTCGCCTGACGCTGTTTTCACAGATGCCCAGGACCTGATTCTCAGCAACTGACAATCTGCGGCAGTCCTGCGTTATCCAACAGGCAGGCTAAGCACTTTCATAAAGCACCAGCAAAGCAGTGGCACAAACAGAGAGAGAGATTTATTTTTTACTTTTTAAGAATTTGATGGTCCATATTTCAAAATATGGGACGCAGGTGGCGCTGTGGGTTAAACCACAGAGCCTAGGACTTGCTGATCAGAAGGTCGGCGGTTCAAATCCCCGCGATGGGGTGAGCTCCCGTTGCTCGGTCCCTGCTCCTGCCCACCTAGCAGTTCGAAAGCACATCAAAGTGCAAGTAGATAAATAGGTACAGCTCCAGCGGGAAGGTAAACGACCTTTCCGTGCGCTGCTCTGGTTCGCCAGAAGCGGCTTAGTCCTGCTGGCCACATGATCTGGGAGCTGTACGCCGGCTCCCTCGGCCAATAAAGCGAGATGAGCGCCGCAATCCCAGAGTCAGTCATGACTAGACCTAATGGTCAGGGGTCCCTTTACCTTTACCTATTTCAAAAAAAAAGAATCAACGTAGTCACCATGGGGGGAAATCAGAACTTTGTTAGGCTTCCTTACAAGCCGCTCCACACTCTTCCCTCACTTATCTGTTCTCTTTTTAAAAAAATTGTTGTTGTTGTTGTTGTTGTTGTTTAGCCGTGTCCACCTCTTCGTGACCCCCTGGACCAGAGCATGCCAGGCACTCCTGTCTTCCACTGCCTCCCGCAGTTTGGTCAGACTCATGTTTGTAGCTTTGAGAACACTGTCCCACCATCTCGTCCTCTGTCATCCCCTTCTCCTTGTGCCCTCCATCTTTCCCAACATCAGGGTCTTTTCCAGGGAGTCTTCTCTTCTCATGAGGTGGCCAAAGTCTTGGAGCCTCAGCTTCACGATCTGTCCTTCCAGTGAGCACTCAGGGCTGATTTCCTTCAGAATGGAGAGGTTTGATCTTCTTGCGGTCCATGGAACTCTCAAGAGTCTCCTCCAGCACCATAATTCAAAAGCATCCATTCTTCGGCGATCAGCCTTCTTTATGGTCCAGCTCCCAGTTCCATACATCACTACTGGGAAAAGCATAGCTTTAACTATACGGACTTTTGTTGGCAAGGTGATTTTTTTTATTATTACTTATCCCCAAACCAAACCAGAGAGTGTTGTACTAACATAGATTGAAATAATCTGATCCGGTCATGTGCTGCAAGAAATCTATGGGCAATAGGTTTAGGGGGAAAACCTGGAAGCTGTTGCTGAATCATATGTCAGAAGGTATTACAGTTGAAGTTATATGATGCATGTTTGGAAATACAGCAGGAAGATATTAGAATTAAAAAGAAATCGGGAGTGGGAAGGGAATGTTCAGTATTAAAATAAATAATAAAATGGTATGAATCATGATGGTCCAAAGGAACTGGATATCTCCTAAGTTACAAGAAATGTATAAAATCACCCATTATGCTTTTTTTTGAGATCTGAAGAAGCAATGCAAATGTTTCAAGATTTAAATCTCCAAAATTCCATGTTTCGTTTAATTTTACCATTTTTGAGCATTAAGTCTTTCTGTGTTTTAAAAAGATTGGTAAGATGGTTATTGCTGGTGTTAAATTGTAGCATAATCTTTTCCCTCCTGCAATTTCTATTGATTTGCTTTGTTTTGATGCAAACTTCCTTGAAGCCATGTTCTGGCAAAAAGCACTGTGTAAGAAACAGTAATACAGAAATATTTAGGCTGCTGCTGAGCATTTGCCATACTCAAGAGTAAGCCCACTGAAACCAATTTGTTTAAATAAAGCGTTCGAAGTCTGAAGCCAATCACTTCCATTGGTCTCATATGACCGGGGGAGAGAAGAACTTTTCACCCTCTCCACTTGGTGAAGAATTTTGTAAGCTGAATTAAGTGTTTCAGTCGCCTTGAGGACACTAGCAAAAGTAGGCGTGTTTGAAGACAAATTCCATGCTTCAAGCAGAAGAGCAAAATTCTATAAAGCTTTTTCGACTCCCCTAGGATGCTGGTGGGGAAGTTATGATCCTTGTAATAGATCATTGTTCTGTGGGTGTCCATAGCAACCTTAATGCATGAGCCATTTTGCATCTGACAAGCGGCGGAGGGTTTTGAAATTCTCCGGAGAGTTTTGATTCCCTGTATAAAATGATAGGGAACAGGCTGCATCTCTCACCACCCGGCCTATTGACATCTCAGAGAGTTTCCATGCCTCAGGTGTGTTTGCAAAGCCAGAAGGGTCAAGTGGCAAGAGGTATGTTTTATGGTACAAGAGAAAGAGGTTTTGTGGAAATAAGGCAGGCAAGAAAGTTTTAAAAGCCAAACTCAGTATCCAGTGTGTCCCAAGAGAATGTTACTTTTGGAGTTCAAGTACTGAAGACTTGTGGATGAATAATAATAATAATAATAATAATAATAATAATAATATTTATACCTCACCCGTCTGGCTGGGTTTCCCCAGCCACTCTGGGCGGCCAACCAAGCTCTTTCAAGCACCCCACCCTCTGGTTAGCATTCTTAGCCTGGGCTCCCTCCAGGAGGAAGCAGAAAGTTTTGGAGGCCAGGTAGATCAGGGTGGTCTGCTTCATGATCGCCCGCACCTCTTTGAGGATGGACTCCTTTGTCCCTCCCAACTTCAGAAGGAGGTAGGGCAGGAAGGAGGCAGCCTCCTTCTCCATCAGCTGGTACCTCTCCTCAATCAGGAGACTGAAGAGTTTCTTTAAGTATTCCAAGGTCTTCATCAGCACCCATGTGTTGGTGTCAAACAGCCGCAGGCTGAGCCATTTCAGGATGAGGTCCAGGCAGCTGATGACCCCATCCTTCTCACTCTCCAAGTGCTTGGTCATCTACAGTGGTACCTCGGTTTACGAACTTAATCCGTTCCGGAAGTCTGTACTTAAACCGAAACCATTCGTAAACTGAGGCACACTTTCCCTAATGAGGCCTCCTGCTGCCAGTGCCCTTCCACCATTCGGCTTCTGTTCTTAGACCAAGGTAAAGTTCGCAAACCGGGACACTACTTCCAGTTTTGCAGAGTTTGTAAACTGAATAGTTTGTAAACTAGGAAGGATATTGATAGACAATATATCCTCTCCTGCCACCCTGAACATTCCCACATTACCTGTCCTGAATCTTCCAGCATTCAGCTTCAGTGGATGTTCAGGAATGCTAGTGTTATGAGAGAAACCCCATCAATCCAGCCCCAATGACCCAAGTATGGTTTCAATGATGGCGCTTCTGGTGTGTTAGGTAGGCAGTTGATTTTATTGTTTAGTTTTTCACCTTGAGAATGATCTGCTGGCTGGAGTGGGAGGGCCAGTGGAAAGCGTGTCTGGCCAAGTCATTGACCCTCTGCTCCTGGGACTCCATACTTGAGTTTTCTTTCTCTTTTCTTAGGCAACGGGGGTCAGTACTGTTAGCATCACTCTAAGCCACTTTCCGCAGGAGAAGAGCTCTTCTGTTTGCTTTGTCTCTCTGTCCCTATAACTGCCAAACCGTGCTTGACATAGCTCCGGAAAAGGAGCGAGCTGTTTCTCAAGAAAGGCTCCAAGTCTGCCTGTGGGTTTTCCCCCTTGTATTCATACAGTTCCTCAAGGCCCGCCCTGGCTGTCTCCTTGCAGTTGATCTTCTTGAAAATAGCTGCCAGAGTCTCGTTTGCTTTGTGCTCATCTGGGTCAGGAGAGCCCTTGTCCTGATGGACAGCAGCCTGCTCTGACAAGTGCTCCACGACCTTCCACAGGTGGTCCTCCAGCTCAGACTCATCTCTGTTCTTGATCAGCGTCAGGTGACCCATGATCTCTGCCCCCTTCAGCTTGCAAAGAGTGTTCAGAAGAGACTTCAGGGCTCGGAATGGGTAGTTGCTCGAGTACTGCTTCAGCTTCTCCTTGGGCATGGCCTTCATGAAGACGTGGATGTCCAGCAGAAGCTGGTCAAGATTGATGCTGCCGATGGTTTGGGGCAGGAACTTGATGGCTTTCCACAAGCACTTGGCAACCATCTCAGAAAAGGCCACCAGGTCAGTGGGGGCATTCAAGCCTTCATGGAGCAGCAGCAGGAGAGAGCTGAGAAGCCGGTTGTGGTCTGATTTCTCCAGCACCTTGCTTATCAAGTGGCTGATAGACTGAGCGGTGCCCTGCTCTTCCTGGCCCTCTTCAATGGGAGAATCCAGCAGCAAGGCAATGAGGCTGCTCAGGAGGTCCTTCAGCACCCCAGCAGAGGCTTCCTGGGCGAGGCTCTCCACCTGGAAGAGGGAGACCATGTTGGAGATGATGCAGCTGTAAAGCTCCATGACTTTCTGAGTCCTCATCTCCTCCTCCGCCATCACGTGGAGCTGGTGGATGAACTTCAGCTGCCGGAGCGTTGCAATCAGGAATGGGTTAATATGGCCAGACAAGGTTTCTGCTTGGTCCTCCTGCTTTAAAATCTCCTGGATCTGCAAAAGCGCCTCAATACTGGTGCTGGTGCTACCGCTGGCTACGCGGCAGATGATCATGTTGATGTTGGGGTTCTCAGTCCGGTAGGGGACAACATCAACTGCTTTTGGACTTCTGCAGGAGGCCATGCCATCATTGACATTCTGCCCCCCAGCTTGGTCTGCATGGGAAGCCAGATGTTCTCCCCCTGTGTGGCTGCCACCAGTTCCGTGGCTTTGTTTGTACCCTTCTAAGGACCCCAGCCTAAGACTCAGGTTGAAGACCTGGGTGTCCACTGTTTCTTCCTTGACTTGCTTGGCAGCTGCATCTTTCATGCTCCCTTCCAGCAAATTCATGTGCTTGTCAGAGATGTTCCCAATGGCCTTGAAGGTCTCGACTCCATAGACGTCCCGGGCAATGGCGATGACTTTCAAGGCCGCGCAATGGACAGCATTGTTTGAGTCTCCCGTCAAGGTGATCAGGGTCTTCAGGGTTTTGCTTGGGTTTGGCTGACACACTTCTGGACCATACGTCTTGAGCAGCCAACCAAGCTCTTTCAAGCACCCCACCCTCTGGTTAGCATTCTTAGCCTGGGCTCCCTCCAAGAGGAAGCAGAAAGTCTTGGCGGCCGGGTAGATCAGGGTGGTCTGCTTCACGATAGCCCGCACCTCTTTGAGGATGGACTCCTTTGTCCCTCCCAACTTCAGAAGGAGGTAGGGCAGGAAGGAAGCAGCCTCGTTCTCCATCAGCTGGTACCTCTCCTCAATCAGGAGACTGAAGAGTTTCTTTAAGTATTCCAAGGTCTTCATCAGCACCCATGTGTTGGTGTCAAACAGCCGCAGGCTGAGCCATTTCAGGATGAGGTCCAGGCAGCTGATGACCCCATCCTTCTCACTCTCCAAGTGCTTGGTCATCACGGTCAGCGCCTTGATGTGGTGCTGGAAATTGGAGTGAAAGAGCTCCTCCTGCAGCCAGGTGGAGAAGCAGGTGCACATCTGGGCCTTGAGTTGCTCCACATATTTGCTGTTGGGGCTGCTAAAATTCCACCTCAGCACCTTCAGGGCCTTCTCGTCCTTTGCCCTCTGCTCTTTTGCTTTGGGGACGATGATGAAGATGGGGCCCAGCTTACTGATGTCTTCCTTCATGCTGAGCTTCACCTGCGGCTTCACACTTGGTGGCTTCTTTGGTTTGGGGACTGCGCCTTCCGACTTGGCTTTCTTGACATCCATGCCCCCATCGCTGGCTCCTAAGTTCTCTGTTGAGGAGGAGACTGGCTTGCACTGCTGGGGAGAAGCCAAGATGGATTTGGGCCAAGACTTGCCCCGCGGTAGCTTCGAAAGGGATTTGGGGAAAGGCCGGGTGGGCTTTGCTGGATGACCAGCTTGGGTTTGCTCCAGCAGAGAGAGGACCTGGTCTTTGGAAGCCGGCTTCAGCTTGTTGGCAGCTTCGGCCATCCTCTCAAAGCCAAGCTGGAGGACAAAGAATGGCACAGCCTCGTATGCTGCTTTGTGCATGTCCTCGTGGTTGTCCTCCAGGGCAGAGTAGAGGTGGGGCACGCAACGGAGCAGGTCGTTGGTGGCGGAGCTGGAGGACGGCAGCTTCTCCACCAGCCAACCCAGGAGCCCCTGCCTTTGGAAGAAACTCTCCTTCTTTGGATCTGCAGAAAGATCCTCCACTTCCAGCCATTCTTTCATGCCAGTCTGCTCGGCCCAGGCTTCCACAGTCATGAGAGCTGCAGCCCGCACACCACTTTTGCTGTCCCTCAAGATGGCGATGATGGACATCCCCAGAGTCTTGACGTGCTGCCTAATGCCTGGGCCCATTACCTTGGCCAGCTGCTGGAGGACAGAGAGCGTCTGCTTCACAAGGGCTTTGTTGGAGTCGTGCAGGCAAGCCTTCAAGGCGACGGGGAGGTCCCCCAGGCTGGGCTGGATGGACCCGACATTGCTGAGGATCCTGGAAACCTCCTCGAGCCCTTCCTTCCGGACCTTCCAGCTCGTGTCCTGCATCTTTGACATCAGCTCCTTGGAGATCTTCTGGCTAATGTCAACAGCATCACTTCTCTTGCAGGGCTGAGCATCGCCCCCTCTCTGCTCGCTCCCGCTGTCCCTGCAGAATTTGCAGCGGCCTCGTGTTGGAGGGGGCGGATGCTGACCACTCACCTTCTGAAACTCCATGTCAATCTGGGAGAGCAAAGCCGGCTTCTCATCCTCAAAGAAGACCCTCAGCGGGGCTCCGACATACAGGTACATCACCCCTAGGAGGCTGAAGGCAGAAGCTCTCTCGTCCGGGTGAGCAGCAGTCAAGGCAGCTTTGATGTAGCCAATAAAGTCTTGGGCCTCCAAGCTGTCGAAGCCAAAGTCCTTGATGGCCCCAGTCAGCCAGCTGAGTGTTTCCGAGTGGGTCCTGGGGCTGTCTTGCAAGAAGGCCGCTTCCACCACCTTCCT
Source organism: Podarcis filfolensis (assembly GCF_964270895.1). NCBI lineage: Eukaryota > Metazoa > Chordata > Lepidosauria > Squamata > Lacertidae > Podarcis > Podarcis filfolensis. Next base: position 3,281,767 of record NC_139608.1, read on the forward strand.
CGCTGTCCAGGGCAACCCGCAGGCTTCTGCTACGGCCGTCAGAGCTTCCTTGGTGTCACCGCTGCAGATGACATCCCCGATCTTGTCCACTAGCTTCCCCAGAACAAACTGGGCAGTGGTCTTGGAGAAGTTCCCCCTCTGGGCGATGAGGGTGACGATGTGCAACCTTTTCTGCATCACCTGCAACTTGGTCTCGTTCCACCCGGGCTCCTTGTCCAGCAGTCTCACAAGCGCCTGGCAGGGCATCTGGCTCTTTTCCATCTTCTCCACGGCCTTCTCAAACACCTCCAGGCAAGAAATCCGTTCCTTCCAGTTACTGCTGTCCATGTCCCGGAGGCAGGATGCTGGGAGGACAGCGGCAGCTTCTAGCTCACATGATTCCTCTGAGAGTTCCGCCTCTGGCGCAGTCCTTGGATCTAGCATCTTGGCTCACCTTGAGTTCTAGAACTTTGGCTAGCCATGCGGGGCATGGTGGCTTTGTCCTCCCTTGGGCGGCCCTCAGACCAGGGAGGGCAGAGGACATTCCGGGGAGTCAGAGAGGTGGCGGAAGGACCCTCAAGTCTTCCTGGCTGCCCCCCCAGCCTCCTCCCTGGGCCCCTCCAGAAAGGAGGTGATGGTTCCCACACCTTGGGGAAGGGGCCCTTCCTGAGGGGTTGCTGCTCCCGCTGGTGAGCGGTGGCTTCTGCCCGGAGGCAGGCTGGGCTCATTGTGATGTCATCAGGACCCTAGCCAGGAGCTTGCAGCAGCAGCAGCAGCAGAGGAAAGAAAAGTCAGGAGGAGAGAGAGTCTTGCAACCGCCATGAAAACCTCCAGAGTGGGATGTGGGATTTGTAAGTTAAAAACAACTGTGTTGTTTGACATGGTGCGTTAATTATTGACACCCACCATGGGCCCTCAAGATGAAGGTTGGGAGATAATTTTAAATCATCATCATCAAAAGCTAATTCTAATGGTTAAGAGCGGTGGACTCGTAATCTGGTGAACCGGGTTCGCTTCCCCGCTCCTCCACATGCAGCTGCTGGGTGACCTTGGGCCAGTCACGCTTCTCTGAAGTCTCTCAGCCCCACTCACCTCACAGAGTGTTTGTTGTGGGCAAGGAAAGGAAAGGAGATTGTTAGCCGCTTGGAGACTCCTTAGGGTAGTGAAAAAGCGGGATATCAAATCCAAACTCTTCTCCTTCTCTTCTAATTCTATTCCAAGCTTGTTGAGGTCTAGTGTCCATATCTAGTCTACCTTGGTCAGACCACACCTGGAGTCCTGTGTCCAGTTCTGGGAGCCACAATTTAAGAAGGATGTTGACAAGCTGGAAAGTGGGCAGAGGAGGGCAACCAAAATGGCCAACAGTCTGGAAATGAAGCCTTATGAGGAACAGTTAGGGGGAGTTGGGGTGTTTAGCCCGGAGAAGTGGAGACTCGGAGGAGTTATGAGAACTGTCTTCAAATATCTGCAGGTCTATCACAAGGAAGAGGGAGCAAGCTTGTTTTCTGCTGCTCCGGAAGGTAGAACTGACCCAATGGATTAAAATGACAGGCAAGGAGATTCTGACTAAACATTAGGAAGAACTTTCTGATGGTAAGAGCCATTTGACAGTGGAACGGTCTCCCTCGGGGGGTGGCGAACTCTCCTTCCTTGCAGGTTTTTAAGCAGAAGTTGGATCTGCTAGGGGTTCTTCAGCTGTGGACCAAGTTAAACAGTACACAAAGAAACACAGAAGCATAGAAATGTAGTTGACTCTTAGGACCCCTTCCAGGTCTGTAATTTTATGATTCTATTATCACCCTTCTATTTCACTTTGTTCATCAGTGGTGGGTAGCTATAGTATCCTATAGTACTCTAACTACTATAGGATACTATAGCTACTCTAGACACTATAGCTACTATAGACACGCTGTCATCCATGAGTCCTGCCACCTCCCTAGATGGTCTCCTGCTACTAATATATTTAAGGAACTTAGAATCATAGAATCATAGAATCATAGAGTTGGAAGAGACCACAAGGGCCATCGAGTCCAACCCCCTGCCAAGCAGGAAACACCATCAGAGCACTCCTGACATATGGTTGTCAAGCCTCTGCTTAAAGACCTCCAAAGAAGGAGACTCCACCACACTCCTTGGCAGCAAATTCCACTGTCGAACAGCTCTTACTGTCAGGAAGTTCTTCCTAATGTTTAGGTGGAATCTTCTTTCTTGTAGTTTGGATCCATTGCTCCGTGTCCGCTTCTCTGGAGCAGCAGAAAACAACCTTTCTCCCTCCTCTATGTGACATCCTTTTATATATTTGAACATGGCTATCATATCACCCCTTAACCTCCTCTTCTCCAGGCTAAACATGCCCAGCTCCCTTAGCCGTTCCTCATAAGGCATCGTTTCCAGGCCTTTGACCATTCTGGTTGCCCTCCTCTGGACACGTTCCAGTTTGTCAGTGTCCTTCTTGAACTGTGGTGCCCAGAACTGGACACAGTACTCCAGGTGAGGTCTGACCAGAGCAGAATACAGTGGCACTATTACTTCCCTTGATCTAGATGCTATACTCCTATTGATGCAGCCCAGAATTGCATTGGCTTTTTTAGCTGCCGCGTCACACTGTTGGCTCATGTCAAGTTTGTGGTCAACCAAGACTCCTAGATCCTTTTCACATGTACTGCTCTCAAGCCAGGTGTCACCCAACTTGTATTTGTGCCTCTCCTTTTTTTTGCCCAAGTGCAATACTTTACATTTCTCCCTGTTAAAATTCATCTTGTTTGTTTTGGCCCAGTTCTCTAATCTGTCAAGGTCGTTTTGAAGTGTGATCCTGTCCTCTGGGGTGTTAGCCACCCCTCCCAGTTTGGTGTCATCTGCAAATTTGATCAGGATGCCCTTGAGTCCATCATCCAAGTCGTTGATAAAGATGTTGAATAAGACCGGGCCCAAGACAGAACCCTGTGGCACCCCACTAGTCACTCTTCTCCAGGATGAAGAGGAACCATTGATGAGCACCCTTTGGTCAGTCAGCCAGTTACAAATCCACTGAGTGGTAGCATAGTCAAGACCGCATTTTACCAGCTTCTTTACAAGAATATCATGGGGCACCTTGTCAAATGCCTTGCTGAAATCAAGGTAGGCTACATCCACTGCGTTCCCTTCATCTACCAGGCTTGTAATTCTGTCAAAAAACGAGATCAGGTTCGTCTGACATGACTTATTTTTCAGAAATCCATGCTGACTATTGGTGATCACAGCATTCCTTTCTAGGTGCTCACAGACTGTTTGCTTAATGATCTGCTCCAGAATCTTCCCTGGTATTGATGTCAGACTGACTGGGCGGTAATTATTTGGGTCCTCTCTTTTCCCCTTTTTGAAAATAGGGACAACATTTGCCCTCCTCCAGTCTGCCGGGACTTCGCCTGTTCTCCAGGAATTCTCAAAGATGACTGCCAGTGGTTCTGAAATCACATCTGCCAGTTCTTTTAATACTCTTGGATGCAGTTCATCTGGCCCTGGAGACTTGAATACATCTAGACTAGCCAAGTATTCTTGTACTATCTCCTTAGTTATTCTGGGCTGTGTTTCCTCTGCTGAATCATTTGCTCCAAATTCTTCAGGTCGGGCATTGTTTTCTTTATCGGAGAAGACTGAGGCAAAGAAGGCATTGAGGAGTTCAGCCCTTTCTGTGTCCCCTGTTTGCATTTCACCATCTTCTCCTCTGAGTGACCCCACTGTTTCTTTGTTCTTCCTTTTGCTACGAACATACCCATAAAAGCCTTTTTTGTTGCTTTTAACCTCTCTAGCAAGCCTGAGTTCATTCTGTGCTTTAGCTTTTCTGACTTTGTGTCTACACGTGCTGGCTATTTGTTTGAATTCCTCTTTGGTGGTTTCCCCCCTTTTCCATTTTTTGTACACATCCTTTTTTAATCTTAACTCAGTTAAAAGTTCTTTAGATAGCCACCCTGGCTTCTTTAGGCACCTTCCATGTTTCCGTCTCATTGGTATTACCTGAAGTTGTGCTTTTACTATCTTCCTCTTAACAAACTCCCAGCCATCATGAACTCCCTTTCCTTTTAGTATTACTGTCCATGGGATCTCACCCAGCACTTCCCTAAGTTTTATGAAGTCGGCTTTCTTAAAGTCGAGAAATTGTGTCCTAGTATGCTTGGCTGCTCCTTTCCGCTGTATAGTAAACTTCAGAAGAGCATGATCACTCGCGCCTAATGATCCTTCCACTTCTACCCCACTAACCAGGTCATCAACATTGGTTAGGACCAGATCTAAAATGGCTGTTCCTCTTGTTGCTTCTCCCACTTGTTGTTGATCTTAATGTTTTTAGCACTGTGTTCCTCAAATTCTCTTTTAGCATTCCTTGCTGTTCCATTTTTTGAAGGAAGCCTTCTTGCCTCTAATAGCTTCCTAAGGAAAGTTAGGTATTTAATCCTTCTGTTTGTTTTACTCAGTTTTCATTCCGTCCATACAACGAATGCATGGATGGCGGAACAGAATTCTGCCTCAAGGGGGGTTTTCATGTCCCACTTCACTAACGTGGGCGCTCTATGCTGCATATTGTGCAAATTTCTTTGCTAACTCTGCAATTTTTGCCCCCATTTTGTGTGAGACACCTGCTTAGTTTTCGGCTCCAGGAAGGGGCCCTAGCTCTCAAAAATCCTCATTTCTATACTGCTCTCTTCAGATCATTCTTTTTCCCTCAAAGAAAGAAATCTGCTAACTGGGTCTGGTGTCAACAGACAACTAGATCCAGGCAGACCTGCTAGGCCGGGTAAGTAGCTTAGCAAAACAATTTGTTGCACATAACGGGCAGCTGGCACAGCACCATTTATTTTGACCTCTGCGGCCAAAAGTCTTGCATTAGAAAAGAAATGTTTGCATCTCAACCATCTCCTCCTCGCTGAACCCTAATACGAAGCCTAACAATTTGTGCAAAGGAAACCGGTGCTTTTCTACAAATTGTTTCTTCTGGGAAATGTGCTTGAGCTCTGATTGCAGAATAAAGAATGAATCATAAGTGTGTGCTCTTGTTTGCTTGCCTGTTTATTTGTTTAGCCTCCGGCACACGGAGAGAATTTGCTGCCATTTATTTGCCGAGAGTGAAAAGCTCTCAGGGAATCAGAAAGTGGGAGGCAGAGTAAGTGAGAAGCTGCTGTTTTCTTGGGAGGAAACGAAAGTGCGCACACAGCCCTTTCCCCCACCATCTATCAGAACATGAAAAGAGCCCGGCTGGATCAGGCCAATGGCCCATCTAATCCAGCATCCTGTTGTCACAGCGGCCAAACCCAATGCCTTTTCTGGGAAGCCTGCAGGCACAGCATGAGCACAATATGGCCACCTGCAGTTCCCAGAAAGTGGTGTTCAAAGGTCTGCTTCCTAGGAAAGTAAAGTGAGAACATAGCCAGAATGGCTAGTAGCCATCGATTTGCCCTCTCCTCCTCCATGAGTTTGTCTTTGTTGTTGTTTAGTCATTTAGTCGTGTCCAGCTCTTTCTGACCAGAGCACGCCAGGCACTCCTGTCTTCCACTACCTCCCGCAGTTTGGTCAGCGTCCTCTGCCTTCCCCTTCTCCTTGTGCCCTCCATCTTTCCCAGCATCAGGGTCTTTTCCAGGGAGTCTTCTCTTCTCATGATGTGGCCAAAGTCTTGGAGCCTCAGCTTCAGGATCTGTCCTTCCCGTGAGCACTCAGGGCTGATTTCCTTCAGAATGGAGAGGTTGGATCTTCTTGCAGTCCATGGGACTCTCAAGAGTCTCCTCCAGCACCAGAATTCAAAAGCATCCATTCTTCGGCGATCAACCTTCTTTATGGTCCAGCTCTCACTTCCATACATCACTACTGGGAAAACCATAGCTTTAACTATACGGACCTTTGTTGGCAAGGTGAGTTTGTCTAATCCCCTTTTAAAGCCATCCAGGTTGGTGACTGCTTCTTGTGGGAGTGAGTTCCATAGTTTAACTATGCAATGGTTATCTACAATAACAATCCCCCTTTGTGTAATGTGTACAATATTGTTTGTTTGTTTTGTTTTGTTTTGTTTTGTTTTGTTTTGTTTTGTTTTGTTTTGTTTTGTTTTGTTTTGTTTTGATCTACATGGGTACTATTTCTTGTGGGGGGTTTTGTGTGGGTATCTTATCTTACTCTGTGCACTTCTAATTTTGTACTTTTTATTCTTCAGTAAAGAATACACAGCCACACATAAACTATGCATTGCATGAAAAAAGGTCTTTTTTGGTCTGTCCTGAGTCTTCCAACATTCGTTGCACGCCCACAAGTTCCAGAAAAGCCAACATTCCTCGGCTGAAAATAGGGACATTTCTCACTCCCTGCCCAACTGACCCTCCTCAATCGCCCACACTTTTGTCCCCCTGTCCCATGCAGAGCATTTCCTATCAGAAGAAGGCTGAGTGCCACCAACGGAACACAGCACACCAGCCGGGAGAAAACCCCTTGATTTCATTTTATTCTTAGGTGCAGAATTACGATTCCAATCGGTGCCCTCGATGGTGTTTGATGGTCGGTACAAGTACAGTATGAGGAGAGACTTTGTATATGTGGGCAACCCTGTGTAGAGGATCTGTACCATTATTTATTGCAATGCCCACTATACATAGATCCAACAGACCGATTTATAAAACGCCCTGCTTACGAATGGAATACAGTGGTACCTCACGTTAAGTACTTAAATGGTTCTGGATGTCCGTTCTTAACCTGAAACTGTTCTTAACCTGAAGCACCACTTTAGTTAATGGGGCCTCCTGCTGCCGCCGCGCCGCCGGAGCATGATTTCTGTTCTCATCCTGAAGCAAAGTTCTTAACCCGAGGTACTCTTTCTGGGTTAGCAGAGTCTGTAACCTGAAGCGTCTGTAACCTGAAGCCTCTGTAACCTGAGGTACCACTGTACACACACCAATAAATCACTTTTAGAAAGGGGCAAGATTAGATACGGACACACAAAGCATTTTTATAAAAATATCAAGACTTCTTGCAGTCTGCTCAGCTCCCCTTTCTTCCCACCCAGGGCAGTCCTGCCCTCTGCCCATGGGAGCCAACTCCAGGGGGCCATGGGTGATTGGGCACCCACAATAATATAATTGTGGGGGGCCAGGCACCCACAGTTCAGCTCTGCCTTCCGCAGCCAGCCGGTGAAGCATCCTTTTCTGGGGGAGTGGGGCTCGACCAGGAGGGAGGGAACATGCCAGTCGGGCATGTGTCTCTGCCAGGGTAATACTCGAGTGTAGGCTGAACTCCTGACATACTGAAATACTTCACGGAACACAGTAACACAAACATCCTGTCTCCATCACTTCCCACTCTGTGGAGTCAAAACATACATTGTCATGTGAAAGAGAACAATCCCATGACTGCAAACACGGAGCAGGAATTCTAACAGAGTCCCCCACAGAAAAGGCTATAGAGAGCAGGAAGAAGAGGAGAAGACGCCATTGCAATGTGGACGTGCGACATCACATGCACATGTCTCAAATAGTGTGTGTGACAAGGAAAATGAGTTGGAATTTTTTTATTGTGCTATGGCACCATGAAGTCATATGTCTGATATTTAAGTACTATGTGTAAGCTCAGTGTTTTTTCCAGCACTCGAGAACCTTATTTTAAAATAGAAAAGACAATGGTTAACTGATTAATACAAAAATACGCACTAATAATGTTTATATCAAAGGGTTTTTACGGAAAACTTGAAATACATTGATTATAAAGAGAGGCTTAACAAGAGCATTAATCAATTTTAGCTATAAACAAAGTGCCTTTTTATAAAGCGAAACTAAATAGGAAATGTGTTTTGTATAAGAATTTCTTTGTTCTGATAAATTTATTATGCATTTCAGTATTTCAGTTATTCTTATTTTTTTGCAATGACGATGTCTTGGTTTTGTTTCTTTGGCTAGAAAAAACATTAATGTTTGGCATGCTGTTTTTATCGTATATGCTCTTTTGCTACTGACTTTTTCCAATAAATGTTACTTCGTAAGTGCAGGATGCGATCCTAGACTTTTGTTACAACCGAGTTGCATATTTGCATAATTTAATGGCGTACTGATAATTCATTCCAACTGAATAAGCAATTTGTGAAGCTGCATTAAAAAAACCAACATGGTGCGTGCAACGTCACACACGCTACGTGCAGCCGTGTGCGTGTGATGCCGCCCATGTGAGTTGCGGTGGCAGGCACCCACAATCCCGAGGCAAGCTGGCGCCCCTGCCTGCCCCTCGGAGCCAGCACATCATGCAAGGCTGGGCCTTGGCCGCAGCATCCTCTTCTCCTCTTTGCCCGTTCTCCAGCAGTTGCTGCAAGCTTCCCCAAGGCGGAAGCTGGCAGTGCCAGTCCATGGAGAGCAATGGAATCCTCCCTCATTGCTGCCACTGCTGCTGCCACTGCCGCACTCAGAACAAGCGCCAGCTCATCGTCCTCTCTGAGCCTGGTGGCGCCAGCACTGGTGGGGGAAAGAGGGACATTCTGAGATCAAATCAGAAGCCGGGATGGCTTTTGCTATTCCGGGTCTGTCCCTGGAAAATTGGGACACTAGGAGGGTATTAAGTTCTGGTGTACTGAGAGAGGGAGAAAAAAAGTTAAGGAACTTGCTAGCGCAAGTTAGGAAGGATAGTAATAAACAATATACCCTCTCCTGCCTCCCTGAACATTCCCACAGATACTAGATACGCCATTGGCCTGATCCAGCAGGATCTTTTTATGTTCTTAAGACCTTATAAGCCAAGATAAATAAGCCTTTCTTGGTCTTTCTCTTTTTGATATGTTAAGAAAGAGATAAAAGTGTAATAGGAAAACTTCAGTAAGTTAAAAGCGATGTTGTGTAATTTTTCTATTACTATTTATGTATTGTTAAAATTGGTTAACTGTAATGAATTGATGTAGCAAGTACTGTGGTTTTTTCCTTTGTTATTGTTGAATTGTAAATAAAGTATTATTCAAAAGAAAAAGAAAAAGAAAGCCAAGAAGGAGAAGGAGGAGGAGACAGAGACGGAGACGGAGACGGAGACGGAGACGGAGACGGAGACGGAGACGGAGAAGGAGAAGGAGAAGGAGAAGGAGAAGAAGAAGAAGAATCATCTAAGTTGCTGTCCATTATAAGCATGCCCTTTATAAAGGGAGCATCTTTTCTTGCTTTTAATTAGGGGGAAATTATGTGATGCTGAAGACATGAGGCTGCCTCTTAATGGATTGGCCCATTGCTGCATCTTTCCAGCTCTAGTTGGCCATAGCTTTGTACGACCCAAGGGAGACAAGGGTCTTTTCCATTCCTTGTTGCTTGAGAGCCAAGGTTTTGCTGAATGTGTTGAAGGGAGATACTTGGGACTTTCTGCAATGCAAGCAGCTGCTCTGGCTACCAGACAACTCTGGGCCAGTCCAGAACACAACATGCGGGAATGATCTTTTCAACACAGTACTGGACATTGGGTTACATTTCATGCTGATATATATGATTGTCATTGACTACTAGGATCATTTGCATGAGAGATGATTGTTGTTTTTTCAAGCGCTGGAGACTTTGCTTCAGTATTCGATATGATTCAGGGAAATCTATCATTTGCAAGGGAGATATTATTCAAGAGTTTATGTTAGCCATGAATTTAGTTCCACTTCTCCTTGACATTGCTCAGGAACCTTTCAGAAAAACCCATTTGTCCACTGATTTCACGATACAGCTCAGCTTCAGCCCCACTCCTCCCAAAGCAAGGGAGGCAGCAGTTAACATTTATTAACAGCAGTTAATAAATAAAAAGAAAGCCTTAATGATACTCCACATCTCCTCCGATGCATTCAATCCTTGTGGACAAGCAACGTGTTTTAAACGTGTTTGTCAAGAAGGACACTGACAAACTGGAACGTGTCCAGAGGAGGGCAACCAAAATGGTCAAAGGCCTGGAAACGATGCCTTATGAGGAACGACTAAGGGAGCTGGGCGTGTTTAGCCTGGAGAAGAGGAGGTTAAGGGGTGATATGATAGCCATGTTCAAATATATAAAAGGATGTCACATAGAGGAGGGAGAAAGGTTGTTTTCTGCTGCTCCAGAGAAGCGGACACGGAGCAATGGATCCAAACTACAAGAAAGAAGATTCCACCTAAACATTAGGAAGAACTTCCTGACAGTAAGAGCTGTTTGATAGTGGAATTTGCTGCCAAGGAGTGTGGTGGAGTCTCCTTCTTTGGAGGTCTTTAAGCAGAGGCTTGACAACCATATGTCAGGAGTGCTCTGATGGTGTTTCCTGCTTGGCAGGGGGTTGGACTCGATGGCCCTTGTGGTCTCTTCCAACTCTATGATTCTATGATTCTATGATTCTATGAAACTGACAAAACAAGAGAACGTGGAACTTCCCAACTGTTATGGCGGTGCAAGCCAGGACTCGTGGGAACTGTTTTCCCAACATTTGCAGAATATGTTTGGTTCTTAACCCGAGGTACCACTGTACTGGACATTGGGTTACATCCTCTGCTGGTATATATGATTGTCATTAACTACTAAGAGAATTTGCATGAGAGATGATTGATTATTGCAGAATATGTTTGACAAATGCTGGAACGGATGGGCTATTGGCCTGATCCAACAAGCTTTTCTTATGAAAGATATTCAGAGCAACATATTTAATTACCAAACCACACCTTAGCAGATAATGTAAACAGCCTTCCCCAACCCAGATCTCTTGGACTAGGACTCCCATCAAGCCTGGTCAACATGGCCAAATGTGGCTAACAATTATGGGATGCGTAGTCCAAAACATCTGGAAGGCACTGAGTTGTGGAAGGCTGAGCTAGAAAGGTTTCATCACAGTGGTGTCTCTCTCTTTTCTAACAGCTACTGATAGCTGACTTTTCTGATTCTCACCAGGACAAATTTTAATATCTTAAGGCGAGAGCCAATATACTTTAAAAAGTTTGTGTGGTCAGTTTATTTCACTGCCAAAATGTCTTATCTGTGAAAATGGCACGTGTCTAACCATTCTGGAAATTCCTTCTCTCTTTTTTTTTTTTTTTTTTGCAAGCACACGTCTTAAGCATGAGGGCCAACATCAGTTGGTGTGCTGGGTTCAAGGATCTTCTTGGCCTGTGAAAGACCTCCTGACATCTCCACTTAAACAAATATTAAACTGAAGAGCCTGCACTGGACTCAATCCTCCTAAACCAGAGAAACTCGAGATGACCATAGTCAAGGATGGTTTTAGAGGTCTCCATCATGACATCGCTTTTTCACCTGAACTCTACAGAAGGACAGAAAGAAAATTTATAACCATGACACTTTGAAGCATAAACTTTATTGCAAGAAGGGATTTAAAAGGGCACATCAGAGTGATTTGCAATGTGGGATAGGGGGTGGGGGTCAGCGTGTCATGAAGAAATAGTCAGAAATCACAAACGCCAAGGAAATTGTGTACAATTGAAACTGAATGTTTTATTAAAACAACTTCAAAATCAAAGTGAGGTGTGTTTTTTTTTCCTTTTCATATTACCTTAACAATGAATTTTATACAATACAGTCTTCAGCTCCTGGCATGAAGGGACTGGGAAAGAAAGGAGAGGCTGGAGGTGGAGACAGGGGGAAAGGAAGAGGTTTATCGAGCTAACAGGATGTGAATGTCTTCCAGAAGAAGTTCTTGCAACCGGCTTTGCGTTCTCTGGGTCCCAGAGCTGGGTTCAAGTTGGCCGATCTCTCCAGCTCCAGCCTCACCTCATCCTGCTCGCCTCCACGGGACAAATCATCTGATTCCAGGGCCTCGTTGTCTGTCTGGCTTGGTTCTGAGAGCAATTCTGCCAGGAAGTACTTGGCCAGTTCCTTTGAGGAAGAGAGAGAGAGGGACTGAGCTCAGTATATATCTTGCTATATGGCATGATTCCTTGCATCTCAGGGCAAATGTAGGTGCAAATGTCTGGCTCCTACCAGATTTCACAGAACCTCTATTCTCAATAACGACGGGACTCAGAGGTGGAGAATACCTTGATTTTGTTTGTTGTTAAAAGGGAATCTTTGCATGAGTCAATACTTGATTACTCCTTTGCAGCTGGCACCGTTACAGGTGCCACATAATATTCATTCTGCATTTGTGAGAAATCAGCACCTACACTTTAAACTCCCTGGCTATTGACAGGTACCTGCACTGTACTCTTTTAACCACCTGCAAAAAAAACATTTTTGTCTGGACAAACCTACCCAGATATTTAGACAGCTGATGCATGTGTGAGTCTGTTTTTACTTCATTTCATTGCCAGTTTTACCTTTTGAATATCTTAAAGAGTTGTTTTAACTGATTTGATTGATAATTTTTTTGCTGCATTCTCTTTGTAAACTGCTTTGAGGTTTTCTTTTACAATCAGTTTTATAAAATAAATGAATGCACTATATCTTTGTCCTTTTGTCCTCCCAGACTGAGATGCTTTATGGTTTACACTTTCGTTTGTTGTTGTTGTTGTTGTTGTTGTTGTTTTCTCTCTTTTTGTTATGTTTGTGTTTTTTGACCAAAAAAAACAATTAACCAATATTGCATATCAGACAAGAGAGTGGCTCATGTCAATAGTTTTTTTGATGATGACCACATGAGCCACTGGGGCAGAAACTGGTTCTGTATCCCTGGGCAATGCCTTCTATTTACATTCATTTCATCTCGGACAAAGGCACAGCTTGAAGAGGACCTAGAATGGCCGTGGGGAATCTTTCACAGCCCGAGGGCCACATGACCTCATGGGAAATGTTCTGGTGGTCACATGCCAGTAGTGGATGGAGCCGAAGACAACAGAGGGCGGAGCAACAGGTGTGAATCTTACATTCGCATGGTAGGCTACACCCCTATCCACACACCTCCATTGAGGCAGGCAAGTTCAAGGAGACATTCTAGTCAGGCAAAGGTGTTCAAGGAGAGCACAAAGCAGAGCTGGGGAGGGGTGTGGTCTGGGAAGAGGGGGTGTGGTCTGGGCTGGATGGAGAGGCCTGGCGGGCCATGTTTGGTCTGCGGTCCAGAGATTCCCCACTCCATCCTTGGAAAGGCCCCTTTCTGCCTGAAACCCTGGAGAGCCATTGCCGTCTCCTGAGCTGGGTGGACCACTGATCTGACTCGTTATAACACAGTTCCTCATGTTCCTAATTGGGAAGGATCATACCTCCATGAGAAAGCATCTGTTTGAGATGATGGAATTTATGGAGTTGGCTGATCTCACCGGAAGAATCCACGACCAGAAAGAAGAGGACTACCAAGAAGATTGGAAGAAATTTAAAGACTATTTGAATAAATATTCTAATATTAAAGCTATGTAACCACTTGAAAGAACCAATCAGGTTTAGGATTAAATTAGATTTAAATGTATAAATAAGAAAATGTACTATAAGAAAGGTAAAGAAATTGGAATATGACTGTAATATTGTTTTATGAAATAATGATATTGGAAACTGCTACATTCAAATTAAGAGAAAATTCAGATGGAGGAGATTAGAGGAAGTCAACTAAAATGTTTATGAAAATGGATTTTAATTAATTGGCTGAGTTTCTTTTTTTCTGTTTAGGTATGTTAAGTTTGTTATTCTTTTTTCTTATTTTTCACTTTTTTATTGTGTTGTTGTTGTTGTGTTGTTGCATATTCTCTTTTTTGTTATGTCTGTTGAAAATTAATAAATATTATGGTTAAAAAAGAGAGAGAGAAAGAAAGCATCTATTTGGCATGCAGATGACCCCAGGTTCAAACCTCTCCAGATAGGTCTGGGAGAAAACCCACCTACACCCTGGGGAGCAACTGCCGGTCCGTGTCAACCATGCTGAACAAGATGGAACAGTGGTCCGACTTCAGTATTAGATTAGATCATATAAGACGGATCCAGAAGCGGCTGCTGAAGAAAATAGCTAAAGCCGTCTCCATGTACAGACACATTTTGCCTCTCAGTACCAGAGGTGAGGTTTTCTTTGGGGGGGGGGGACACAAACAACAGCTGAAAATAGTAAGTAATTTTCTTCTCAGTTTTCCAGGAGCTTCTGGCTGGCAATTGCGGGCAAATGCTGAACTAGGTGAACTTTCGTCAGATCCACCAAGGCAGATCTGAAGATCTCACCTCATACCCTCTCCTATCCCCCCCCCCAATTATTTGCAGACGGAGCTGTGATCTGTACAATAATTGATCCAAGGAAAAGAGGTTGGTTTGGATCTTCCACATGATCACCACCCACAGTAGGACTGGCCCTGAACAGGAGGCCCATCATCTAGAGAGGTTCACCATGTAGCGGATTTTGAGGCCATCACATTTTCTGAAAGAGAAATGTTCGTGGCTTGGGGGTGGAGGGCAGTGCCAGCTCCTGCCATTCCTCACTCCCTTTGGCACCCACTGCCAAATGAAAGGACCCTAGCTCAATGGTACAGCATCTGCTTGGCACACAGAAGGTCCCAGGCTTGATCCCCGTTGTCTCCGCTTAAGGCTGGAAGAAACTCCCCACCTGAAACATGCCTCAGAACCATTGCCACTTAGTGTAGACAATGCTGGGCTAGAGGGACCAAATGGTCTGGCTTCCTGCGGATGCAGCTATTGCAGAAGACAGCATCTAACAAAAGCGGAAGGAAGCAGGAATCTGGATCCACTCAGAATGGTAGGTCACAGCATGTATGAACCAGCTCTTTAAGATGGTGGAGATTTTCAGTGGGAAAGACAGAGAAAATTTAAAAGATTCTCCAGCTATTGGACCAGCACCTTTAAAAAGAGTTACAGTGGTACCTCAGGTTACAGACGCTTCAGGTTACAGACGCTTCAGGATACAGACTCCGCTAATCCAGAAATAGTACCTCGGGTTAAGAACTTTGCTTCAGGATGAGAACAGAAATGGCGCAGTGGTGGCAGCGGGAGGCCCCATTAGCTAAAGTGGTACCTCAGGTTAATAACAGTTTCAGGTTAAGAACGGACCTCCAGAACGAATTAAGTTCTTAACCCAAGGTACCACTGTATTTGCATCTCACTATTGCATTGAGCCATTTTGTGCAGCTCAAACATTTGCTCGGCTCAGTGGTAGAGAGCATGCTTTGCCGGCAAAAGGTCCCAGATTCAAACCCAAACATCTCCAGGTAGCTGGGGAAGACTCCCTGTCTGAAACCCTGGAAAGGTTCTGCCAATCACTGTGGATAATACTGAGCAAGATGGACCAACAGTCAGTGTGAGGCAGCTTTCTTTGTTCCTATGCTTGCCAACACAGTTGGCCCCTGAAACTCTGTGCTCTTACATGGTATTGAAGCCAACTTCCTTTCCCCTCTGCAACATCCCTCTGGTCCCTTTCTTAAGCCTGCAATGTAAACACACTCGCTAGGATGCAAGGCTTCCTTCTGAGTAGCCTTGGTCAGGCTGAGCTGTTGGAGTGATGTTCTTTTCAGCACCACGGAGAGCTCAGCATCAAACAACTCTCTTAGCCCTGGCCAGTTCCCTATTACATAAAAGGACTGGGTGAAAACATAAAAATGCTTTCTGCTGTTAGGAAATTCTGGGGAAGCTTTTCTCTAGTGTTGCATGTGTTTATTTGTGCTTTTGAAATTGATGACAACAATGTGAGGTGGAGAAATTGCAGCGCAGATGCATATGCTCTACCACTGAACTCTTCCCCTGAAAAATAAAACAGATTCCAGTTCTCATGGTCCCGAATTAAGGTCTGGTTTAAAAGGAACATGGGAACCTGCCTTATACTGGGTCAGAACCTGCTGACCCAACTAGCCTACTGTTGGCCACCCTGACCAGTGGCTCTCTGTGGTTTCCAGCAGGAGGCTCTCCCAGCCTTACCTAGAGAGGTTGCCAATTGAGTTTGGGACGTTCTGCATGCAAAGCAGATGTTCTGTCACTGAGCTTTGGCCAAGGATTAAACCACGGAGCATGGCGTGCTTGCACTCTGAGCTACAGGCTTCCCCCTGGTCAGAGTTTAGTCTAAGACACACCCAAACTGTCGAGGAAGTCCTAGGATCTTTGGAATTTGCGTCTCTCAGCCATGTCTCCTAGATGTCTATATCAGCGAGCGGGATGAATTTCGGTTGTGGTGTGGTTGCATCTGAGGCTGGCTTTATGACTGATTTTTTTGAAGTTCACGCTGCTCGTTTACTGCCTTTGTCTTGTGTTCTTAAACACTTGCTACAGCACAAGCTTACGCATATAATCATAGAACTGTAGAATTGGAAGGCCTGGGTCATCTAGCCCCCCACTGAGTGCAAATAGATTTACCCCCAGTAAGTGCATGTAAGGTCGCTTCCAACCCGTTGTCTGCTGAGAGGTCAGTGCTACCTGTGAGACTTAACTCAGTAGTTCCGTGGTGCAGTGGGCTTCATCAAAATGCCAACCTGTATCCCCACCCAGTTAATCCGGATTTACCATTTCTAGGGGAAATCTTATTAAATGAATAAAATAAAATTACCTGTTGCCAAACACCCATTTGGCATATCTTCTGCTGTTCGTATTAGCTCTTTATAGAACTGAGGAGTGGAGCCTCTACGGACAGCGGCAGTCTACCTCTGCATTAAGGGGAAGGAGATCTAGGGTCTGATCCAGCAGCTGCTACTGCTTCGAAGTAGCGATAAGGAAAAGGGATTCTGCACCTGCTCAGAGACGCTCCGGTTTCCTTCAAGCTCTGCTCCCCACGCCCTTTTCTCCCTCCACCCTCCCTCTGATTCCTGGGTCCCTTACCTGTTTCCCCGCCGCTGCGGCCAGCGACTTCTGCAGGAATTGCCGGAGCCTCGGGTCCGAGGGGGCGGCGGCCACGGTGCTCAGCGCCAGGGCGACCGAGATGAGCAGGGCGAGGGCGCACTGGAGGCGGCAGGTCAGCATGCTGGCGAAGCCTGAGAGAGCAGCTCTTTCCCGGGGAAAGCGAGCGGAGAAAGGAGGCGAAGAGCGCACGGGAGCCCGACGGGACGGGGCGAGACGATGAAGTGGCGCTGCTGCTGCTGCGACGTCTCCGCTCCTTGGGATCGCTGCTAAGCTCACGGGGAGAGATCGTGGCTTCTGGGATCTCTACCGACGCCCCCCTTTTATAATGCCTTTTGCTGACGTCAAGGAAGGGGTGTATCAACTCCCCCTCCCCGCAAAAAGAAGCCCGGCGCTTTTTGACGCCCCATTAAGCGCGCGGATCTGTTACCCCCCAAGTGAGGGGGCTGACACGTGTCTGCAGAGGGAGGGCTAAAAGAAGAGGAGGAGGAGGAGGAGGGATGGCGACGCTTGCTCCCACAGGACACGCAACGCGCGCGCGCACACACACGCAACCCCAAATCTCTTCGCTGGCCGCAAAGATGCCCTATTAGCGGAGAATCGGTACACAAAGTTCCCACAGGCGCGCTCGCAAGTCCGAACGCACAGGGGAGATCTTTGGCCTGGAGGAGTGGGCGTCGGGTGGAGGGGAGGGCGAGCAGGGGGACGTTTGCGAATCCCTCCTTCCCTCCCCATGGAGGAATTGGTACTCTCCCGGAGCAGCTGCAAAGGGCAGGAGCTTGCTCCTTCCAGAGAGGGTGGATATGACAGACGTGGAGCCAGGAAACTGACTAGAGACCCGCTCATGAAAACCTCCAGGCGCGCTGCTTCGTTTTTCACGCAGCCGAATGGAAGTCTGGTCGGATCCGCTTCTCCGAATTTGCTCAGGACTGAAGCCTTAAGGCGTCTAGGTAGAGCTTTGGGGGCCAATCCGGAGGGAAGTTCTGCTGCGCACGGTCCACTGAAACGAAGGTGAAGCCGCAGAATTTACCGCCGGATTGGGCCCTCTCCTTCGGATAGATCCAATTTCCCTTGTAACCTCGGGCACAATCGGCTTCTCTTCTTACCCCGTGGGTACACGAGCCCTCTCTTAACTCCGGATTAACGCCTGTGGCCTGAGTGTGTGCCTGGCCGCCTCCTTGCAATCATAGCCGTAAGAGCGTAAGAAGAACTTGCTGGATCAGGCCAGGGGCCCATCTAGTCCAGCATCCTGTTCCTTTCCCAGTTCTACAAGATCCTTTATTGAGGCCAGGTGACCAGAACTGTATATGGCGTTCCAGTTGTGGTGATTGCAGCAGAGATCTTGCAGATTTCCTTCCCTCAAACCACATTCTCTGCCCCTGAGCCACAGCTCTTCACTTTGAAATAAAACAAGTTTCCAGACCTCATGGTTCTGAACCATGGGCTGATTTAATAGGAACTTGGGAAGCTGCCTCATCAGACCATTGGTCCCATCTAGCTCAGTGCTGTCTACACGGACTGGCAGCAGCTCCCCAGAATTATTAGACAAGTTGTCACCCATTGGGAACCTGGAGATGGCAGGGATTGAACCTAAAATCTTCTGCCACTGAGCTATGACCCTTCTCCTGGGGACTGGGGAGCACTGGGCATGAAATGAACTGTCCTAGGCCCAGGAGCCAAAGTCTACTGTTGTTTCCTGGAAGACTTTGACATATTACGGTGATGTTTGGTTCACAAGCACTAATGTGATTTCCCCTGAAACTGCATGGAGGGCAGACCACATAGCTCAACTGAAGGTCTTCCTTGCTGCCAAACCCCACTACTGTTCTTCAGAATCAGTAGGAATCCGTAACATGAGAATTTAATGAAATATTTAGCCTCCTTCCAGCCTCTGTGTGTGTGTCCTTGACATTGCGGGACGAGGAATGAGACACGCAAAACTCTCTCTCTAGCCCTAATGTTGTGGAAGCAGATTGAAAGAACAAGGTCTGGCGTACGGTCTGTGACTGTGTGGAAATTGTGAACTTTTGTACACAACCACAAAAAAACAGCTGCCACTGAGGAGGTGTTGCTGCCAAAGGGTTTCTCTGTGACTGCTTATGAGCTATTTAATGTAGCCATTCATTTATACTTAGGCTCTTTAAATGCTTTTAAGTCACTTTGAGACCTTTTTTTTTTTTTTTGGTCTCTTGTCCATAGCTGTCAACTTACAGATTTGAAAATAAGGGACCAGCAGCCTTGAAAATAAGGGACCTGCAGCCTCACCTGTTCCAGGCACTCCAGTCTTCCTGTCCTCCTGCAGTCTGGTCAAACTCATGCTGGGTAGCTTCGAGAACACTGTCCAACCAACTTTGTAACCAGAGGTTCAACTGAATAGAATCTGAATCACATGCACCACAAGGCCTATGCAGCCTCAACTTAAGATGGCTCCCCGGCCTGGCTTTGCACTGCAAAGTTTGCAGCAGCACGTGCAACAAAATGGCGTCCAGCATTCAAAACCCCCTCAGCTTGCATTAACTAGCCACACACAAGGCATGCAAGCTCCACCCCCAGTCGTTCTTAGACTTCTTATTGGGTGAGCAACACAGCCAAGCAACACAGTTGGAGCCTCCCTCCTCCCTGGCCAGCAGGGAGGGAGGGAGATGAGCTGCTTCCTTTGAAATTTAAGGGACATCATTTAAGGGACATTTAAGGGACATCCATCAATAAGGGACAGCAACGGGACATGGCGCTGGAATAAGGGACTGTCCCTTCAAATAAGGGACAGTTGACAGCTATGCTCTTGTCATGAATAGTTAAACTTTGGAACTTGCAGGAGGCTGTGAGGGCCACCAACCTAGAAGAATTTAAAAGAGGATTAGACAAATTCATGGAGGAGGAGAACACTATCAATGGCGACTAGTCAGGATGTCTATACTCTGCCTCTGAATACCAGTTGCTGGAAATCACAGGAGGAGAGAGGTCTCTTATGCTCAGGTCCTGCTTGTGAGTTTCCCATCAGAGCATCTGTTTGGCCACTGTGAGAACAGGATACTGTGGGATGTGATATATAAGTAGCAGTCAAGTACAACATTCCTTGTTTTCCTAGAGTGGACATGCGGGGGAATCTTTGGTCTTCAGAATCAGTTGAAAACTTCCTGTTTCCTCCTGGGCTGGAGCATCTTTCCTTTGCATGTGACTAGAGGTGGGCATGACCTTACCTTCCTAGGTCACACAAAAGGACAAGGCACGCTGCACACTTCCTCTCTTTGTCTTACTTCATCATTGGAGCAGCTCTTTAGCAAGAGATGCTCTGTTGGCTTCCAGCCAACAGAGGACACTGGGATTATCCCCATATGGGATAGATCCACATGTATATACTTTGTAACTAAGTCTGCCATCAGGGATCCAACTGCGAACTGAAGGTGTGAGTAAAAGTCTTTTATATACTATCCCCAATATTGTTGTGTGTTTATTCTTCTAAGAGGGATAAAAAGGAACTTACCAGGAATATAAAATTCAATACTGAATTGTATATAATAG
Source organism: Podarcis filfolensis (assembly GCF_964270895.1). Taxonomy (NCBI): domain Eukaryota; kingdom Metazoa; phylum Chordata; class Lepidosauria; order Squamata; family Lacertidae; genus Podarcis; species Podarcis filfolensis. The sequence goes on from NC_139608.1 coordinate 3,301,939, forward strand.
TGAGAGGCTTACACAAGCCTGCAACCAGCTATATGCTGTGCATTTAAAACGGGAATGTGAAACTCTGCTAAGTTAAGGAACTTGCTAGCGCAAGTTAGGAAGGATATTGATAAACAATATATCCTCTCCTGCCTCCCTGAACATTCCCACAGATACTAGATACGCCATTGGCATGATCCAGCAGGATCTTTTTATGTTCTTAAGACCTTATAAGCCAAGAAGGAGAAGGAGAAGGAGGAGGAGGAGGAGGAGGAGGAGGAGAAGGAGAAGAAGGAGAAGGAGAAGGAGAAGGAGAAGGAGAAGGAGAAGGAGAAGGAGAAGGAGAAGGAGAAGGAGAAGAATCTAAGTTGCTGTCCATTATAAGCATGCCCTTTATAAAGGGAGCATCTTTTCTTGCTTTTAATTAGGGGGAAATTATGTGATGGTGAAGACATGAGGCTGCCTCTTAATGGATCAGGCCATTGCTGCATCTTTCCAGCTCTAGTTGGCCGTAGCTTTGTACGACCCAAGGGAGACAAGGGTCTTTTCCATTCCTTGTCGCTTGAAAGCCAAGTTTTTGTGAATGTGTTGAAGGGAGATACTTGGGACTTTCTGCAATGCAAGTAGCTGCTCTGGCTACCGGACAACTGTGGGCCAGTCCAGAACGCAACATGCGGGAATGATCTTTTCAACACAGTACAGTGGTACATCGGGTTACATACACTTCAGATTACATATGCTTCAGGTGACAGACTCCGCTAACCCAGAAATAGTACCTTGAGTTAAGAACTTTGCTTCAGGATGAGAACAGAAATTGCGTGGCGGCGGCAGCAGGAGGACCCATTAGCTAAAGTGGTGCTTCAGGTTAAGAACAGTTTCAGGTAAGAACGAACCTCCAGAATGAATTAAGTTCTTAACCCGAGGTACCACTGTACTGGACATTGGGTTACATCCTCTGCTGGTATATATGATTGTCATTAACTACTAGGATAATTTGCATGAGAGATGATTGATTATTGCAAAATGTGTTTGGCAAATGCTGGAACAGATGGGCTATTGGCCTGATCCAACAAGTTTTCTTATGAAAGAGATTCAGTGCAACGTATTTAATTACCAAACCACACCTAAGCAGATAATGTAAACAGTCTTCCCCAACCCAGATCTCCTGGACTAGGACTCCCATCTGTGGGATGTGAAATACAGACCCGTCAAGTACAACATTCCTAGAGTGGACATAAAAGGGAATGTCTGGACCAGCCAGTTGGAACTTCCTGTTTCCTCCTGGACTGGGACAGACTTCCACTGCATGTGCCCAGAGGTGGGTGTGGCCTCACCTGTGTAGGTAACAAAATACCTCAGTGGAGGCAGCCATCTATCTCTCTGACTCTATTCCTCAAAGAAGCAACATCTGCTTAGTGTGAGATGCTCTCTTGGCTTGCAGCCAAGAAAGGACAAAGGGACTATCTCTTTATGGGATAGATTCCGGGTGTATATATTTTGTAACTTAAGTCTGCCTTCTGGGATCCATTTGTGAACAGAATGTGAGTAAACTCTTTTATATACTTTTCTACAAGACTGTGTCATGTCTATTCTTTTTATGAGAGGCTAAAGGTGAAATTACAGGAAACTTATTTTAGAGGCTTATACAAGCCTGGCAAACCTATCCGCTGTGCAAGTTTAAAAGGGGGGATGTTACTCTGCTAAATTGTAGAACTTGTTAACACAAGTTGGAAAGGATATAATTAAACAATATATCCTCTCCTGCCTCCCTGAACATTCCCACACCATTAAGCCTGGTCAACATGGCCAAATGTGGCTAACAATTATGGGATGCATAGTCCAAAACATCGGGAAGGCACTGAGTTGTGGAAGGCTGAGCTAGAAAGGTTTCATCACATTGGTGTCACTCTCTTTCCTAACAGCTACTGATAGCTGACTTTTCTGCTTCTCACCAGAACAAATTTTAATATCTTAAGGTAAGAGCCAATATACTTTAAAAAGTTTGTGTGGCCAGTTTATTTCACTGCCAAAATATTTTATCTGTGAAAATGGTACGTGTCTAACCATTCTGGAATTTTTTATTTTTATTTTTATTATTTTTTGCAGACACACGTCTTAAGCATGAGGGCCATCATCAGTTAGTGTGCTGGGTTCAAGGATGTCCTTGGCCTGTAAAAGACCTCCTGACATCTCCACTTAAACAAATATTAAAGTGAAGAGCCTGCACTGGACTCAATCCTCCTAAAACCAGAGAAACTCGAGATGACCATAGTCAAGGATAGTTTTAGAGGTCTCCATCATGACACCACTTTTTCACCTGAACAAAAGGACAGAAAGAAAATTTATAACCATGACACTTTGAAGCAGGAACTTTTTTGCAAGAAGGGATTAAAAAGGGCACATCAGAGTTGTGGGATGTGAAACACATAGCAGTCAAGTACAACATTCCTAGAGTGAGCAAGCAGCAGGATGCTTTGTACCAGCCAAGAATCTAACTTCCTGTTTCCTGCTGGGCTGGGACAAAACTTCCTTTGCATGCGACTAGACGTGGGAGTGACCTTACCTGTGCAGTTAACAAAACCAAAAGGCACACAGCCCCCCTTCTCTTTCTATTTCTCCCCTTCTCCATCTTGCTTTCAACGTGTCAGCAGAAATGACTGCCTGCCTGCAGTCACTTGGGACTAACTCCCTTATGGGATAGTTCCACATGTGTATATATATATATATATATACTTTAGTAACCTAAGTCTGCCTTCAGGGATCCAACTGTGAACTGAATGAATGTGAGTAAACTACTTTTATACTTTTAACACAAGATTGTCGTGTCTATTCTTTTTAAGAGGGAAAAGAAGGGATCTTACCAGGAATTTTATATTGAGAGGCTCAAACGAGCCTGCAACAAGTTAACCGCTGTGTATTAGAATGGGGGGTGCACTCTGCTAAGTAAAGGGACTTGCTAACACAAGTTAGGAAGGATATTATTTAACGATATATCCTCTCCTGCCTCCCTGAACGTTCCACAAGAGTGACTTGCAATGTGGGGTGGGGCGGGTTGGGGGTCAGTGTGTCATGAAGAAATAGTCAGAAATCACAAACACCAAGGAAATTGTGTACAATTGAAACTGAATGTTTTATTAAAACAACTTCAAAATCAAAGTGAGGTGTTGTTTTTTCCTTTTCATATTACCTTAACAATGAATTTTATACAATACAGTCTTCAGCTCCTGGCATGAAGGGACTGGGAAAGAAAGGAGATGCTGGAGGTGGAGACAGGGGGAAAGGAAGAGGTTTCTCGAGCTAGCAGGCTGTGAATGTCTTCCAGAAGAAGTAATTGCAACCGGCTTTGCGTTCTCTGGGTGCCAGAGCTGGGTTCAAGTTGGCCGATCTCTCCAGCTCCAGCCTCACCTCATCCTGCTCGCCTCCACGGGACAAATCGTCTGATTCCAGGGCCTCGTTGTCCGTCTGGCTTGGTTCTGAGAGCAATTCTGCCAGGAAGTACTTGGCCAGTTCCTTTGAGGAAGAGAGAGAGAGGGACTGAGCTCAGTATATATCTTGCTATATGGCATGATTCCTTGCATCTCAGGGCCACCAGTAGGTGCAAATGTCTGGCTCCTACCAGATTTCACAGAACCTCTATTCTCAATAACGACGGGACTCAGAGGTGGAGAATACCTTGATTTTGTTTGTTTATTATTGGTAAAGGGAATCTTCGCATGAGTCAATACTTGATTGCTCCTTTGCAGCTGGCACCGTTACAGGTGCCACATAATATTCATTCTGCATTTGTGAGAAATCAGCACCTACACTTTACAACTCCCTGCCTATTGACAGGTACCTGCACTGTACTCTTTTAACCACCTGCAAAAAACATTTTTGTCTGGACAAACCTACCCAGATATTTAGACAGCTGATGCATGTGTGAGTCTGTTTTTACTTAATTTCATTGCCAGTTTTACCTTTTGAATATCTTAAAGAGTTGTTTTGACTGATTTGACCGATAATTTTATTGCTTTATTCCCTTTGTAAACTGCTTTGAGGTTTTATAAAATAAATGAATGCACTATATCTTTGTCCTTTTGTCCTCCCAGGCTGAGATGCTTTATGGTTTACACTTTCGTTTGTCATTGGAGAAAATCTTATTAAATGAGTAAAATAAAATAACCTCTCGCCAAACACCCATTTGGGATATCTTCTGCTGTTCGGATTAGCTCTTTATAGAACTGAGGAGTGGAACCTCAATGGACAGCGGCAGTCTACCTCTGCATTAAGGGGAAGCAGGTCTAGGGTCTGATCCAGCAGCTCCTACTGCTTCGAAGTAGTAATAAGGAAAAGGGATTCTGCACCTGCTCAGAGACGCTCCGGTTTCCTTCAAGCTCTGCTCCCCACGCCCTTTTCTCCCTCCACCCTCCCTCTGACTCCTGGGTCCCTTACCTGTTTCCCCGCCGCTGCGGCCAGCGACTTCTGCAGGAATTGCCGGAGCCTCGGGTCCGAGGGGGCGGCGGCCACGGTGCTCAGCGCCAGGGCGACCGAGACGAGCAGGGCGAGGGCGCACTGGAGGCGGCAGGTCAGCATGCTGGCGAAGCCTGAGAGAGCAGCTCTTTCCCGGGGAAAGCGAGCGGAGAAAGGAGGCGAAGAGCGCACGGGAGCCCGACGGGACGGGGCGAGACGATGAAGTGGCGCTGCTGCTGCTGCGACGTCCCTGCTCCTTGGGATCGCTGCTAAGCTCACGGGGGGAGATCGTGGCTTCTGGGATCTCTACCGACGCCCCCCTTTTATAATGCCTTTTGCTGACGTCAAGGAAGGGGTGTATCAACTCCCCCTCCCCGCAAAAAGAAGCCCGGCGCTTTTTGACGCCCCATTAAGCGCGCGGATCTGTTACCCCCAAGTGAGGGGGCTGACACGTGTCTGCAGAGAGAGGGCTAAAAGAAGAGGAGGCGGAGGAGGCATGGAGACGCTTGCTCCCACAGGACACGCAAGGCGCGCCCGCACACACACACACACGCGCAACCCCAAATCTCTTTGCTGGTCGCAAAGATGCGCGGTGGCAAGTCCGAATGCACAGGGGAGAGCTTTGGCCTGGAGGAGTGGGCGTCGGGTGGAGGGGAGGGTGAACAGGGGGACGTTTGCGAATCCCTCCTTCCTTCCCAATGGGGAAGCTGCAAAGGGCAGGAGCTTGCTCCTTCCAGAGAGGGTGGATATGACAGACGTGGAGCCAGGAAACTGACTAGAGACCCGCTCATCAAAACCTGCAGGCGCGCTGCTTCGTTTTTCAGGCAGCCGAATGGAAGTCTGATCGGATTCATTCGGATCCGCTTCTCCGAATTTGCTCAGGACTGAAGCCTTGAGGCGTCTAGGTGGATATTTGGGGGCCAATCCGGAGGGAAGTTCTGCTGCGCAAGATCCACTGAAACGAAGGTGGACCCGCAGAATTTACCGCCGGACTGGGCCCTCTCCTTCGGATAGATCCAATTTCCCTTGTAACCTCGGGCACAATCGGCTTCTCTTTAACCCCGTGGGTACACGAGCCCTCTCTTAACTCCGGATTAACGCCTGTGGCCTGAGTGTGTGCCTGGCCGCCTCCTTGCAACCATAGCCATAAGAGCTTAAGAAGAAGTTGCTGGATCAGGCCAGGGGCCCATCTAGTCCAGCATCCTGTTCCCACAGTAGCCAACCAGACCCTCTTGTGGGAAACAGGATCCGAGTACTAGAGCAATTCTCCCCTCCTGCGGCTTCGCTGCCTCTGACTGTGGAGGCAAGTGCAATCCTGGCTAGGAGCCATCCATAGTCCTCTCCGCCTCCTCCATGATTTTGCCTAATCCTCTTTTCAAGCTATCCAATTTAGTGGCCATCTCTGCCTCCTGCGGGAAGGAGTTGCACAGTTTAACTGCGCCGCATCCAGAACGGTTTCCTTTTATCTGCCCTGAGACAACCCAATGGAAACCTTGTCGGCTTCATTCGGATCCACTTCTCTGAACTTGCTTAGGACTTGAGACTTGGGGAGTCTAGTTGGCGATTTGAGGCCCAATCCAGCGAGATGTTCTGTTGCGCCCGATCCCCTGAAAGGAAGGGGAGCGCCCTCCGCGGGGCCGCAGAATTTACCGCTGGATTGGGCCCCCTGCAGTATCCGCTTCTTTTCTAACTCCGCTTCCGCAGATTCACAAGATCACAGATTTGTTTTAACTCGGAACTATCTCCTATGGCGCGATTGTGTCCGTGGCTGCGCTCTTGCAATCGTAGCTGCAGGTTAAAACGCTTCCTGTCGCGTTTATTCCTCTTATTTTCTTTTATTTATTGCCTTTAAATCCCAGCTTTTCCTCCAAGGAGCTCAGGGTGGCGCGCACGGTTTCCCCCCTCCTCATTTAATCCCCTGAGAGGCAAGCGAGACTGAGAGGCTGTGACGGGCACCCAAAGTGAGCTTCGTGGCCGTGTGGGGATTTGAACCCGAGTCTCCGGGGTCCTAGTCCACACTCTGACCACTAGACCACACTGTTTCTCTAATGGGGTTCAGTGGGATGGACTCCCTGGGGTCAGGGTGCAGACAGGATGACAACTTCAGGCTGAGATCCTGAATATATTTCAGGATCCTCTCCTGAACAGTGAAACTAACTTCCGAGGAAGCATCCTCAAGATCGACCCAAGACTCAGTACGGATCGAGGGAATACGGTTTTCGCCTCTAGCCTTCTTCCAGGAGGATCGTATTTATTCGGTGGTTAAGTCCTGCGAAATTCAGGAAAACTTCTCGCTGCAAAATAAACGTGTCCAGAAATTACAGCCTAAATACCGTGTCCAGTTCTGGGCATCACAATTTAAGGAGGCCATGGACAAGCTGGAAGGTGTGCAGAGAAGGGCGACCAAGATGATCAAGGGGCTGGAAACCAGGCCTGATGAGGAACGGTTGAAGGAGCTGGGTATGTTTAGCCTGCAAAGGAGGAGACCGAGAGGAGATAAGATAGCCAGCTTCAAATATCTCAAGGGCTGTCACATGGAAGAGGGAACAAGCTTGTTTTCTCCTGCTCTGGAGGGTAGGACTCGAACTCATGGCTTCAAGTAACAAGAAAGGAGATACAGACTAAACGTAAGCGGGAAAAGTAAGAGTTGTTTGACAGCAGAACAGTCTCCCTCGGGAGATTGTGGATTCTCCTTCCTGGGAGGTTTTTAAGCAGAAGTTGGATGGCCATCTGTCAGGGAAGCTTCAGATGAGATTCCTGCTTTGCAGGGGGTTGGACTGGATGACCCTCGGGGTCCCTTCCAACTCTACAGTTCTAAGATTCTATGATTCTAATGTCAGCTTAGTAGTGTGGAATAGGGACATAGGAACCTGCTTTACATTGACTCAGACCAAGTGTTGCCTACTCTGGCCGGCAGCAGCTCTCCAAGACTTGGGGGGGCGGGGGTGGTATTCCCAGCTTTACACAGAAATGTAGCCAAGGATTTAACCTGGGACCTTCTGCACGCCAAGCAGGTGTCCTGTCCACTAAGCTATGGCTTTAAAGGGGCGTGGAGGGGTGTAGCAGATCTACACCCGAGTTTTCGTCCCTTTCACTCCGTCGACTAAACCGGAATAAGGGGCGCCCCTGCGTTCTCTGAAGCCGGCTGGAAAACTAAGCGCGCTGAGCGTGTGGAATCCCTGGTCTCAAAGAATATACTAGATTATACAAGACACTAGACCTCAAGGACACCCATGGGAGATGAATGTCGAGCGGATAAAAGGAAGTGTTCTCCATGCGGTGCATAATCAAACTACGGAACTCACTGCCACAGGAGGCTGGATGGCTTTAAAAGAGGATCAGCCAAATTCATTGAGGGGGAGAGGGCTATTGATGGCTACTAGCCATGATGGCTTTGCTATATTGTTATTCCCAAATATTGAGGCTGCAGTGCCAGAAGCCCACTTACGTGGGAGTGAGCCTTACCTCTGAGTAAACATGCCTCTGTGGTAGGGCTACATACCCAAGTTGCTTAGGGTCGCATACCCTGCAGTCCCATATAGGCTTACTTGGGAGTTGGGAGAGGGGAAAATTACTCCCGAGTAAAATGCAGCCATGGACACAGCAATACGTCAACTCACATAACTGGGACTTTAGTTGGATCGCGCCCATCGGTTATAAAAAAAAAGTAATCTCGTCGGAGCCCCCCCCCCCCCGCTAATCGATCCTCTCCATCGATCCCTCTCTTTTCTTGAATCGATAAGGAACTGGCTAAGGGGCGGGGGTCGCGGATCAATTCACCTGTCTTCTCCAGAATATTAAAAGCCACCCCACTGTTCACAACTCCCTGCCTGTTCTTATAAAGTTTTGGCTTGCTGAGGCCCCGATCCACTGCAGTGCCCGTCCCTTATGCACGCTTACTCAGAAGAAAATTCCACACAGCTCAGTCTTCAACCGTCCTACTCTCTAAGTAAGCAACAGATGGAAAGCTCTTCAATCTGAGCAGGCTGAAAGCAAAGAGGAAGGTCACCGTATCTTCCGCCATAGAGCTTCTGTATGCTGATGACAACGTAGTGTGCGCACGCTCAGAGGATGACCTCCAAACCACCCTAAATATCTTTGCAGAAGCTTACGAAAAGCTTGGCCTATCACTCAACATCCAAAAAACCAAAGTGCTGCACCAACAAGTACAAAATAACCCCTCTGCAGCGCCACAAATCCAACTCAATGGCGTAACGTTGGAAAATGTCGATCACTTCTTCTACCTAGGCAGTTATCTTTCCACAAGGGCTGACACTGATGCCAAAATCCAGCATCGCCTGAGCTCTGGGAGTACTGCTTTCTTCCGATTGAAGTGCAGAGTGTTTGAGGACCGGGACATTCACAGGGAAACCAAAATGCTTGTTTACAAAGCTATTGTACTTCCAACCTAACTGTATGCCTGTGAAACATGGATCACTTATAAACATGGATCATCTCCAACTCCTGGAAAGATTTCAGCAACGGTGTCCCCGAAATTTTTTACGCATCACTTGGGAAGACAGGCGAACTAATATTAGTGTACTGGAAGAAGCAAAGATCACCAGCGTTGAAGCAATGATTCTTCAACATCAACTTTGTTGGACTGGTCATGTTGTGCGGATGCCTGATGATCGTCTTCCAAAGCAACCACTCTATTCCCAACTTAAAAATGGAAAGCGTAATGCTGGTGGTCAACAAAAGAGGTTTAAAGACTGTCTCAAGGCACATCTAATAAAATGTAGTATAAAGGCTGACAACCGGGAAACACTGGCCTGCGAGCGCTCCAGTTGGAGAACAGCCTTGACCAAAGGTGTCATGGGCTTTGAAGATGCCTAAACTCAGCATGAAAGGGAGAAACATGCTAAGAGGAAGGCACGCGTGGCAAACCCTCACCATGATTAACTCCCGCCCGGGAACCAATGTCCCCACTGTGGAAGGAAGTGGGGATCCAGAATTGGCCTCCACAGTCACTTATGGACTCATTGTTAAAACCGTGTTTGTGGAAGACAAGCTTACTCGGCTACGAGGGATCGTCAAAGAAGAAGAAAGAAGAAGCAATCTGAGCATTTTCAGCCTCCGTCCGCCAGGTGGCCATTCGAAGGGGATTACTCTGGAGAAAACAGATGGATCGTCTCAGCAAGAGGAAACTTAAAACTGAAAAATCCTCCCCCAAGTAGGAGAAACGGTCACAGGCGCTGGGTTTCACATTTATGGGATTTTATTACTATTGTTAATATTATCGACCCTCACCTGTTTACGTTCCACCTTTGTCTATTCTATCTAGCGCCAGATTCCAAACCCTCTATTTTATGTCGGAAACGACATTCTAAATTTCTTGCGCTGTTTGTTTGCTTTTCTTCTCCCCTCATCTTTTTAGTCAATTTGTCCTAGATCTCAGCCACTTATTCGAAAGTAACCCGCCCGCCTTGAAATCCACGTGTCATTCCCTGAGTAGGAGGATTGCAACCTAAAGCGGCACAAATAAACATATTCAGTTGCAAAAAAATTAAAATTTAAATTTAAAAAAACAACAACACCACAGGATAATTTCCCTCCGGATTCAAATGGATGCGCACCTCAGGCACCGGACTTTTTACTTTGCTCAAAGGAGAATTTGGGCAAATTTGATCCCGGATGATTATTTTAAGGTGCCTGGAAGGAGCAGCTGTGCTCTTTTTCTCCCTTTGAAGGGGCTGCGTCCAGGGCCCCTCCAGTCCGGCGGCTTTCCCTCGGGGATATTCTGCAACCCGTCATGCATTGCGGGGGTTGGACTAGATGACCCTTGGGGTCTCTTCCAACTTACGGTTCTGTGCTTCCAGAGGCGCGGACCGCCCACACGTGAATGCGCTTTGTTAGACCTCCCGCAATGCTCCCTCGGGAGTCCTCGCACGACTGCTGTCCGCAGGGGGCGTTCTTGTGCTATACCCGCAACAAAAGCGGGACCAAAAAACCCCCCAAACCCTGTGATCGTTTGTAGGATAAAAAAAGTTAAAGGCAGGAAGCTCTGGGGGATCCTCCAGTCGAAAGGGAAACAGATAGTCCACCCCAAAAGGTTTCTAGGTGCAAAAGGGTCTCAAAAGCAGGACTGCGTGTAACCGCTCCGATAACATCAGGGCACAAATCATCATGAATCTGCAACAACAAGGATGCTTGAAGGGGGTACTGAAGCCACAACATACTAATAGCACAATCCTATGCATGCTTACAAGGGACGCAGGTGGCGCTGTGGGTTAAACCACAGAGCCTAGGACTTGCCGATCAGAAGGTCGGCGGTTCAAATCCCCGCGACGGGGTGAGCTCCCGTTGCTCGGTCCCTGCTCCTGCCAACCTAGAAGTTCGAAAGCACGTCAAAGTGCAAGTAAATAAATAGGTACCGCTCTGGCGGGAAGGTAAATGGCGTTTCTGTGCACTGCTCTGAATCGCCAGAAGCGGCTTAGTCATGCTGGCCACAGGACCCGGAAGCTGTACGCCGGCTCCCTCGGCCAATAAAGCGAGATGAGCACCGCAATCCCAGAGTCGTCCGCGACTGGACCTAATGGTCAGGGGTCCCTTTACATTTACCTTTATGCATGCTTACACAGAGGTATGTATGTATGTATGTATGTATGTATTTATACATACACCACCCATCTGGCTGGGTCTCCCCAGCCACTAGGAAGATGCTATTGAGTTCAGTAGGGCTTACTCTCAGACAAGACTGTCTAGGAGTGCAACCCCAAGCCGCCATTATTTTCTTTTTTTTCTTTTTTTTATAATAATATTTTATTAGGTTTAATGATAAAAAAATACAACCAAGCCTACAACAATAAAAACACAAAAAAAATATAAGACACTACAATACAATCTTTCACAATACATAAAATACAAACATTTAACCTAACAAGGGGGGGAAAAGAAAAAAAAAGGATAGAAAAAACCATCAACACACAGCAAATAGAATAGGGCAAACACAAATCACTCTTTTCTAGTTATTCATCTTTGATTAACTTATTTTCCTGACTTCCTCACACCTCCCTTTTTTGTATCCCTCTTTAACAATTAGTTCAGCAAATTCATATCCTACTAGTTTGTCCATAAATATTTTACCTCTCAAATTTATAGTTTCAAATTTTTATCTCTTGTTACTAGAACCCCTTCATTTTATTTCACTGTCATCCACATTCATACATTTTACAATACTTCTGTAAATAAATTTTAAATTTCCGCCAATCTTCTTCCACCAACTCTTCTCCCTGGTCTCGGATTCTGCCAGTCATCTCAACCATTTCCATATAGTCAATTACTTGCATCTGCCATTCTTCCAAGGTGGGTAGATCTTGCGTCTTCCAATGCTTCGCGATGAGTATTCTTGCTGCTGCTGTAGCATACATAAAGAAAGTTCTGTCCTTCTTTGGCACCAATTGTCCTTCTTTGGCACCAATTGGCCAACTATGCCCAGGAGAAAGGCCTCTGGTTTCTTCACGAAAGTGCATTTAAGCACCTATTTCATTTCATTATAAATCATTTCCCAGAAAGCCGCCATCATTTTCTAAGCATGCTACTTGACATGTGATACAATTTGTGAATAAACATGTTTAGGATAAGTGAGCAAGAGAATCATAGACCTATAGAGTTGGAAATAATAATAATAATAATAATAATAATAATAATAATAATAATAATAATAATATATTATTTATACCCCGCCCAGCCACTCTGGGCAGCTCCCAATCGGGTGTTAAAAACAATACAGCATTAAATATTAAAAACTTCCCTAAGCAGGGCTGCCTTCAGATGTCTTTGAAGTTTGTGTTTCAAGTTTCTTGCCAGGACCTCAAAGGTCTTCTATTCCAACCCCTCCATAACTCTATTTAGCTGTGCAGAAAGCTAAATCGAACAAAATGTCTCTTGAAATATATCTTCCATTGGTCTCATAGCCTTGCCCCTGCTTTTTGTTGTTGTTGTTTAGTCGTTTAGTCGTGTCCGACTCTTCGTGACCCCCTGGACCAGAGTACGCCAGGCACTCCTGTCTTCCACTGCCTCCCACAGTTTGTTCAAACTCATGCTGGTAGCTTCGAGAACACTGTCCCACCATCTCGTCCTCTGTCGTCCCCTTCTCCTTGTGCCCTCCATCTTTCCCAACATCAGGGTCTTTTCCAGGGAGTCTTCTCTTCTCAGGAGGTGGCCAAAGTCTTGGAGCCTCAGCTTCAGGATCTGTCCTTCCAGTGAGCACTCAGGGCTGATTTCCTTCAGAATGAAGCTACCAGCCTGAGTTTGACCAAACTGCGGGAGGCAGTGGAAGACAGGAGGGCCTGGCGTGCTCTGGTCCAGGGGGTCACGAAGAGTTGGACACGACTAAACAACAACAACAAGAACATGGTGGCTTATCTGTGCTGGGTTTCAAGCTGCAAATGACATTTCTTAAAGCCATTGCTCTCGAATACATATATTATCAAGACTTATCATTTTCTCCTTTCTTAGGCTGCTTGCTTTCAGTTGCACATTATTATTCATCGATCTAAGAGTTCTGTTTTCCCAGAAATGTCAATACCCATCCAATACTGCCATATGCCCATGCGCTAATATTTGCCTAAGGATCTATTCCGATTTGCATCTTTCATTAAGCAATTGGAAGCTGGCGGGTCTTATGATTAGCCAAATTGCATGTGAAATCAGCTCAGGGCATATGGCCCTAAAACAACGGATCTTTATTAAGCAAGGAGTATTTTTGCCTCGCTCCGTTCAAGCCACGCACTCATAAATGCCTGGCTGGATAATGAATTGCGAATACAGGAAATGAAATAGACATAGTTGGATCAATAACATATTCGTCCTGATTCATAAACCAGTTATCCTGAATCAAAGCATTCTGGGAGTTAGAGAGTGTCCAGGAAACTCCGGATGGTGCTAACAGAGAGATGTCATAAAGGGCTGACACTACGATGCTGCTACAATTGAAGACCGTCAATATATCAGGTGGTGCTTCTTTTAAAGCCTTTTTTTATTATGCATAACTTATTGGATACAGCTAAAATTATGGAGATATAGGCCTTCAGTAGAAAAGAGAAGTCAAGCATGGAATTATTTCAAGGCCGTTTAAATACATACAAAGGTATGACACTTTGGCCTCATTTTAACTGTGGCTAACTCTGACATCACCTTGCCAACACAGGTCCATATAGTTAAAGCTATGGTTTTCCCAGTAGTGATGTATGGAAGTGAGAGCTGGACCATAAAGAAGGCTGATTGCCAAAGAATTGATGCTTTTGAATTATGGTGTTGAAGGAGACTCTTGAGAGTCCCATGGACTGCAAGAAGATCCAACCGATCCATTCTGAAGGAAATCAGCCCTGAGTGCTCACTGGAAGGACAGATCCTGAAGCTGAGACTCCAGTACTTTGGCCACCTCATGAGAAGAGAAGACTCCCTGGAAAAGAACCTGATGTTGGGAAAGGACAAGGAGAAGGGGACGACAGAGGACGAGATGGTGGGACAGTGTTCTCGAAGCTACCAGCATGAGTCTGACCAAACTGCGGGAGGCAGTGGAAGACAGGAGTGCCTGGCGTGCTCTGGTCCAGGGGGTCACAAAGAGGCGGACACGACTAAACGACGAAACAACAACAACAAACTCCTGCTTGAGTGACTAATGTGTTGATTGTTGAAACTGTAGTCAAATGTTGACATTGAATACAAATTGTGGCGTGTGATAATGTGTCTGAGAGACCAGGGTTCAAGTCCCCTCTGAGCCGTGAAGCTCACTGGGCGGACCTTGGGCATCGGTGACTGTCTTCGCTCACCATTGCCTACCTCACAGGGTTGTTGTGAGGATTAAGTGAGTAAGAGAAGAACCATGTACACCACTTTGAGCACCTTGGAGAGAAAAAGGCAAGATATGAACGCAATGGGATGCGGGTGGCGCTGTGGGTTAAACCACAGAGACTAGGACTTGCCAATCAGAAGGTCGGCGGTTCGAATCCCCGCAACGGGGTGAGCTTCCGTTGCTCGGTCCCAGCTCCTGCCAACCTAGCAGTTCAAAAGCACAAAGTGCAAGTAGATAAATAGGTACCGCTCCAACGGGAAGGTAAACAGTGTTTCCGTGTGCTGCTCTGGTTCGCCAGAAGCGGCCCAGTCATGCTGGCCACATGACCCGGAAGCTGTACGCCGGCTCCCTCGGCCAGCAAAGCGAGATGAGTGCCGCAACCCCAGAGTCGGTCACGACTGGACCTAACGGTCAGGGGTCCCTTTACCTTTACCTATGAACGCAATATATAAATAAATAAGGCAAGAGCCAGTGGATCTCTGGTTGAACCAGGAGGTTCCTGGCTTAGCCAACCTCAGTGGGTGTTAAATCCCAAAATCCAGTTCAGCCAGAGATACAGCAACTTAAGTCTTTTGATTTAGGCATAAACCAGCAGATCTTAAGCAAGTGTAACCCCTGGAAAAGGAGTGTTCCAGGGAGTGGGAACCAGGGGGGGGGGGCTTAGCCAAGATCCTAAACCTGCTCATCTTGGTCACACGACTTGGGAACCTAAGTTAAGTCAGAAAAACAGACGGTGTGATTAAAAACTCTAATTTAAAGGTCTCTTTTCCCTCTTTCATTCAATTCCCATCATCCCTAGCTAACAGGACCAGTGGTCAGGGATGATGGGAATTGTCGTCCCAACCATCTGGAGGGCCGGAGTTTGTCTATGCCTGGGCTGGACCAAACATTCCCTTGCATGCCCACTCTAGCAAAATAAGGAATGTTGTACTTGACTGCTCTTAGTAGATTACATCCCACATCATTTTTCCTTAATGTGATCTATGAATCAATTGCAAGATTTTTGCCTGTGCACACTGCACACTCACTCTCTGAATGGATGTGCAGAGACAGTGGAAGTTGGGACAACGTGCTGAGTTGGGGAGGCAGCGTGCATTTCTTCCTCTCCATGGGATGGGACTGACTGGCGAGTTGCTGTTCCCGATCCAGCCCACTGTTTTCATTTTACTTCGCATATAGCTTTGCAGGAACACAGTCTTCAGTATGAGCTCCCAGGGAATTCATCCCCTCGGGGGATGATTGAAATATTAGAGCCTGCCTACACATATGGTAATTCTGCAAAAAAACTGCCATAAAACTCGCATGTGACTGACAATATCTGATGTGGGGCTTTGTGCAGCGGTGTGACCACACAGGAATTGTGGCTTCTTGCTTGGACTGTTCTTAAAGATGGGGAGGGAAAGAACTGCTATCAAATGGCTACTAGCCATGGATGGAGGCAACCACGCTTCTGAAGGCCAGCTGCTGGGACATAGCTGTCAAGCGTCCCTTATTTGGCGGGACAGTCCCTTATCCCAGCGCCATGTCCCGCTGCTGTCCCTTATTGATGGATGTCCCTTAAACTTCCCAGGTTTCAAAGGAAGCAGCTCCTCTCCCTTCCTCCCTGCTGGCCAGGGAGGAGGGAGGCTCCAACTGTGTTGCTTGGCTGCCCGGCCCGCCCCCCTCTGGTCTCCTCTCACCAGCCTCGGCCCCCGGGAGCCCCTCCCCGCCAAGACTGGCGGGAGCCTCTGGCCCTTCCGCCGCCATCCTCCTTGCGGCCGCCAAACTGAGCGTCTCTGCCTGGGGCCTCCCCTCTGCCCATCGCCACCGCTCCCACTAGGCCGTACTGTGGCTGTGCCACCGAAGGACCCGGATGAGATGGGCAGCCTGGCGTGGCCTATGAATTGCTGAGGAGCCTTGAGAGGACAGCGAGGGCAACCATAGAGAAAGCAGTTCAGAGAGAGGAGGAAGAGGAGGAGGAGGTGCGGGCAGGTGTTCCAAGGGCTACAAGGGAAGGACCACAAGCGCTTCTCCCATAGATTTGTAGTGGTAGACTAGCATAGATGGTCTGATTTGCGGGTTTACTTCGGGCGCTAATCCCTCCCCCTTCCTCCCGCCCCACCTGGTGGAATTGAGAGCTGCAGATGGAGCACGAGAGAAAAGATACAGAACTGCAGCAGCATCTTCGTAGCTTGGACTTCGTTTTGCATGAAAAGTGGTTGCTGCTTGTAGTTATTTAATTGCAGTGTTTCATCGGCTGGTGTCTTGAGCAGCAACCTCTGGAAATGAAGGGCTAAAAACTGGCGCTGCTCTCCAAAATTACCTGGTCCCTTTTAACTGGTTGACTAAAATCCCTTATTTTCAAGGCTGCTGGTCCCTTATTTTCAAATCTGTAAGTTGACAGCTATGTGCTGGAAGCTACAGAAGGGGATCTCGCACTCAGGTCCTGCTTGCAGACTTCTCAAGAGGCACCTGTTGTGTCTTTGAGGAGCATATAATCTCCGGGAGCCTGAGCAAGAGAAATGCATTGAACTACTTCAAGATAGGGAAGATAACTTGGAAGCAGAGCCAGCGTCAAGAGCTGGGGGACTCTCGTGGGAGACTGGTGGCGGTGGAGGCGGAGAGACACAGCATGCTCCTCATCAGCCCTGAAGCCCTGGTCCAGGAAGCCAGCGACTCCAGGAGTTGTGCGTTCTATCAAGGCACTAATTGGATCATCACACACCAGCTCCACACACAACACATATCCAATATAATCCAGACAATCAACTCTCTCCATGCAGGGAGCTCAGCGGGGCCTGTTTCCTTTGCAAAGCAAGAGACAAATTCAAAGGAAAAAGCTCTCCGTTCTTTCACTTCTGAGTAATCTTCCCTTGCTCTTCCTGCCAGCCTCTGATGTGACACACACACTCACACCGCTTGACCTTTGTGTGGATTTTGGAGAGGCAGGAGAGAGTGAAAACACTGAGGGGTACTCAAATTGAATGGCAAACTGGACATGAGCCGGCAGTGAAGTACAATGCCAGAAAAGGCCAGTGTCATCTTTATTCCATTGTTATGAGTTTCTGGGTGCCTTGTCTCCCCTAAATTCCAGGGTGTTGTTGTTTAATCAGTGCCCAGAGTGTTAAAATGGGCTGCCAGATCCTGGATTTAGCAAAGTGATAAAATACAGGCCAAACTAGTTCAGGACATCACCTGTGATGGCCTAGGATTCGGACTCAGAGGCTGAACCTGAGGAATCCCAGCCTGCACAGGAGTCCCCGCCTCCAGAACCAGCTGAGCCGGGGCTGGGGCTTGAGCCTGAAGGGTCCTCACCTGTGGTGGATCCTCAGGTGCAGCCACCAGCTGAGTCTGCTCTGGCTACTGAGGTGATGGAGGACCCATTGCCTGCAGGTGCTCCACTCTCAGCCCCGTCAGAGGAAGCTGAGGTTGCCTCTGGGTCCGGTCACCCTCCAGCCTCTCCTGAGCTGCAGAGGCTCAGGGCAGAAAGGCGGAGGGAACTAAGTTCCTGCAGGAGGAGGGCTCGCCTCCAGGCCAGGAGAAGCAAATCACCTGTGGATCGGGGCCGCCCTATGCCTTGGGGCAGATAAAAGCCAGCCAGCCCCAGTCCCAAGTTGCGGGAGCAACATTCTTGGTAGCCTGTTCCTACCTGCACCCTGTCCTGCTCTTCTGCCAGAGTTCCTGACCTCACCTGACTCCCTGCCTTGGACCCAGCCTCAGCTTTAACGGACAGTCTCCTTACTGCACCCTCGACCTCGGACTGGACTTGGACCTTGCCGCACGGTTAACCCTCAGGACCAGCTCATCGCCTGGGAGAGGAGCCATTATGGAGAGCAAAAGAGGGCGATGGGCAGCTAACAAAGCAAATACTCTGTGCCAGATGGCTGGTGGGTGTGAGCCCCTCCTTCAACAGAGAGATAGTGAGCAGGGGCAAAGCAGAACCTTAGGATTGAGGTTGGGAATGATGTGGGCTGGAGGGAAAATAGTTGCAGGCTATCAGCATCAGCAAGCTGGAGAGAAAAGTGGCAATCTGTTAAAGACGGCAAGATGAGCAGAGGGGCAGAAGGGCATGGCTGATTTCTGCTGGCATCCAAAACTGTAGCCTACAATGGGAGAAGCAAGACCCTTTTGGAGTGTTGATGCTGTGAGCCCCTTCGTCATAGGCTCAGGTTGTATATATGTGTAAATAAACCATATATCATAAAGACACCACAGTCTCTGCTGGGTCTCATTTCCTAAGGAAACACGAACCCTGGAAACATCGACCCATGGAACCTTGCATCTCTCAGAGACTGGGGTGATGTGGAAGAATACTGGGTTCACTGGGCTGCGAATTCAAACTGAAGATGGAGAGCACTTAGAACTTGGACTCGCTATCCCTGAATGCCTTGATCTCCAGCTTCTCACAGACTCAGCCAAAATATTTTTAAGGCTACACAAATGCACACACACAAGCACCCCCTTTTAATGCATGTTTGTGGGGATCCAAGTCCTTGTTAAGTAATCAGGACACCTGAAAATCCCTGAAGTCTGTCCACGAGGTTATCAGCCTTCAAGGTTTGTACTGGTTTATAGCAGAGTTGAAAGACTGTGAGCTGGGGCAATCTGGAGTGACCCTGTCCATCCACCATCCACACGTAACTAGCATTGCTTATATGCCTGTTGTCTTTGTCCATGGAGTTTTCTTGGCAGGGATACTGGAGTGGCTTGCCGGTTCCTGCTCCAGGTGGATCACGTTTGGTCAAAACTCTCCACTATGACCTGTCCATCTTGGATGCCCTGCATGGCATAGTTCATAGCTTCTCTGAGTTATTCAAGCCCCTTCGCCATGTCAAGGCAGTGATCCATGAAGGGGAAACTTAGACAGCATCTTAAAAGGCAGAGACATCACCTTACCAACAAAGGTCCGTATAGTTAAAGCTATGGTTTTCCCAGTAGTGATGTATGGAAGTGAGAGCTGGACCATAAAGAAGGCTGGTCGCCGAAGAATTAATGCTTTTGAATTATGGTGCTGGAGGAGACACTTGAGAGTCCCATGGACTGCAAGAAGATCAAACCTATCCATTCTTAAGTAAATCAGCCCTGAGTGCTCACTGGAAGGACAGATCCTGAAGCTGGGGCTCCAGTACTTTGGCCACCTCATGAGAAGAGAAGACTCCCTGGAAAAGACCCTGATGTTGGGAAAGAGAAGGGGACGACAGAGGACGAGATGGTGGGATGGCGTTCTCGAAGCTACCAGCATGAGTTTGACCAAACTGCAGGAGGCAGTGGAAGACAGAACAAATAGCAGAGTTGAAAGACTGTGAGCTGGGGCTACCTGGCGTGACCCTGTCCATCCACCTGCCATCCTGTTACATTCACACATCACTAGCATTGCTTAAAACAGGAAAGGAAAAACTCCCAAGCTCCACTCCTTCACCTTCCTTGCCCTTTCTCCCTTTACTTACAGTCTCTTCATATTTACAAGGCTGGTCCCGAATTCTAAACCTACATGGTGGGAGCTGGTTTCATGGCTGCATCCTGCAGGAGAGGGGTGGGGAAGAGGAAAGGGAGGAGCTTGAGAGTTTGACAGGGAACTCCCTACCTGGAGAAACCGGACTGGCTCCCTCTTTGTGGTCCTTCTGCCAGCAGGTGAAGAACTTCTTGTTCCAACAGGCTCTTAATGGAAGGGCTGGGCAGTTCATATTTCATATTGTTCATAGATTGTTCATGTTTCATATAGTTTGAATTCTATACAACAGCAGCAGCAACATTTGCATACTGCCCTTCATCTATAGATCTCAGGGCAGTTCACAGCATAAGAATAAAATATATTTAACAGTTTTTTTAAAAAAAAAATGATTGGTTTTTATGTTTGAACCTGTTCCTGTTTTACCTGTAAGCCACCTTGGTTTCCTGTTAGGAAGGTAAAGGTAAAGGTAAAGGAACCCCTGACCATTAGGTCCAGTCACGGACGGCTCTGGAATTGCAGTGCTCATCTCACTTTACTGGCCGAGGGAGCCGGCGTACAGCTTCCGGGTCATGTGGCTGGCATGACTAAGCCGCTTCTGGCGAACCAGAGCAGCGCACGGAAACGCCGTTTACCTTCCCGCCGGAGTGGTACCTATTTATCTACTTGCACTTTTACGTGCTTTCGAACTGCTAGGTTGGCAGGAGCAGGGACCGAGCAACGGGAGCTCACCCCGTCGCGGGGATTCGAACCGCTGACCTTCTGATCTGCAAGTCCTAGGCTCTGTGGTTTAACCCACAGCGCCACCCGCGTCCCATGTTAGGAAGAAAGGCTGCTTATAAATAAATGTATAATTAATGTGGGCAACCCACTCAGATGGGTGGGGTATAAATAAATTATTATTATTATTAAAGAATCTATTAATTTCAACTCTGCCTCTGCTGAGTGGAGGCAGGCAAGGTTGCTTAGATCCAACGAAAGATGGGTGCAATAGCACTCAGGTTGAAAGGCCAAACAACAGACGATGTTAATCACATATTTTATTTGTCCTCACAACAACCCTTTGAGGTAGGTTGGACAGAAAGGTGGTGCCTGGCCCCAAGGTCACACAGTGAGCTTTGATGCGAAGTGGGGATTTGAACCCTGGTCTCTCATGTCCTAGTCTGATGCTCTAACTGTTACACCATACTGCTTCTCTCTTCAATGCCTGCTTTGTCTTCCACAAATTTCCAACCCAGGGAATGGATTGTGCTGGCTGCCTCTGGTTTAAAGAGGAGGGACATCTCTGCACGCTATGCAGCCTCTCTCTGTAATTTTGGAACTGCAGCATGTTTTCAAAAATGGATACAGTTCCATCTGGCGGATTTAGGAAGACATTGCACTCCAGTAGGGTGCCAGATCCAAGATGCCTGAAGCCAAGGTGAGCTGAAACACATTCATTGCATCTCCCCAATATCTCCTCTGCAAGTTTTTATGGCAACCATTCCTCTGCTGTTCTCTGGATCTGCAAATACTTTACATTAAAAAGAGAGAGAGAGGAGGGATGATTGTGAGTGAAGGGGGCAAGCCACCCAAGAAAGATAATTGCAAAACCAGGGCAGGGCTGTGGTCTTTGACTTTCTTAGCCACACTGAGCACCATTTGGTAGAAAGGCAGACTGCGCTTGGCAAAATGTGTACAGAAGCCAGAAATTGGTAATTGAACAGGTGATGTGTAGGGAGAAGGGATGAATGTGTTTTGTTGGAAAAGTTATTTTATTGGGAGCGACAAAGGAGGGAGGAAAATAGAGGGGACATCTTGTGGGGAGGGAGTCAGCTTTTAAATTTGGATTGAATTTGTATTACTTTGCTGACGATTCGTTAAAACTTATAGAAAATCAATAAAAACAATTGGCAAGAAAAAGGAGACTGCTTTTTATGTGAAATGCTTTGAGCACAGAAGTATTTGTGGAAAATTTAGCATGCAAATGCACTGGCTGCGGCTATGATAAAGTTTATTTTCCTACATTTCTGCAGCACAAGGACAAGGAAGGTGGGTGTTTAAGTGTGCATGTGTGAAGTCTGTGCAATTGTGAGAGAAGTCTCTGAGAACATAAGAAGAGCCTGCTGCTGGATCAGGCCAAGGGCCCATCTAGCCCCGCCTCCTGTTCTCACAGTGGCCAACCAGACGCCTGTGGGAAACCAGCAAGCAGGGTTCGAACACAAGAGCAACTCTCTCCTCTTGTGGTTTCTGGCAATTGGTCTTCAGAAACATTCCTGTCTCCGACTGCGAAGGCAGGGCAGAGCCAACATGACTAGTGGCCATCAATAGCCCTATCCTCTTCCATCAATTTGTCTAATGCTCTATTAAAGCCGTCCAAGTTCGTGGCCATCGCTGCCTCCTGCAGTAGGGAGTTCCGTACTTTAAGTACGTGCCTCATGACGAAGCACTTTCTTTTTATCTGCCGTGAATCTTCAGGGCGGGTGTTGGCTGTGGGATGTGATACATAAGTAGCAGTCAAGTACAACATTCCTTGTTTTCCTAGAGTGGACATGCAAGGGGATGTTTGGACCAGCCGGTCGAAAACTTCCTGTTTCCTCCTGGCCTGGGACATACTTCCTCTTGCATGTGACTAGAGGTGGGCATGACCTTACCTGTGCAGGTAACAAAAGCACAAGGTGTCAGGTGTGCATGCAGGAGCTGGGCCCTGTGACCAATAGGACTTTGCAGGACTGGGGCCTTCCTAAGTTTGTTCTGAAGAGGCAAGGTGTGGCCTCACAGGTGAGGCTGATTGGTAACTCACAGCACCTGGTGGCAAGAGCTGGGAAGGGATATAAGGTCAGCATTTCCCTTCGGCTCTTTGCCACAGCAACACGCTCCCTGCCTCGCTGTGTTTGGCTTCTTGCTTCCTGATCCTTAAACCTCGGCTTCTTGACTCCCTGCTTTTTGATCCTTGGACCCCTGACTTCATGACTCCTCGCTTCTTGATCCTCGGACCCTTGACTTCTTGACTCTTGGCTTCCTGACTCCTGGCTTCTGGACCCCCCTTCCTGCTCCCACCCCACCACCTTGCCCCCGGTCCTGACATCCCCTCCCAGGACTTTGATCGCCCGTGAACCGGACCGTGACACAAGGACTGCAGCCCTCCTGCCTTCTTCTCCATCTTCCTTTCATTTTGTGAACTGCAGTGACTGCCAGTCTGCAGTCACTGGGATTAACCCCCCATATGGGGTAGATCCATGTGTATATATTTCTGTAACTAAGTCTGCCTTCAGGGATTCATCTGTGAACTGATGATGTGAGTAAACGTCTTTTATATATTTTACACAAGATTGTGGCGTGTTTATTCTTTTAAGAGGGATGTAAGGGAACTTACCAGAAATCCAATATTGAGAGGCTTAAACAAGCCTGCAACCATCTATCCGCTGTACGTTTAAAAGGGGAATGTTAAAACTCTGCTAAGTTATAGAACTTGCTTACGCAAGTTAGGAAGAATATTAATAAACAATAAAGTGATGGCAGACTCAAGGATAAACAGATATCCAGTGTTCCTATGGAAGATAAAGCTCTGCACATCTCCTATTGGCCTGAAGAGAGCACCCTTGTCTAACAAAAACAGAGAACCAAATGAATCTCTTCCCCTGAGTCAAAAACAAGTTTATTCATTGATAGGTTTATTTTCACTGAATGTGTTTATGTGCAAGTGCTATGGCTGTCAACGAAATAAATTTTAATTGATAAATGGATTGATTGAATTTGGATGTCCGGGGAAGCCAGAGTTGAAATCCCCACTGGGTGATGAAGCTCATTGGGTGATCTTGGGACACACTTTTTCTCAGCCTAACCAACCTAGCAGGGTTGTTGTGAAGACAACCCCTCGAGCTCCTAGGAGGAAATGTGGGACAGGAAAGTAGTAGTGAATTCAAATAATAATAAAACAAAAGAGGAAGTGGCTTCTTTAAGCTGTCATCTACAGATTTTAAAAGCGCCTTCATTTTTAAAAATAAAAAAGACCACTGACAAGAGAGTTGTATCACCCACACAGCCCAGCAGACCCCAGGGCATGGAGAAAAGGAAAATAGGAAGAAGACAGAAGGTGGATGTTAGAAAGAAAGGGACATTAGAAACTGAGAAGGGAAGGACAGGAAGGGGGAGAAAGGGAGTGTTAGAGAGAGAGAGGTGGCAATAAAATGAAGAGGGTTTAAAGAGTGTGTGTGAGAGGGGGGGGAGGGAGAGAGAATGAATTGAAACCCACCCAAAACAGAGACATGTTGGAAGACCCCTTAGTGCCAAAAACCCCCCACATTACATTGGAGTCCTGTGTTCAGATGTCACAACTTTTCTCTTTGCAAAAGCAGCTGCGGGGAGGGGGTTTATTTGGAAGGGTGAGTAACTGTGCCATGGCACTGATCCTGCCCCCAGCTGTTACTGGCCACCAAGAGGAAACTTCTTGACTTAACACAAACACACCCCATATGTAAGCTGTTAGCAGCCCCACATACAGAGATCCAACAAGGTGTAATTTGGCATTTCATTGTAAGCCTGAAGGGAAAGAAGGGCGGTCTCTTTCATGTTGTTTTGCAAACAGCACCTCCTGCCTGCAGTCATTCTAGAAATAACACTTATTTGCCTATAATAAATAGCCATTAAGGAACATTTTACTGATGCCAATGCATTCAAAATTACTTGGGACCATTCAACCTCACTAGGCGCAAACATCGAGGTGGAACATAGAACTTGTGATGCGTTTACTGTGCTTGCCATCATTGTGAGAAGCTGTACCTAAATCTAGACTGAGGGACAGGCAGTGCTTTTTTAGAAAAATAGGTGCCAGTACTCACCATGAAGTTGTTACAGTAAGTGGCACAAGGTACTGCAGATTAGTTGATGTCCAATCACAGAACATTTCAGGATTTGGGCCTCTGCCATTGGCCCTTGAACTCTGAGTCGTGATTCGCAGCTTGGAAGTTTAGACAGCCAATCACGTTGGGAGTGGGAGTGGCCCAGGCTTTCAGGAATGTATATAAGCAGTTGCTTTGCCCCTGTTTCCCAGTTATGTAGTTCAATAAAGGTTCTTGCTGTTGTCGCTGCGTCTTGCCTCGTGGGAACCCACCTACACTTCACCTATAACCCTGGCCAAAGCTGCTTCCATACTGTTGCTATTTTGCAGATGTGATTCAATCACATACCGGCAAATTTAGGGCCCACAATGAAAATATTTTTGCCGGGTACTCTTGTGCAATGAACCCACTTCCAAAAAACAAAAACCTAACCCTGAGTTTTTACAGTAAAAAAAAAAAAGTGATGTGGAAAATGACCAGGAAAGTATGGGGCAAACATGGCGTCATATAAACTCCATGCAAGCAAATCAGAATGCATGCTGAATAAACAGGTTGACTGAAGGGGCAAAAGGCAGGAGACTTTCTCCTAGCACCAGGCCTCATGCTGTTTGCAAATTGCAGAGTCTGATGTTGTCTGTGGTGGAAGCTGGTCTTTTAGGCTGAGTGGGGAATTGCCCGACTTCAATCTGTCACCACCTGCTTGCCTTCTGTGATAGGAATTTTATGGTCTTAGATATATGGTAATGTTCATAAGTGTACCAACCAAGCACGTACATAGATCAGCACAGGAAGGCCAACCTGGAACCATTTTGATTCCTAAACTGAGCAAATGTTTTCTCTGCAAGGTCAAACTGGAAAAGCCGCCTCATTGTCTTTTCCTTCACAAATCCTGTCGTAAGGGTATGTCTGTGTTTGAATACGGCGTGAGCCTGTGACCTGGTCCAGGAACTAAGTATTTATCATTACAAAAAACTGGCCAGGCTACCCAGGAAATCCAATCAAGTAACCTGCCAGACAGAAAATAAACGACAGGAGAAAAACATTCAAAATTTCTGTTTTAGACCCCCTTTTTGTGATGTATGTGTGATGTATCTGAGAGGTGGTCTTAGGTTACACCCCTTCTGTGATGTATGTATGATGTTTCTGGGGTGGTCTTGATCTACAGAGTGGCAATTTCAAAAGTCTTTATAAGGCCTTGCATGCCATTTTTCTGGGTACCTCCTCCTCTCCTGCGGGTGAGGGATGCACCCTGTTGCAACAGATCAATAAAGGCCAAGCTTACTAGCTGCTTTGCTTCTCAATATTCTCTGGTTGGCCTCTGTTATTCTCTCCTACCAATAGGGAACCTATGTAAGGACTCTATATGGGCTCTTGGATACCCCATAAGGGAAAAGGGCATTTTTTGTTTACAACAGATGGTGATGCGCGAAGGGACATTTGGTTACCCGGATTCTGGGAGTGAGGAAGGACTGGTGATCCAGCATGCACCAGGCAGTTTGCCAGGAGGAATAACCAGTCCTCCACTGATCTGAGTTACAACGAGCTGCCAGCCAGCTTCCCCCTCCTGAGGGTCAGTGTGTGTCCCTTGCAGAACTCAGCTGGGAGGAGGAAGATGAAAGGGTTGTGGTGAAAGTGCCGTGGTGGTTAGAATTCACAATAAATCAGTCATAAGAACTTCAGAAGAGCCTGCTGGATCAGGCCAGTGGCCCAGCTAGTCCAGCATCCGGTTCTCACAGTTGCCAGCCAGGTCGCTGTGAGAAACCTGCAAGCAGGATTCGAGCACAAGAGCAACACGCCCCTCCTGCATTGCTCCAACAGTGGAGGCACAGCAGAGCCGCCATGACTACTAGTCTTTGCTAGCCTTCTCCTTGTGGGAATGTTGTGGGTAACAGGAGAGATATACAGGAGGACTCCCTGGTCCTGAATGGGGCAACTGTGCCCCTGAAGGACCAGGTGCGCAGCCTGAGAGTCATTTTGGATTCACAGCTATCCATGGAGGCGCAGGTTAATTCTGTGTCCAGGGCAGCTGTTTACCAGCTCCATCTGGTATGCAGGATGAGACCCTCCCTGTTCACAGATTGTCTCGCCAGAGTGGTGCATGCTCTGGTTATCTCTCGCTTGGACTACTGCAATGCGCTCTATGTGGGGCTACCTTTGAAGGTGACCCGGAAACTACAACTAATCCAGAATGCGGCAGCCAGACTGGTGACTGGGGGCAGCCGCCGAGACCACATAACACTGGTCTTGAAAGACCTACACTGGCTCCCAGTACGTTTCCGAGCACAATTCAAAGTGTCGGTGCTGACCTTGAAAGCCCTAAACAGCCCCGGTCCAGTATACCTGAAGGAGCGTCTCCACCTCCATTGTTCTGCCCGGACACTGAGGTCCAGCTCCGAGGGTCTTCTGGCGGTTCCCTCACTGTGAGAAGCCAAGTTACAGGGAACCAGGCAGAGGGCCTTCTCAGTAGTGGCACCTGCCCTGTGGAACGCCCTCCCACCAGATGTCAAAGAGAACAACGACTACCAGACTTTTAGAAGACATCTGAAGGCAGCCTTGTTTAGGGAAGCTTTTAATGTTTCATGTTTTATTGTATTTTTAATATTTTGTTGGAAGCTGCCCAGAGTGGCTGGGGTAACCCAACCAGATGGGCGCAGTATAAATTATTATTATTATTATTATTATTATTATTATTATTATTATTATTATTAATTTAATACTATCCTTCCTATAGTATATTGTATTTTAAAATGGGGTTTCAGAGTTTTTAGGGGCTTTTGAATGTTTTATGTAGATTTTCAATTTCATTATTCTGTATGGGACAATGACAATAAAGATATTGTATATCGTATATATTCGTATATTGTATATCCTAACTCGCGCTAGCCAGTTTCTTTATACAGCTGAGTGCATTCCCACTGTACACAGCAAGAAGCTGGTTGCAGACTTGTGTGAGTATCTTAAGACGCTAAGCAATTCAATCTGGCTTGCCCAGATTGGGATATGTTCCTGGTAATTTCCATTGAATCCCTCCTAACAGAGTAAAGACACAACAGTCTTATTCATAAGTAACAAAAGGAAGTTTACTCACAATCAGGCAGAGCACGGTGTGATCCCTGAAGGCAGGCTTGAGGCTCAAAGTTACAAATATGTGCAAATAGGTTTACACCATGAAATATACTCAGAGTCGCAAAGTGATTTCATGCTCTTTATTCAGCTCATAGTGGTGAGGAGGAATGAATGAAAGTCCCCTCAAAGTATCTGCTTTATATACATTATTTACACGATGGGCTGCACATGATTGGCTAATTCCGGAATTCTACTGTAAGCCAATCAGGTTGTGGAGTCACTTCTATCTGGAGCATGATTGGGTGGTTCCTGCCAATCAATCATACTGCTGCATTGTTCTAGGACCAATCAGACTGCTGCATTCTGAATCCTATTGTTCTAGGACCAATCAGACTGCTGCAGTTTGGATCCTATTCAACTCAGTACATAACACACCATATGGGAGATAACCCAGGGATGGCTGGCTGAGAGCCAGCAGTGAAGTCCAGGTGAAGCAGGAAGCAGGCAGGATGAAAAGGAAGAAGGGAGGTGGCTACGTGACTTGGCCTTTTACTAGGTCTGGAAAGGTCACGCCCACTTGCGTGTCGAGACCCTGCAGCCACCCCCTCGTCGGAAATAACTCACACAAGGACACAGATATTAGGTTTATGTTATTGGGCAAATTTTGGCCACAACTTTCTTGAATTACAGAATGGGAGCGGTATTGGCTTAGGCATTGATTGGACCTGACTACATCTGACTCCTGCCCAAAGTCCAGTAAGGGTAAGCCACCGGTAGGGGGAGCCCTGTCGATGCGAACCAACTCAAGCTCCCCCTGGTGTTCCCGTCGGGGTTGTGTCAAGGCCTTAGCCCCCAGCTGGGCTTCAGACTAGAACAACACCCCCGGATTCCTTTAACGGAATACCCTTAAGCATGGAGGGGCAGGTGGTGGCCACACCTCCCCTCCCCCACACAAGGTCAAACAATCCCTAACCGCAACCCTAACAAAGTTGTGATGATTGCTATGAGGTAGGCAGAAACCAAGTGGCCAGTGCCAATTTGCCAAGTGGAAAAATTCCTACCAGGCCCCTTGGACAACCAAGGCGACCAACCGAGGTCCATAGCAAGGCCAGTGCCTAACCTGCAAAATACAGAGGGAGGGCGGGTGATGGAGGAAGCGAGCCAAAGAGGAAGTCCTCTGGCTCACTCCTCTGTTTAAACAGCCCCGGCCACGCCCCCCCCCGGCCAGCGGGTTGGCTGGCCGGGCTCTGACGTGGCCGGGATCCCCCAGGCAATGGGGGACAAAGTCCCCTGCCCCCGGTGGGGACTGGGTGGCCATGCGGTCCACCGCAACTCCTCCCCACTGGGAAGTGGAGCATATCTACTGGTCACATGCAAAGGAAGGATGCTAAGGTCCACTGGCTGGACCAACATCCCTTGCATATCCATTCTAGCAAAACAGGTAATGTTGTACTTGACTGCTCTAGTAGATTACATCCCACACTCCTCCATAAATATGTCCAGGGGGTTTTTTCCCCCATTGGGAACTCACCGCAACTCAGTTCCGGTACCTCTCAGGTGGGTGCCATTGCCATTCTAAGAGAGTGGGGGGTGGTAAGTTCCAGCACGTCTTTTTCTAGAGAAATAGCACAGAATATGTCTAATCCTCCTCTAAGGCCATCTAAGTCGGTGGCAATCACTGCCTCCTTTGGAAACGAGTTCCATAACTTAACTCTGCGCTGCGTGAAGAAGTTCTTGAGCGGAGGAGGAGGGGAACCAAATGGGGAAAATTATAGGAATGCAGGGATGAACATTTTACGGCGGCGCAGCATGGAGAAAATGGCTAGTTTGGAAGCAGCCTTAGGAGAAAATATGCTTAATTTCCGCAAGATAAACTGCTGCTTAATGAATGTTTATGGCATTGCCCTTGAAGGAATGATGGAATATAGCCAAATTCCTGCAGCTTACATCATTCATTTTGAGCAAAATGTTCTTGTGCCCCGTTCCCCACTTCCTTGAGTGGCTCAAGACTTCAGGGGCAGCCTGACCCAGATCCATTTTCCTTTGGATCAGACAGAGCACTAGAGAATCTCAGGGTGTTTTTTGTAATATTTCCTTTATTTACAAATACCTAAACAGAGCCTAAGTGGAGGCAAACAGACCGCAGCAGACCTCCCAGCGCACATGTGACCCCCGGAGGGAAATATCCTGCCCACAAGATGCTTCTTCCATTCAACTAACCCACAGCTTGTTCCCTCTCTGATCACATAAGCAGAGCCTGTTGGATCAGGCCAATGACCCATGTACTCTAGCATCCTGTTCTCACAGTGGTCAGGCCCTAACGGGAAGCCCCAAAGCAGGTAAAAGGTAAGGGTAAAGGACCCCTGGACGGTTCAGTCCAGTCAAAGGCACCTATGGGATGTGGTGCTCATCTCGACTCAGGCCGAGGGAGCCGGCATTTGTCCACAGAGAACTTTCCCAGTCATGTACGTTTCCAAGCACAATTCAAATTGTTGGTGTTGACCTTTAAAGCCCTAAATGGCCTCAGCACAGTATACCTGAAGGAGCGTCTCCCAGTGGCAGAGCTTCATGCTCCTGCACAGGGGGGCAGAGAGCAGGTGGGGGCGGCGCTTGCACGCGTCCCGGGGGCATGGCGTGCATCCTAGGGGCATGGCGCGCAACTTGCAGGGGCATGGCGCCCAGGGCAGGCTCCCCCTCCCACTCCTCTTCCTCCGCCAGGGGCGTCTCCACCCCCATCGTTTTGCCTGGACACTGAGGTCCAGCGCCGAGGGCTTTCTGGTGGTTCCCTCCCTGCGAGAAGCAAAGTTACAGGGAACCAGGCAGAGGGCCTTCTCGGTA
The DNA here is from genome assembly GCF_964270895.1 of Podarcis filfolensis. NCBI lineage: Eukaryota > Metazoa > Chordata > Lepidosauria > Squamata > Lacertidae > Podarcis > Podarcis filfolensis. Next base: position 3,332,318 of record NC_139608.1, read on the forward strand.
GTGGCACCTGCCCTGTGGAGCACCCTCCCAGCAGATGTCAAGGAAATAAACAACTATCTGACTTTTAGAAGATACCTGAAGGCAGCCCTGTTTAGGGAAGCTTTTAATGTTTCATGTTTTATTGTATTTTTAATATTTTGTTGGAAGCCGCCCAGAGTGGCTGGTGAAACCCAGTCAGATGGGCAGGGTATAAATAATAAATTGTTGATGTTGTTGTTATGTGGCCAGCATGACTAAACTGCTTCTGGTGCAACAGAACACCATGACGGAAACCAGAGCATACGGAAATGCCATTTACCTTCCCGCCACAGTGGTACCTATCTATTTACTTGCACTGGCGTGCTTTTGAACTGCTAGGTTGGCAGGAGCTGGGACAGAGCAATGGGAGATCACTCCGTCGCGGGGATTCGAACCGCCGACCTTCTGATCAGCAAGCCCAAGAGGCTCCGTGGTTTAGACCGCAGCACCACCTGCTCCAAGCTAGTGGCATTCAGGGACACGCCGTCTCCAACTGCGGAGGTGGAACATTGTTCATTTGAGGCATTTCACAGAAGTTCTTTTCAGTCTGAGAACGGGGTATTTAACTAGGTGCTTTTCAGCTGAAGCAAACCCATTCCAGGAAAGATCTGGTGTCCAAGGGAAGCGCAGCAAACATGTTGTTTGGAGGGAGCTGTGCCAACAGCCCCTCTCTTTCTTCCAGGCTGACTCAGGAGGACAATGCGGAGTGCATAAACAGCTATTAATTTTCTTCTTCTTCTTCTAAAGACTCTAAAGAATGGCTTTGCCAGGAGAGACACCACCCAGAACTGTCTCCAATCGCCTGGCCCCCTGCAACTCACACAGGCTGCATTCCTGCCCATTTTTTGAACCACACAGGGGCACTTTATATTTTTTTTATTTCAGTTCTCTTTATTGCCAGCCATGTTTGGCAGGGAGGGGTGACTCCCTATGGATTTCCATTATCTCAAAATGTTTTCACAATTTTAAAAAATCAGCAATGAAAACCATTATGCAATTTCAGATGTAAAAATGATTATAATGTGTGTGTGTGTGTGTGTGTGTGTGTGTGTGTGTGTGTGTTTAAAAAAATAAAACTCAGAAATTCTAAATCCAGATTAAAGTGGGAGGGGAAGATTATGGGCTGGTATTCTGATGCCAACAACGTTGTGTGGTTGGTTGGTGCAAAAAAATAATAATATTGCACCCTTCTGGGGGCACCTGCAAAGCAATCCACAATTCAACGCCTTCCTCTTTCTCCCTCTATCAGCAGCCTGCAGGTGGCATCAGCATTCAGAAGTGAGTCCTTGTGATATTCTGACAGGGGTACAGTTTACAGCAGCACTGGATTTAGGGCAGTGCAGGTGATTCCCCGACACAGGGTGCTGAGCGAAGGTGGGGCAAAATGGAGAAGATCCATAGCTGAGAGGATCCATTAGGGGCACCAAATTTAGGCCATATTATGAAAGATTGTCAAAATCCGCACCCAGATCCAGCCTTCAGAAAACATAAGAAGAGTGTGCTGGATCTGACCACTGGCCCAGCTAGTCCAGCATCCTGTTCTGGCAGCAGACAACCAGGTGCCTCTATTGGAAAACCTGCAAGCAAGAGCAATTCTCCCCTCCTGTGGTTTCCAGAAACTGGTTTCCAGAAGAATTGCTGCTTCCAGCTGTAGAGACAGAGCAGAACCACCCTGGCCACTGGCCATCGATAGCCCTCTCCTCCATGAAGCTTTTAAAATAATTTAAATTCAATAAAAACTTTTGAATTATGTTGTAATTAAAAATGTGGTGGGGCCCTGGAGGGGGGCAGATTTGGCCCCTGGACTGCTAGTTTGCCATCCTTCAAATTCTCTTCTGAATTGTGGAGTTGGGAGGGACCACAGGGATCATCTAGTCCAACCCCCTGAAGAATCCCTGACCAATGGCCATCAAACCTCTGCCTAAAAATCTCCAGTGAATGAGACTCCACCACCTTCCAAGGCAGTCAGAAAGTTCTTCCTAATGTTTAGTCGGAATCTCCTTTCTCGTAATTTGCATCCAAACTATTTAATGAGAACACTTACATATAAGAAAAATGCAATCCATAATAACCAAGAAAACAGATTTCTTGAGGTGGGCCTTTCTTTTACATTTCTGGAATGACAATGTGAATGATGTCAGGGCAGTATTTTTTTTAAAAAATGCTATATTATCCCTTCCTCCAATTTTCCGGCACAATCTATTTCATTTGCTTTCTTTTTCTTCTCGAGAAACGGGGACGTTTAAGAGAGAATAGCTTTTTGGGGTGTGGGGAATTGTAATACAGTAATAAAACTTTAATAAAATGATTAAAAAACGAACAGAAATCCTGAGCAGGTTTCTACTCGGCTCTGTCTCTTTTTGCGAGAGCTTCTCCTGCCCTGTTGAGAAGCAACTGTTGTGTGTATGTTTTTCCCCCTCTCCAGAGCCATCTGGGGAGAAAAGAAGGAAAGCAGCGGGGAACGGATTTCTGGCTGCGCTGCTTTGAGAAAGACGGATGCCGAAGTTGCGCTTCTGCGCGGCGGCGGCGGCGGCGGCGGGCGATTGAGACATCCTCATTAGAGGCTGGGCGAAGGGAGATAGATCTGGCCCTGGCAGGTCTGTGTGTGTCTGGAGAGCGAGGGGGAGAGAGAGAGAGAGACTTTTGCAGAGAGGGGAAGGCGTGACCAGCATGGAGAATGCCAAAGGACCTCGGAGAGAGAGAGGCATTCTCTCCCTCGCTCTGTCTTTCACACACAAATCTCTGAGCGAAGATAAGCCCGGCAGCTGAAGGTTTGGGGACTGCGCGCAAAAAAACACACGACACCGCACGGTGCCAACAAACCAAACCGCCTCTCCAAAGGGATCAAAAGTAATCAGGACCAGCGGAGCTCGCAGGAAAAATGAGGTGAGTTGCTGTCGGGGGGGACGGGGACATCCAAAGCTGTTTTTCTTCCTGAGTCAGATCAGTGCCTCCGCCTAGCTCCGTAGCGTCGGCACGGACTGGCAGCGGCTGTCCAGGATTTCAGGCAGAGAGCTGGAGATGTCATTGGAGACTGAACCCCGGGACCTCCTGCGCGCTCCTCCGCCCCTGAGCTACGGCCAAACCCGAGGGGAAAGGGGTGTCATGGAGGGCTGGCAAGAGCAGAGGGGCACCAGAGAAAAAAAAATCGGGGGGTGGCACAGAAGGGGCGAAGTATATTTCTAGGCGGGCGAGCTGTGTCCCGCATGTTTAGGACCCTGAGAGAAAGAGAACAGTATCTATTAATAGCAGGAGTCCAGCAATTTGGGGAGAGGCAAATAGGGGCGAGCTCCTTGTTTGGGGGTGCTTGCCCCCCACATCCGGCACCGACCATGGTTATCCACCACCACCATTTCTTCTATTGCACTCTTGCAAGCAGGGGCAGAGAGAAGATTCCTGTTTCTGGGAAAGGAAAAGGTTTAATTCTGGCACTCGTTGGCTCCCAATATTTCTTGAGGCGCTTTATCTGGAGACGGACGGGTGCCAGCTTTCACAAGTGACACCGGGCAGGGGTTAGACTAGATTGACACTCTGGGTCCCATTCTAGGATTCTGCGCTCTTCCACTTGAAAGCCACACATGGGGGGGTGTTGTTGGCGCGGATGCGTGCTTGTGGGGTTTTAAACTGAACTGTGCCTCGTGCTTTCTGAACCATGTGGGGCTCATCGTCACATTTTTCAAAGCATTCCTGGTTTAAGATGTGGAACTTGAACTGGGACAAAACAGTCCCTTGCTTGCCGGAGCAGCCTTCTGTCTGGAAGGTCCTCTTAGGTTTGGATCTCTCGCTGTCCCAGACAAACGCCAGGGAGAAAACAAGTCAGAAAAAAGTTGATACCTGCCCTGATCTGATTTGAGGTTCCCTTGAGTTTCCTGGCACTAGAATGCACCCACTCCGCCTGAAAGCGCAGCTGGATTTAAACTGGAGCGAAACTTTTGAAACAGAAAGGGCCAGCCTTGGCAGGAATGAAACCCCCCCTTTTTTTAAAAGAAGAAGAGGAGGGGGAGGAAGGGAGGGAGGGGGTGGAGAAGGAAGGCTCCCTGTTCCTAACCTCCTGTTTAAGGCACGCTCAAGCTGCGCCCCACATTTTAACACAAAACCCTCTGCTTCTCTTGGGGTTAACAAAACAGAGAGCGCACGCTCAAGCCTAAGGGTTCAGCTAAGTTCCACTCAGAGTAAACATATTAAAATTAATGGATCTAACGCAGACTGTGTACACACTGTAAATTTAAAGGACAATTTCTCCCCTCCAAAAATCGTGGGCACTGTAGTTTGTGAAGGGCTTGCTGCTTGGAAGTGTACCTTTGACAGTGGCCCAGACTGCTTTGATGGAATGAATGTGCTCTGAAAGTATAATGTGTGTACAGCATTGTCATCATCCAAAAAAATCAATAAAAATACACGGCTAACTGAGGTTCTGCCTCCCCCCCACAAACAAAAGGCCTGCCCCCCTAACAAAAATCCCATGCTTGTCATGTTCATTCTGCGGGTCTACTTTGAGTAAACTTACCTGACTGCCACCCAATATCAAGAGAGCAGCAAAGTTTTGAATTACACAGACGACTTCTTCAAGGGAAGGTTGCAAAATTTAAGAATTAAGGTTTCACATACAGTGGTACCTCGGCTTAAGTACTTAATTCATTCCGGAGGTCCATTATTAACCTGAAACTGTTCTTAACCTGAAGCACCACTTTAGCTAAAGGGGCCTCCTGTTGCTGCCGTGCCGCCGAAGCACGATTTCTGTTCTCATCCTGAAGCAAAGTTCTTAACCCGAGGTACTATTTCTGGGTTAGCGGAATCTGTAACCTGAAGCGTATGTAACCTGAAGCGTATGTAACCCGAGGTACCACTGTAATTCTTCTTTGGGACAGATTCTTTTCACAACTGGAGCTGTTGAGGCAGCAAACGACCTAGCCATGCCTGGTCAGGGATGGACTCTCCTTCCTTTGAGGTTTTTAAAATTGAGGTTGGCTGGCCATCTGTCAGGTACCCTTTAGCTGAAATTCCCGCATTCAACTCCACGTAAGGGACGCAGGTGGCGCTGTGGTCTAAACCACTGAGCCTCTTGGGCTTGCCGATCAGAAGGTCGGCGGTTCCAATCCCTGCGACGGTGTGAGTTCCCATTGCTCTGTCCCAGCTCCTGCCAACCTAGCAGTTCAAAAGCATGCCAGTGCAAGTAGATAGATAGGTACCACTGTGGCGGGAAGGTAAATGGCATTTCTGTATGCTCTGGTTTCCATCATGGTGTTCTGTTGCACCAGAAGCAGTTTAGTCATGCTGGCCACATAACAACAACAACAACAATTTATTATTTACGGAGTGAGCTCCCATTGCTCTGTCCCAGCTCCTGCCAACCTAGCAGTATGAAAGCATTCCAGTGCAAGTAGATACAGTGGTACCTAGGGTTACAAACGCTTCAGGATTACAGACTCTGCTAACCCAGAAATATTACCTCGGGTTAAGAACTTTGCTTCAGGATGAGAACAGAAATCGTGCTCCGGCGTCGCAGCAGCAGCAGCAGAAGGCCCCATTAGCTAAAGTGGTGCTTCAGGTTAAGAACAGTTTCAGGTTAAGAACAGACCTCTAGAACAAATTAAGTACTTAACCCGAGGTATCACTGTAAATAGGTACTCCTGCAATGGGAAGGTAAACAGCGTTTCCATGCGCTCTGGTTTCCGTCACAGTGTTCTGTTGTATCTAGAAGGGGCTTAGTCATGCTGGCCACATGACCCGGAAAAACTGTCTGTGGACAAACACCGGCTCCCTTGGCCTGAAAGCGAGATGAGCGCCACAACCCCAGAGTCGCCTTTGACTGGACTTAACTGTCCAGGGTCCTTTACCTTTTTTACCTCAAATCCACAATTCTATGGTCCTATTATTCCCGTCCAGAGGTCCTTATCAAACTGGCCTCATCATCTGAGATGAGGTAAGAGCTGGGGGGGGGGTTAGAGAGAGAGGGAGCCCCTGCCAATTTACACATTTGTGGGGATGAGAGGGAGCGATGGTGGCAACATTTGCGCCTTCATTGCAGTTCTGTTGGCAATCAGGATCCAATAGCAGAAAGGTCATTGGAGAGTTTGTGTATAAATGTAGCAGCACTAAGTTGTTTTCTGGTTGCTGTTCTGTTAATGCAGTTATTATTTTACAGATTATAAATGCTCTATTGTTTTGCCAATTATATAATATGACTTTTGCTTTCATTGTGATATCCTGCTTATTTTTCTGTTGTTGCTTTGTAATAATAATAATAATTATTATTATTATTATTTTTATTTATTTATTTATTTATTTATTTATACCCCACCCATCTGGCTGAGTTTCCCCAGCCCCTCTGGGCGGCTCCCAGTCGAGTGTTAAAAACAATACAGGATTAAATATTAAAAACTCCCCTAGACAGGGCTGCCTTCAGATGTCTTTTAAAAATAAGATAGTTGCTTATTTCCTTGACATCTGAAGGGAGGGCGTTCCACAGGGTGGGCGCCACCACTGAGAAGGCCCTCTGTCTGGTTCCCTGGTTCCCTCACTTCTCACAATGAGGGAACCACCAGAAGGCCCTCGGAGCTGGACCTCAGTGTCTTGGATGGACGTTGGAGGTGGAGACGCTCCTTCAGGTATACAGGACTTGTTAACAGTGCCTTATAGATTGTAATTGTTTCACTGGTGATTATGTTAATTATTCCATACAGTTCATGCTAAATTTGTGGTGCTCTATTACGTTCCATCGTGTTATTGTTACTTATTGTTCGTAAGCCGCATCGGGATTCATTGGAATTAAAAGTGACGTAGAAATATAATAGATCTAAAAAATCAGCCCCCAGAGATGCTTCTCTACATTATTGCCTTTTCAGTGGCAGGCAAATCATACAAACCCCCACCACAAACTTTTATAAGTATACTAGAAATATTATCCACACAGTCAACAGTTTACTTTAGAATGTGCCAAAAAGTCCTATGTAATATTTATTTCGCTTCATCTATGAATCGTACCCTGTGGAACATCCCGAAGCGATTAAGAATAAAAACGTCATGAAAGCATCCATAAAAGCATCAACAATAAAAACATATAGAAATGGTTTCAAATCTGCTACAGATGCTGGCTGGGATATAAAGAAAAAATTCCACTTAAAAGGCCTATATGGATACGTGTTAAACATATGTATTAGAAATATTATTCATAGGGAGAATAGGGCAAGGGAGCAATCCTATGGAGGTTCCACTGGGCATCCCAGCTCAACCAGTGTTCATTCCCCAACTCCAACTAAATTGAAGATACAGTGATACCTCGGATTAAGTACTTATTTCATTCCGGAGGTCTGTTATTAACCTGAAGCACCACTTTAGCTAATGGGGCCTCCCGCTGCTGTGTGATTTCTGTTCTCATCCTGAAGCAAAGTTCTCAACCCAAGGTAATATTTCTGGGTTAGCGGAGTCTGTAACCTGAAGTGTATGTAACCCGAGGTACCACTGTATGCTGGCATAATTTGCCCATCCCGTCTGAGCTGAGGCCAAGCATAAATCCCCAAAAGGCAGTACAATGGTACCTCGGGTTAAGAACTTAATTTGTTCCGGAGGTCTGTTCTTAACCTGAAACTGTTGTTAACCTAAAGCACCACTTTAGCTAATGGGGCCTCCCATTGCTGCTGTGCGATTTCTGTTCTCATCCTGAAGCAAAGTTCTTAACCCAAGGTACTCTTTCTGGGTTAGCAGAGTCTGTAACCTGAAGCGTCTGTAACCTGAAGCGTCTGTAACCCGAGGTACCACTGTAATTCTGGGAGTGGGGTGGGACTAGGCAGGGGAGACTTAATCTGGACCCTAACTCTATTCAGCTCAGTCATGTGACATGGTAAAAACAGTAAAGGGTAAAGGTAAAGGGACCTCTGACAGTTAAGTCCAGTCATGAACGACTCTGGGGTTGCGGCGCTCATCTCGCTTTACAGGCTGAGGGATCTGGCGTTTGTCCGCAGACAGTTTTTCCGGGTCATGTGGCCAGCAAGACTAAGCTGCTTCTGGCGAAACCAGAGCAGTGCACGGAAACACCGTTTACCTTCCCGCCAGAGCGGTACCTATTAATCTACTTGCACTTTGTGCTTTCGAACGGCTAGATTGGCAGGAGCTGGAACCAAGCAATGGAAGCTCACCCCATTGCAGGGATTCGAACCACCGACCTTCTGATTGGCAAGCCCAAGGCTCAGTGGTTTAGACCACAGCGCCACTGTAAAAACAGTAGTCTCAGTCAAACTCTATTTTAAAGAGTTTGTTATCCCTCTGAAAATAAGGAGAGCCCACTGGATCAGGCCGGTGGTCCATCTAGTCCAGCATCCTGTTTTCACAGGGGCCAGCCGGATGCCTCTTCTGAGAAGCCTACAAGCAGGATCCGAGCACAAGAGCAGCTCTCCCCTCCTGTGCTTTCCAGCAACTGGGATACAGAAGCATTCCTGCCTCCAGCTGTGAGTGAAGAGCACAGTCATCGTTGCTCCTAGCCATCCATAGCCCTCTCCTCCTCCATGAATTTCTCTAATCCCCTTTTAAAGCCATCCGAGTTGGTGGCCATCGCTGCCTCCTGTGGCAGGGAGTTCCGTAGTTTAACCGCACGGCGTGAATACGTTCTTTTGTCTGACTTGACCCTTCCAGCTTTCCGTTTCATTGGCTGGCCATGAGTTGTAGCATTAGGGGAAAGGGAGGAAAACAGATTGAGATTGAATCTTGACAAGACAGAAGTACTGTTTTTGGGGGACAGGGAGCGGGTGGGTGTGGGGGATTCCCTGGTCCTGAATGGGGTAACTGTGCCCCTGAAGGACCAAGTGCGCAGCCTGGGAGTCATTTTGGACTCACAGCTGTTCATGGAGATACAGGTTAACTCTGTGTCCAGCGCGGCTGTTTACCAGCTCCATCTGGTACACAGGCTGAGACCCTACCTGCCCGCAGACTGTCTCGCCAGAGTGGTGCATGCTCTATCTCCCGCTTGGACTACTGCAATGCTCTCTATGTGGGGCTACCTTTGAAGGTGACCCTGAAACTGCAAGTAATCCAGAATGCGGCAACTAGACTGGTGACTGGGAGTGGCTGCCGGGACCACATAACACCGGTTCTAAGAGATTTGCATTGGCTCCCAGTACGTTTCCGAGCACAATTCAAAGTGTTGGTGCTGACCTTGAAAGCCCTTAACAGCCTCGGTCCTGTATACCTGAAGGAGCGTCACCACCCCCATCATTCAGCCTGGACACTGAGATCCAGTGCTGAGGGCCTTCTGGCAGTTCCCTCATTGCGAGAAGTGAGGCTACAGGGAACCAGACAGAGGGCCTTCTCGGTGGTGGCACCCACCCTGTGGAACACCCTCCCTTCAGATGTCAAGGAAATAAGCAGCTATCCTATCTTTAAAAGACATCTGAAGGCAGCCCTGTTCAGAGAAGTTTTTAATATTTAACGCTGTACTGTTTTTAACAGTTGATTGGGAGCTGCCCAGAGTGGCTGGGGAAACTCAGCCAGATGGGCGGGGTATAAATAAAAAAATTATTATTATTATTATAAAACATTTCTCTCTCTCTCCTTTCTCCATGCTGTGCATCTTTTTTATAAATATCTGTCATGGCGCCTCTTGTTCTGACAGGCTTGGGCCAGCTCAGCTGGCCATAGCTGTGCTCCTTCCTGGTTGGGGTTTGGATCTGGTGTAAGTGAACTTACGCCAGCTTGCTTCATGCCAGCTTCTTGCATACAGGGTTGCTGCGATGGTCCAATTTTGCCTTCAGAAGGCTTTTCCATCATGCTGTAGCCTTTGAGATAGGGAGGGAGGGAGCAGAGGGGGGGGCATTAGAGGACGTCCCTGTCCATATATTCTGAGCAGATTTTTCCTTTGGCTTGCAGCTTCTGTGGTCAGATGGGGACTCACAGAAGCCTACTTGCTAGAAACCTCAACTCATCTGGAGGAAAAGAGGCCCTGTGCTCCAACTCAGCCTCGTTAACTGTCCTTGTTTTGAACTGGGTGCCAGATCAGCCAATTAAAATCTCTTCACATGCACACTATATATACCAGTTCGGAGCATCAAACCCCAGAACCCTGCAATGAATTCCTTGGATCATTGGCATGTCATTGCCTCGTGGCTCCCAAACCCTCAGTGATCCAGTTGTTTTCGGCCTCGGTCCAGTATACCTGAAGGAGCGTCTCCACCCCCATCATTCTGCCCGGACGCTGAGGTCCAGCGCCGAGGGCCTTCTGGCGGTTCCCTCCTTGCGAGAAGCAAAGCTACAGGGAACCAGGCAGAGGGCCTTCTCGGTAGTGGCGCCTGCCCTGTGGAACACCCTTCCAGCAGATGTCAAAGCGATAAACAACTACCTGACATTCAGAAGACATCTTAAGGCAGCCCTGTTCAGGGAAGTTTTTAACGTGTGATATTTTACTGTATTTTTGGTTTTTATGGAAGCCGCCCAGAGTGGCTGGGGAGGCCCAGCCAGATGGGCGGGGTATAAATAATAAATTATTATTATTATTATTATTATTATTATTATTATTATTATTATTCCTAGCCCCACAAATCTCTCCTGCAAGTACCCAAGCCCAGGGCTGGCCCAAGACCTTTCGGCACCTGAGGCGAACCACAAAATGGTGCCTCCTCCCCAACAGGGAAGAAGAGGCGAGTAAATAATAATAATAATAATTTATTATTTATACCCCTCCCATCTGGCTGGGCCTCCCCAGCCACTCTGAGCGGCTTCCAACAAAATATTAAAATACAGTAATGTTTGAAACATTAAAAGTTTCGCTAAACAGGGCTGCCTTCAGATGTCTTCTAAAAGTCTGGTAGTTGTTCTTCTCTTTGACATCTGATGGGAGGGCGTTCCACAGGGCGGGTGCCACCACCGAGAAGGCCCTCCGCCTGGTTCCCTGTAACTTGGTTTCTCACAGTGAGGGGAACCGCCAGAAGGTTTTGTAGTCCAACCCCCTGAAATGTAGGAATCACAGCAAAAGCATCCCCGACAAATAGCCCTCCAACCTCGCCTTAAAAACTCAAATGAAGGGGAGTCCACCACCTTCAGAGGGAGTCGGTTCCACTGTCAAACAACCGTTAGCATCAGAGAGTTGTTCCTGATGTTTAATGGTGGCTGGGAGTGGCCGCCGAGACCATATAACACCAGTCTTGAAAGACCTACACTGGCTCCCAGTACGTTTCTGAGCACAATTCAAAGTGTTGGTGCTGACCTTTCAAGCCCAAAACGGCCTCGGTCCAGTATACCTGAAGGAGCGTCTCTACCCCCATCGTTCAGCCCAGACACTGAGGTCCAGCGCCGAGGGCCTTCTGGCAGTTCCCTCACTGCGAGAAGCCAAGTTACAGGGAACCAGGCAGAGGGCCTTCTCGGTGGTGGCACCCGCCCTGTGGAACGCCCTCCAATCAGATGTCAAAGAGAAAAACAACTACCAGACTTTTAGAAGACATCTGAAGGCAGCCCTGTTTAGGGAAGCTTTTAATGTTTAATAGGTTAATGTATTTTAATATTCCGTTGAAAGCTGCCCAGAGTGGCTGGGGAAACCCAGCCAGATGGGTGGGGTATAAATAATATATTATTATTATTATTATTATTATTATTATTATTATTATTATTATTATTATTATCTCCTTTCCTGTCATTTGAATCCATTGGTAGTCATCATGGTCTCTCTGTGTCTCTCCTGCAGGTACTTTCTGGTCTGGTCCCTTTGTGCCTTCCACCTCGTCAAAGCAGACACCATTGAACTGACCGACATGTTTGGGGAGATCCAGTCCCCAAATTATCCTGACTCCTACCCCAGCGATTCGGAAGTGACTTGGAACATATCGGTGCCGGACGGCTTTCGGGTCAAGCTCTATTTCATGCATTTTGATCTCGAATCGTCCTACCTTTGCGAATATGACTTTGTGAAGGTGAGCATCATTGGCTCTTGTTCATTCATTTATTTCATAAAAAATTTACACCACTGAATTGCAAAAAAAAAAAAGAGGAAGAGGAGGAGGAGGAGGAGGAGGAGGTGGAGGAGGAGAAAGCTTCCGAGTGGTTTGCAAGAAAGCTAAAACAATAAGTAAGAATCATTGACAACAATAATTTAAGGTATTGGGAAAGTTAAAATAACAACGGGCCAAAACCAGATTAAAACTCACATCAACATTCTAATAATCTGGGTAAGGCATGTGCCAAAAAGAGTACAGCGAAGGCACCTTTCTGATATCAAGAGGCAGGGAGTTCCAAAGTGTAGCTGCTGTCACACTAAATGATTGAGTAGCAGTTGGTCTTGGCTGGGGATGAGTAGGTTCACCCAACCTCAGATTCCATTCCTCTTTTTTTGCTTCAGAATTTCACTCTGCACTGCTGACCCGTTCTCTGTAATTCCCATTTAAGTGGGAAATATTGCACAGATTATTCCGGAGTTAAAGGATATATTGTTTGCCACACCAGTTCATTTCTTTGCACCTCTTCCTCTGCTATGTTTCCATGTTGCCTGTGAACTCTTGACGTTTGCGTTTTCCAAAACACTGAAAAAATAGGCACCTGCATGCCTGTATCAGTGTAAATCTTCTTTAGCCCTGTTTGTATTCCAGCTGCTGAGATTCACAAGTAGCGAGAGCACTGCTCCCATTGACATAAGCAGTTGTGCTCCAAAACATCTGGCTTGGGAAGGATGGTCTATTGTCCGACAGAGATTTTTTCTGCAGGTTTCCACCAAACCTTTGGTTGATTGTCCTCCAAGGCCCTTCTACAATGTGTTTGAGGGGGTTATTGGTGTTAGAATTCTTGCTTCATGATTGCAGTCATGGGATTGTTGTCTTTCACATGACGGTGTATGTTTTGACTCCACAGAGTGGGAAGTGACGGAGACAGGATGTTTGTGTTACTGCATTCCATGAAGTGGGGCTAATGTCCTTTGTTCTTATTCTCTTTGCTGTCTGATGCTAGAGAGAGAGGCAGCCATGTTGCAGTGCTCCGTGTGTGTTTTAAGTGGTACCTCGGGTTACAGACGCTTCAGGTTACAGACTCCGCTAACCCAGAAATAGTACCTCAGGTTAAGAACTTTGCTTCAGGATGAGAACAAAAATCACACGGTGGCAGCGCAGTGGCAGCGGGAGGCCCTATTAGCTAATGTGGTGCTTCAGGTTAAGAACAGTTTCAGATTAAGAATGGACCTCCAGAATGAATTAAGTTCTTAACCCGAGGTAACACTGTATATGTAAATAAAGTAGATTAGCCAAAATGCTGAGTTGCTGAGGTCTGCTATGCATGATGCGCAAACTCTGCAGATCCAATGTCTGTTGTCATTGGTCGCTGTGATGTTTGGGCTGAAGAAAGTTTTGGAAGCTCCTGAATGACAGACCAGGAGGGAGGGAACATGCCAGTCGAGCATGTGTCTCTGCCAGGGTCCTACTCAAGTGTAGGCTGAGCTCCTGACAATTGGATGGTTTCTGTTTTTATTTTGATTATGTGTTTTGTGTTTTTATGTTGTAATTTGTATCCTGAGGCCTGCGGGTATAGGGTGGCATACAAATTTAACAACAATAACAACACATATGAAGTGTTCCTGAACATCTGTCAGGCACCACCAAGAGGCTCTTAGTCCCTGATAAGGAACCAGTTCCCCATCCCCGAGGGAGACACAGTGGGGAAACGGGGCAGGGAGGGTGACTTGCCCAAACCTGGAGCCATCCTTGCCCACCATCCCATGACACACAGAGAGAAAGCGAGTGTGTGTCTGAAGCTAGGGATAAGGGCCCTTTGCCCTCTACATCCTCTCTCAGTTCCTATTTATGTGACATTTGTTTTTCCTTCGTTCCATTTAAAACACATTCTGTCATCGTTCTGGCTCATCCAGGATAAAAGACATCTCTGGAATCTCCATTCACGCTAGCTCACTCCCTTGCGCAACACTGTCAGACGTAATAATTGCTTGCAGCGGTTTGGGATTTAAGCGCGCCGTTCCGTGGAGGCTGTCAAGTAACGTTGCGGACATAAGGAGCAGCCCGACTGGATGGGTCCAGGGATCCCTCTGGCCCCAGTATCCTGTTTGCAGCTGGGGAGATGCCCCCAACCCAGAAGCCCACAAGTAGTGCAGATAAAGAAAGGACTCATTTGTGCAGTTCATGGTTAAACTGTGGAACTCCCTGCCACAGGAGGCTGTGATAAAAGGTAAAGGTAAAGGGACCCATGACCATTAGGTCCAGTCGTGACCAACTCTGGGCTTGCAGCGCTCATCTTGCTTTACTGGCCGAGGGAGCCGGCATACAGTTTCTGGGTCATGTGGCCAGCATGACTAAGCCGCTTCTGGCAAACCAGAGCAGCGCACGGAAACGCCGTTTACCTTCCCGCTGGAGTGGTACCTATTTATCTACTTGCACTTTGACGTGCTTTCGAATTGCTAGGTTGGCAGGAGCAGGGACCGAGCAACGGGAGCTCACCCCGTCGCGGGGATTCGAACCGCTGACCTTCTGATCGGCAAGCCCTAGGGTCTGTGGTTTAGACCACAGCGCCACCCGCATCCCAAGGTTGTGATAGGTGGCTTTAAAAGAGGATTAGACAGATTCATGGAGGAAAGGGCTCTTGTGGCTCTGCTCTGCTCCGACAGATGGAGGCACCAATGCTTCTGAATACCAGTTGCTGGAAACCACAGAAGGGGAGAGGATTCTTGTGCTCCTGTTCTGCTCACTGGTTTCCCATAACAGGCATCTGGTTGGCCTCTGTGAGAAAAAAAGATGCTGAATAATAATAATAATAATAATAAATTTTATTTATACCCCGCCATCCCCGGCCAGAGCCGGGCTCAGGGTGGCTAACACCAGTAAAATTACAGTAAAAACATAATAAGAAGGAGGGGGAAAGAAAAAATAATTTAAAATACAGGTTAAAATGCAATTTAAAATGCAGCCTCATTTTAAAAGTAGCCCATGGATCAAAACCATAAGGGGAGGGAAACAGAAGGGTCAGACTAAGTCCAAACCAAAGGCCAGGCGGAACAGCTCCGTCTTGCAGGCCCTGCGGAAAGATGTCAAGTCCCGCAGGGCCCTAGTCTCTTGTGACAGAGTGTTCCATCAAGTCGGGGCCAGTACTGAAAAGGCCCTGGCCCTAGTTGAGACCAATCTAACCACCTTGCGACTTGGGACCTCCAGAAATTTGTCATTTGTGGACCTGAAGGTCCTCAGCGGGGCATACCAGGAGAGACTAGATGGGCTATTGGCCCTTTTCTATGACCTTATATTCTTGGCCCAAACAATCTGGAGGACGTCTGTTAGGGACTCGTGATGTATTCTGTGGCCTGAATTTCAGGGATCCCTTGGGAGGTTTCCAGAGCTCCTTGGGTGAAAATCAAAAGGGAGGAGGAGTTTACAAAGTGTTAAAAAGTTTGAAAAACATTGTCAGGCGCACCGGAGTGTGAGATGTTGGCGACTACTGCCTTGCAGATGTCTGTGTGATTCCACCTGCTTGGAGCTGAGCTTCCCAAAATAATTAAAAACGGAGGGGCGGGGGCCTGCTTTGATTTTTCTCTGGCTTCGTTTCTCCTTGCTAACAGGTGCTTGCCCTTCCTGCTTATTGTCCTTTTCTTCCTCTGCATCTTCTCCAAATGCAAAGTTCAGAGCCTTATGGTAAAAAATTATATATGCATTAATATACCGTCTTTTTCGCTCTATAAGTCGCACTTTTTCCCTCCTAAAAAGTAAGGGGAAATGTGTGTGCGTCTTATGGAGCAAATACAGGCTGCGCAGCTATCCCAGAAGCCAGAACAGCAAGAGGGATCATTGCTTTCACTGCGCAGCGATCCTTTTTGCTGTTCTGGCTTCTGGGATAGCCGCGCAAAGTCTCTTCAGGGCAGGGGGAGCTGCCCTGAAGAGGCTTTGTGTTGCTTTCGCTGAAACCAGAAGAGCAAGAGGGATCGCTGCGCAGCAATCCCTCTTGATGTTCTGGCTTCTGGGATTCAGAATTTTTTTTTTCATGTTTTTCTCCTCCAAAAACTAGATGCCGTCTTATGGTCTGGTGCATCTTAAAGGTAAAGGTAAAGGGACCCCTGACCATTAGGTCCAGTCGTGACCGACTCTGGGGTTGTGGCGCTCATCTCACTTTATTGGCCGAGGGAGCCGGCGTACAGCTTCCGGGTCACGTGGCCAGCATGACTAAGCCGCTTCTGGCGAACCAGAGCAGTGCACGGAAACGCCGTTTACCTTCCCGCCAGAGCGGTACCTATTTATCTACTTGCAATTTGACGTGCTTTCGAACTGCTAGGTTGGCAGGAGCAGGGACCAAGCAACGGGAGCTCACCCCATCGCGGGGATTCGAGCCGCCGACCTTCTGATCGGCTAGTCCTAGGCTCTGTGGTTTAACCCACAGCATCACCCGCATCCCCTGGTGCGTCTTATGGAGTGAAAAATACTGTAAATAGATCGTTTGGTATTGCTGCTGCCGTTTTTTTGGGGTTTTTTAATGGGAAGGAGGTGTAAAGAAGAAAATGTTGGAACCTGCCCAGGTTGGGGAGATGAGTTATCTCCACCGATATCACTGTGTATGATTCAGACCTATCACGGATATGACCAACTTTTCTGAGTGGGAGGTTCTCTGGAGAAACTCAGATCCCACGTCGGTTGCTAAATAACTGCTATCAGGCTGACATAAAGAGTCTTGCTGCCATCCTTCAGATGGGGAAATGTAAAATTCTTTTTTGCCAAGTGCTTGTGGGCTGAGGAAGGGGGAATCCATGCAGCTGTTTCGATGGTGACTCACAAAGAATAGTACACGCAGCGCTTTTTCAAACACCAAAGTATTTTATGGGTAGTACACGATGTGATCTGTTCATCACACATGCATGCAAACACAGGCATGGGCAGCTGTCATGATAGAACCCAGGGAATAGGACCAAACTGTATAATATATACCGTACTTTTCCGTGTATAACATGCCCTCATGTATAACACGCCTCCAGAGTTGTGGAGCTTTTTGCGGGGAAACTGGCCCTTTTTTTATACAGTCATACCTCAGGTTGCAAACATGATCCATGCGGGAGGCATGTTTGCAACCTGCACCGTTCGCAACCCACATGCCGCATCTGTGCATGCGCGTGACGCGATTTGGCGCTTCTGCGCATGCGCGTGATATCATTTTGTGTTTCATGCATGTGCGAGCGCCAAAACCCAGAAGTAACCCATTCCAGTAACCCGTTCCAGTACTTCCGAGTTCAGCGCAGTCCACAACCCGAAAACACGCAACCCGCAGCGTTCGTAACCCAAGGTATGACTGTACACAGAAAATCTAGAAGGAATTTGAGGCAAGACTTTAGGGAGCACCCTTGACCTCCTCCTCTGTTTGAAGGATGCTCAGGATACAAACTAGAAACCATAAGACTGTCAGGCAGGCCACACCAGGAGCAGGTTTGAATGACGCATGGCTCACGGAACTGGTCCGTCACAATACATGGCCTGAGGTTGCATCAGTCGTCTTCCCAGGTGGACCACGTAACTCTGTGAGGTCCATTCCTAGCTGAATAGACGTGAGAGGAAGGGAAGGTGCCTGCTGTCTTACTAATCATTTTCCAGAAGGAAATTGTCCAGTTGCAGTGAGCTTCTAAGATGGAAGGAGCTATGTCTGCCCAAACTCTCCCATCTATTGCAAATATTAGTTACGTTATTCATTTCCTCTACATTTCTGCAACCATCTGCAATTTCTTTTTTAACTCTCTTGAAAATTCACAGCTGTTTTAGAACGGATTTCTCCTGCTAAACACAATTTTGCAAGCCATTTCCCCTGACACAAGACATTCTTGTATGTAATTTTGACGTAATATTCGTTTCTAGGCCCAGTTCCCCCTAGTATATGCTTTGGTGTGCATTTTGGTTCATATGTTTTTGTACATGGGAGAAGTGTGTATTTCTAAGGATTGTGTGTTTTGGAGCATATATCGGTTTGAGAATTGTGTAGTTTCTCATGAAAATGCAAACAAAATCAAAATTGTCCTCCATCCCTAGCTGGGTGCAGAAACTTTGGGGGTGGGAGGGGAACCACTTCTGGACTGAGAGCACCCCAGGGGTTAACTGATGGGGGCAGGCTATTTTTGGAGAGAAGTGAGTCAGAGCTGACAACCAGTTTAACATCAAACACCCGCTTAGCAGACTTCTCCCAGCCTCTGTAGGATGTGGGGCTTCTGTTATGCAGCAGGAATTGCAGAGTTGTTTTGCATTTTTCAAGTCAGCAGCAATCCCAGCTTGTTAAAAAGGTCCAGACCCAGAAACGGGTGTGAAAGGGACTTGCACTCCCTTCGCCCAAGCTGTTTTCAAAAGTCTGAAAAAGGATCAAAGCATCAATGATAATTTTTTACGCTTGTAAGTTTAATCTTGGCCTGGCAATTGCATTGGCTCAGAAGCCACTAGAAACTGAGTTGTAGGGGCAAGGGAGCTGTGGCCAGATTCTCACAGCAACCCCGCTGGAAAGAGCCTGGTGGCAAGAGCGATAGCTGCTAATGTCAGGATCTATCAAAGAGCCCATCATGGCACCCACGCCAAAATACTCATTTGTTATTTTATTAGAAGTATTAAAGGACGTGGGTGGCGCTGTGGTCTAAACCACTAAGCCTCTTGGGCTTTTCGAACCTAGCAGTTTGAAAGCATGTCAAAGTGCAAGTAGATAAAAGTGCAAGTAGATAAATAGGTACCACTCCGGTAGGAAGGTAAACGGCGTTTCCGTGAGCTGCTCTGGTTTCGGTGTTTGGTTGCGCCAGAAGCGGCTTAGTCATGCTGGCCACATGACCCGGAAAAACTGTCTGTGGACAAACATTGGCTCCCTCGGCCTGTAAAGTGAGATGAGCACCACAACCCCAGAGTCGTCTGCAACTGGACTTAACTGTCCAGGGTCCTTTACCTTTACTTTCTAAAAGTATTAAATTTCTTTATATCCCGCCTTCCTTCCCAAGCTGGGATTCAACATTTTAAAACTTAATCAAATACAAAGTAATAAAAACAAGCCCATTGGAAACAATAATTAAAATACAGTGGTACCTCTGGTTACGTACTTAATTCGTTCCGGAGGCCCGTTCTTAACCTGAAACTGTTCTTAAACTGAAGCACCACTTTAGCTAATGGGGCCTCCCGCTGCTGCCACGCCGCCGGAGCACAATTTCTGTTCTCATCCTGAAGCAAAGTTCTTAACCCGAGAATATTTCTGGGTTAGCAGAGTCTGTAACCTGAAGCGTCTGTAACCCAAGGTACCACTGTACACCAGAACACATTTAGAACCGGCAATTAAAATATGATTAGCCCTGACAACAGCCTGGTGGTGGTTAACATTGTCTGCACTTCAGCTTCCAAAAGCCCATCTGAACAGGAAAGTCTCAGCCTGTTGTTAGAAGGATAACAGGGAGGGGGCCAGGCTATCCTCCCTTGGGATCCCACCATCCGGGAGCAGCCACAGAAAAGGCCCTGTGTCATGTGACCACCATCTATGCCTCTGATGTTGATGGGATGGAGAGAAGGGGCTCACCTGAGGATTTTTGGCTTCCGTTGGAGAGGAGGTCTGAGGGGAAGGGGGAAAGTGTTGCTCCGCCTACTTTTGCTTCTGGCCCCGCCCACCACTAGCGCAAGACCCTGGAAAGGGAAAGCATTCCTCAGGCTGAAGAAGGCTCCCTGCCTCCGATTTAAGGAGCGGCAACAAGGAGTGTCATATTTGGTACATGAATCAGAGAAGCGATGTTCGTTTTGGTGCAAGGAGGAAAGAACATTTTGAGCTGGCCCCCTGCGTTCCAGGGAAGCAGCTGAGCACAGGCTTGACTCTGGAGGAGCTAAGCCAGCCCCTATTTCCGTGGCTCCTGGCAGCTCCTCAATTGCCACAGGATCAGCGTGTCTTTGGCCAAGGCTTTGCGGCAGCTGCCACAGGGGGCCTGAGCATTCGCCACTGCTGCCTCCTGCACAATTCTTTGCAAAACCCGTGCAGTTTCAAAACTGCCGTCACAGATCGAGGTTTTGTTTGTCTTCATTCCCAACAGCACCATAGTTAATCCTCCATGTTTTTCTAATTTTGCAGCTATTCTGCCAGCCCAGCAGGCTGTTCCGTGGGGTGTGGCCTGGGCCATCTGTAGCCCTGCACTTAAATGCAATAAAGAAAAAATATGCCTGGGATCTCTAACTCTCCCCAAAGAACAGCTTCGTTTTATGCCTTGAGAATGGAAATATATCTGTATGCTTTGCTCACAAAGAAAGTCTACAATCTTTATAGGGACCCTCTTTCCCCCCTGGATCTTTCCCCCCTGCTTGGCAGGGGGTTGGACTCGATGGCCCTTGTGGTCTCTTCCAACTCTATAATTCTATGATTCTATGATTCTATCACCATTGGAAATCCAACGCGGTTTCCATTCATGAGAGCTAGAAACTTATTTGTTAAATGAAAGTTGGTGTCCTCTGGAGCAATTCTGTGTCTGTTGGGCACTTTTAAAAAGGGACGTGGGTGGCGCTGTGGGTTAAACCACAGAGCCCAGGGCTTGCCGATCAGAAGGTCGGCGGTTCGAATCCCCACAACGGGGTGAGCTCGGTCCCTGCTCCTGCCAACCTAGCAGTTCGAAAGCACGTCAAAGTTCAAGTAGATAAATAGGTACCGCTCCAGCGGGAAGGTAAATGGTGTTTCCGTGTGCTGCTCTGCTTTGCCAGAAGCGGCTTAGTCATGCTGGCCACATGACCCAGAAGCTGTACGCCGGCTCCTTCAGCTAGTAAAGTGAGATGAGCGCCGCAACCGCAGAGTTGGTCATGACTGGACCTAATGGTCACCTTTACCTGGGCAGGTGAGTTAGAGGAGACACGGTAGATGTTTATTAAATTATACAAAGCATGGAGAAAGTGGACAGTGGAAGATTTAAGACAGGATTGTACATATTCATGGAGGAGGAGAAAAATATCAGCAGCTACTAGTTATAGTTAGTAGAACCGCCTTCACAGTTAGAGGCAGCAATGCAGATTTCTGTGTCCGTGGGTAGAAAATAAAGCATCCTTGAATGTTTCAATGGGAGGAAACATTGAGAATGGGGTATAGCTTTCCCTCCTACACCTAAAGGCAGTGCACTCCTAGGCTGCTTCCAGACAGTTGCTATTTTGTGGTTGGGATTCGGGCACATACCAGCAAATTAAGATTGCACAATTAGAGTAGCTTTGTCACTCTTGCACAACAAAGGCACATCCCGAAATAATCCGAGTTTTTGTGGTCACGAAAGTGATGGGAAAGTGTGGGATAAGAACGTAAGGAGAGGCTGCTGGATCAGGCCAGGGGCTCATCTAGTTAGTCTCTTGTCCTGTGGCCAACTAGATGGCCATTATGTGAAACCAGTGAGCGGGATCCAAGCACAAGAGTCTTCTCCCATCTCATGGTTTCCAGCAACTGGGATTCAGAAATCGCCTCCAGCGATGGGCCCGGGGGTAACCCGAGAAATGTGGTCCAGGACCGGTTCAGAATCCGAAGGTTCTGCTGGGAGTCAGTCCAACAGGGCCAAGGCAGGACACGAGGCAACAAACCAGGCAAGGACAGGTACAGGATCTCAGGCAGGGTCTAGCATACAGCAATGTTGCTCCCTCAACCTGGGGTGGGGTCCGACAGCCTTTTATCTTTGTTGGGGTAACGGCCGGTCCTGATCCCCCGGCGACTCACCTCCCTGTTTCACCCGAAGGTGAGCACTCCTCCTGCAAGTACTCAGGTCTCTCCTTCTCTCAGACCTCAGTCTCTGCAGCTCGGGAGATGTTGGTGGGTTACTAGACCCAGAGGCCGCCTCAGCCTCCCCTGACCCAACCAGTAGTGGAGCAGCTGTAAGTGATGGCCCAGCTGAAGGCAATGAGGGAATCCCCGTATCTGGAGCCAGGGCAGGTTCAGGCCCCTGACTCGGCCCAGCTGGGGTTTGTTGCAGGGGAACCTGTGCAGACTGGGGCTCTTCAGAATCAGGCCCCAGATTTGGTTCAGGTGATGCCTGAGGCAAAGGATCCAGTGCAGACTGAGACCCCTCTGGTTCCGAGTCCGAGCCCCAGACCATCACACCAATTGTGGAGGCAGAGCCATCATGGCTAGCAGCCTTTGACTGCCCCCTCCTCCCTCATGAATGTGCCTATTCCTCTTTCAATGCCATCTAGGTTTGTGGCCATCACTGACTCCTGTGGCAGGGAGTTCCATAGTTTAACTGTCTGTGTGTGAAAGACTTTCCTTTATCTGTTCCAAATCTTCCAACACTCACCTTCAGCCAATCGGCACGAATTCCCTAATAAATAGGTTGTCCAGAAGCGATCTGCTCTCTGTGCATGCACAGGAGCCAATAAACTGCAGCTTCAGCTACACACAGAAGGGAGGGAAAGGGGGAGGGAAGAAGAGAGGGAGGAGTGGTAATAGAGTGGCCATGTGCCCTATTTTGTAGAAGATGGTCCTCTGTTTGAATGCCTGTCCTGTGGTAAGTTAAAGGTAAAGGGACCCCTGACCATTAGGTCCAGTCATGACCGACTCTGGGGTTGCACGCTCATCTCGGAGGAGCCGGCGTTTGTCCACAGACAGCTTCCAGGTCATGTGGCCAGCATGACAAAGCCGCTTCTGGCGAACCAGAGCAGCGCACGGAAACACCGTTTACCTTCCTGCCGGAGCGGTACCTATTTATCTATTTGCACTTTGACGTGCTTTTGAACTGCTAGGTTGGCAGGAGCAGGGACCGAGCAACGGGAGCTCACCCCGTGGCGGGGATTCAAACCACCGACCTTCTGGTCGGCAAGTCCTAGGCTCTGTGGTTTAACCCACAGTGCCACCCACGTGGTAGCCTGGCTTTAAACATCAAGAAGAAAGGAGTGCAGGAGGGGCCTTGAAGTTGCCCCTCAACAGGTGAGATCTCTTAGATGGCAGGCTAAAAAGCCACACATCAGGTGCCTTACTGACAGTTTTGTTCCCAAACACTGGTGAGACCTATTTAACTCATCCCAGAATCATAGCTGAATGGAACCTTCATGTCCAGGAGCAATATATCTCTGAATATCAGTGGCCTAAAGGCAGGAGATGCTCAGCTTTGACCCTGGCAAGTAGCAGATACTCTCAATCTGGCCTTCTCGGTGGTGGCACCCGCCCTGTGGAACACCCTCCCACCAGATGTCAAAGAGAACAACAACTACCAGACTTTTAGAAGACATCTGAAGGCAGCCCTGTTTAGGGAAGCTTTTAATGTTTGGTGCATTACTGCATTTTAATATTTTGTTGGAAGCTGCCCAGAGTGGCTAGGGAAGCCCAGCCAGATGGGCGGGGTATAAATATATTATTATTATTATTATTATTATTATTATTATTATTACAGTGGTGCCCCGCAAGACGAACGCCTCGCAAGATGAAAAACCCGCTAGACGAAAGGGTTTTCCGTTTTGGAGGCGCTTCGCAAAATGAATTTCCCTATGGGCTTCCTTCGCAAGACGAAAGCCCATAGGGAAATCTCCAGGACAGCGGGGAAGCGCAGCACGTCTTCCCCACTGTCCTCGGACCTCCTCCGAAGGCTGGCGGTGGGGCGGAGAGACCTTCTCCCCGCGCCAGCCTTCGGATGGCTGTCCTGAAGACTTGCGGTGGGAGGAGGGTTTTCCTTCCCACCGCCAACATTCAGAATGCTGTTCTGAATGTTGGCGGTGGGGAGGAAAAACCCTCCTCCCACCACAAGCCCCGGGAACAGAGGAGAAGCGCTGCGCGCCTTCCCCTCTGTTCCCGTACCTGTCCTGAAGGCTTGCGGTGGGGAGAAAAGCCCTTCTCCGCACCGCCAGCCTGGCAAGCGGTCTCCATAGGAACGCATTAATTGATTTTCAATGCATTCCTATGGGAAACCGTGCTTCGCAAGACGAAAAACTCGCAAGAAGAAAAAACTTGCGGAACAAATTAATTTCGTCTTGCGAGGCACCACTGTATTATTATTATTATTATTATTATTATCATCAATGGGGGGGGAGGATATTCCGACTAAGCGCAAATAAGGGATCGAAAGTGACGTTCAGTGATTGGATAGTTTTAGAAAATTGTTACCGTTACGTTGTACTGGAGCTCTATATAAGCAGGCTGGCTGAACCCTTCAGTTCAGTTCTGTTCTGGCCTGTGAATAAACAAGAGCTGTTTGAAGAATCGCTGTGTCGTCTGATATGTTCACCCACAACTTAACAGGCATCTGCCCTGGATGCTTTAGTTGAGATTCCTGCAATTGCAGGGGGTTGGTCTGGATGACCCTCAGGGTCCCACGCAGCTCTACAGTTCTATGGTTTAATGAGTTTGTGAGTCCCTGCCCGCCCTCCTGCATCAGAGAACCATTTCTCCTCCGAACCCTGGGCCTTCCCCCCTTCCCAGCCGCCTCACCAGTCATTCCCCCTTCCCCAAAGAACCCAGGAGAGACCTCTGACAGAAAACTAAACAGAGGGGTCACGCGGCCTGGTTAATGTGTGCTGCCTCCGCTGAGGACTGTATACTTTTTCATAGATCATTTACATCCCGAGAGCCGGCTGGTAATTAAATCTTGGCTGCTTGTTTGGCGGGATTCCCCTCTGGGGTCATTATGTCGACATGTTCACTAGAGAAGATCTGTCCCTGAGGAGGAGCATCAAGTACTGGCTGGAGAGAGAGAGAAATGCCTTGCAAAAACACGCAGCCCTCTCAAACAACGGCTGTTTCTCTTGGATGCTGGATTGAAAACAGCCGTGCCAAGGTTTCTCCTCGTTGTTGGGCCAGTCTGAGTACAGTGGTACCTCAGGTTAAGTACAGTGGTACCTCGGGTTACATATGCTTCAGGTTACAGACTCCGCTAACCCAGAAATAGTACCTCGGGTTAAGAACTTTGCTTCAGGATGAGAACAGAAATCGTGCTCCAGCGGCGCAGCGGCAGCGGGAGGCCCCATTAGCTAAAGTGGTGCTTCAGGTTAAGAACAGTTTCAGGTTAAGAACGGACCTCCGGAACGAATTAAGTACTTAACCCGAGGTACCACTGTACTTACCACTGTACCTGATCCTGCCAGGACTCACGCTCAGAGTAACCTCCGCTTGTGTTGCCCAAAATCGGAGCTCCAGGATACCTGGTGGCCAGGGACTCACATTCTAACTCCAGGCTGCATTGCTGTTGTGGTTGTCATCTGTCTGTCTCGAGAGACAATGGAGTACGCCTCTGGGGGGGAAGTCAAACTGTTGCATTAGCAGCACCTGAATGGGGTGCAGTCCTGGGCAATGTGTCTGGAGGTCCTGGGCTGCCCAGACGACAAGACCTTGCTCTTGGCCTTGCTGATGTGGTCCAATGGAAAGCAGAGCAATATACCGTATTTTTCGCTCTATAAGATGCACCAGACGCACCTAGTTTTTGGAGGAGGAAAACAAGAAAAAAAATATTCTGAATCTCAGACGCCAGAACAGCAAGAGGGATCGCTGCGCAGCGAAAGCAGCAATCCCTCTTGCTGTTCTTGCTTCTGGGATAGCTGCGCAGCCTGCATTCACTCCATAAGACGCACACACATTTCCCCTTACTTTTTAGGAGGGAAAAAGTGAGTCTTATAGAGCAAAATATACGGTATTTGGCACTTGCTTGGCTGCAAGAGTTGCCAGAAGGAGGCATAGAAGGTGCGATCCAGGTTTGTGTAGCCTTTTCTTCTCCCGAAGATATCCCACAAGGTAGCAGAGGTTTTGGGGTGGATGAATCTGTCCATTTTTAGTTTCTCGTTTTTCCAGTCTTGAATTTAGCTCCAAACATTTCCGCATCAGTCTGAGATTTTTTTTACAAAGGGACTCATGAAAATTTGCCAGCAACTTTTTCCGAATTTCGCATTGCTATGAAATTTTGCCTACACATTTTTGCAAGCAATTTCCCCTAATATGGTGCAAATTTTGCTGTTATTTTCACATATATGTGCATTCCATATACCCACTTTATCCTAGTAAATGGACGTTAGCTGGCTGCAGAACTGCGTTGCAAAATTCAGGGACAGGGATGCAAGGAAACAGTGTAAGGATCTGTTTTCGAAAGTGGTTCCTACAATGTCATGGGAACCCTCTCAATGCCAGCGTTCTTCACTGCTACCCTGCGGCAGGCAGTCAACGGCGGAGGCCGTCAACCTCTCCCTGGCCTGGCCTGGAATGCGCTAATTGGGTTGATGAGGGGAGGCTATAATCCATCCCTTGTAACGTATATATAAACTCCTCATTAAAGCAGCAAAATTCCATTTGCAGGAGTGAAAGCATTCTCGGAAATGGAGTGTCAAGAGAGCAGGCAGGCGGCCAGGAAATTTGTGGCGGTGCTGGTGGACCGAGGAGAACGGCCGTTGTGAGGGTGGGTGGCTCAAATCAATGTGAAACAGCATGAAACCAAAATGCAAAGGTCCCGATCCAGCAAAAGTTTCTTTTTTTATATAAAAAAAACTTATTGGATATTACAAATTGATGTTTACATTCACACTCCAAAAAAAAAAAAAAAGCAAGATTCTTCCTAATCTTTTGACTCCCCCCCCCCCCGCCACCTCTCCATCATAGCTGTCAACTTTTCCCTTTTCTTGCGAGGAATCCTATTCGGAATAAGGGAATTTCCCTTTAAAAAAGGGAAACGTTGATAGCTATGCCCTCCATGGGTTCTTTATTTACTCTTTTCTACTGCATATCATATGTCACCCCAGTTTTCCAGATATCCATTTTGTCCAAAGTCTTTGTTACCATACAAGAGTTATTTTAAACCTGCTTAAGAGTTCAAATGTTTACAGCGGTCCTTCAAATATAATATAAATCCCTCCCAATCTTTATTAAAGTTTTGATCTACCTGGTTTCTGGTTTTCCTGGTCGTTTTTGCCATTTCTGCATAGTCCAGCAATTTGTTCTGCCATTCTACTCTGGTAGGGGACCATGTCCGTCTTTCCAACATCCTAGCGGCTGTCAGCGTTTTCATTCACACTGATTTCAGTGGAAGAGTTGAGTGCATCCTTTAGTTAAGAACATGGAATCACAGAACTGTAGAGCTGGAAGGGACCCCAAGGATCATCTAGCCCAACCCCCTGTGATGCAGGAAACTACTGAATTAGACCGAAGGCCTAAACTCTGTGAGCCAGTGTGGTGTAGTGGTTAAGAGCGGTAGTCTCATAATCTGGGGAACCGGGTTCGCGTCTCCGCTCCTCCATATGCAGCTGCTGGGTGACCTTGGGCCAGTCACACTTCTTTGAAGTCTCTCAGCCCCACTCACCTCACAGAGGGTTTGTTGTGGGGGAGGAAGGGAAAGGAGAATGTTAGCCGCTTTGAGACTCCTTAAAGGGAGTGAAAGGCAGGATATCAAATCCAAACTCTTCTTCTTCTTCTTCTTCCCAAGGGCTGGTATTCAAAGGCCTCTGAGCTTGGAGGTGGCATCTAGTCATCATGACTAAGAGGCATTGGTAGCCTTTATCCTACTAGTTGGCCGCCTTGAGAACAGAATGCTGGACTAGAGGAGTCATTGGCCTCATTCAACAGGCTCTCCTTACATTCTTAAAGCCATCACTTTGGTAGCCATTGCCACTGTCAGGAGTTCAGCCTGCACTCGAGTAGGACCCTGGCAGGGACACATGCCCAACTGGCATGTTCCCTCCCTCCTGGTCGATCGTTCGGGAGCTTCCAAAGCTTTCTTCTGCCCAAACATCACAGTGACAGATGCCAACAGACATTGGCATGCTTAGGGATCCGCAGAGTTTGCGCACCTTGCAACTCAGCAACTCAGCATTTTGGCTAATCTACTTTATTTACATATAAACACACGGAGAACTGCAACATGGTTCCGTCTCTCTCTAGCATCAGAGAGCAAAGAGAAAGAACAAAGGGCAATAGTCCCACTTCACGGAACACAGGAACACAAACGTCCTGTCTCCATCACTTCCCACTCTGTGGAGTCAAAACATACACCGTCATGGGATAGACAACAATCCCATGACTTCAATCACGGAGCAGGAATTCTAACAGCCACATCTTATGGCAGGGAATCCCACAATTTAATCACAAGCTGTGTGATGAAGTCCTTTATTTAATCTGTCCTGAATCTCAGAATATTCAGCATCACTGGATAACCCTGAGTCCTAATATTTTTTTGGCGGGGAGCCCTGCTCCTATGCATTTACACCAAACCACACGTTATAAACCTCTATCCTGTTTCCTCTCACTCATTTTTTTCCCCTAAACTAAAAAGGCCCAACTTAAAGAGTAATAGAATTGTAGACTTGGACGGGATTACCATACCTGGGTCATCTAGTTCAACCCTTTGCAAAGCAGGAATCTTTTTGCCTAATGTGGGGCTCGAACCCATGACTTTGAGATTAAGAGCCTCATGCTCTACCGACTGAGCTATCACACTGTAACTTTTCTTCATAGGGTGTTATGTACTGAGTTGAATAGGATCCAAACTGCAGCAGTCTGATTGGTCCTAGAACAATAGGATCCAAAAGGCAGCAGTCTGATTGGTCCTAGAACAATAGGACAATAGGATCCAAAAGGCAGCAGTCTGATTGGTCCTAGAACAATAGGATTCAGAATGCAGCAGTCTGATTGGTCCTAGAACAATGCAGCAGTATGATTGGTTGGCAGGAACCACCCAATCATGCTCCAGATAGAAGTGAATCCACAACCTGATTGGCTTACAGTAGAATTCCGGAATTAGCCAATCATGTGCAGCCCATTGTGTAAATAATGTATATAAAGCCGATACTTTGAGGGGACTTTCATTCATTCCTCCTCACCACTATGAGCTGCATAAAGAGCATGAAATCACTTTGCGACTCTGAGTATATTTCATAGGGCATCACTGCCTCCCATTGGAGTGAGTTCCATAGTTTAGCTATGTGCTGCAAGAAGACTTTCTTTCTTTCTTTCTTTCTTTCTTTCTTTCTTTCTTTCTTTCTTTCTTTCTTCTTTCTGCTGTGTCAAACAACTTGCATGACTGCATTCTGCATCCACAAGGGATCTTGCAATCTGTCTTCCTACCCAGGGCCTGATTTAGGTTTGATGAGGCTCTGAGCTACTGAAGGTAATGGGGCCCTCTCTATTTCCAGCTGTCCTTTGTCAACAACAAATTGTCGCTGTTCTTTGTGTTGAATATATGGTATATGGTAATTTATAGACCTAATAGGTATCTAAAAGGCAAAAGATTTATACGATCTGAGGTGAAACCAGAGTATAGACCTAATAGGTATCTAAAGCCATTTGCACGTAACAAAATATGTACATCATAGGAGCCTACACAACACAAAACACTGTTGCTGCATGTAGATTTTATTTTATTTGTTTTTTATCTTATATTTTGGAAATATACATCCAGGTTTTTTCCTTTGATTTTTTTGGCGCCCCCAAGAGAGTGGGGCCCTAAGCTATAGCTTGTTTAGCTTATACGTAAATCCGGCACCTGGGATATGGGTGGCGCTGTGGGTTAAACCACAGAGCTTAGGACTTGCCGATCATTAGGTTGGTGGTTCGAATCCCCACAATGGGGTGAGCTCCTGTTGCTCTGTCGCTGCTCCTGCCAACCTAGCAGTTCGAAAGCATGTCAAAGTGCAAGTAGATAAATAGGTACCACTCCAGTGGGAAGGTAAACGGCGTTTCCGTGCGCTGCTCTGGTTCGCCAGAAGCGGCTTAGTCATGCTGGCCACATGACCCGGAAGCTGTCCGCTGGCTCCCTCGGCCAATAAAGCGAGATGAACGACGCAACCCCAGAGTCATCCGCGACTGGACCTAATGGTCAGGGGCCCCTTTACCTTTACCTAAATCTGGCACTGTTCTACATAACCCTTCCATCTATATTGTGAAATCAAAGCCAGAGACTTTAATTAAGTACTTACTAGGCCATGGAGATTTTGAATTATGGTGCTGGAGGAGACTCTTGAGAGTCCCATGGACTGCAAGAAGATCAAACGTATCCATTCTTAAGGAAATCAGCCCTGAGTGCTCACTGGAAGGACAGATCGTGAAGCTGAGGCTCCAATACTTTGGCCACCTCATGAGAAGAGAAGACTCCCTGGAAAAGACCCTGATGTTGGGAAAGATGGAGGGCACAAGGAGAAGGGGACGACAGAGGATGAGATGGTTGGATGGTGTTCTCGAAGCTACCAGCATGAGTTTGCCCAAACTGCGGGAGACAGTGGAAGACAGGAGTGCCTGGCGTGCTCTGGTCCATGGGGTCACGAAGAGTCGGACACGACTAAACGACTAAACAACAACAACAACAACAGGCCATGGAGAAATGAATGTTGTTTCAAATTAAACCTTAGACCTTATCAGTTTGCGGATGGGGGGCATGCACTTTTGTCCATTTGTCCCTCATGAGCAAGTAAATACAGTGGTACCTCGGGCTAAGTACTTACGGTAATTTGTTCCGGAGGTCTCTTCTTCACCTGAAACTGTTCTTAACCTGAAGCACCACTTTAGCTAATGGGGGCTTCCTGCTGCTGCCGCGCTGCCAGAGCACAATTTCTGTTCTCATCCTGAAGCAAAGTTCTTAACCCGAGGTACTATTTAGCAGAGTCTGTAACCTGAAGCGTACGTAACCTGAAGCGTATGTAACTTGAGGTACCACTGTATGACTGAAAAACCCCGATGGAAATACCCACTGCGGTTTTTAAAACCCTTGCCGCTCTGTTGGCTATAGGAGCTTCAGTTGATGGACACGAACTCTGTCCAACCATGAGCTCAGCTGCCGAAAGATCATGGAACATCTATGAAAATTCTAACTCAGAAGTTTTTTTTAAAAAAGTGGTCTGCATGGGATCTGTACGCTAAGGGTAAAAAGAAGGTAGCGATCCACATTCTCAAAGTGCTTTCCAGATGCTTAGCTGTGTCCATGAATATTTCCTGCGTACAATAAGCGTGGTACGTGAATTACATATGAGAGTCATGTTTGAATAAAGCACCCTGTTTGTGTGTGAGAGAGAGAGACAAAATTCAAGAGATTATGCAACATGACCAAATGAAGTGAAACTTGACAGAGGATAATATATTACCCAAACGAACAAACCCACCAGCAAATGAATGTGGGTTGCTACTTGCACATAATTTTTTCCTTTCTCTTTTGGGAAAAAAGAATGTTTCTAATTATTAGTGATGAAGAGAAGCTTCTGTTTAATCTGCCTGTTGCCTTCCTGCCATTGCTCCCCATTTTGTCACTACCCAAAAGACACATTGTTTTAGATGGGCAAGAGCATTAAAGGGATTTGGGGCAGAGTCCAAGGGGGCTTAACCCTGCAAGTGGGCCATTCTGAGGCACGAGCAGCAAAAAATCCCCCGGTAAGCTCCCATCTGGGAGCATCCTATTGTAGCTTCTCACAAACTTGCTACCCCAGAGATCTGAGGTTCAGTGTCCTCTGAAACAATTCTTAAAAGAGCAGTGAGGGCAGGAGAGGGAGAGAAATTAAAACTATCCCACATGATGGTGCCACAGCCTGCCAGTAAGGATTTAGAGAAGCCTTGTGCATCTGGGGGCCAAACTTCTTAGTTTCAGGAAAAAGCATGTAAGAGGCAACAGCATGGAAGTTTATAAAAATTATGCATGGCATGCGGAAAGTATCCCGTGGAAAGATTTTTTTCTTCTTCTCTTGATACTAGAATTGCTGCATATCCAACGAAGCTGAATGTTGGGCCTTCTTGGTAGTGGCAAGGCCCCGTGGAAGGCCCTCCTGTCAGATGTCAAGGAAATAAACAACTATCTGATGTTTAGAAGACATCTGAAGGCAGTCCTGTGTAGGGAAGTTTTTAATGTTTGAAGTTTTATTGTGCTTTTAATATTCTGTTGGGAACAGCCCAGAGTGGTCCGGGGACACCCAGCCAGGTGGGCAGGGTATAAATATATTATTATTATTATTATTATATTATTATTATTATTATTATTATTATTATTAGACATTTTAGGACAGGGGATAGTAAGTACTTCAAGCAGCGGCTAGTTAAACTATGGAACTCCCTCCCACAGCAGGCAGTGATGTCCACAACTTAGATGGCTTTAAAAGAGGACCAAACAAATTCATGGAGGAGAGGGCTATTGGTGGTGACTAGATATTATAGCTACGCTCTGCCTTCCTAGTCAGAGGCAGTCATGTTTCTGAATCTGCCCAGACCATTGTTCTGCCTGGACTCTGAGATCCAGCTCCCAGGGCCTTCTGGCGGTTCCCTCCCTGTGAGAAGTGAAGTTACAGGGAACCAGGCAGAGGGCCTTCTCGGTGGTGGCGCCTGCCCTGTGGAACGCCCTCCCACCAGATGTCAAAGAGAAGAACAACTACCAGACTTTTAGAAGACATCTGAAGGCAGCCCTGTTCAGGGAAGCTTTTAATGTTTAACAGACCAATGTATTTAAATACTTTGTTGGAAGCCGCCCAGCCAGATGGGTGGGGTATAAATAAATTATTATTATTATTATTATTATTATTATTATTATTATTATTATTCTCAGTTGCTGGAAACTGCAGGAGGGGAGAGCTGCTCTTGTGTTCGAATTCTGCTTACTGCTTTCCCACAGGCATCTGGCTGGCCACTGTGAGAACAGGATGTTGGAGTCAATGGGCCATTGGCCTGATCCTGCAAGCCCCACCCTACATTGTTATGTTCACTGGCTGCTTTGGGCCACGAGTCTTGTCAGCCCCAACCAGCTTGTGGTCTGCGACTAGTGGAAGTTGTAGATCACCCAACACCTGGTGGTCACACCCAGTTGTGTAAGGTTACCTTGGAGTCTTTAGATTCTCAGCTTGGAGATCCAGTGTGGTGTAGTGGTTAGCGTGTTGGACCTGGAGCTGAGAGACCAGGGTTCAAATCCTACACTGGCCATGAAGCTCACTGGGTGACCTTGGGGACTAGTCGCTGCCTCTCACCCCAACCTTCCTCACAGGGTTGTTGTTGTTGTTGTTGTTTAGTCGTTTAGTCGTGTCCGACTCTTCGTGACCCCCTGGACCAGAGCACGCCAGGCACTCCTGTCTTCCACTGCCTCCCGCAGTTTGGTCAAACTCATGCTGGTAGCTTCGAGAACACTGTCCCACCATCTCGTCCTCTGTCGTCCCCTTCTCCTTGTGCCCTCTATCTTCCCAACACCAGGGTCTTTTCCAGGGAGTCTTCTCTTCTCATGAGGTGGCCAAAGTATTGGAGCCTCAGCTTCAGGATCTGTCCTTCCAGTGAGCACTCAGGGCTGATTTCCTTCAGAATGGAGAGGTTGGATCTTCTTGCAGTCCATGGGACTCTCAAGAGTCTCCTCCAGCACCATAATTCAAAAGCATCAATTCTTCAGCGATCAGCCTTCTTTATGATCCAGCTCTCACTTCCATACATCATTACTGGGAAAACCATGGCTTTTACTATATGGACCTTTGTTGGCAAGGTGATGTCTCTGCTTTTTAAGATGCTGTCTAGGTTTGCCATCACCTTTCTCCCAAGAAGCAGGCGTCTTTTAATTTCGTGGCTGCTGTCACCATCTGCAGTGATCATGGAGCCCAAGAAAGTAAAATCTCTCACTGCCTCCATTTCTTCCCCTTCTATTTGCCAGGAGGTGATGGGACCAGTGGCCACGATCTTCGTTTTTTTGATGTTGAGCTTCAGGCCATATTTTGCGCTCTCCTCTTTCACCCTTATTAAAAGGTTGTTGTAGGGATTAATTAAACGAAAAGGGAGAGAACCACCTTCAGCTCCCTGGAGAAAAAGGTTAGACAGAAATGCAGTGAAATAATAAACAATAAATGCAATGAAATACTAAACAAACTTGATATCCCTTTTCTCTGAAGGATGAGAGCTCAGAGACCCACCCATCTAATCTCCCTGGTTTGCCGCGAGAGTTTGAGGTGCTCGCATCTCTGAAATGAAAAGGGCCTCCCTTGCCTCTCTTACGCCCCCCCAAAAAGAGAAAGGACATATTCATATTCAAATCATTCCATTAGGAATGCAGACAGGGTCCCTGTCTGGGGAAGGTTATCCCATCCAGACCAGACCTTAGAGGGGACGGAGTCTCTAAGCACTGGGAAGGCATTTGACTAATATAGGGACACTGGTGGGGGGGCAGACGATGGCACCAAGCCAGAAAGAGAAAGAATTTGCACCCAGGATGCCAGGAGAGAGAGTGGCCCCTCTGCATTTGTCTCAGGAAATCCCCATTGCTTTCTTTTAAAGGGCTTCAGGGGAAAGCGATGAGGCGAGGGGAGACGGACCCAGCCAACAAGGGGAGCTTTGTCCTCACTCTGCTGTGGCTGCAGCCAGCTACTTAACTTTTTATTTACAATACGCTTTGTGACTGTACAGAACCCAGGAGCGGCAAACTCCCTGCCCAAAGGGATGGCTGCATCACTTTGAGGTTGGGGTCGTTTAAAAATGCTGCCATGTGCTGTAAGCTGCCCAGAGTGGATGGGGAAACCTAGCCAGATTGGTGGGGTATAAACAATAAAAATATTTATCTTTACAGTGGTACCTCGGGTTACATACGCTTCAGGTTACATACGATTCAGGTTGCAGACTCCACTAACCCAGAAATAGTGCTTCAGGTTAAGAACTTTGCTTCAGGATGAGAACAGAAATTGTGCTCCAGCGGCACGGCAGCAGCAGGAGGCCCCATTAGCTAAAGTGGTGCTTCAGGTTAAGAACAGTTTCAGGTTAAGAACGGACCTCCGGAACGAATTAAGTACTTAACCCGAGGTACCACTGTATTATTATTATTAATTAAAAATCTTAACTTTATATTTCAGTTTCTAAAAAGGCATTAACCAAATACCCCATAAACCCCCAAGAAACAGTCCGTGCATGTACAGAGCGCAAACGACACAGTCAAAATTAAGTAGATTTGGAAATAGTTTAGAGCTGATTACGTTAGTTAGGCGTCTTGTACTCTGTTATGATTCTATGTCTATTTTGTACACATTATTTGGGATGGGGAACGGCATTGCAGAATTCAGAAAGGCCTGGATTTCGTAGGATTTGCTGTGTTTCGGTTTGTTATTTCAGAACGTGTGAATTAGGCAGGTTCAGCTAGTTCTGTCCCACCCCTATCATCAGAAACCAGAAAAAGTTTCAAATTCAAGAGCTGGCAGCCCTACAGGTGGGGCTGTTTCTTGCTCCACCAGGAATCACATTTCTGTCGGCTCCTTCCAGCACCTTCTCCTTTATCCTTTCTTGCCTTGAAACCGGCATGTGTATTTCTCATGCCCCAATCTAGCCAATCATTGCCCATTTAGGTCAGGACATGATGAACCTTCGTCTAATCCAGGAAAGCAATTTGTGCAAACATGCCAGGAAACAGTTTGCAGAAGCAAGGAAGAGACCGTTGCCCTGTGCCTCTAGCTGGCTAAAGGTTAAGAACTGTTGCAACATTGGACTTCTGGGTTTCTGCAAGATCTTTGGCTTCTGGTCTGCCTGGGACAGAAGCTTCACCTGAGCTGCTCTTTAGTTCTGCCTGTGCTGGCAATCCCCGGAAAACAGGAGTGAGACTTAAGGTGAGATTGGTAGGGAGAACGTAAGAAAAGTTTGCTTCATCGGGCCAATAGCTCATCCAATCCTGCTACCAGATGCCTCTGAGAAGCCCATCAGCAGGACCAGAGTGCAACAGTGCGCCAGTGTGGTGTAGTGGTTCAGAGCGGTGGACTCGTAATCTGGTGAACCGGGTTCGCTTCCCCGCTCCTCCACATGCAGCTGCTGGGTGACCTTGGGCCAGTCACACTTCTCTGAAGTCTCTCAGCCCCACTCACCTCACAGAGTGTTTGTTGTGGGGGAGGAAGGGAAAGGAGATTGTGAGCCGCTTTGAGACTCTTTCGGGTAGTGATAAAGCGCGATATCAAATCCAAACTCTTCTTCTTCTCTTTCCCCACTACCAGTGTTGTAAACCACAATCTGCCCTTTTCCTTTATGGGGTATCCAAGAGCCCATATAGAGTCCTTACATAGGTTCCCTATTGGTAGGAGAAAATAACAGAGGCCAACCAGAGAATACGCAGGAAAGGAGGAGGAACCCAGAACCAAGGTGTGCCCGTCCTTATATAGACATTTTAAATTCCCTGCCCTGGAGCTCAAGACCACCCCTCCATACATCATACATTCATCACAGAAAAGGCGGTCTACAGCAGAAATCTGAGTGGGTTACCTGTTAATGCTCACTTGATTGGATACCCTGGGGAGCCTGGCTAGTCTTTTGTAATGATAAATACTTAGTTCCTGAGCCAGGTCACAGGCTCACCCTATTCAAACACAGACATACCCTTAAGACAGGATTTGTGAAGGAAAAGACAATTGGAAGGCTTTTCCATTTCCCTTTGACCTTGCAGAGAAAACATTTGGTCAGTTTAGAAATCAAAAAATGGTTTCAGGTCGGTCTTCCTGTGCTGATCTATGTACGTGCTTGGTTGGTACATTTATGAACATTTATTATATATCTAAGACTTTAAAATTCTTATATTATTCTTATAGTGGTTAGAGCATGGGTAGGCAAACCAAGACCCGGGGGCTGGATCCAGCCCAATCCACTTCTAAATCCAGCCTGTGGACGGTCTGGGAATCAATGTGTTTTTACATGAGTAGAATGTGTCCTTTTATTTAAAATGCATCTCTGGGTTATTTGTAGGGCATAGGAATTCATTCATTATTATTTTTTCAAAATATAGTCCGGCCCCCCACAAGGTCTGAGGGATAGTGGACTGGCCCCCTGCTGAAAACGTTTGCTGACCCCTGGGTTCAAATCCCTGCTTGGAGATGGAGCTCACTGAGTAACCTTGGGCCAGTCACTGCCAATCAGTCTAACCTACCTGACAAGAACAATAAACAGCACCTTGAGCTCCTTGGAGAAACAGGTGGGATATAAATCTTTAGTTGGAATCTCCTTTCTTTTAACCTGAATCCATTAGGTAGGGACCTGCCCTCTGGAGCAAGAGAAAACAGGCTTGCTCCATCTTCTGTGTGACAGCCCTTTAGCTATCCAAAGATGGCTATCACATCTCTTTTCAGTCTCCTCTTATCCAGGCTCAACATCCCCAGTTTCCTCAACCGTTTCTCATCAGGCTTGGTTTCCAGACCCTTGATCATCTTGGTCGCCCTTCCAGTTTGTCCATATCCTTCTTAAATTGTGATGTCCAGAACTGGACACAGTATTCCAGGCATGGTCTGACCAAAGGTGAATAAAGGTAAAGGTAAAGGGACCCCTGACCACTAGGTCCAGTCGTGACCGACTCTGGGGTTGCGGCGCTCATCTCGCTTTACTGGCCGAGGGAGCCGGCGTACAGCTTCCGGGTCATGTGGCCAGTGTGACTAAGCAGCTTCAGGCGAACCAGAGCAGCACATGGAAACGCCGTTTACCTTCCCGCCGGAGCGGTACCTATTTATCTACTTGCACTTTGACGTGCTTTCGAACTGCTAGGTTGGCAGGAGTTGGGACCGAGCAACGGGAGCTCACCCTGTCGCGGGGATTCGAACCGCTGACCTTCTGATTGGCAAGTCCTAGGCTCTGTCGTTTAACCCACAGTGTGGTACTATAAAATAGAGTGGTACTATAATTTCCCTTGATCTGGACACTATACTTCTGTTGATGCCGCCTAGAATTGCATCAGCTTGTTTTGCTGCTGCATCACACTGTTGACTCATGTTAAGCTTATGGTCCACTAAGACCCCTAGATCCTTTTCACATGTACGCCAGATGTCTCCCATCTTATATTTGTGCAGCTGGTTCTTCCTGCCTAAGTGCAGAACCTTACATTTGTCCCTATTGAAATTCATTTTGTTAGCTTGGGTCCAGTTCTCCAACTGGTTAAGGTCATCTAAAATCCCGATTTGGTCTTCTGCGGCATTAGCTATGCCTCCCAATTTGGTTTCATCTGCAAATTTGACAAGCTTCCCCTCTATTCCTTTATCTAAGTAGTTAAAAAAGATGTTGAACAACAGGCCCCGGACAGAACCCCATGAGCTCTGTAAATAAGTACTTTCTCCAATACCAGATATAAGACTCCTCCAGTACCCATCAAAAGCCTTTTCCTCCATGAGGTTCTCTAATCATCTGATATCACACATCGCTTTTGTGAGTCAGAGGTAAAATTAAATAACAAGGGGTACTGCTGAGCATAGTCGTGTTTTGTTTTTGCAAAGAGTGTGGGAATTCTCTGCCGTATGGTTTGTTTCTTTTTCTTTTTCTATGTCTTTTTGGCATGACATTTCATGTGACGGATGACAGAACGAGACGGAGACAGCAGCAGAAGGGGACTTTGTGAAAATGAAAGCATTTGTGGGTTGAGATGTGAAAGTTTGGAGCAAGCGGGAAAGCGAGTGAATACCAGAGCCCTTTCGGTATAAAATGAAAAACATACTTTGCTGTGAGAGTGCATCTTCTCACACATTTTTAAAATCGTGGTGCTGGGGGAGAGATGCAGAAGGGCTTTGTGCACGTGGGAGAGAAATGGCCATCTCTGGGTCACACTTTACGTGGCTGGGATTGTAAAGCTGTAATTGCAGACATGACAGTATGAAGTGAGAAGGGGAAATCCATATTGGGGACCCAGTGTGTGGTGCAATGGTTAGAGCAGGGCTGGACAGCCTCAGACTGGGGCTAGGAAAGAGTGTGTCTCTGACGCTCTGCCTGGCCCTCAGAACAGATGGAATAAAAGATTTGTGGAGCTGGAAGGTAACCCAAAGGTCATCCATTCCAGCCCCCTGCAATGCAGGAATCTCAGTTAAATAACCCCTAGCAGATGGCTATCCAACCTCCGCTTAAAATCCTCCAAGGATTTTAAAATCCTCCACCACCTTCATAGGTAGTCCATTCCATTGCTGAACAGCTTTTACTGTCAGAAAGTCGTTCCTGATGTTTCGTCAGAATCTCTTTCCTTGTCATTTGAATCCCTTGGTTCAGGTCCTGCCCTCCGGAACAGCACAAAACAAGCTTGCTCCATCTTCCATATGATATTTGAAGACAGCTCACCAACTCCCTCATCCCATCCCCATCAGGCTTGGTTTTCCAGACCCTTTTTCTGTTGACCCGCTAGCAAATTTGCAGCCAGATCAAATTTTGCAAGCAAGGTGTTGCGTGCTGGCAGTAGTTTGACCACACACACAAACTCGCTGGCACCTTTTGCACCAGCTGCGGCCTGCAGACTAGGGGTCAGCAAACTTTTTCAGCAGGGGGCCGGTTCACTGTCCCTCAGACCTTGGGGGGGCGGGACTATATTTTTTGGGGGGGGGTTGGGAATGAACGAATTCCTATGCCCCACAAATAACCCAGAGATGCATTTTAAATAAAAGCACACATTCTACTCATGTAAAAACACGCTGATTCCTGGACCGTCCGCGGGCCGGATTTAGAAGGTGATTGGATCCCAGGGGCAGCCCCAACTAGAGTTGGCTGGCACCTGTTCTCCTCACCCATAAGCAATCTCAGCTCATCTACCTGTGACCCTTTCAAGTGCAGATGGCAGGGTAGGGGGTTGAGCTGGGAAATATGAGCTGCGTCTCCCCCCCAGTAATAAAGAGGCCTCAAACATACACCTACCCGCCCCCCCCCCCGAATTGTCTCCTTCGACTATTTTGCAAGCCCTCGGCTCCTTGCCGTGCAGCTATTTTTAAAGATAATATTCCAACGGAGTGGAAAAAAATTTTTGCCTACATCCTGAGCGCGTTTGTCTTCATCTGTTCCTAAGCTGTGATAATTAAGACAACCTGATGGAAAGTTCCCAGTGGCTGAATGACTTCATGGTCTTTTGGTGCCACAATACACTTGGATTTCGCTCTCCCAGTCTTGTGGCAAAAAGGTTTACATACTTTCTGGAAGGGCAGGGTGTGGCAGAGAGCCTAGGAAGGCTGTGGGCTTGGCGCGTCTCGGAATACGGGTCTGCTTTTTGGAAAAGCTACGCTTCAGATCACCCACATGTTATTGGCCTTGGTGCTGTTTAACTTACCCAGAGAGGATACTTTCCTTCCAGGAAACTGCAGGGTCTGACTGTGATTGATTAGCTGGACTTGGGGCGCGTTTTGCCTTGTGGGTTCGGGGTGGCTGGCAGTGCTTTGAAAATGATCGCTGTGCATGAAAGCAGGATTTGAAAGCCATCCCGAAAATGCAAAAGAGGTTCCGTCCCTCTTCTGTCATGACTTACAGACCAGCCTGGTTTCCAAACAATGTTCAGACTCCAGGAAGCGGGTTGGGTAGGAGATCAGAGGAGAAAAAACGTCGACACCAGCCCTACATTGGTTTGATAATGGATATGTTCCATTTGGCCTGCCTAATTTTGGGGAAAGTTTCAGGCTCCACTGCACACACAAACGCCATCTGGGGCAATCGTGAGCCTCTGTTTCACTGCTGATGGATGTGGGTGCAAAATGCAGAAATGCAATTTTATTTTTTTAAAAAAATCCATTCAGGAAGGTGGGTTTATACAGTCATACGCTGTGGGTTAAACCACAGAGCCTAGGACTTGCCGATCAGAAGGTCAGCGGTTCGAATCCCCGTGACGTGGTAAGCTCCCGTTGCTCAGTCCCAGCTTCTGCCAACCTGGCAGTTCGAAAGCACGTCAAAGTGCAAGTAGATAAATAGGTACCGCTCCAGCGGGAAGGTAAACGGCGTTTCCGTGCGCTGCTCTGGTTCGCCAGAAGCGGCTTAGTCATGCTGGCCACATGACCTGGAAGCTGTACACCGGCTCCCTTGGCCAGTAAAGCGAGATGAGCGCTGCAACCCCAGAGTCGGCCACGACTGGATCTAATGGTCAGGGGTCCCTTTACCTTTTACCTCATGTTACGTTTGCTTCATGTTACGTTTTTTCAGGTTGCGTCCTGCAGCAACCTGGAAGTACCGGAAAGGGTTACTTCTGGGTTTCGCCGCTTGCACATGCGCAGACACGCAAAAATGACGTCACGCGCATGCACCGAAGCGGCGAATCGCAACCCGCGCGTGCACAGACGCGCCGCTGTGGGTTGTATTCCTTTCATGTTGCGAACGGGCCTCCGGAACAGAACCCGTTCGCAACCAGAGGCACCGCTGTAACTGTGTTTCAACATTGCTGTGTCGTGCATGACACCTGAACACACAGACAAAAGAATGTCAGACCAATGTTGGATCAGACCGATGAGCCAACCAGATGCCCTGATGGGAAACCAGCAAACAGGCTCCGAGCACAAGAGTCCTCTTTCCTCCTGCTGCCAGTTCCAGAATCTGGTGTTCAGAAGCATTGGAGTCAGAGCACAGCCATTGTGGCTATTAGCCATTGATAGCCCTTTCCTCCTCTGAAATATACTCAGAGTCGCAAAGTGATTTCATGCTCTTTATTCAGCTCATAGTGGTGAGGAGGAATGAATGAAAGTCCCCTCAAAGTATCTGCTTTATATACATTATTTACACAATGGGCTGCACATGATTGGCTAATTCCGGAATTCTACTGTAAGCCAATCAGGTTGTGGATTCACTTCTATCTGGAGCATGATTGGGTGGTTCCTGCCAACCAATCATACTGCTGCATTGTTCTAGGACCAATCAGACTGCTGCATTCTGAATCCTATTGTTCTAGGACCAATCAGACTGCTGCCTTTTGGATCCTATTGTTCTAGGACCAATCAGACTGCTGCAGTTTGGATCCAATTCAACTCAGTACATAACACCCCTCCCCTCTAAGTTCCAGTCCTGCCCGGGAGGTCGCATTCATAGTCCTCAAGGTACATAACATCCTCCATGAATTTGCCCAATCCTGTTTAAAA
Organism: Podarcis filfolensis; assembly: GCF_964270895.1. NCBI lineage: Eukaryota > Metazoa > Chordata > Lepidosauria > Squamata > Lacertidae > Podarcis > Podarcis filfolensis. The sequence continues at coordinate 3,373,936 of NC_139608.1, forward strand.
GCACCCAAGCTGGTGGCCGCTGCTGCTTCTTGTCGGAGCAGGTTCCACAATTTATGAGCTGTGCAAAAATGCACTTTCTTTTATCACACACAGCCCGTGCTTGTATTTGTTTTACTGTATTGTATAGTGTATGGCTCAGGACCACAATACCTCAAGGATTGCCGCTTTCCATATGAACCTACCTGGTCCCTGAGATCATCATCTGATGCCCTCCTTCGTCTGCCTCCTCCTCAAGAAGTCCGGAGGGTGGCAACACGAGAACAGGGCCTTTTCTGCAGTGGCTCCCCGTCTGTGGAATGTTCTCCCCAGGGAAGTTCGCCCGGCACCTTCATTATACGCCTTTAGGTACCAGGCAAAAACATTCCTTTTTAACCAGGCATTTGGTTGACCTGATGGACATCCTATACCCTTTTAAAAGGTGGCTCTTTTGGGGGGGTTGTTATTGAGTTGCTGTTTTTATTCTGATTTTATATGTTGTGATCTTTTCTGTGAATCCTCTTGGTATAGGGTGGTATATAAACTCAAGAAATATCAGTAATAAATAACAATAGTATTTTTTCTATCGATTTGTTTTTAATTGATGATCAAGTTTATTTTGTGTTTTGTGGATTTGTAAGACACTCTGAAGCATCTTTTTTCTGGAAAACAACAAATAAATATTATTATTATTATTATTCCCCCTTCTTCCTCCACAAACTACTTGGTTTTGACTGTGAATCTTCCTGGGGGCATCAGCTGCAGTAGCATCACCCTTACTGTATTTCCTCTTCTTCTTGTGGAAAACCCAGGTCTGGAAAGGCATGTTGCTGCAACAGACAGTGAAAGAACAATATATTACCCTTATTTCCTCTTCTTGTTCTGCAAAGCCAGTGTGGTATAGTGGTTAAGAGCAGTAGACTCGTAATCTGGTGAACTGGGTTCGCTTCCCCACTCCTCCGCATGCAGCTGCACATGGACCAGTCACACTTTTCTGAAGTCTCTCAGCCCCACTCACCTCACAGAGTGTTTGTTGTGGGGGAGGAAGAGAAAGGAGATTGTGAGCCACTTTGAGACTCCTTCGGGTAGTGATAAAGCGGGATATCAAATCCAAACTCTTCTTCAGATTTGGAGGTGCACGTAAGTGCTGGTGTTGCTACAACAATATATTTCCACCACCTTCAAGCTGATGGTTCTTTTTCTTTCCTGTTGGGCTTGGAACAGGTGGAGTCTGAAGACCAAGTCCTGGCAAATTTCTGCGGCAGGGAAGCCACGGACACAGAGCAGACCCCAGGGCAGCAGGCCATTGTCTCCCCGGGGTCTTTCATGAGCCTCACTTTCCGATCGGACTTCTCCAACGAGGAACGTTTCACAGGGTTTGACGCTCATTACACAGCCGTGGGTGAGTAACCGCTTGACCACAATGTGGTTTGCCCAGGCCGCTGGACTCCAAAGTACCTGCAGTTGACAACAGCTAAAATACATCAAAAGTGTGTTTATTTTTTAAATACAACACAACTAAAACCCACAACAAAGCAGTCTAAAACCCAGTGGACTATATGCTGGCAAAAAGGGCTGTGCTAAAGAAACTCTAATTGAAAGGTTTGTTTGTCCCCAGTAAAGAGTATTTGTTAAACTTGGATGGATTTTTTTTAAAAAAATGAAATTGCTGTACAAATGTATTTGTTTCAAAGACTTGCGCACTTGCTGAAGCCTCTGGACAGTCTCCGGGGGCAGTCACCAATACAGTATGTTGCAGTAGCCAAGCCTTGACGTTGCAGAAGCCACATCATAAAGGATAGTAGCCAGGTCAAAATGGAAGGGAAGCTGAGTGTTTGCTTTAGTAAATGTGTAGCAAACAAGACTCACATAAGGTAAAGGGTAAAGGGACCCCTGACCATTAGGTCCAGTTGTGACCGATTCTGGGGTTACGGCGCTCATCTTGCTTTATTGGCCGAGGAAGCCGGTGTATAGTTTCCAGGTCATGTGGCCAGCATTACTAAGCCGCTTCTGGCGAACCAGAGCAGCGCACGGAAACACCGTTTACCTTCCTGCCAGAGCAGTACCTATTTATCTACTTGCACTTTGACGTGCTTTCAAACTGCTAGGTTGGCAGGAGCAGGGACCGAACAACGGGAGCTCACCCCGTCACGGGGATTCGAACCGCCGACCTTCTGATTGGCAAGTCTGTGGTTTAACCCACAGCGCCACCCGCGTCCCTCACAAGACTCACATAGCATTCCAATAATTCAACAAAAGAGAAAAACAAATTAGCATGGTCAGGTATAAGATAAAGAGATTTAAGACAATGAGTGTGTTTTGGGGGGCGGTTATTGGCTTGTCTTTTTCGTTCTTGTGTTCATCATGTATTTTGTGTTTTTATGTTGGAATTTTTTTGTGTGTGAACCACCCTGAGGTCTATGGATGGAGGGTGGCATACAGATTTAATAAATAAAATGATAATATAAAGGAAAATGGGAAGATAAACTTCACAAAAGAGGATCATTCCAAGTATTATGGCATCATTCCAAGATAAGCAATAAGCAGCTGATCCAAAAAAATCATACAATAAAAAACGGCGCCATGTGAAATAATATTTGGATGGAATTCGCCATCTGTGCAACCATGTCGTTAAATTAGCTGCAATAAACCACCAGGCAGATGCAAAGTCCAGCGGGTCCATTTCCCCTCTGAGAGCCCAGAGTTGGTGGGCCAATTTCTCTGCTTGGCTACAAATAAGGCTTTTAAGAACCAGTTTGTTGTAGAGTACACAGAAGCATCCTTCTATAATAATAGCAATAATAAATTTTATTTATACCCCGCCCTCCCTGGGCTCAGGGCAGCTAACACCAGTAAAATTACAGTAAAAACATAATGGGGGCGGGGGAACCAATTTAAAATACAGGTTAAAATGCCATTTAAAATGCAGCCTCATTTTAAAAGTAGCCCATAGATCAAGGCCATAAGGGGAGGGAAACATAAGGGTCAGACCGAGTCCAAACCAAAGGCCAGGTGGAACAGCTCTGTCTTGCAGGCCCTGCGGAAAGATGTCAAGTCCCGCAGAGCCCTAGTCTCTTGTGACAGAGCGTTCCACCAAGTCGGGGCCAGTACTGAAAAGGCCCTGGCCCTAGTTGAGACCAATCTAACCACCTTGTGACTTGAGACCTCCAAAATGTTGTCATTTGTGGACCTTAAGGTCCTCTGTGGGACATACCAGGAGAGGCGGTCCCGTAGGTACGTGGGTCCTAGGCCGCATAGGGCTTTAAAGGTCAAAACCAGCACCTAGCCTTCTAGCCTTGAGAGGCGACTGAACAGGAAGCTGTTAGCAAATGAGGCATTCGTACCTTGGCCAACTGAAGTTACCTCCCACAAACTTTCGAAGTAAGCACAACCTGGGGTCCATATAGATCTTTTGCCTGGCGACGGTGCCGAGTTCGAAAACCGCAGAATCCTAAAGGGTTTGCTTTACGAGTCTGCCGCTCCCTCCTGTTCTATAACAGATATCGATGAGTGTCTGGAGAAGAGCGACGAAGAGCTGGCCTGTGACCACCACTGCCACAACTATATTGGCGGGTACTACTGCTCCTGCCGGTTTGGCTACATCCTCCACTCTGACAACAGGACTTGCAAAGGTATTGCCTGTATCACAGTGCTGGGAGGGAACTGGGCTGGTTGCTCTGAAACTCGAGAGCAGGAGTGGGGAATAGGTGCTTCAAAAAGGTAAAGGTACCCCTGACTGTTAAGTCTAGTCGTGGATGACTCTGGGGTTGTGGCACTCATCTCATTTTACTGGCCGAGGGAGCTGGCATTTGTCCGCAGACAGCTTCCGGGCCATGTGGCCAGCATGACTAAGCTGCTTCTGGCAAACCAGAGCAGCACACGGAAACACCATTTACCTTCCCGCTGGAGTGATACCTATTTATCTACTTGTACTTTTATGTGCTTTTGAACTGCTAGGTTGGCAGGAGCAGGGACCGAGCAATGGGAGCTCACCCCGTCATGGGGACTCGAACCACCGACCTTCCGATCAGCAAGTCCTAGGCTCTGTGATTTAGACCACAGTGCCACCCGTGTCCTTTATTAGGTGCTTTAGTTCCAAGCTTAGCACTTAGTGCATGGATTCAAAATAATAGATTATATTAATTCGGGTGACTGTCAGGTTTGTGTCAGGCTTCCTCTCCGCACCCCCCTTTGGCAGTAGAGAAGCAGAACAAAGCAAAAGGAGTCTCTTACCAGTTAGAAATTTTAATGATCACAGAGGGAGAACAAAGCATCCATTCCTAGGATGAAGATGCTCCCAATTAAGGATTTCACCCCCACCCCCCGTCACTTCCATGTCTTGCAACCTGAACTCGCAACCTCTTTGCTTTCTGTTCTGCTACCTGACCTGCTCGCCATGACCTTGGGCTGAGCAGATGGACGCTTTCCAGCGAAAGAGAGTCTGTTCACTCTCTCTCTCTCTCTCTCTCTCTCTCTCTCTCTCTCCCTCCCTCCCTCCCTCCCTCCCAGTTCTTCCCAACTTCTGCCTTCTGAACTATGTCCCTCTGCAAACCACTGTTCCAAATCTATACTGTCCCACTGCTCCTGGGAAGATTCAGGATCATCATCAGGAGCAGGGGGAGTTCCCACCATTCCTCCTCAGTGCAGCCCTCCTCAGCACGGTCCCTGAAAGTTGGGGTGGTTTGCCCAAAATGGCTTTACAGGCCAAATGCAGAGGCTTGGCAGGTGCAATTAGACCCATAGGCTTGCGGCTACCAATGCGGGTTCACCCACATACGAATCCTCTGCCCCTCACACCTCTGCCACTGAAGCTGCTGCCCCACCACAGATTTCTACCCCAACTCGTGTTGTTTCTCCACCAGTTTTGCTACCAGGACCTTGTGTCACGAGGTTGAACCAGGATCTCTCCTGCATGCACTTAGCCCCTGAGCTATTACTGCTCGTCCCCTAGAAACATGGGAAGAAGTGGCCTTCTGTGGAGTCAGACCATTGGCCACGGCAATACTGACCCCGGCAGACACAACGTAGCCAAGGTGTTGTGTGTGTTGGGATGCAGCCAAGGAATCGGGGGCAATTGGCAGGTCCCCAGCAGGCCCCAGCCCACCGGCCGGTGTGCCAGCCGATCTCCAGTCCTTGGATCAGCATGAAACTGGGACCTGAGTTTCAGAAGCCTTCAGAAGTGGGCACACACACTCAGCAGAGTAAATAACACTGCACAACAGAAGTGGCAGGGAGAGGCTGTGTTGAGCATATTTACAAGCAGTTTATTCAGCATACATCAGGACAAAAGGAGAAACATGTCTTCTCCCCCTTCATGGCCAAAGCAAGCAGCATAAGCAAAAGCTATACACAAACGGAAGTTCCCAGCAAACTGTGCTGGAGTGTAAACAGGCATGTGACCTACAACAGTCTCATGCCTGTCCCTTAAGGTGGAACGGAATATTCTAACCGTGTGTACACCCTTGTCTCCCTTGCAGTGGAGTGCAGCGACAACCTCTTCACTCAGAGGAATGGGGTGATCAACAGCCCAGACTTCCCCAATTCCTACCCCAAGAGCTCCGATTGCTTGTACCGCATTGAGCTGGAAGAGGGTTTCTTCATTACGCTGGAGTTCAATGACAACTTTGACATTGAAGACCACCCGGAGGTCACCTGCCCGTACGACTACATCAAGGTGAGCACAGCAGCAACCTGATCTGGCTCTAGTTCCACGGCGACTGGAAAATACCAGGAGGCCAGGGAGAAATCACACACACACAACACACACACACACACACACCCTTGTGTTTTAAGTACAGTACGGTTGCATTCGACTTGCCTGATTTAAACCAGACACAAATGATGGTCTTGCCTTTTCTCTGCTCCTCCTTTGATTGTTTTTTCCTGACAGATCAAAGCCGGGCGTCAGGAGTTTGGGCCTTTTTGTGGAGAGAAATCGCCAGGACGCATCGAAACGAAGAGCAACAGCATTCAGATATTGTTCCACAGTGACAACTCTGGAGAGAATGGAGGGTGGAAGCTGTCCTACACGGCAATAGGTAATCTCCCCCGAGGCGACGCTTCTTAGCCCCCACCTGTTCTATACACTTAGACCAGCAGCAGCATCCCACTCCCAGAGAATCATGGGTACTGTATTCTGTTCATTGTGCTGAGAGGCTCTTAGTCCCCGCACAGACCAGACTACCAGAGGAGAGAGGGCTCATGTACTCAGATCCTTATATATATAATTTTCAATGCAAAAATTACAAACACTGAATCCAAAATAAAACAGTAAAAGGTAAAGGGACCCCTGACCATTAGGTACAAACAAGCAAAACAAAAAAACACAAAAGAAAAAAGAACACCAAAAGCAAAAACACACATCTACAAATAAAACAATACCATCATTCTAATCTAGTCATTACATACATATACACATATTGACTTCCTTCCTTTGTTCTAAGACCTCAACATTTTTATTCTTTCTACTTCCGGTTAGCGCCAGCGCTTAATGGCGGATTTCTCCCGGAGCTCCGGGAGAGATCTGCTTCGTAGGTTCGGGTCCTGCCAGCTACGGCGGAGCGGGGACCCTCAAAAATCACAGGCGCGTAGCCTGTGAACTGGAGACTCGGCGGGCACCTTTGCGCCCCCCCGACGCTGTGAAATAGCCTTTTTAAAGGCTGCGGATCAGCGGAGGGTATATGGAGCGGTGCTGAGAGTCGCTTTCACCCAGCCTGCGAAGCGAAGCCGCGTCGCCATTAGCGGAGAGCGCTGATTTCTTCCGGTGAATTTGGACTAAAAAGAACAACTATCCGTGAGTAGGATTGACTTCTAAAATTGAATTGGACACTAAAATTTAAGAAATTGGGCACCGAGACGGACAAGCACCAAAAAGGAAGTCTGCTTTCCATTCTGTAGCAAGATCAAAGCGAAAGGCATTTAAGCTGTAACCGTCTGAAAGGAGAGTTGCGGGAACTAAGAAATTCAACACCAAGCAAAGAACTCCCTCCCCGAAGGCAGGAGGGGGGGGGAGAAGACTTTAAAGTATTTTCCTGCCAATTTAAAAGAAATTGAGTTATTTACCGCTGCTCTTTTACCTGGGGATTGGACTGCCGGAGAAAAAGCACCGGCTAAGGACTGTTGCTATAAGAAGGCAAAAAAGTATCTTTGACTGACTTTGGCTACTCTCAACTTGAAACATTTATTTTGTTGCACAGTAAAGTTACTTGCAGGACATTACTGATTTGGAACCTTCAGAAAGAGAAAAGAATAATTGAAAGGGACTAGAAGGACCTTTGTTTAATTTTCTGGAGAGTGTGGGACTAACTAGAAAGTAAAAAAAAAATTTTTTACGCCCTCTAGAGGATTTATAAATTGTTTCAGCAACAAGGGGAATTTAAAGCTTGAGAACTTTTGTCTGACAGTTTAAGAGCGTGGGAATGACCTTGACTAAAAGACTTTGTTATGGCAGATGGTAAGGAGAAAGAGGATTCACAAGAAACAACCTTGAGATCTGGCAGACAATACAAAGTGGATCCTTCCACGCAAAGAAGGGCTTCTGTAACAGGAGCCTCTGGAACTACAGTTGTCGCAAAGGCAAAAGTGAAAACAATGTCTTCAGAAGAATCATTTGCTAAGGTACTGGCGAGGATAAATGAATCTTTGGAGGAACTAAAAAAGCAAGGCGCAGAAACTAAAGTACAAGTTGCTGAAACAAATAAGAAAATTGAAGAAATCTCTGGGAAAATTGACTTAAACACAAAAAGTATAACTGACCTTGGGAACAAAGTGAACTCAAATGCAGAAGCAATTGGGAAACTACTGGAAGATTCATCTACAACACGAAAGATAGCTGAGGAAGCTAAAGAAATTGCAACTGCTGCTGAGGAAAAGTTTCCACCAGTGTACAAGAAGCTGGATGAGTATGAGCTGGCACTCTCTATGCAGGATATGCAACGTAAGGAAAGGAACCTAAGGATTAGACTTGTGCCGGAAAAAGAAGGAGACAACCTGGTGGACTATCTGACAAAAGAATTTTCTGACTTTTGGAAGCAGGAGCTGGACAAAGAAGAATTTAAGATAGAAAGCGCATTCAGATTGGGAGCAAGGCAGAGGAAGAACAGACCCAGAGACTGCTTAATAACTCTAAGATCAAAGGAGGAGCGAGACAAAATATTGAACCTGCATTTCCAAACAACCCTTCGAATCGAAGATTTTCATATTGAGATTTTTAAAGACATTCCCAAAAGTATTTTGGACGCAAGAGGATTCTACAAAGACTTGGTGACACTGCTGAAAAGGAACTACATACCATTCAGGTGGGAATTTCCCCAAGGCTTGTCTTTTAAATACAAGGGGAAGAAAAGAAGAATAAGGACAGTGAGTGATAAAGATAAGTTCTTGGGAGAACACGAAGAAGACCTACAGAAAGAGACGTTTCCAGGACAAGGGCATCCTTCATTAGATACGGATACGGAACCACCGACAAACGAGGAACAAAAACTGGGAGCTGTAGGAGGAAAAAGTAAATAACCCCATCATGGCTCTGCAACTTCTAACCTGGAATTGTAATGGTTTGAATATTCCCAGGAAAAGAAAAAATATATTTCATGCTTTAAAGAAAGACCAATTGGACTTGATTTGTTTACAAGAGACCCATGTGACAAGAGCACATAGGAAATTATTAATAAATAAAAGATTGGGACAAGAATTTATATCTTCAGACAGAGTAAAAAAGAGAGGAGTGGTGATTTATGCAAAGGAAAAGTTGCAACCGAAACAAATTTTTAAAGATGACCAAGGAAGATATTTGGCAATTGAAATCCAATTTCAAGGAGAAAAGTATCTGATAGTGGGAATCTATGCACCAAATGAAGGGAAAGCTGAATTTTTTAAGAAGTTGCATGAGACTTTGATAGATCATATGGATTACAATTTAATCATGATGGGAGATATGAATGGAGTAGTTTCAACAAATATGGACAAAGCACAAAGACAGGTTGTGACAAAAGATGGAAGACTACCAAAGACCTTTTTTGAAATGACTGACAATATGGACTTGATTGACATTTGGAGAACAAAACACCCATTAGAAAGAGAGGGAACCTTCTTTTCTGAAGCCAAAATGACATGGACAAGGATTGACCAAATTTGGGTGACTAGCAGTATGGCGCCGAACATAAGGAAAGTGGAAATCTGCCCAAAAACCTTCTCCGACCACAACGCAGTAAAGATGGTGATGAGGCAAACAACAACTGGCTCCTTCAGATGGAGAATGAATGACATCTTATTCAGAGACGAGGAGATTTGTAAGAAGGCCCAAAAAACTTTGAAAGACTATTTTGAAATTAACTTAAGGACTAAAGTAGAAAAAAGAATAGTATGGGATGCAAGTAAAGCCGTGATGAGAGGGTTCTTGATACAACAAAATACATTAAAGAAAAGAAAGCAAAATGAAAGGAAGGAAAAAATACTGGAAAAGATAAAAGAGGGGGAAAAGAAATTAAGATTGAAGCCAAAATCGCAAGAGATCCTAAGAGAAATTAAATTTCATCAAACACAATATATGGAACTGATGAATCAAGAAGTAGAGTGGAAAATTAAGCAAATGAGACAAAAGACCTTTGAATCTGCTGATAAATGTGGCAAGTTACTGGCTTGGCAAATAAAGAAGAGACATAAACTCAACACGGTAACAAATATAGAAGTGGAAGGAAAGAACATAAGCAACCCAGCGGAAATTAGGAATTGTTTTCAGAACTACTTTAGACAACTTTACACACAAGGGCCGCAGAAAGAAATGGATATACAACAGTTCCTCGAGAAAAATGGGCTGAAAAAGATTTCGTTAGAAAGTAAGACAATTTTGAACCAGGAGATATCAGCACAAGAAATAGAAGATGCCATTCAAGGTATGACGCTGGGCAAATCCCCCGGACCGGATGGACTGACTTCCAAATACTACAAAGTTTTGAAGGAAGGCTTGATACAACCTCTGAAGGAAGTCTGCAATGAGATTATGGAGGGGAAAAGGGCACCCGATACGTGGAGGGAGGCTTACATTACACTTATACCAAAGACAGAGACTGAAAAGACCCAACTTAAAAACTACCGACCCATCTCGTTATTGAATGTGGATTACAAAATCTTTGCTGACATTTTAGCAAAGAGACTGAAAAGAGTTTTGATGGAGGAGATTCATGGGGACCAAGCGGGTTTTCTCCCAAAAAGGCATTTGTCGAACAATGTAAGGAATATAATTGACATTTTGGAAAAGCTGGAAGTGAATATAAACACTAAGGCTGTTCTGATATTTGTGGATGCCGAGAAAGCCTTTGACAACGTTTCTTGGAGTTTTATGTTGAAGAACCTCCGGGGGATGGGGGTAGGCCAAGGGTTTGAGAATGGTATAGGTGCAATATACTCTGAACAGAAAGCAAAACTAATTGTAAATAATGTGGTTACAGAAGAGTTCAAGATTGAAAAAGGGACACGTCAGGGGTGCCCTATCTCCCCACTACTTTTTATATCGGTCCTGGAGGTTTTGCTTAATATGATCAGGAGGGACCAGTTGGTTAAAGGGATTCAGGTCGGAGCTAAACAATACAAATTGAGAGCATTCGCAGATGACTTAGTACTTACATTGCAAGAGCCAGAAGCTAGTACGAAAAGAGTTTTGGAAATAATCCAAGAGTTTGGTCAATTGGCAGGATTTAAATTGAATAAGTTAAAGACAAAGGTATTGGAGAAAAATTTAACACAGATTGAAAAAGAAAGGTTTCAGAATGAGACAGGGTTGACCGTGGTTAAAAAAGTGAAATATTTGGGTATAAATATGACAGCTAAGAATGTGAACCTATTTAAAGACAATTATGAAAAAACTTGGACAGAAGTGAAAAAAGATTTGGAGATTTGGTCAAACTTAAAGCTTTCCTTGTTAGGTCGAATTGCAGTTATAAAAATGAATGTATTGCCAAGAATGTTGTTTTTGTTCCAAGCATTACAAATAATGGAAAAAATGGACTGTTTCAAGAAGTGGCAAAAAGATATATCTAAATTTGTCTGGCAGGGCAAGAAGCCCAGAATTAAATTTAAGATATTAACGGATTCAAAGGAAAGAGGGGGGTTTGCCCTGCCAGACTTTAAACTTTACTATGAAGCGGCAGCTTTCTGCTGGCTGAAAGAATGGCTGCTTCTTGAAAACACAGACATTTTGGATTTGGAAGGTTTCAATAACATTTTTGGGTGGCATGCATATTTGTGGTATGACAAGGTTAAAGCACATAAAAGTTTCCAAAACCATATTGTCAGAAAAGCACTATTAAATGTTTGGACCAGATATAAAGATTTGCTGGAAAATAAAACTCCAAGGTGGCTGTCGCCAATGGAAGCTAAGGCAGTTAAAAAGTTGAACATGGAGTCGAAGTGGCCAAGATACTGGGAAATCTTGGAAAAGGAAGGGGACAAATTGAGATTGCAGAGTTTTGAGAAATTAAAAGGGAAGGTGAGAGATTGGTTGCACTATCATCAAATAAATGAAGCGTTTAAATTGGACAGTAAAATTGGCTTCCAGGTGGAAAAATCAAAATTGGAGACAGAATTGTTAGAACCCAATACTAAGAATTTGTCAAAAATGTACAACTTGCTGCTGAAATGGAATACACAAGATGAAACGGTTAAATCAGCTATGATTAAATGGGCTCAGGACATTGGTCATAATATTTTGTTTGCTGATTGGGAAAAGTTGTGGACCACCGGGATGAAATTTACGGCATGTAATGCTCTAAGAGAAAACATTATGAAAATGATATATAGGTGGTACATAACCCCAGTCAAGCTTGCAAAGATTTACCATTTGCCTGATAATAAATGTTGGAAATGTAAAGAAAAGGAAGGTACATTCTTTCACCTTTGGTGGACGTGCCCGAAGATTAAGGCATTCTGGGAAATGATCTATAATGAACTTAAAAAGGTATTTAAATATACTTTCCCTAAGAAACCAGAGGCCTTTCTCTTGGGTATTGTCGGACAGGGGGTGTTAAAGACGGACATAACTTTCTTTTTGTACGCTACAACAGCAGCTAGAATACTTATTGCGAAGTACTGGAAGACACAAGAACTACCCACACTGGAAGAATGGCAGATGAAGGTGATAGACTACATGGGCCTGGCAGAAATGACGAGCAGAATCCGAAACCAGGGAAGAGAAGCAGCGCAAGAAGAATGGAAAAAGTTCAAGGACTATTTAAAGAAATATTACAAAATTAACGAAAGTTAGAATGATGTTGGATTGGAAAGTAAATGGTTACTATTAGCAAGGGTTAAGACAAGGAGAATAAGGAAGATTAGATTAAATTTAAATTAAAATAAGGGAAGATTTGCTGAGCAATTGGTAAGAATTTGGAATACAGAAAAGGGAGGCATGAGGAAGTCGGGGAAGAAAGGTATAAGAAATTAAGATTCGAAATTGTACATGTTTGTTTTGTTTTGTTTTTGTTTTTGTCTGTTTATGTATTTGTTATATGTTTTGTTGTTGTTATAAAAACCTTTAATAAAAAATCATTTAAAAAAAAAAACATTTTTATTCTTTCTAAGCTGCTGTGTCTAATGTAGATTACCTCTATCTTTATACTTTTTACACCATTGGGTGCAGCCAAGAGCGTTTAAAGCAGTGGTTCTCAAACTTTTTCCTCTGAGCCACACTTGCAGAATAAAAATTTGCTCACGACACACTGAATTTTTTTATTGATAAGAAATACATTGGAAAATAACATTGGAACCAGGCAGAGGGCCTTCTCGGTGGTGGCGCCCGCCCTGTGGAACACCCTCCCGTCAGATGTCAAGGAAATAAACAACTATCTGACGTTTAGAAGACATCTGAAGGCAGCCCTGTTTAGGGATGTTTTAAATGTTTGAAGTTTTATTCTGTTTTTAATGTTCTGTTGAAAGCCACCCAGAGTGGCTGGGGAAACCCAGCCAGATGGGTGGGGTATAAATAATAAATTATTATTACTATAAAACAAAAAGGGAAAGCTCCTAGCAGTGCTTGATTTATACCATAGAACACAACTGCCTTGTGATATGATCATGGGGCATCCCGAAAGTATAAAGCAATGCAGCTACTTGAATGATTCCCTAAATATAATTATAAACTATACCTTAAGTATGTATGCAAACCCAGTGAGAACTGTGAGCTTGCTTTTGCAGGGGTATCTCATTTATAACAGATCTAATTCGAGACAAACAAACTCTCATCTCCTCATCAACACAAAGAAGCCTTTCTCTTTTCCGATCTTTCATATTTCTTTGTTTATCCTTCAATCTTCCAGCCACACTTGCCATTCTCTCTTTTTTTCCAAAAAAAAAAAATTAATTTTATAACACAAATAAACAACACAAACAGAAAAACCAACAATACAAACAGATTCTTGTCTTATCCTTATTTTTTCTAAACATTGTTAGATGGGCTTCCCCAAGTTTCCACTATCTGATTTTCATTTTACCTCATCTTTAGCAGTTTACATATATCATAATTTCTAACCATTTTTTTATCACACTTACTTTAACCATAAAAATCTTCACATTTTATCACTTACAAATAATACTATTTTAAAATACGCTATCTTCTACTTCTAACCCTACAGCCTAAATCCGCTTCCAAAGCTATTCTAAGATTTAAATATTAACATCTTTTTTCAAATATTCCTTAAACTTCTTCCAATCTTCTTCCACCGTCTCTTCTCTCCGGTCTTGGAGTCTTCCAGTCAGTTCGGCAAGTTCCATATACAGTAGTACCTTGGGATGCGAACGGGATCTGTTCCGGAGCCCCGTTCGCATCCCGAATGGAACGTAAGACGCAACGGCGCATCTGCGCATGTGTGGGTCGCGTTTCGCCGCTTCCGCGCATGCGCGTGACATCATTTTGCACGTCTGCGCATGCGCAAGCGGCAAAACCCGGAAGTAACGCGCTCCGTCACTTCCGGGTCACCGCGGAGCGCAACCCAAACATGCTCAACCTGAAGCACATTCAACTCGAGGTATGACTGTAGTCCATCATCTTCACCTGCCATTCTTCGATAGCTGGTAAATCTTGTTTCTTCCAATTCTTCGCTAGCAATATTCTCGCAGCTGTTGTGGCATACAGGAAAAAAAGTACCGTATTTTTTGCTCTATAAGACTCACTTTTTCGCTCCTAAAATGTAAGGGGAAATGTGTGTGCGTCTTATGGAGCGAATGCAGGCTGCGCAACTATCCTAGAAGCCAGAACAGCAAGAGGGATTGCTGCTTTCACTGCACAGCGATCCCTCTTGCTGTTCTGGCTTCTGAGTTTCAGAATTTTTTTCTCTTGTTTTCCTCCTCCAAAAACTAGGTGCGTCTTGTGGTCTGGTGCGTCTTATAGAGCGAAAAATACGGGTAACATCCTTTTCACACTTGACATTCTCTCCTGCCACGGCACACCCTTTGAGAACCATGGGTTTAAAGCAATATGATACTACTTTCAATGTATGGTCCAGGTGGGACCTTAACCTTGCATGCAAATAATAATAATAATAATAATAATAATAATAATAATAATAATAATAATAATAATAATTTATTTATACCCCACCCATTGGGCTTGGTTTCCCCAGCCACTCTTTCAATACATCTTCTGGCACTTTATCTCCAAATAAATACTGCATGGGGGGCCCAACTTTCCAAATGAAAATGCATTTATTTATTTTATGTTATTTTATTGAAGCTCATTAAACTGCATGCCCACTAAAATCAAGATGTTGGTTGCTCATCAGCCTCATCCTTCTGTTGCGTTTGCCCACTCAAATCTGCATCAAATTATGGTCTGGCTGAGCATCAGTTGCCTGAATCAAACACAGAGGAATAATTCTCGACCGCTCACCACCAGCGCAGATTGTAAAATGTCAGGACCACCAAGGAAAGTGTAAATTTTACACAACATGCAATTATTTGCAGAAAGAACCCAATAATATAATAGCTACTGGGCACAGCTATACAAAAAATTTTAAAAAAAAATGCAGCTTGACGGCTTAACTCAAACATGCAATTCAATTGCCTAACAATTTGGAAAAAATAGCTTCTAAATGGAATAAGAAAATGCATAACGTGCGTTGAAAGAAGGAGATAAATGGATAAATTCCCTGTTATGAATAAACAACACTGCTATTTTTAAATATATACATACACCGCATGTTATAATTGTGTCTCAAATTCATTAAATTAATTGCTTTCTGTGAATAATTCCATGCTGTGTGGAATGTGCAGGGGATCCTGATCTTTTATAACCTATGTCTGAGACATCAATTTCTTGGTGAGAAGCCAAGCCAGGCATTTCACTCCAAGAGAAGCACAATTTTGGCACTGGAGGCCCCATATTCATTCTCAAATGACACCACAACAAGGTCTCCAACATTCCACCTTTCTACAACGTTGTTATTGTTGTTGTTGTTTAGTCGTTTAGTCGTGTCCGACTCTTCGTGACCCCCTGGACCAGAGCACACCAGGCCCTCCTGTCTTCCACTGCCTCCCGCAGTTTGGTCAAACTCATGCTGGTAGCTTTGAGAACACTGTCCAACCATCTCGTCCTCTGTCATCCCCTTCTCCTTGTGCCCTCCATCTTTCCCAACATCAGGGTCTTTTCCAGGGAGTCTTCTCTTCTCATGAGCTGGCCAAAGTATTGGAGCCTCAGCTTCACGATCTGTCCTTCCAGTGAGCACTCAGGGCTGATTTCCTTCAGAATGGAGAGGTTTGATCTTCTTCCAGTCCATGGGACTCTCAAGAGGCTCCTCCAGCACCAGAATTCAAAAGCATCGATTCTTCGGCGATCAGCCTTCTTTATGGTCCAGCTCTCACTTCCATACATCACTACTGGGAAAACCAGAGCTTTAACTATACGGACCTTTGTTGGCAAGGTGATGTCTCTGCTGAGGTGAGGCTCCATATTCATTCTCAAATGGCACCACCACCATTCTCCCACATTCCACCTTTCCGCAGCTTACAAATCCCAGTCCATTTCCCGCCATGTTGGAATGGCAACAAGGAGAAATGGAGACACAGTCCAGGCTCCTCTGCAGCTTCGCTTCCAGTTTCCCTTCAGCCACATTCACACAGAAGTTTATTCCATTTCCCTGACATTTCCTTGTTAATCATTTCTATGTTATAACTGAGCTTTCGCGCAACACAAAAGCCACTCCCAGAACTCAGCAGAGTACAACGCAGGTCTAGTGTTCATTTCTGTGTTGTTTGCTTTCGGGGGGGGGGGGTGTTTGCAAATAACACAGAAATAAGTGCTAAACTGGTGTTATATTCCGTCATATTTCCGGAAGTGGCTTCCATGTCGCGTGAAAGCTCAAATAAAATGTAGAGAGTAACGAGGAAATGTCAGGGAAAGCGTGTTGTCCTTAGTAGAGAGCATGTGTTGCGGAGGGGGTCTAGCAGCCCACCCCACTGTTCCTGGCCAGATCCGTTTGGATGGTTGCAGGCTGTGATTGGGCAATTACATTTCTGGGGAGATTTTGATGTTGCCAGTTTATGGGTTGGGCCCAAAGGTTTTCAATACTGGACACACAGCTTTGGGCGTCCTCTTTTGCTGCGTGCACCGGATCACCCGCCCACCCTCCCTGAACTGGGGATTTTGTGCTTGGCCTTGCTGTGCCTGTCTGGGGCAGGGGCCTGGTAGGAATTTTGTCCATTTGGCTGATTGGCTGGAGCCATTTGTTTTTTGCCTACTGTGTAGCAAATCGTCACAACTAGTAAGGTTTGTGGTTAAAGGTAAAGGTAAAGGGACCCCTGACCATTAGGTCCAGTCGTGGCCGACTCTGGGGTTGCGGCACTCATCTCACTTTATTAGCCGAGGGAGCCGGCGTACAGCTTCCGGGTCATGTGGCCAGCAGGACCAAGCCGCTTCTGGCGAACCAGAGCAGCACACGGAAATGCCGTTTACCTTCCCACCAGAATGGTACCTATTTATCTACTTGCACTTTGACATGCTTTCGAACTGCTAGGTTGGCAGGAGCAGGGACGGAGCAACGGGAGCTCACCCCGTCACGGGGTTTTGAACCGCCGACCTTCTGATTGGCAAGCCCTAGGCTCTGTGGTTTAACCCACAGCGCCACCTGCATCCCTCTGGTTTGCGGTTAGGCATTGATTTAAAAAATTGGTTGGTGGAGGGGTAAGTGCCTACCCCTCCATTGCTGGTGTTGTAAAGGAATTCCGTTAAAGTAATCCGGGGGCTTGCCATGCTTTCGTCCAAATCCCTGGCATGGGGCTTGGGCCCCCGGGAGCATGAGGGGAGAGGTGAGGGTCTGGTGTCCAGTTTCATTTCTCCCCCATACTGTTTTCCCTGACTCTCTTCCGCTGGAATGCGGAAGTCAGTTCTGTCCCTGGGGCAAGGACAGATAGTCGTAACAAATGCCTAAGCAACCACTCACATTGATGTATTTAAATAAAGTTGTGGCCAAAATTATGCCAAAAACCTTAAACAAAAATTCTGTGTGATGTGTGAGTCATTTTGGGGTTGCTTGGGGACTTCAACACCCAAATGGAATAAACTGCTGTGTGAATGCAGGCCATGAAATTCTTTGAGAAGACCTTGCTGCTGTAGCGTTTTTGAAGTTGGTGTGGATTTGATTGAGTTGGTTAGAGCAGGGTGCTGATGATAACACCAAGGTTTCCAGTTTGATCCCTGTATGCACCAGCTGCATAGTTTTGCAAGGGGTTGGACTAGATGGTCCTCGCCCCACAATTCCACAAAATCAGATAAGCTCCTCTGAGGCATTTCTGAAAGGAAGAAATGCATGTTATACATAGAGCGAATTAGCACCGCATCCGTCTTTTCAAAGCATGACAACTTGAGTTCAGCTGCAACAGTGTCTGTCTTGAGTTGTTGTTGTTTAGTCGTTTAGTCGTGTCCGCCTCTTCGTGACCCCCTGGACCAGAGCACGCCAGGCACTCCTGTCTTCCACTGCCTCCCGCAGTTTGGTCAAACTCATGCTGGTAGCTTCAAGAACACTATCCAACCATCTCGTCCTCTGTCGTCCCCTTCTCCTTGTGCCCTCCATCTTTCCCAACATCAGGGTCTTTTCCAGGGAGTCTTCTCTTCTCATGAGGTGACCAATGTATTGGAGCCTCAGCTTCACAATCTGTCCTTCCAGTGAGCACTCAGGGCTGATTTCCTTAAGAATGGATGCGTTTGATCTTCTTGCAGTCCATGGGACTCTCAAGAGTCTCCTCCAGCACCATAGTTCAAAAGCATCAATTCTTCGGCGATCAGCTTTCTTTATGGTCCAGCTCTCACTTCCTTACATCACTACTGGGAAAACCATAGCTTTAACTATACGGACCTTTGATGTCTCTGCTTTTTAAGATGCTGTCTAGGTTTGCCATCGCCTTTCTCCCAAGGAGCAGGCATCTTTTAATTTTGTGGCTGCTGTCACCATCTGCAGTGATCATGGAGCCCAAGAAAGTAAAATCTCTCACTGCCTCCATTTCTTCCCCTTCTATTTGCCAGGAGGTGATGGGACCAGTGGCCACGATCTTCGTTTTTTTGATGTTGAGCTTCAGACCATATTTTGCGCTCTCCTCTTTCACCCTCAATAAAAGGTTCTTTAATTCCTCCCCACTTTCTGCCATCAAGGTTGTGTCATCTTGAGTACCTTTACTCAAAAGTAAGCCCCTCTGTGTTCAGCCGGGCTTTGTCCCAGTAGCTTAGAAGCACCACACTTCTGTTCTGGTTCCTGCCCATTGATCCTTTGGCAGATGGTCGCTGCTGCACCTCTCAGCTTTTCCATGCCGAGAAATCAAGAAGCAATTATTCCATTTCCTCCTTGAGCTGAGTCACAAAGAGTGGTTTGGATGCACCAGTGAAAAGGGCACAGAACTCTACGTTTTCGGTCCAAGAGGACAAGAGTCGTTCTTTTCCTCTCCAGAAACATTTGCGCACTTTCACGGAATCACAGAATTGCAGGGTTCATTGTCCAACCCCTTCCAGTGCAGGAACCGCAGTTGTTCCCTCTACAGTGCTTAACATTGCAGCTGCATCTTCTGGAGCCGCTTAACATTGCAGCTGCATCTTCTAGAGCCGCTTAACATTGCAGCTGCATCTTCTAGAGCCGCTTAACATTGCAGCTGAATCTTCTAGAGCCGCTTAACATTGCAGCTGCATCTTCTAGAGCAGCTTAACATTGCAGCTGAATCTTCTAGAGCCGCTTAACATTGCAGCTGCATCTTCTAGAGCAGCTTAACATTGCAGCTGCATCTTCTAGAGCCGCTTAACATTGCAGCTGCATCTTCTAGAGCCGCTTAACATTGCAGCTGCATCTTCTAGAGCAGCTTAACATTGCAGCTGCATCTTCTAGAGCCGCTTAACATTGCAGCTGCATCTTCTAGAGCCGCTTAACATTGCAGCTGCATCTTCTAGAGCAGCTTAACATAGCAGCTGCATCTTTCTAGAGCAGCTTAACATTGCAGCTGCATCTTCTAGAGCTGCTTAACATTGCAGCTGCATCTTCTGGAGCAGCTTAACATTGCAGCTGAATCTTCTGGAGCAGCTTAACATTGCAGCTGCATCTTCTCAGTGGCGTAGCGTGGGTTGTCAGCACCCAGGGCAAGGCAAGAAATTTGTGCCCCCTAACCCGTGGATTTGCGTCCCCTAACCCGTGGATTTGCGCACCCTAACCCTAACCCCCAAATGTTGCGCCCGGTGCGGCCGGGCCCCCTGCACCCCCCATGCTACGCCACTGCATCTTCTAGAGCAGACCTAACCCGCTCTCTGTTTTTAAACTAAATTTATTTATTTGGTTTTTCAAATTTAAGTTTTACAATCACATATCCAACATACAGTGGATGCTCGGGTTGTGAACGTGATTGGTTGCACGTTCGCAACCCGCAGCATTCGCAACCCGCAGCTGCGCGTCTGCGCACGCATGGGTTGTGATTCACTCAGTATTTGTCAGAAATTCTACTTTTTCCACATAAATTTTGATGTATTCCTTCAAGATAGCCCACTCCTTATTCACTTTTTGTACCATATCTCCTCCTATCCTCCCTGTTAGTTCGGCAATATGGAAGTATTCCATCATTTTAGATAGATGATAGATAGAGATAGATGATAGATAGATAGATATAGATGATAGATAGATAGATAGATAGATAGATAGATGATAGATAAGAAGGATAGACAGATAGATAGATGATAGATAAACTTTATTCGCATTAGCCAATGGAAATAGCAACATAAAACAAGCTATATATACAATTAAAAAGACAACAATGGGTAAACATTTTACATAACCAGCCTGTTTTAGTTGGGACGCTGCTGCTTTTCCCATTTTTGGCAATCAATAACCTTGCCGCCGTAGTTGCATAGTTTATTTCATTTTCAAAATGTTACGGATGCTGTTATGTCGATCATCACCTGGGGGCTCCTCCCTTTTCTTTCTCTCTGCCTGCATGCGCCCCACAGGGGACCCCTGCCCACTTGTGGAGCCTCCTCCCCACGGCAAGATCGAGCCCTCCCAGGCCACCTACACCTTCAAGGACCAGGTGGTCGTCAGCTGCAACACCGGATACAACGTCCTAAAGGTACAATGGGGGGGAGGGCTGTGGGGGCACTTAGAGCATCTCCCACCACTGTCCCAAGTTCCCTTGCCCATCCTAGAATTACAGAAGGCATTCCGGCTTCCGATTGGATCCGGAATGTCCTGTTTCCCCCTTCCAGCGCCGCTGAGCTCAGGGGGGAGGATGAGTTTGCAGTAGTACCATGATGATTGATTATTTATTTATTTATTTATTTATTTATTTATTTATTTATTTATTTATTTCCCACCCATCTGGCTGGGTTTCCCCAGCCACTCTGGGCGGCTCCCAACAGAATATTAAAAACACGATAAAACTTCAAGCATTAAAAACTTCCCTAAACAGGGCTGCCTTCAGATGTCTTCTGAAAGTCAGACAGTTGTTTATTTCCTTGACATCTGGTGGCAGGGCGTTCCACAGGGTGGGCGCCACCACCGAGAAGGCCCTCTGTTCCCTGTATTTTTACTTCTCGCAATGAGGGAACTGCCAGAAGACCCTCAGCACTGGACCTCAGTGTCCGGGCTGAACAATGGGGGTGGAGACACTCCTTCGGGTATATAGGACCAAGGCTCTTTAGGGCTTTAAAGGTCAGCACCAACACTTTGAATTGTGCTCGGAAACGTACCGGGAGCCAATGAAGGTCTTTCAGGATTGGAGTTGCCATGCTGTCTCGCAGCACCAAAAAACACAGCTGCTGACTAGTGCAAGAGAGCAGCACCCAAAGACACGCGTCCCAGTTTACTCCAGTGGAATGTTGAAGAGTATGCTACTGGGAGCCCAACTGAGGGCTCCATCACATTTGGCTTGTTGGTCCCAAAATTAACCAATTGGAAAGGAGTGTTGCCCAGTGATAGAGCATCTGCTTTTCATGGAGAATGTCTCAGGTTCGATTCCTGGTATCATCAGTAGGGCTGGAAAGACCCACACTGAAACCCTGGAGAAGTGCTGCCAGCCAGTGCAGACAGTATCAGTTAGTTGGACCAATGGTCTCACTCAGCATATGGAAACTTCAATTGTTCCACTTTCAATGCTATAAAAAGGAAAAGGGACCCCATACCATTAGGTCCAGTCGTGGCCGACTCTAGGGTTGCGGCGTTCATCTCGCTTTATTGGCCGAGGGAGCCGGTGTACAGCTTCCGGGTCATGTGGCCAGCATGACTAAGCCGCTTCTGGCAAACCAGAGCAGCGCACGGAAATGCCGTTTACCTTCCTGCTGGCGCGGTACCTATTTATTTACTTGCACCTTGACGTGCTTTTGAACTGCTAGGTGGGCAGGAGCAGGGACCGAGCAACGGGAGCTCACCCCATCATTGCAGGGATTCGAACTGCCGACCTTCTGATCGGCAAGTCCTAGGCTCTGTGGTTTAACCCACAGCACCACCCACGTCCCTACTTCAGTGCTATACCTTCTTGCTTAAAACATCTTGTTTTGCATTTTTGGTCATTAGCCTCTTTGGATTATGAACTGGAGGAAAGGCAGGGTTTTTTAAACACAAAAACCTAGAGGGGTCGTCTAGAGGACCTGTTTATTGACCAACCACCCTGATTAGTTTGCACAACGCCGCATGGAGGTCAGATTACATTCAGCCTTTATTGAGCATTTGTTTACAGGGCAGTTATACAACAATTGGAAGCTGCTTTTTAATTACAGCTTCTAATTTTTTTCTCATATATTTTAATGATTGCTTTTGACTAGTTCATTTTTATTACTATCTATTTCAAATCACAGCTGGGAAATAAGCATTTGTCCTGAATTCATCCTGATTTTTTAACAGGGTGTTTAGATTTCACAGAATCATAGATTTCTGTGGGACCCCCAAGGGTCATCTAGTCCAACCCTGTGCAATGCAAGAATCTCAGATCAAGCATCCATGACAGTTGGCTATCCATTCTCTGCTTAAAAACCTCCAAGGAAGGAGAATCCGCAACCTCCCAAGAGAGTCTGTTCCACTGTCAAACAGCTCTTATTGTCAGAAAGTTCTTCCTGATATTTAGTTGGAATCTCCTATCTTGTGACCTGAAGCCATGGGTTCGAGTCCTATCTTCCGGAGCAGGAGAAAACGAGCTTGTTCCATCTTCCATGGGACAGCCCTTTGGAGATTTGAAGATGGCTTTCCTATCTCCTTTCAGTCCCCTCTTTTCCAGGCTAAACATCCCCAGATCCTTCAGGCTTAGTTTCTTGAGGGTGCTCCCTCCAGAGCATAGCTGTCAATTTACAGATTTGAAAATAAGGGACCAGCAGCCTCAAAAATAAGGGATCAGCAGCCAAAATAAGGGATTTTAGTCAACCAGCAGCCAAATGAAGCCTCAAGCGGTGGTTCCCACAGCGCAGCAACCCAGCAGAGGGGATGCAGCAAGGAAAACCACCGTCACCTCTCCGCTGGGAAGCACTGAGCAAAGGCGAGTCCCCAGGCAACGCGGCCGATTTGATCGGCACAAGGCATGCAAGCTCCACCTCCCCAGTCGTTCTTAGACTCCTTATTGGGTGAGCAACGCAGCCAAGCAACCCAGTTGGAGTCTCCCTCCTCCCTGGCCGGCAGGAAATTTAAGGGACGTAATCAATAAGGGACAGCAGCGGGACACAGCGCTGGGATAAGGGACTTTCCCACCAAATAAGGGACGGTTGACAGCTATGCTCCAGAGGTGTGATCAGGAAGCCTTCATAGCAGTTGCATTTTACCCCTCCCTCTTCCACAACGCTCCCTTGTTGCTTCTTTGCAGGATGGCGTGGAGAGCGAGACGTTCCAGATTGAGTGCATGAAGGATGGCTTGTGGAGCAACAAGGTCCCTATCTGCAAAAGTAAGCCCCTCTTTCCATTCTTTCCTAAGCGCTGGTGTAAAGGGACGCTCCTCAATTGAGATCAAAACATCCATCAACATTCTTCGTGTCTGGATGGGGTTGTCTAAACAAAATATGGTTTTAGCCAGCAGTGAAAAGAGCTCAGGGAAGGCGCCTGCCTGGTGTCAATAGGCGGGGAGTTCCAGAGTTTAGGGGCTGCCACGCTAAGCGATCAATTTCTTACAAATGCAGAGCGGGTTTTACGTATGTGGCACCCGTAACAGATTAAATTGGGCAAGAGGCAGTATGGACTACGCAGTCAGGAGCCCCTTCCCTTCAGCTGATCCTCAGTGAGGTGCTCACTCCAGATAATAATAATAATAATAATAATAATAATAATAATAATAATAATTTATTATTTATACCCCGCCCATCTGGCTGGGCTTCCCCAGCCACTCTGGGCGGCTTCCAAAAAAATATTAAAATACTGTAATACATCAAACATTAAAAGCTTCCCTAAACAGGGCTGCCTTCAGATGTCTTCTAAAAGTTTGGCAGTTGTTGTTCTCTTTGACATCTGGTGGGAGGGCGTTCCACAGGGCGGGTGCCACTACCAAGAAGGCCCTCTGCCTGTTCCCCTGTAACTTGGCTTTTCACAGTGAGGGAACCGCCAGAAGGCCCTCGGCACTGGACCTCAGTGTCCAGGCAGAACGATGGGGGTGGAGATGCTCCTTTAAGTCTACTGGAGTGAGGCCGTTTAGGGCTTTAAAGGTCAGCACCAACACTTTGAATTGTGCTCGGAAATGTACTGGGAGCCAATGTAGGTCTTTCAAGACTGGTGTTATGTGGTCTCGGCAGCCACTCCCAGTCCCCAGTCTAGCTGCCGCATTCTGGATTAATTGTAGTTTCTGGGTCACCTCAAAGGTAGCCCCACGTAGAGCGCATTGCAGTAGTCCAAGCGGGAGATAACTAGAGCATGCGCCACTCTGGCGAGACAGTGCGGGCAGGGAGGGTCTCAGCCTGCGTACCAGATGGAGCTGGTAGACAGCTGCCCTGGACACAGAATTGACCTGTGCCTCCATGGACAGCTGCGAGTCCAGAATGACTCCCAGGCTGCGCACCTGGTCCTTCAGGGGCACAGTTGCCCCATTCAGGACCAGGGTGTCCTCCACACCTGCCTGCCTCCTGTCCCCCCAAAACAGTACTTCTGTCTTGTCAGGATTCAACCTCAATCTGTTAGCCGCCATCCATCCTCCAACCGCCTCCAGACACTCACACAGGACCTTCACCACCTTCACTGGTTCTGATTTGAGAGAGGTAGAGCTGGGTATCATCCGCATACTGATGAACACCCAGCCCAATGATTAAGGATTCCAGACTAACGAACACACAAGACCCACCCCCCTCCCCCTGGGTACCGTTTGGCACAAGTGAGTGTGATCAATAACTTAGTGCCTGCCCTCCTTGCTTGGGGAATTGAGGCTGTGCATCCTTTTGTGAATGGCTCCTGGTGTTACTGGCTGCCTCCTGCATGCTCTCCCTCTTGCCGCCTGACTACTAATTCCTGCTTTCTCTTTCTCCGCTTCCTGGTCCCTTCTCTGGACTTTCCTCCCTCCCTTCCTCTTCTGCCTTCGGAACAGTTGCTGGAGCTGAAACAAGAGACAACAGGACGGAGATCAAAGAGGAGGTGGAGCCCGTGGCAGACTGACCAAGGTGTCTTGCGCACGGCACCGTTCAGAGAGCAGGTGGTCCAAAGACCTTACCTGGAGGCCACTTCTGCCACCACGCCAGTCACCTTTCACAATTTCAGGGGAGGCGCCAGCTCCCCAGTTTCTGCATTCATTCTGCCTGGGACCCTCTTCCTGCTCGGACACGCTCTTGACTCTGGGACTGGCGAGAGAGAAGGCAGGACATAGGCATCAATGCACGGCGTGAAACAAAAATGCTCTCCGTAATTGGGGGGAGTATCTCCAGCAATGGCTTCCACGGGTGTGGGGCATGCATGCGCTGCTTGCCTCTGTCTGGTTCTCTGCCTTGGGACACTCCATACCTGCATCCACACGAATGAAAAAAAATATTTTTCAAGGACTGGCTGAGCTAACTCTGCTTTTCTTGGTGAAGGGCTGTTTCCCCCCCCCCCCCCTTTGCTCAATGTTAACTCATTTCCTGACTTTTACCCCGGCACTGGGATGGAGGGTCCAAGTCTCTCTCTTTTAACATGGTGTTACTTCTATCGTTCCTGAATTCAACCGGCTGAAAAGCAAGTCTGGGGTGAGCGGCAGACCCCTTTAGATGCTTCAAATCCAGCAAGCATCAGTAAACGCTTGGGGCGATTAGGATCGTAGTGGCAGACACCGCCTCTGACTTCCATGCGCTGACCATGTGCACCTTCAGATCAACTCATGGAAGCCAAAGTGGGTCCTCCAGAGGTCCTGTTTGTTGAGCGGTCGTCTTGATTTGGTTGCACAAAGCTTATGCAGAAGTTAGACTATGGCCCCATCTGCCCTATGCACTTAAAGCACTGTGATGCCACGTTAAACAGTCACGATTTGCCCCAGAGAATCCTGGGAAGTGTAATTTGTTAAGGGTGCTGAGAACTGGTAGGAGGCCTCTTATTCCCCTCCCAGAGCTGCAATTGCTAGAGCGGTTTAAGAATCAATCCATCTTCCAGGGAACTCTGGCACCCTTAAGAAAGTACAGCTACCAGGACTCTTCATTGCAAAGCTCTATGTATCGATGAAGTGCGCTGCCCTCTTTTAAAACTAGTTCCACTTTACTTTTTGCTAATATGCAAAATTATGCTGATTGAAGGGCTGGCAGATTTTCTTTCGCATGGTGCTCCTGTGCCTGACAGGCAGAAATCCAGCAGGTGCAGCTTTTCCTAGCATGAAAATGCAGCGTTGGCGAAAGTGGAACCTCCCTGATTTCTGTTTCTCGGGCACCAATTTTATCTGCATATCTGGTTGGGGGGGGAGTTGTTAAGTTTGGGTGCTTTGGGGGGATTTTTAAAGCATTTTTTTAAAACAAAAAAACCCACCCTACTTGCCATACATCTGGGTTTTCACAGACACTTTGCCAATTCAGCAAAAATTCGCCCGGACAGCCATAGCAAACAGTGTACACAAAACGGCAGATAAAAAGCAGGTCCAATTATTACTCCCCCAGCTTAGAGACCCAAGCAGATGCCTCCCACTCAAATGATCCAGCTCCTCTAAGTCACATAGAAGCATGAAGGAAAAGGAGTAAAGTCCCAAGATTGATCTCCACTGTCATGAAGCCAGCATCCAAATAAAAAAAGGAGATTAA
This sequence comes from Podarcis filfolensis, assembly GCF_964270895.1. NCBI lineage: Eukaryota > Metazoa > Chordata > Lepidosauria > Squamata > Lacertidae > Podarcis > Podarcis filfolensis. The sequence continues at coordinate 3,400,565 of NC_139608.1, forward strand.
ATTTCAGAGGGAACGCACCCTCTCGCCACGAATCACACTCCAATTCCGGAAGGTCGAACACATCAGCATGCATTGCAAGGTGGCATAGCTACAATTCCTAGACAAGATGCATTGATTAAGGCAAGGTAACTCTGCTCATCTAAAAGTTAGGCATATTAGGTTTGTTAGCCACCATAGTAATGGAAGAGCCAGTTCACAAGCAAAGGTATTTGCTGGCATTGGGCTGATTCACACATTGGCTGTGGTTCCTGCATTGCAGGGGGCTGGACTAGAGCAGTGTTTCCCAACCTTGGGTCTCCAGCTGTTTTTGGATTACAACTCCCATCATCCCTAGCTGGCAAGACCAGTGGTGAGGGATGATGGGAACTGTAGTCCAAAAACAGCTGGAGACCCAAGGTTGGGAAACACTGGACTAGAGGACCCTCAGGGTCCCTTCAGACTCTACAATTCTGTGATTCTATGCTGTTCAGCAGGCACAGCCCATGTGGTGCCCTTTAGATGTTGACGAACTACAACTCCCATCATCCTTTGCAGCTGGCCGGGGTGGCTGGGGCTGATGGTCGTTGAAGTTCAGTAGAATCTGGAGGGCATCACATTGACTCTCCTTTATGTATGTATTGAGTCATAGGATCAAAAGCAATGTGAATGTTCAGTGATGTATTTAACTTGTTGAGCCAATTGTGTGCAACACTCCAGGCCTGCTTGAAGGGGTGCAATTTGGAGGGGTGCACTTTGAATTATGGATGGGGGATAAACTCGGTTCAGTTCACATTTAAAGGCGAGCCTACCTAATTCACACTTTCTGAAGCAGTGCGAGAGCTGTTGACACAGCCATCCTTTAAAATTCACGCTTCTCCTAATTTTGCAGCGCAGGTCTCCAGCCAAATAATGTAGACATAAATGCATATACCAGGGTAAAAAGGACACGGCAATGCATACATTCGTTAAAATAACATACAAGAATGCATTTTATTAGAAGAAACTGGTTTTACAAAAAAAATGTGTATATGATGCACAATCACACAGAAAAAAATGTGTGTATCAGGTGAAATTTGCACTAAAAATGTTGATGGGTTTTCACGAGGATTAGGATTAGGAAATGGGAAAAACCACTTGGAAGATATTGCATTTGTTCCGTTTTGTTGGTGGGGAGCCTTTGCAGTTCATTTTGGTTTGCATGCATAGCACTCATGCATCTTCCTGTTACTCATTCGTTCATCCCCCAGTTTTTTTAAAAAAATAATTTTTTATTGGTTTTCTCACAGTGTTATACATTTTAACATAACCATTTCAAACATTAAAGTACAAGGTTCCTTTGAACCTTCAGATCTCCTTCCCTCCTTCCATGGGTTCCATGATTAAGATTAAGTTTGCTGCATCTTTTACCATTATCCATCTATTAAATATCTATAATTACCATACAAAATTCCACCTTACAAGTGCCATTACATCCCTGCCAGTGATTTTAACTGTTTACAGTGATAAATTACAAATTTGCTCCAGTCTTTAGAAAATACTTGATCTTTCTGTTTTCGGATCTTCCCTATCAGTTTCGCCATCTCCACATACTCCATCAGTTTCATCTGCCATTTTTCTTTCGTTGATACCTCTCCTTCCTTCCATCTCTGGGCTAGTAGCGTTCTCACTGCTGTTGTTGCATACATAAAAAGTCTTTTGTCTTCTCTTGGTAGCTCTTCGCCTGTTATACCTAGTAAAAAGGCTTCTGGTTTTTTAACAAATGCACTTTTAAACATTTTCTGGGAAATGATACACAATGAGCAAAAATAAATGCACCCCACACATTTCAAATCACTTTCCAGCCAGGGGTTGTGGGTCTTTTTGTGGCCTTTGGCACAAGGTGACAGAGGGTTTTAATCCACTTTCATTTCATGAGCCTGGTATGCCCATTAATTTACCCTGCAAAATACTGACAGTCTCGGGGGCAATATGTGTCCCTTGCCCAACACCACTTGGAAAGGGTCAAATCTCTTCAAAATGCTGGGGGGGGTCGTGTTTCAAGCCAAAATAGGACAAATTCAGCTCAATATCTACTGGAGATTGAGAAAGGTACCACGAAGGCCAAGAGGATGCCAGTTTGATTAATGAGTAGAATCAAAGAAGCCATTAGAGGCAAGAAGGCTTTCTTCAGGAAAATGGAAACATTTGACCAAATTGGGAGAGCAAAAAGGAATACAAACATGGACAAAAGAAATACAAGCAGACAGTAAAGAGAGTTAAAAGAAAAGAAAGTGAGGAACACACTGCTAAAACCTAAAAACTGCACAGGAACAAAATTCTTTAAATGCATCAGTCTTCTTCTTTGGCGATCACTTATAGCCGAGTAAGATTGTCTTCCATAAACACAGTTTTAACAGTTGGGCTGTAAGTGTCTGTGGAGGCCAAATCTGGATCCACACGTCCTTCCACAGTGGGGACGTAGGTTTCCAGGCAGGAGTTGGTCATAGTGCCTTCCTCTTATCGCATTTCTCCCTTTCATCCTGAGTTTGAGCGTTTTCAAAGCCCATGACACCTTTGGTAAAGGCTGTTCTCCAACTGGAGCTCTCGCAGGCCAGTGTTTCCCAGTTGTTGGTGTTTATACTACATTTTTTTAGATTTGCCTTGATACAGTCTTTAAACCTCTTTTGTTGACCACCAGCATTACGCTTTCCATTTTTAAGTTTGGAATAGAGTAGTTGCTTTGCAAGACAATGATCAGGCATCTGCACAACATGACCAGTCCAACGAAGTTGATGTTGAAGAATCATTGCTTTGACACGGGTGATCTTTGCTTCTTCCAGCACACTGGCATTAGTTCACCTGTCTTCCCAAGTGATGTGTAAAAATTTTCAGAGACATCATTGATGGAATCTTTTGAGGAGTTGGAGATGGCGTTTATAAGTGATCTATGTTTCACAAGCATACTATAAAGTTGGTAGTACAATAGCTTTGTAAATGAGTATTTTGGTTTCCCTGTGAATGTCCCGGTCCTCAAACACTCTGTCGGGAGAAAGCTGCACTTGGAGACGGGCAAAGGAAGGCGTCGTGACACCAGGGGCGGGCATCACTACGTAGGGCGCACGTGCGGCATCGCTATGTACGACGCATGTGCCATATGTAGCGACGCCGCACATGCGCTATATAGCGGTTTGCTGCCGGCGCCGCTCCAACGCCATATGGACAGTGCCAGGATCCTCTACTCGTGGCTGCAGCTGCGAATGGAGGATCCTCCACATGCAGCTGCGGCGGCGCGATGGCTGCTCGCGCCGCCACGAGCCCCCGCAGGTTGACTTCTTGTCACCCTGCAGACATGGAACCCGGGGTGCCCCGCCTGCCCCCCTATTGCAACGCCACTGCTGGCAGAGCTCAGGTGATGCTGGATTTTAGCATCAGTGTCGGCCCTTGTGGAAAGATCCAGCGACTGAGAAATGCATCAGTAACAAGAGACCAGCTAGTGAGGCACTTGGATGGCAAGGGAATCTATAAAGTGTGCTAAAGGAGAATAAGGAGATTGCAGAGAAACTGAAAGGATTTTTTGCATGTCTTTGTGTACGGCAAAATCCTGTGCCCAAACTTTCACAGGAAGAGAGTCTGAGGAACTGAGTAGGGTTGGCATATGGGCATAGCTGGCATACTGCAGTCAGAAGCAGTGTCAGGGCAGAAATCCCTTAAATTTTGCTCAAAAAAGCTTCCACTCACCTGAGAAATGCTTGAAGAACTCAGAAGTGAAATTGCTCATCCACTAACAAAAATTACATATGTAAATTGTCCCTGAGATCAGCCTCTGTACTGGAGCACTGCAAACTGGCCAGTGCAACACTGATTTTTTTTTTTTAAGGTTCCAGGGGGATCTCGGATACTATAGGCTAGTTAGGTTAATGTTATTGCTGCCTCCAACTGTGAAGGCAGAACACAGCCGTTGTGGTTGGAAGCCATCGATTGCCCTCTCCTCTCTGAAGTTGTCTAATCCTCTTTGAAAGCTATCCTAGTCGGAGACCACCGCTTTCTCCTGTGGTGGGGAGTTCCATAGTTCTAGGTGGTTGGCCACACTGGGAAGAGGATGTGGGACTATGATGGGCAATTGACCCAGAAGCAGATTTGGGGGACTGGTTCTCCCACACTGGGCACTGAGCTAAGTGGGGCACCGCAAAGTGTCACAATTATGATGTAGTAAAGGTAAAGGTAAAAGGTAAAGGACCCCTGGACGGTTAAGTCTAGTCAAAGGCGACTATGGGGTTGCGACACTCATCTTGCTTTCAGGCCGAGGGAGCCGGCATTTGTCCACAGACAGCTTTCCGAGTTATGTGGCCAGCAGAACTAAACCGCTTCTGGCGCAACGGGACACAGTGACAGAAACCAGAGCACACGGAAATGCCGTTTACGTTCCTGCCACAGCAGTACCTATTTATCTGCTTGCACTTTGACGTGCTTTCGAACTGCTAGGTTGGCAGGAGCAGGGACCGAGCAACAGGAGCTCACCCTGTCACAGGGATTCAAACCGCCAACCTTCCAATTGGCAAACCCAAGAGGCTCAGTGGTTTAGACCACAGCGCCACCCACATCCCTTTTTATGATGCACATGCAAAACAGAAAGTGGGAGGCAGGGGGTGAATTTTGGCCTCGCAGAGGATGCCACCAAAATTTGAAAATCCATCGTTTACCCTGGATTAGACTCATTCCGCAAGGCTCTTCTCCTTCACCAGGTGAAATATACTCGGAGTCGAGTGTGAATTTCATGCTCTTTATTCAGCTCATAGTAGCAATGAATGAAACTTTCTCCAAAACGTCGCTCTATATATACATCATTTACACAATGGGCCCCGTGTGATTGGCTACTTCCGGGCTGCTCCTGCAGGCCAATCAGGTTGCTGATTCACGTCCACCTGGAGCTGGATTGGGTAGCCCCTGTGGACCAATCAGACTGCTGCATTCTGGATCCTATTGTTCTAGGATTCAGCTCAGTACATAACACCACTTCCACTCAAAGTGAGTAAAGCATCACATTTGGCAACGTCAATCATGTGTCTCAACAAACTCAGGGAAAGGTTCCCAAATGATGCTCAAGGCAGTTGTGTGATTTCAGCCTTCGTATTTTCCACCAGACATCTGGAGGCGGTGGCGGAGGAGAAGGAAGCACAGGCCATCTGCTTGGCCCACTGTGAAAATCTGTCGCCTCCACGTTGGCAAAGCAAATCTGTCCCTGGGAGAATACTCTGGGGACAACTCTGAGAGGAAAACATTGCCTCCCCAGCCCCAGCCCCAGCCTTCACCACGGCACATAGCAGCCCATCTGTTTCCCTTGGCTGAGTGATGAGGAATGCAGAGACACTAGGATTACACAATGACAGCATCTCTGCTCAAGAAAAGGGGTGGAATCAGCTGTCTCATAAGCTTGCAGGACGTACGTGGGGGGATTTTTGGTCCCTTTGCTTGCTTCCATGGCCACCCACCGCTGCCGTTTTATGCTCAATTTCTTTCCTTAAAAAAATAATAATATTGAAGTAAATCAAACGAATGGATACGGTGAAAATAATAGAGGTACCAAAGAGCAGTGCAGCATATTGAGAAGAGATGTCACATTATGCTGGTAGAGTACAAGGTGATATGATAGCCATCTTCAAATGTCTGAAGGGCTGTCCCATGGAAGCTAGCTTGTTTTCTCCTGCTCTGGAGGGTAGGACTTCAACCAGTGGCTTCAAGTTGCAAGAAAAGAGATTACGATATGATACAATAATCTTTATTGTCATTATCCCATACAGAACAACGAAATCGAAAAATCTAAATCAGACATTCAAAACCCAACAAGCCTGCTATCCCAGCTGTCCCAACCTGGTTAGCCCCCTAAAAAACTCTGATACCCCATTTTTAAATACAATACACTCTCACAAAAACTACCTTACATTGCATTTAAAACCAAAATCGCATTTGGATTGCAACTGTTTCTCAGGCGGGGTAGTCCTAGTCTTTATAACCCTGTATCTTCTTCCAGAGGGACGCGGGTGGCACTGTGGGTTAAAACACAGAGCCTAGGACTTGCTGATCAGAAGGTCGGCCATTCGAATCCCCGCGACAGGGTGAGCTCCCATTGCTCGGTCCCTGCTCCTGCCAACCTAGCAGTTCGAAAGCACGTCAAAGTGCAAGTAGATAAATAGGTACCACTCCGGCGGGAAGGTAAACGGCGTTTCCGTGTGCTGCTCTGGTTCGCCAGAAGCGGCTTAGTCATGCTGGCCACATGACCCGGAAGCTGTACGCCGGCTCCCTCGGCCAATAAAACGAGATGAGCGCCGCAACCCCAGAGTCGGCCATGACTAGACCTAATGGTCAGGGGTCCCTTTACCTTTTACCTTACCTTCTTCCAGAAGGCAGAAACTGAAAGAGATCATTTCCGGGGTGCGCACTATCCTGCACTATCTCTGCAGCTTTCTTATGACACCTGGAAGCATAGATTTGATCCAAGGTGGGAAGAGTGCACCCAATTATTCTCTCCACAGTCTTTACATTATGACTGAACATTAGGAATAGCTTTCTGGTGTAAGAGCTGTTGGAAAGTGGAACAGACTCCCTTGGGAGGTGGACAGTTCTCCTTCCTTAGAGACTTTTAAGCAGAGGTTGGATGGTCACCTTTCAGAAGGTTCTTCACCTGTGATTCCCGCATTGCAAGGGGTCAGACTAGATGGCCTTTGGGTCCCTTCCAGCCCTACAATTCTATGATTCTATAAATAGGAAAGCCAAATTTCACATTGTACCATGGAGAGGGAGTCCTGGGTGTCTGTACGTGTTGTATATAAGATAAAATCCTGCCAAAGAGCAAAGATCTACTTTTCCCATGTGTTGGGAGATGTGGCTTTATCTGCACTTAGGTGAATTAATTTTTTCCCTAATGATGGGATGGTTCAAATTTATCTTTCTTTGCTGAAGTTTGGAGGAGTTGTTTATGAGCCCATTCCAGGAAGTACTCTAGGTCTCTCCAGCCTAAAGGTCATCAACTCTATGGCGCAATTCAGGAGGGGGGGACATTTTAGCTAGATCTCCCTACACCCACTCATTGCTTCCCAATCACCAGTACCCAAATCTTCGAAAGGCAAACAGTTCTTCCTGTCTCTGGCAATCTCTCTTGTGCAATGGACATTCTCTGCTTTGAGAAATCCATGTGATATGTAACCTGGCCTGGCCTTCCCGAGTCTTTGCTATCGTTTCTACCGTTCACCAGTCATTATTTGCTCTTCCCAAAATGCGTTTGTTGGTGAAAAGGCAAGATTAGGCAGTTGGCTAACGGAAAAGAAAAGAGAGCAAATTCCTTTCTCGCTAGCTCAAATGCACTTACTCGAAGCCTCTCGGAAGCGTGAGAAAGATCCATATAAGCTGAAGAAATAGGTGCTGGAATAAATTCTGTATTTTATTTTAATGAGTCCGTTCCCCTTCCATTTTTCAACTGCACTATGTGGGAGATACAGGTGGTATCATGTGCTGGACCCTATAGAGGGTTTGGCCAGAACAGTCACCAATAGTTGCCTGCCAATAATAATAATAATAATAATAATAATAATAATAATAATAATTTTATTTATACCCCATCCTTCCCGGTTCAAAAATCGGGCTCAGGGCGGCTAACAATAAATTTAAAACACTTAATTATAAAAGCAGCATAAAATACAGTGTAAAAACATGAAAACAATAAAAATCAAAAATCAATTAGATAATCCCCAGGACTAGCTGGCTGAATTGGTCCTACTTGGGCACAGCGAGGAGGCCAGGGGAGAATTAGCTGTGGGGTCTCAGAGCAGGTGATCTTCAAAAAGCCAGGAGGAATAGCTCTGTCTTACAGGCACGACGGAAGGAGGTTAAATCCTGCAGGGCCCTGGTCTCCTGGGACAGAGCATTCCACCAGGTCGGAGCCATCACTGAGAAGGCCCTGGCCCAGGTGGAGGATAGTGTGACTTCCTTAGGGCCCGGGACCTCTAAACTATGGTTATTCATGGACTTTAAGGTACTCTGTGGGGGCATACCAGGTCCCATAAATACAAGGTCCCTAAGCCACAAAGGGCTTTAAACACACCCTGAAACCAGAATTCTGTGCGAGCCAATGAAAAACTGAACTGTAGAGTTGGAGGGGACCCCCAAGGACCATCTAGTCCACCCCCTGTGGACCAAGGGCAGAGTTCAGTGGGAGAGTATCCACTTTGCATGCAGAAGGTCCCTGAACGCTGCATCTCTGGTTGGGCTGGGAAGGAGCCCAGTCTGAAACACTGGAGAGCTGCTGCAAGCCAGAGTAGATGATACTGCCCTAGGTGGGCCAATATTATGACACAGTTTCCTATGTGCATATGGTCCAGCATTCCTCCCCCCTATCAGCTAGCAGGCATTAGCTGCTCAGCCAGAAATGGGTTAAAGCCATGGTTTTCCCAGTAGTGATGTATGGAAGTGAGAGCTGGACCATCAAGAAGGCTGATCGCTGAAGAATGGATGCTTTTGAATTCTGGTGCTGGAGGAGACTCTTGAGAGTCCCATGGACTGCAAGAAGATCAAACCTCTCCATTCTTAAGGAAATCAGCCCAGAGTGCTCACTGGGAGGACAGATCCTGCAGCTGAGGCTCCAATATTTTGGCCACCTCATGAGAAGAGAAGACTCCCTGGAAAAGACCCTGATGTTGGGAAAGATGGAGGGCACAAGGAGAAGGGGACGACAGAGGACGAGATGGTGGGACAGTGTTCTCGAAGCTACCAGCATGAGTTTGACTAAACTGCGGGAGGCAGTGGAAGACAGAAGTGCCTGGCGTGCTCTGGTCCATGGGGTCACGAAGAGCCGGACACGACTAAACAACAACAGAAATGGGTCCATCAGTGGATCAACTCACCTGTTCTCTCCATCCCTTATGAAGAAATCCCCCCTTACAATGTCTCCTCCAATGCCTGATTTAAATATGCAACTCCAACCAACTAAAAATAGGCCAAGCTTCTTACCATGGGCGTTCGTTTCCCATTAATTAACATTGTTCTTTGCATCTCACCTCTTCCCTTGCAAATTTCCTGTTTCACAAGTTTACTGAGTTCCTTGCACCTTCCTTCTCCACACACACCCCTCCTTCCCAGGTGATTAAAATCCTACTTTTCAAAGTTTTCAGCTTCAGGGAAGCCTTTTTGCTGCATAGAGTTCTCTCTTCCTCGTTGACCTGAATTCTGGAGGGTAGGACACCACTGAAAGGAAATCGGACGCTTTCGCGACGGCAGATGCTGAATTCAAATGGTATAGGGTCCAGGCCTTCTTTCCTTCCAGCTGCTCTGCCACCTGGGGCTAATGCCAGGTTTTAAGTTGTAGGTGAACATATCAGACGATACAGCTCTTGTTTATTCACAGGCCAGAACAGAACTGAACTGAAGAGCTCAGCCAGCCTGCTTAGATAGACCTCCACTAGAACGCAACAGTAACCACTTTCTGTAACTATCCAATCACTGAACGTCACTTTTAATCCCTTATTTGCATATGTGGACCTGAGTGAAAGCTATCTACAGTATCCCCCTGCTGGCCCAGGATGAGAACTTCAGTACATAACACCAGGTATGGCCCAGCCTTTGGCGCCACGACCCCAGAGGGACCCAATGTCAGGGACTGGCAGCTCTGGTGCTGAGGCAAGTGGGCTGGAGACTGAGCCAGGAGAGGGGAGAGAGTGATTTATGATGATACCCAGCTCTACCTCTCTTTGAAATCGGAACCAGTGAAGGCGGTGAAGGTCCTGTGTGAGTGTCTGGAGGCGGTTGGAGGATGGATGGCGGCTGACAGATTGAGGTTGAATCCTGACAAGACAGAAGTACTGTTTTTGGGGGACAGGAGGTGGGCAGGTGTGGAGGACTCACTGGTCCTGAATGGGGCAACTGTGCCCCTGAAGGACCAGGTACGCAGCCTGGGAGTCATTCTGGACTCACAGCTCTCCATGGTGGCGCAGGTCTATTCTGTGTCCAGGGCAGCTGTCTATCAGCTCCACCTGGTACGCAGGCTGAGACCCTACCTGCCCGCAGACTATCTTGCCGGAGTGGTGCATGCTCTAGTTATCTCTCACTTGGACTACTGCAATGTGAGGGGCTACCTTTGAAGGTACCTATGTGGGGCTACCTTTGAAGGTGACCCAGAAACTACAGCTAATCCAGAATGCAGCAACTAGACTGGTGACTGGGAGCAGCCGCCAAGACCATATAACACCGGTCTTGAAAGACCTACACTGGCTCCCAGTACGTTTCCGAGCACAATTCAAAGTGTTGGTGCTGACCTTTCAAGCCCGAAACGGCCTCGGCCCAGTATATCTGAAGGAACGTCTCCACCTCCATTGTTCTGCCCGGACACTGAGATCCAGTGCCGAGGGCCTTCTGGCGGTTCCCTCACTGCGAGAAGCGAAGTTACAGGGAACCAGGCAGAGGGCCTTCTCGGTAGTGGCACCCACCCTGTGGAACGCCCTCCCACCAGATGTCAAAGAGAAAAACAACTACCAGATTTTTAGAAGACATCTGAAGGCAGCCCTGTTTAGGGAAGCTTTTAATGTTTAATAGACTATTGTATTTTAATATTCCATTGGAAGCCGCCCAGAGTGGCTGGAGAAAGCCAGCTAGATGGGCGGGGTATAAATAATAACCATGGTTGAATCACTGCCTCCTCAATATACAATTGGTCTTCCGGTTGGGTTTTCCCATACAGTTGATAGGGGAGTCAGCCCTCTTTCAAGGCCAGCTGTGTTCCCAGACAATGATTCTGGATCCTGCAAACAAGGTGGGGAAATGTTGCGCAACCAATGTAGAACAAATTATTTTCTTCTGCAAAAAAGAAAAAAGAAAAAGCACAGCGACGCTCAAACAGAGAGAGCAGATACTCTTGCGTAACTGGAATCAAGGATGCAAGTTAAACCAATTAAATTAAACCTGTCGGTGTTAAATAAGAACAAATTGTGCAACCCTAGTTTGCTTAATTCTTTCAAAGCACAGCACCGGCCTCTCTGGGGAGTGGGGCCTGGGGAGGTTCAGACTTTCTTCTACGCAAACAGACTTTGCTCTACACGAAGGCTCAGAAGCAGTCATAAAACTATCACTCAAGAATGCAGTATGCAAAGTGCAATCATCTGTGCAAAGTGCAATCATTCCAGACTGCAAAAAGTCAGCCCATCGTTTTTCTGCTATCCAGTAAGCTGCAAGGAACATCCAATCTTATAACTGGTGCCCTCCCCGCAGTGGTAGAGGAACCCTCTCCGGCACACGGGGCAGCACAGCCCGTACAATGTGCGCATGTGTGGCATACCGTATGCAGTGCGCACACACAACAACCATACGGGCTGCTGCACATGCGCAGTCTGTACAAGATGCCGCACATGCACACTCTGTATGGGCAGCCACTTGCACGGCATCTGTATGGGCTGCCACGCAAGCAGCATCCCATACAGACTGCGCATGTGTGGCATCCCATATGGACTGCGCACTCGCAGCAGCCCATACGGTCGCAGTGCGAGAGGCAGCCTGTACGGACGCCCGTATGGATGGCGCACAAGATCGGCAGCCAGTACGGATGCCGTGCGAGCAGCGCCTATAAGGACTGCGCGTGCCCTCAGGTGCTCTACAGCTGGGGGGAGGCAGGGGCCATCTTGTCACACACACCAGAGTGGCACCCGGGGTAGACCGCCCCCTCAGCCCCCCACTTCGTATGCCCCTGCCCCCCCCCCCAGTCCCAGTACAAGCCTGAGGACTGCATTGCATCCTGGGGTGGGTTTTCTTATGTCACAGCTCCCATCAGATCATAGGAAGAAGAGCCCTGGGACTGGATCAGGCCCATGTCAATAAGGTGCCTCTGAGAAGCCTACAAGCAGGGCTTCAGCACAGTCGCCTTTTCCCATTCATGCTTCCCAGCAAGCAGCATTCAGAGCTGTACCTCTCGGCTAGTCTGTGTTGTTGTTGTTTAGCCATTTAGTCGTGTCCATCTCTTTGAGACCCCATGGACCAGAGCACGCCAGTGTGCCAAGCATCCGGGGGGCGCCACCCACATGTGTGGTGACACCCAGAGCGGGCCGCACCCCCCTTCCTCCGCCAGTGGAAACGGATGGGCACAGCCAGTAGAGCTCTGCTATTGTAGCAAGCAAATTGTCTGCTCTCTATAACCAGCGCCCGTCTGCAGTCTGGCTAGTAGCTGCAATTTCCCTCCTTGACCAGCTGGCATTACAAAGATGGACGCTGGACTTTTTTGAAGGGGGCAGGGGATCGCTTTAGAGCCACAAGACTCCAAATTAATTCTCAGAGGCTTTTTTACCAAACCCTCCCCTCTGCTCGGCTTTCCAGTTGCAGACTGCAAGGCACCACGAGAGCTGGACCACGGCTTCGTCACCTTCTCCACCCAACACAACCTGACCACGTACCAGTCGGCGATCCAGTATTCCTGCCAGCATCCATACTACGAGATGGTCCCCAACGTCACAGGTGAGAGCGGCTGCCCTGTGGGGGGGGGGTGTCCGGTTTGCATGCTGGGTGGGCAGCAGCGACTGGACGAGGGATAAGCACCATTCACAGACGACCACAAAGAGCTAGTAAGATGGGCCGGGGTCAAGCTGGCCCAGGAGCCTGTGCTCAAGAGTTGCCTTCTAAAGGCCGCTAGGACAATAAAGTATTTCAGTCTAAGATTCTAAAATTCCATTCCCTTGATTGTTTTGGTTGCTCCCTTCCGAACCTTTTCCCAACCCTATAATCTCCTCTGTGAGGCGAGGCGACCAGAACGCTACAAAATATTCCAAATGCGGTCGAAATCTATAGCCAGTGATGAAGAAGACTGCTGAGGGAGGGGAGGAATAGAGATGGGTGGAAACTGGGGTGAACCTCTGTTTGAAAAAGAAGTCTTTGCGTGCAGCCATCCCCACTAGTAGCCATCGGTAGCCTTATCTTCCGTGACAACAAGAGATGTTTTAGGAGTGCAAGGAAACAGCCCCAGGCAACATGCCTGACACAGGATATTGCTAGGCAAAGGCACGGAGACAAAATCAATACTTCTGCAGCGCTGCTGTCAGAAGGGGAGGCTGGAATTGCCCTGAAGGGGAAGGAAGGTGATTTCCAAAGAATGCAATGCATCTCCTGCCTCTCCTCACACGAAGACCGAAGACAGGAGGAGAATTCTCAATGGTGGTTACGGTGGCTTCTGAGCCAGGGCCTGAATTCCGCCTGGCAGTCACATACTTAGAAGCAAATCGAATGTGAGATGAGCTTGGTGCTCAGTGGAACTGGAACCATTGTGAAAACAATTGGAAAATTGCACTGGGGATTTGAGTGTCGGTGACGACACTGGCGCTGACCAGTACATGCCCACAGAAGCCAGTTCAAAGTGAACTACTGTACCAAAATGCTGCTGGATTCCCCCTCCTAGAGCTCCTCTCAGAATAGAACATATCTACTTAACATATGGGACGCGGGTGGCGCTGTGGGTAAAACCTCAGTGCCTAGGACTTGCTGATCGTATGGTCGGCGGTTCAAATCCCCGCGGCGGGGTGAGCTCCCGTCGTTCGGTCCCAGCTCCTGCCCACCTAGCAGTTTGAAAGCACCCTTAAGTGCAAGTAGATAAATAGATACCGCTTTATAGCAGGAAGGTAAACAGCGTTTCCGTGTGCTGTGCTGGTGCTGGCTCGCCAGCTGCAGCTTCGTCACGCTGGCCACGTGACCCGGAAGTATCTTTGGACGGCGCCGGCTCACGGCCTCTTGAGCGAGATGAGCATGCAACCCTAGAGTCGGACACGACTGGCCCGTACTGGCAGGGGTACCTTTACTTTTACCTTTACTTAACATGCTATTAAATCCCCACCCTCTGTTTGCCAATGACTATGAGCCACAACACCTAGAGGAGCCTCCATGTACAGGGGCACTGTACCTGCAAATATTGGATAACTTATTGCGGACAAATAGCCATCGTGCTCTGCTTGCGGGCTGTGTACAAGCTGTACACAGTTTACTCAAAATCAGTCGTTGTACTTCAGTTTCTGTTACTGAGTTATGACAGCTAAACGCTTTTAAGACCATACAGCTTCCTTCACCGATTAATACCTTGGTTCGTGAGCGAGGGGCACCTCTCCTCAGTTACCCGCTCTCTTAGCAATCCCACTCCTGAGGGGTTCCCAATGGTATAACAGACCCAGAGGATCTCCTCACCCCTTGCGACTGCCTTGGGATTCTTCTGTACCTAGAAGAACTCTCCCCCTCCTGGCTAGGATGAGACCCAGGAAGCCTGAATTCCCACAGGATCCGCCTCTCCCAGCTCAGACTCAGCCCTTCCAGAACACTCTTCTCTGTATACCTTCCCCAGACCCTCAACCCGGTCTCCCTATCCAAGCTGAGAGGCTTTTCCCTCTTACTCTGCATAGTCTCCTCAGTGTGGGTGTTTAACTTAACTCATAATCAGTTCTCCCTCAGTCAAATCCTATCTTGCTCCCTATCTCTCATCTTCAATCCAGCCCTATCTCTCAACCTGACCCTTAGCCCTATCTCTTCTCAAATCCGGCCCTATCTCTCAACCTGACCCTTAGCCCTATCTAACTCTTCTCCCTCAGAAACAGCCCCTTTTATTCTCTCTCCCAAAGTGCTGCTCCTCCCCCTTCTGTGGCCCGCTGACTTTGTAGCCAATCAGAGAGAGGCTCTAGCCTTCAGGCGGAATTTCAGGGGGGACTCTGGTCTGGCTCTGCTGTCCGTCACAGATGTCTACTAGCCATGATGCCCTTGCCCTGCCTCCACAGTTGGAGGCAGCAATGCTTCGGAACCCCAGTTGCTTGCTGGGAACCACAGGAGTGGGAGAGATGCTCTCTTGCTCATATCCTGCTCGCTGGTTTTCCACAGGAGAACAGGATCCTGGACTGGATGGGCTATTGGCCTGATCCACCAGATTCTCCTTATACACTGAAGAAAACCGGTAAGACATTATGACAGCACCACCTAGTGGTATGATTCCTGTCCAGAGCTTGTGTTTTGATCTTCCCTAGGTACCTACACCTGTGATGCCAGGGGGCTATGGAGAAGTGCGGAGCTGGGAACGCGCCTGCCATCTTGTCAACCAGGTACCTAGATTTTGCACTGAAATGCAACCTTCATGCCAGCTGGCTTCTTTAATCTTCTCACCCTCTGGTTTTAGATGCAAACTTTTCACACTATGCAGAGCTACTCGTGTGGCTAAATCAGAATTGGTGTGGTGTAAGAGGGGTCTGCTTTTGTTGCAAATATGGCATATGATGCTAATTCGCCCCAGGGCAGATCATTGGTACATTCTGCCCTGTCTAGTAGCATCGCCTCTCCAGGTTTTAGGGGGGAAATCCTGCCAGCCATCATCATCATCATAATTTATTATTTATACCCCGTCCATCTGGCTGGGTTTCCCCAGCCACTCTGAGCAGCTTCCAACAGAACACTAAAATACAATAACCTATTAACCATTAAAAGCTTCCCTAAACAGGGCTGCCTTCAGATGTCTTCTAAAAGTCTGGTAGTTGTTTTTCTCTTTGACATCTGGTGGGAGGGCGTTCCACAGGGCGGGTGCCACTACCGAGAAGGCCCTCTGCCTGGTTCCCTGTAACTTGGCTTCTCATAGTGAGGGAACCACCAGAAGGCCCTCAGCGCTGGACCTCAGTGTCCAGGCAGAACAGTGTCCAGCCAAGTTCCTTTTAACTGGAGAACTGAACCTGGGACCAGGTTGCATGTGCAAAGCATGTGTTCTGCCACTAGTACATGAACTCTGTTTAGAGCCATCCATGAGCTCCCCTGTCACTGGTTAAGCCAGGAGCATCTGCCCAGATTTCTCAGTTGCTGGTGTTAATTCTGGCTAGTAGAAGCCAGGATTGCAAGAGCTCAACCAGGCAGGATTGGTTGGGGAGAGCTTGTCGAGGGAGGGAGAAATCAGATTATTTCATTTGCGTTTAAAGGCAAATTACCGTATTTTTCGCCCTATAAGACACACCAGACCACAAGACGCACCTAGTTTTTGGAGGAGGAAAACAAGAAAAAAAATATTCTGAATCTCAGACGCCAGAACAGCAAGAGGGATCGCTGCGCAGCGAAAGCAGCAATCCCTCTTGCTGTTCTGGCTTCTGGCTTAGCTGCGCAGCCTGCATTCACTCCATAAGACGCACACACATTTCCCCTTACTTTTTAGGAGGGAAAAAGTGAGTCTTATAGAGCAAAAAATACAGTACCTAATTTGGTTTTTCCGAAACAACAAAGAAGCAGAGCTCGGCCGTCTTTCAAAACACATGCTTCTCCGAATTTTGCAACAGAGTTCTCCAGACAAGTTAATGGGTCCATAAATGTATAACCTGGAGGGTGAAGTGTCCACATCAATGGAAATATGAATGAAAATGACATGCAAAGAAATGCATATTTTTTGGGGGGGGAGTTGTTTTGAAAAAAGATGAGCAAAATTGCACATAAACATTAGGAGAGATTTGCACCAAAAGGCTCATGGGGACTTTTCACAAAGAAATTTGCAAATTGATGTGGAAACATGGGAGAGCCAAAGACGGGGAAAACAAGGAATTGGGAGAAACCAAATTTGCCAGGTTCCTCTGTCCCAGGTTCATACCCACCAAGATACAAAGTCGAACAGGGGGACGCACATCTTTTAAAAGTGTTGTTTTGTTTTTTTTGAGCTTTCAGGGTGTTATAGTAACTGCATTGTACAAGCTTCCATTCCCTGCCCCCTTTTAAAAGGCTGACTGTTTTTTTAAACATGCTCTTTTCTGTCTGCTTCTGGTCCTGATGGAATCCAGGCGGGCTGGCAAGTCCCAGGGAAAGTTTTCCAGAGGTCAGAGCAAGTTGGCCAAGTGCTGAGAAATCGCTGCGCTTCGCTCCTCTCTCCTTGCCTGTCACTAGGAAACCCCTCTCTCTTCTCTAGCGGATCACTGACTTCTGCACACAGCCAGAATAAACATTCTGGCAGTGCCCTGTCCCTTTGTCATGGCTTCCGCTGCAATCCTGCACACACTGGGACCAACCGGGGTTTTCCTTCTGGGTAAACATGCCTTGGCTTGGGCTGCGCTATTTTTAGCCTGTTTGTTTACCATGCTTTCTCCCACTTAGAAAAGAAAACCAAATACCCAAAATCATTCCATCTATTTAAGAAAATGGTTCCAAAACATTTTTGGGCCGCCACTCACTTGGTTGCATAAACTTATCCCCAGTACCACCTACTTTAATCATTATTATTATTGTTATTGTTATTGTTATTGTTATTAACAGTGATTTGGCAAGATAATAATGCAATAAAATTCAAAAAAAGGCAATTTATTCATAATCCAGTTAAAACTACTTAGCTGATGTAATTCAACAAAACTGATGAGCTTTATCCAGTGATACTGGCTTTTCAAAATCCGGTAGTCATTGACACCTCCAGTGCCCCCTGCAGCCCCCTCGCCTCTTAGCGCATCCCCCGCCCCCAGCCAGGTAATCCCTTTGATGTCTTACCCTGATGCCCACGAAGCCTTTAAACTGCACACAGAGACACACTACACCTCTGGCCATGAGTTGGCGGAAGCAGTTGCATGGCGAGTTCCCACCTCCCCCCAGTGGAAATAAAGACACATGACACAGATATTTAAGCTTAATGGGCTAAATATGGCCACAGCTTTATTGGTTACTGGTGATGAGCGGTATTAGCTTAGGCATTGGTCCTAACAGACGATATCCAACTTCAGCCTGTCTGCTAGAAGTCCGGGTTAACCACCAGTAGAGGGAGTCCTGCTGGTGCACATCAACTAGGAACTCCCCCAGGGTCACCGCTCGGGGGCGTGGCTTAGGCACTCACCTCCATAGGCTTTGGACAGGGCCACGCCCCCCAGAATCCTTTATCGGACTACCGATATGCGGGGCAGGTGATGGCGCTTCCTCCCCTCTTCCATCTACAGAACAATACCTAACTGCCAATACCAAGAAAGTTATGACGATTTGCTGCGAGGTAGGCGAAAAACCAAGTGGCTGGTGCCAATTTGCAGGCGATTGGTGGCAGCCGCGAGCAGGAGATTGTCTGCGGCGATTGGGCAGGTGATTGGTGGCTGCTGGCAGCGAGTGGGCAGACGATATTGGTGTCCCTGGCAATGCATGCGATTGGCACCGGTGGTCAGGCGGGTGAGCGATTGTCAGCAATCCCGCTCCCCTAAAAAAAGCTTAACAACTCTGGGCAATCTCCCCCCATTTCCTAAATTTGGGGTCTCAAAAAACAGGGGTCGTCTTATACACGGAGGCATGTTGTGCATGGGAAAATAGAGCTGGAAGTTGGATGAGTGGCAGTTTTCTACACTTCCTCTTTCTGCTCTAGATGCCTTTGAAGGCTCAGATGAATTCTACTGCAACCAGCTTTTGCCAAATATCTTGGAAAAGTGAACTCTTTGTGGGTGCACTGCCATGCTTTCTGTGTCTTGGGTGGGGGGATGATCTTGGGTGGGGGGGAAGAAAGTGAGCAGAAGGAGTGGCGGCAACACCCATGGCCCTCGCTCAAGAAGCCACATGTGCTCCCAGGCCTAAAAACGGCCGGCGGTCCTTGATGAAGAGCATAGAGGGGCAATGTTCTAATTAATTTCCCTTGCTCTGCCATTTTAGCAGAGCTCCTTCCGTCAAGCTTTCTCTGTCCTTGCCAACCCTTTAATCAGTTTCCATTTTAGCAGAGCCCTAATTTTGCCCACTGACAGTTAAGCAAAACAAATAAACACGCACTTAATGCATTTCAGTACTCTTGGCTGCTGTTCAATTAACTCCAGTGCAATGTAAATTAAAGTAGGAAGGCTGCCAGATGATGTCTGTGTGCTGCTGGTTCCAAAGGGTGTGGAAGGGTGGATGAAGGGGGAGAGAGGTGACAATTCTGCTATGAGGGTGTTCTACCTTTAAACGTGCAGAGAGCTCTGCTGGCCATGCACCACACTCTTCAAAATGAGCTGATTTTTGTCTCCATGCAAACGTTTATTTTGATTTTCATCTAGTATAACCAGTGGTTTATTCTGGCTGGGCACCTGTGCCTTTCACAGTTGCAAGACAAGCAGATATTTCACAGGTGAAGTGTTTTTCCGTTCTGCAGCTGCCCTGAGTGAAAAAAGAACTCATTGTGTTGATCTCACTTGACAGTTTCACCCCTTGATGTGCAAGCGTTTGCAACAGACAAAGCTCCAGATCAAGCTCTTCACACTTCTCGGGTTTTGCTAAAGTGTTGCAGTGTATGCTGCTGTCACCCATCTATGGGTGGGGGTTTTTTCGGTTAACTGAGGCAGCTTGTCGACTGCCATCCAATTTTAGCTTTCGCTTGAGAAATTCAGCACTTGTCGTTTGCACTCATTTATGTAACTAGGGTTTCACAGAACCTATGATTTCTTGACACTATGGTTATGCCCAAATATAATGGGATTTCACTATGCTTGGGTACTAAATGGGCAATCCCAAACCCGGTAGGCAGCCAGCGGGAGGGGTATAGCCACCTCCACATCCACAGCCTTACCAATTTTGCCAGCCAGGGCAGAAGAGGGGAGCAGAGAAAATTACCGTATTTTTCGATCCATAAGGCACACCGGACCATAAGGCACACCTAGTTTTTAGAGGGGGAAATCAAGAAAAAAAATATTATTCCCCCCCCAGCCCCAAAGAGCAAAGAAGCCAAGACAGTGAGCAGAATCCATCCCACTGGCTGTCTTGGCTTCCTCTTTAGCCGCGCGCAACCTCTCCAGCCGGGAGCGGCTGCGTGCAGCTATGGCAATTCCCCCACCTCCCGCAAAAGCCCACAGGAGCCGTGCACCCTTTAAAGAGTGTGCGGCTCCTGCGGGCTTTTCTACGAGGAGGGAGAAGGGACTGACTGGCCGTGTCAGTCCCTTCTCCCTCCTGGGGAAAAGCCCGCAAGAGCCGCGAGGAGCTTGTGTGCGGCTCTTGGGGGCTTTTCCTGCCTGCCTCCCCCCTGCATTCGCTCCATAAGACGCACACACATTTCCCCTTACTTTTTAGGAGGGGGAAGTGCATCTTATGGAGCGAAAAATACGGTACACTTGCCTATGCCCACTCTTGCACTGAACCAGCGCAACTCCACATCCCACTTCCCCAAATGCCCCATTTCAGGACTTTCTGATGCCTTCCTCCCACCCAGCATGTGGGCTGAATCAGTGGGGCATGCCTTGCCAGTGGGGCTCCCAGTCCTGGCAGATGTGGGCAGTGCCAGGCGAATCAGAGGTCTGGCTTGCTCTCTCAGGCTATGCATGCTATGATGTTGGGATGACGCCTGGCCCTCTGACCCGCCGACCACACCGGCCTCCATCGAAATCCCGGAAGGTGTTGGCGCTCCAAAAGAATCCTTCCTCCTCCTTTCCCAAGAGATGCTGGCGACATCCGCCCGACCGGCCTGCCTTCTGTTTCGTTGCCGGCCCTGGACACCTCCGGAGAGCGGGCAACTTGTCCTGGCCGGCTAGCGACTGGCACAGCTGGCTGCCTCCCTTCACCGTGCATGCTGGTGGGGAGCTCAGCCACTTGCTTTCCTGCCCCGCAAAGGTATTCCGGATCTCTGAGGGTGCAATGATGGACAGCACCAGGGTGTGCGAGGGCATCATTGCCTGTAGATTATGCCACGGGTCTCCTTGAGGGAAGCTTCTGTAAATATCTGCCTCAGGCATTTAAAGCTGCTTTGTACTGCTTTAAACATTGCAGGCGGTTGAGCAAGACAACCCTTTGGGTCCCTGACAATTCTGTGATTCTCTGAATCGGTTGAGAATCCTGGGAACTGTGGTTTGTTAAGGGAGCTGAGAGCTGTTCAGATGCCCCCATTCCCCGCCATAGAGCTATGTATGAAGAGCCTGCTGGGTCAGGATGAAGGGGACCCCAAGATCAGGATTTGAACACAACTCTAGTTGAGATTCCTGTATTGCAGGGGTGACCCTCAGGGTCCCTTCCAGCATCATCATCATCCTCATCATCATCATTTATTATTTATACCTGCCCATCTGGCTGAGTATCCCCAGCCACTCTGGGCGGCTTCCAATCGAGTGTTAAAAACAATACAGCATTAAATATCAAAAACTTCCCTAAACAGGGCTGCCTTCAGATGTCTTTTAAAGATAAGATAGCTGCTTATTTCCTTCACATCTGAAGGGAGGGCGTTCCACAGGGCGGGTGCCACTACCAAGAAGGCCCTCTGCCTGGTTCCCTGTAACCTCGCTTCTCTCAATGAGGGAACCACCAGAAGGCCCTCGGAGCTGGATCTCAGCTGAACGATGGGGGTGGAGACGCTCCTTCAGGTATATAGGACCAAGGCTGTTTAGGGCTTTAAAGGTCAGCACCAACACTTTGAATTGTGCTCAGAAGCGTACTGGGAGCCAGTGTAGGTCTCTCAGGACCGGTGTTATGTGGTCCCGGCGGCCACTCCCAGTTAATTGCAGTTTCCGGGTCACCTTCAAAGGTAGCCCCACATAGAGCGCATTGCAGTAGTCCAAGCGGGAGATAACCAGAGCATGTACCACTCTGGCGAGGCAATCCGCAGGCAGGTAGGGTCTCAGCCTGCGTAGCAGATGGAGCTGGTAGACAGCTGGACACAGAATTGACCTGTGCCTCCAAGGACAGTTGTGAGTCCAGAATGACTCCCAGTCTGCGCACCTGGTCCTTCAGGGGCACAGTTACCCCATTCAGGACCAGGGAGTCCTCCACACCCACCCGCCTCCTGTCCCCCAAGAACAGTACTTCTGTCTTGTCAGGATTCAACCTCAATCTAACAACTCTCAGCATCCACAACAGACTACAGGTCCCAGGATTCCATGGGGGGCATGCAAAATGTGTGCTCTACCACTGAGACATAGACATAGACCATAGAACATAGATGCAGGTGTCCAGCAGCAATTGAGGGTCTAATTCCAGGAATTACCAACATATATATATATCAGATATACTGTATGAAGTCCTAGTGTTTTGCCAGTGAAATTTGATGGATTTCCATGTGTATATAATCTTGGCATGGCCCATTGAGGGGAGCTCTTGGCATGTTAAATTCAAAGCCTCAGGACTGAAAATTTGTAATTTCATAATTTAAAACTCTGCTGGTCAATTTGAAATTTCAATTGTTTGAATTGATACAGCTGAATGCTGCCCAGCTCTAAAATGACAAACGATCCAGCGCACCTTTACACAGAGTAGCCCTGTAGGACTTAATATAAGAAACAAAAGTTGAAAGCAAGGCAGGAACTTTTCTGCCGCCCCCCAATGGGAGGGGGGAATCCTGGCATAATCTACTTGGAGTCACAGTTTGGCTACTTTTTGGTGATGGATCCAGCTCTGGTCGTCTAACCATCTGCTCTGTTGTTTTCTTTCTCCAGTTTGTGGGCGGCCGGCGCGGTCGCTGCCCACCCTGATCAAGCGCATCATCGGCGGGCGAAACGCAGAGCCCGGGTTTTTCCCTTGGCAAGCCCTAATCGTGGTGGAGGACACGTCCCGAGTGCCGAATGACAGGTGGTTTGGTAGCGGGGCCCTGCTCTCCGAGTCGTGGGTGCTGACCGCCGCCCACGTCCTCCGCTCCCAGCGCCGGGACAACACCATCATCCCCGTCTCCAAAGAGCATGTCACCATCTACCTGGGCCTTCACGACGTGAGGAACAAGGTGGACGCCGTCAACCGGACGGTGGAGAAGATCGTCCTCCATGAGGCCTTTGACATCCAGAACTACAACCACGACATTGCCTTGGTGAAGCTGAAGGAGAAGGTGACGCTGGGACCCCATGTCATGCCCATCTGCCTCCCGCAGTATGAACATGAGTTGGAAGGACCTCAACCCAACACGTTGGGCCTGGTGGCCGGCTGGGGCATCTCCAACCCCAACATCACCGTGGACGAGGTCATCAGCTCTGGCATGAGGACCCTCTCTGACGTTCTCCAGTATGTCAAACTACCGGTGGTCCTGCATGCCGAGTGCAAGATGAGCTACGAATCTCGGTCAGGGAACTACAGCGTCACTGAGAACATGTTCTGTGCCGGCTATTACGAAGGCGGAAAGGACACTTGCCTTGGGGACAGCGGGGGAGCCTTCGTCATCCAAGACCTGGAGAGCCGGAGATGGGTGGCCCAAGGACTGGTCTCGTGGGGAGGCCCTGAAGAGTGCGGGAGCAAGCAAGTCTACGGGGTCTACACCAAGGTCTCCAACTATGTAGACTGGCTTCAGGAGAAGACCGGGTGGACATTCAGGGGGGTCGAGAGGAACAGATGAACCTTTTGAGAGCCTTTATGGGCCGTCAGTTGTTGTTTCCTACACACACACACACACAGAGAGAGAGAGAGAGAGAGAGAGAGAGAGAGAGAGAGAGAGATTAAATGTGTACAGTTGTTATTAATTGGAAAGAATCGGGACCGTTCCTCTAAGCAGCGCTCCTGTCAAACAAATATCATATTTTCCAAGAGAAGGAACTCAACATGTCCAAAAGGGAACCAATTCCAGATCACTGTTTGATTCCCCCAAAAAAGTGTTGCCTGATGTCAATGTGATGTCTAGCGATTGACAGGTAGACATCCTCATCAACCAGACAAACTTTGCCCCCCCCTGGGGGGGCACAGGAGATAATAATCTGGCCTGTCCCTGAGTCTCCTTTCCCACCCTGCAAAATGCACAGTTTCCCCCACTTCCAGTTTAACACGAAAGCGTAGAATTAAAACCCCAGGAAGTCACCATTTAAATGCAACCTCTAAGTAGTCGACTTTGTCTGATGGCCAGTATGTTGCTTAATTGTGTGGCTCAGAGAAAGAGAAGCCCCCTCTAGTGGTCACTTTCTGCATTTATTTCTTTCTTTAAAAAGTATGACTTTATCGTGAATCCCTCCCCTTGAACGTTTAAAACATTGAATTGCAGAGTTCGTGTCTTTCGAATCTGCCCCCAAACTCCAGTTCTGTGATAGTGATGAGGTTTCCTGTATCCATAAATTCAGGCTTTACAGTCAAACATTGCAGATTTCTTTGAAATCCAAGGCTTGCAAAATTCAGTCCGGAATGTTTGAAAGTGATTTGTGGGAATTTGGTGAATTCCATAATCCATATCACTCATTTCTGCACCACTTCCTTGAATTCTGGATTCAATGTCATGTTGGCGCTGCCTCGCCCACCCTGCCCCATCCCTTGTTCCCAAGAGAAATGTATTTTAAATCATGGGATGGGAAGGAGACATTCGACTTTGCCCTTTTAGAGGGAAAAGATGGCATTGGATCTCACACTTCGGCCCTCAGTTAAAACTGCTTCCTTTTTTTAGGGCAGTCTTCCTCAAACTCGGCCCTCCAGATGTTTTGAGACTACAATTCCCATCATCCCTGACTACTGATCCTGCTAGCTAAGGATCATGGGAGTTGTAGGCCAAAAATATTTGGAGGGCCAAGTTTGTTTGTTGTTGTTGTTGTTTAGTCGTTTAGTGGTGTCCGCCTCTGTGTGACCCCCTGGACCAGAGCACGCCAGGCACTCCTGTCTTCCACTGCCTCCCGCAATTTGGTCAAACTCATGCTGGTAGCTTCGAGAACACGGTCCAACCATCTCGTCCTCTGTTGTCCCCTTCTCCTTGTGCCCTCCATCTTTCCCAACATCAGGGTCTTTTCCAGGGAGTCTTCTCTTCTCAAGAGGTGGCCAAAATATTGGAGCCTCAGCTTCAGGATCTGTCCTTCCAGTGAGCACTCAGGGCTGATTTCCTTCAGAATGGATCGGTTTGATCTTCTTCCAGTCCATGGGACTCTCAAGAGTCTCCTCCAGCAAAAAAAGCATCCATTCTTTGGCGATCAGCCTTCTTTATGGTCCAGCTCTCACTTCCATACATCACTACTGGGAAAACCATGGCTTTAACTATATGAATCTTTGTTGGCAAGGTGATGTCTCTGCTTTTTAAGATGCTGTCTAGGTTTGTCATTGCTTTTCTCCTAAGAAGCAGGCATCTTTTAATTTTGTGGCTGCTGTCACCATCTGCAGTGATCATGGAGCCCATTAAAGTAAAATCTCTCACTGCCTCCATTTCTTCCCCTTCTATTTGCCAGGAGGTGATGGGCCCAGTGGCCATGATCTTCGTTTTTTTGATGTTGAGCTTCAGACCATATTTTGCGCTCTCCTCTTTCACCCTCATTAAAAGGTTCTTTAATTCCTCCTCACTTTCTGCCATCAAGGTTGTGTCATCTGCATATCTGAGGTTGTTGATATTTCTTCCGGCAATCTTAATTCCGGCTACGGAGGGAGCCTGTTTTAGAGGGTCAGTTCTTGTTTAATGCTCAAAGCCAGCCTTGAGCAACCTGTTGCCTCTCCAGATGTTCTGGGCAGCCACAGCTGTGCTAGATTAAGCTGATGGCAGTCAAAGTCCAAAACATCCCGTGGGCACCAGGTTAGCAAAGGCTTTTCTTAGCCTTCAAGCCAGGTGAGCATCTTTAACAAAAGGAGGGGACACCTGTTTGTGCATGCTAGCAGGAGGCAGCTGCAATGCTTTAATTCGGGACAGCAAATTTGAATATCTTCAAAAGTTTCCCAGTGTGAAAAATCAGTCCAATGAAAGATGGTGCCCATCACGGTTTTGGATCGCTGGGGTTTTCTCAGCACTGTAAGGTCAAAGGTCTTTTCCTAATTTGAAAACACTCCTTGGAGTGATAAACTTTGTTTTAGTAAAAAGGACCAGGCCAAACTACTCAGTCATCCGTCAGGAACTTACCTGAGTACAGTGGTACCTCGGGTTACATACGCTTCAGGTTACAGACTCCGCTAACCCAGAAATATTACCTCGGGTTAAGAACTTTGCTTCAGGATGAGAACAGAAATTGTGCTCTGGCGGCATGACAGCAGCAGGAGGCCCCATTGGCTAAAGTGGTGCTTCAGGTTAAGAACAGTTTCAATTTAAGAACGGACCTCCGGAACGAATTAAGTACTTAACCCGAGGTACCACTGTAGTGGCACTTCACTGAAGGTGCATGGCGTCTGAGATAGCAGCATAGTCAGGTTCGTCTGCCTTCAATTAAGATTTTAAGTAGGTTTTTTAGCCTTCCTGGACTCTAATTTTACAGTTTTAATGATTTATTGGCTGCCTTATCACCTCACCACTGCCCCTGTTTCTCCTAGTTAACGTTTTATTGTTTTATTGGCTTGTTGCTGTGCTACTGACCAAGCTGGCCCCCTCCATCAACAAATGCCTAAAGGAGCGGCTCCTGTGATTCATTGCCTGCTTTGATTCCTGGCTAAAAACTTGGACTAACATAGGGAGCAGCAGCTCTCTGATGTTGCTTTTGCCTGTTAAGCTTTAGCTAACACCGACTTCAACTCCAGCCTGAGTGATTTATTACCTTACGTGTAAAGCACATTTGTACAGCAAGGAAGGAATGCTGGGAAACATAGTTTGCCCCTCACAAAGCTACAATTCCCAGCACCCGTAGCAAACTACAGTTCACGGGATCATTGGGGGGAGTGCTTTGAATGCATGGTGTAGAGATGCAACTTTTTCCGCACGCAAGTTTTGTGAAGGGTTTACATGACGTTACCCTCACCAAAACACACCGTTTAATCCAGATATCTCATTTCTGTGGTGTGTTTTACTCCCGGATAGGGAAGTTTTTAATGTTTGATGTTTTATTATGCTTTTATATTTGTTGGAAGCTGCCCAGAGTGGCTGGGGCAACCCAGTCAGGTGGGCGGGGTACTAATATTATTATTATTATTATTATTATTATTATTATTATTATTATTATTTCTGTGTACATGGTAAATCTGGATTAAAGGGGAAATAATACAGGGTGGCATTTTGGGAGGAGGATGTCATATGGATGCAGCAAAAACCTTGGATATGTGAGTTTCACCAAGTCCATAGGGAACTACTGTGTGGAGGCAATGAGGAAACACTGAAAAAAAATCCAAAGAAACATGTTTTATGTTACTATAATACATGCTTAGAAAAACATTATTGGCTCTGTTACATATTTAAGAGATGTTACGCTGTTTGCTAGGGGTTTTGTATTCTGTTTTGTAGCATTTTTACTATTTTGTATTACATTCCTTAGCAGGAAAGAGAATAAAGTTATTGTACCACATACCAAACTCTGCAAATCGAGAGTTCCATTCAGGGCACTTCATGTCAGAAATCAGTGTGTTGCACCACTGAGTAATGCATGGGGTTTTCACAGAATCATTAAAAAAAAATATCAATTGCTTTTTATTGACTTTTCACAAACATAAATAAAACTTAATCTTTTACAGTCATCATTTTATATCATCTTATATACACTGTGTAAGTTCACACCCAGACTTCCTTCCTTGCTTGCTTTGGTTTTCTTAGTTTATATCTTCTCTTGCAGGTTCTTATTTATCTTCTATACACAGCACAGGATTTATGTTAACCCTGCTACAGTTTTTAGATTTCTACAGTTAATTTTTATGTATGCAACAAATTTACTCCACTCTTCTTCAAACTTTGTCCCTTTAGCCAATTCACAGAATCAAAAAACTGTAGAGCTGTAAGAGAGCATGAAGGTCATTTTAACTAAAGCATCCATGACACGTGACCACCCATAATTTCTCAAGGGAGTCCATTCCCCTGCTGAATGGCTCTTACTATCAGAAAGTTCTTCCTGATGTTTAGTCATAATCTCCTTTCTTGTAACTTGAATCCAGATCCGTTACGCTAACCCACGCTAAGTCTCACCCAGGGCCAAATTTAGGTCTGATGAGGCCCTAAGCTCCTGAAGGTAATGGGGCCCTTTATATGTCCAGCTGTCCTTTGTCAACAACAAATTGTCGCTGTTTTTTGTGTTGAATATATGCTATATGGTAATTGATGGACCTAAGAGGTATCTCAAGCCATTTGCACATAACAAAATAGGAGCCTGTTGTTGTTGTTTAGTCGTTTAGTCGTGTCCGACTCTTTGTGACGCCATGGACCAGAGCACGCCAGGCACTCCT
Source organism: Podarcis filfolensis (assembly GCF_964270895.1). Classification (NCBI taxonomy): domain Eukaryota; kingdom Metazoa; phylum Chordata; class Lepidosauria; order Squamata; family Lacertidae; genus Podarcis; species Podarcis filfolensis. Next base: position 3,428,444 of record NC_139608.1, read on the forward strand.
GTCTTCCACTGCCTCCCGCAGTTTGGTCAAATTCATGCTGGTAGCTTCGAGAACACTGTCCAACCATCTCGTCCTCTGTCGTCCCCTTCTCCTTGTGCCCTCCATCTTTCCCAACATCAGGGTCTTTTCCAGGGAGTCTTCTCTTCTCATGAGGTGGCCAAAATATAATAGGTATATAATAGGTTTTATTTTGTTTGTTTTTTATCTTATATTTTGGAAATGTATATCCAGGTTTTCTTTCCTTTAAATTTTTTGAGGGCCCCCAAGAGAGCGAGGCCCTAAGCTATAGCTTGTTTTTCTTATACGTAAATCCAGCACTGGTCTCACCAGCAGAACCAAAATGGCACTCCCAGCAGCACACCAAATTGTCTCACCTCCTCACCATCCTCACACATGCCAGAATGTGGGAGAAACTCCCTTTGGGGGTTCGATACGAAGCCTGAAACCAGATTCCCATCAGCAATGCATTACAGGACAAAAGAGTCCGAAAGAATCTCTGAGAACATTGCGTTTACACACACCCTATATAGGAAAATAATTGTGTCCTCTTCTCCCCTACTATGGTCTTGACCTTTAAAGCCCTTTGTGGCTTAGGGCCCTCATATCTATGGGACCGCCTCTCCTGGTCTGCCCCGCAAAGGACCTTACGGTCCATGAATAACCATAGTTTAGAGGTCCCGGGCCCATAGGAAGTCAGACTATCCTCTACCAGGACCAGGGCCTTCTCAGTGGTGGCTCCGACCTGGTGGAATGCTCTGTCCCATGAGACTAGGGCCCTACAGGATTTAACCTCCTTCCATCGGGCCTGTAAGACAGAGCTATTCCGCCTGGCCTTTAATTTGAATTCAGCCTGATCTTTTATTTCCCTTCTCTTCCCTCCCCCTCCCCTTTTATGAAGATCACCCACTCTGAGACCCCACAGCTAATTCTCCCATGGCCTCCTCGCTGGCCCAAGTAGGACCAATTCAGCCAGCTAGCCCTGGGGATTATCTAGCTGATTTTTGAATTTTATTGTTGTTCATGTTTTTATACTGTATTTTATGCTGCTTTTATAATTAAGTGCTTTAAAGTGCTTTAAATTTGTTGTTAGCCGCCCTGAGCCCGGTTTTTGAACCAGGAAGGGGAGGGTAAAAAAATATTATTATTATTATTATTACTATCTCTCATCCAAGCACAGTCTTTGAAAACACGTACTCAACCCAAGTTTTTTTGCCGTATGTGCAGAGCCCTCCCTGCACCTTATCTGGCATTGTTTTTCAGCCCTTAGGCTCCTCCAAAACTGGGATTTTGCAGAATTCCTACCTCACAGGCCCTTCAGAAACACCCAGAGGGGACACCCCAGGAGCTACAGATAATACCCTGCGTTGCACTTGCTTCTGCGTTTTGAACACTTGACGGTCCAATTGTTGCTGCTTCCTTCTCAAAGAGCTGGGTTGGCTACCAAAATGCTGGAAATTACCCAGTTAAAGGAAGAAATGTGGTTTGGGGGAAAGAGGGTGGGAAACGGAAGACGGTTGATCACAGGTGCTCTGCAGGTGGGCAGGGAGGGTGAGACTTGGAAGCAACAACCCCCCACCATAGCTGTCAACCGTCCCTTATTTGGTGGGAAAGTCCCTTATCCCAGCGCTGCTGTCCCTTACTGATGATGTCCCTTAAATTTCCTGGGTTTCAAAGGAAGCAGCTCCTCTCTCTCCCTCCCTCCCTGCCGGCCAGGGAGGAGGGAGGCTCCAGCTGTGTTGCTTGGTTGTGTTGCTCACCCCATAAGGAGTCTAAGAATGACTGGGGGGTGGAGCTTGCATGCCTTGTGCCAATCAAATCGGCCGCGTTGCCTGGGGACTTGCCTTTGCTCAGCGCTTCCCAGCAGAGAGGTGACGGTGGTTTTGCTTGCTGCATCCCCTTTGCCGGGTTGCTGCGCTGTGGGAACCACCGCTTGAGGCTTCGTTTGGCTGCTGGCTGGGCTTTCTGCCTTTGGCTCAGAGGGGCTCAGAAGTTGAACATGCCTGTGCCCCTTGGGAAATCCCTTATTTTGGCTGCTGATCCCTTATTTTCGAGGCTGCTGGTCCCTTATTTTCAAATCTGTAAGTTGACAGCTATGCCCCCCTCCCCAATAATGTTGAGGGGGAGCAATAATTGGGAAATCATGGAAACGTTCATCACACCAAGAGGCATCCATTGCCAACCAGCCTTGGAGGAAGAGAGAAGTCAGTGCACAGGGACTTACGTATTTATTGCAATTATATCCCATCTTTCTTCCAGGGAGCTCAAGGTGGTGTACATGGTTTTCTCTCCTCCCTACTAAGCTAGGCTGAGAGGCGTTGACTGACCCAAGGTCACCCAAATGAATGTCATGGCTGCGGGGAGACTAGAACCCCAATCTCCCAGGTCTACAACACCATACTGTCTCTTGCTATTCCGGTTGTGATTTTTAAGGGAGGTACCGGCCACTGAATTATCAGGAGATGAGAATCAGGTGTGATAACACCAGGGTATTTTAATTTTTTTTTTAAAAAAGGTATACAGCCATTTCTCATTACAGTGGCCCAACCGGAACTCCGGGTCCCAGCTGGTAATATGGTCTCCATTTCCTTGCATCTGTGCAAGGGTTAAACCTCAGCCGTCCTCCCCCACCCTTGCTCTCTTTGTCGGGTCCCAGAGGGATGGGGTGGCTGCCAGCAGATCAGAAAGACGTGAGTTGCAAGGGCTTGGACTCGATGACCTTCCAACTCTGCAGTTCTGTGACGGTACGATCTCCTCCTCGCTAAGTCCATCCTTTCCCTTCTCTTTCAGTGTGTGGGAAACCCAGGTTCTCCAGGAGCTTGTTAGCTCGAATTGCCAACGGCCGCTACGCCCAGAGAGGGATCTCGCCGTGGGTCGCCATGCTGCAGAGGAACGGGCGCCCTTTCTGTGGGGGGTCCCTCCTAGGTAAGGCCCTCTGGAGGGGCGTCCAATCTTGCATGTTGAAATATCCTCGGAGTCGAGAGTGGATTTCATGCTCTTTATTCAGCTCATAGTGGTGAGGAAGAATGGAAGTTCCCCCAGAATGTCTGCTTTATATACATTATTTACACAATGGGCCCCACGTGATTGGCTAATTCCGGGATTCTCCTGCAGGCCAATCATGTTGGGGATTCCCTTCCACCTGGAGCTGGATTGGGTGGCTCCTGTGGACCAGTCAGACTGCTGCTTTCTGGAGCCTATTGTTCTAGGACCAATCAGACTGCTGCATTCTGGATCCTATTGTTCTAGGACCAATCAGACTGCTGCATTCTGAATCCTATTGTTCTAGGACCAATCAGACTGCTGCCTTTTGGATCCTATGCAACTCAGTACATAACACATGTCTAGACCCCGCAACCACCCCCTCGTTGAAGAATAAAACACACCAGGACACAGATATTAGGTTAATGTTATTGGACAAATTTTGGCCACAACTTTATTGATTACAGAATGTGAGCGGTAATTGGCTTAGGCATTGAATGGACCAGACTATATCTTACTCCTGCCCATTGCGCAGGGAGTACGGTAAGGGTAAACCACCGGAAGGGGGAGCCCCATCGATGCAGAACAACTTGAGCTCCCCCAGGTGTTCCCGTCGGGGGTCGTGTCATGGCCCTAGCCCCACCCCGGGCTTCGGACAAGATCCACGCCCCCAGATTCCTTTAACGGAATACCCTTAAGCTTGGAGGGGCAGGTGATGGCCACACCTCACCTCCCCCATCACAAGGTCAAACAAGGCCTAACCGCAGATCCTTACAAAGTTGTGACGATTGCTGCGAGGTAGGTGAAAACCAAATGGCCCGTGCCAGTTTTGCCAAGTGGAAAAATTCCTACCAGGCCCCTCAACGGCGACCAACCGAGGTCCATAGCAAGGCCAATGAAAACCTGCAAAAAGGGAGGGAGGGCAGGAGATTGAGGAAGCGAGCCAAGAGGAAGCCCTCCGGCTCGCACCCTCACTTAAATAGTCCCGGCCACTCTCCCACCAGCCAGCGGATTGGCTGGCTGAGTGTTGACGCGGCTGGGATCCCCAGGGCAACGCAAGACTTCATCCCCCGCCCCTGGGGGGATTGGGTGACCATGCGATCCGCCACAACTCCTCCCCACCATGAAGTGGAGCAGATATCCACTTCGCCAGAGCACTTGAGAAACTGGCTTCCAGGTCTGAGACTTCCTAGCTCTTCATTGGGAGGAGACAGGCTAGGAATTGAGGGCGTTGTTAAGTTGTGGGTGAACATATCAGACGACACAGCGATTCTTCAAACAGCTCTTGTTTATTCACAGGCCAGAACTGAACTGAAGGGTTCAGCCAGCCTGCTTATATAGAGCTCTACTACAACGCAACTGTAACAACTTTCTGTAACTATCCAATCACTGAATGTCACTTTCAGTCCCTTATTTGCATATGTGGACCTGAACTATCTACAGTATCCCCCTGCTGGCCCAGGGTGAGAACTTCAGTACATAACAGGCATAATATCATAGAATCACACAACAATGATCCATCCATTTTGTGATGTAAATGCTATACTGGCATTCATAGAGCCAGAGAAACTGTACGAGTGAAAGTGACCCCAGGTATCATCCAGACCAGCCTTGTGCAATGCAGGAATCACAGCTAAATAATCCCCGAGAACAAAACGTTGGACCTCCGGCCTAGAACTCCAAGAAGAAGTCAAATGAGGTTTCTCCAGGCAGATCGGGACAAAGATATCACTGCTTTAGTAGCTTCGTGTTTAGCCACACTTTTACCCGAAAGGGTTCCCGACGAACCGTCCTTTCAGGGAACAGACAGGGCGAAGCAAAATAGCTAAGTGCACACAATCATTATGTGACCTTATATATATATATATATATATATATATATATATATATATATATATGGTTCAGAAAACTGGGCTCAGGGTGACTAACAGCAAATTTAAAACACTTAATTGATGCAACAAAAAACAGCATAATATACAGTATAAAACGTGGATAACAATAAATTCAGAATTCAAAAATCAATATGGGGGGAAATCCATCCAATAAGCATTAGATGATCACCAGGGCTAGCTGGCTAAATTAGTCCTATTTGGGCCAGCGAGGAGACCAGGGGAGAATTTTTTTTTTTAAAATAATTTTTTATTAAAGGTTTTTATAACAACAACAAACATATAACAAATACATAAACAGACAAAAACAAAAACAAAACAAAAAACATGTACCATTTCATATCTTAATTTCTTATACCTTTCTTCCCCGACTTCCTCATGCCTCCCTTTTCTGTATTCCAAATTCTTATCAATTACTCAGCAAATCTTCCCTTATTTTAATTTGAATTTAATCTAATCTTCCTTATTCTCCTTGTCTTAACCCTTGCTAATAGTAACCATTTACTTTCCAGTCCAACATCATTCTAACTTTCGTTAATTTTATAATATTTCTTTAAATAGTCCTTGAACTTTTTCCATTCTTCTTGCGCTGCTTCTCTTCCCTGGTTTCGGATTCTGCTCGTCATTTCTGCCAGGCCCATGTAGTCTATCACCTTCATCTGCCATTCTTCCAGTGTGGGTAGTTCTTGTGTCTTCCAGTACTTCGCAATAAGTATTCTAGCTGCTGACCAGGGGAGAATTAGCTGTGGGGTCTCAGAGCGGGGAATCTTCATAAAAAGGGGAGAGGGAAGGAAGGGGGAATAAAAGATCAGGCTGAGTTCAAATTAAAGGCCAGGCAGAATAGCTCTGTCTTACAGGCCCTGCAGAAGGAAGTTAAATCCTGCAGGGCCCTGGTCTCCTGGGACAGAGCATTCCACCAGATCGGAGCCATCACTGAGAAGGCCCTGGCCCTGGTGGAGGATAATCTGACTTCCTTAGGACCCGGAACCTCTAAACTATGATTATTCGTGGACCTTAAGGTACTCTACAGGACCCTTGACAGCTTCACCCTTGTTCCTTTCATTATCCCAGTGACCTGAAATGTTTTATACTGTGATGCCAAGAAAGGGATTTGATTTGATTTGAAATTTAATCCCACCCAACCTCTGCTTTAAAACCTCCAAGGAAGGAGAGTCTACCACTTCACAAGGGAGTCAAACAGCTCTTTGAAGACAACCACCATGTCTCCATCTTAGCCCTTTCTTGTTGCCCAGGGAACAGGTGGATTGTGACGGCCGCTCACTGTCTCCACCATGAACTCGACCTGGAGAATCCTGTCCTCCGAAGCTCCGACGTGATCAGCCCTTCATCGTTCAAGGTGATCCTAGGTAAGCGAGGGGCGGTTCCCCAGGAGAGCAGCATGTCTCTCAGAAATTCTAAATTATAAGGACATGAAACGAGTCTGCTGGATCAGGCCAATGGCCCATGTAGTCTGGCATCCCCTCCTCACAGTGGCCAATCAGACGCCTGTGGGAAACCTGCAACCGGGACCTGAGCATAAGAGCTGTTCTCCCTTCCTGCAGTTTCCGGAAGTGTTCAGAAGAATTACACCCTTCAAACACAGAGGCGGAAACCCTGAAACTTCTGAAATAGCTGAAACAGCTGAAACCCTGAAATAGCTCAGTGACAGAGCTTCTGCTTTCCACACAGAAGATGCCAGGTTCAATCCACAGCATCTCCAGGTGGAACTGAGCACCTGCCCCGTCTGAATTCCTGGAGAGCCACTGTCAGCCTGTGTTGGCAAAACTGAACTCAATAATAATAATAATAATTTATTACTTATACCCTGCCCATCTGGCCAGGCCTCCCCAGCCACTCCAGGGAGCTTCCAACAGGATATTGAAAACACAATAGAACATCAAATATTCCCCCCCCCCAATTTCAGTCCATTGATAATAATAATAATAATAATTTAGTATTTATACCGCACCCATCTGGCTCGGTTTCCCCAGCCTCTCTGGGCGGCTTCCAACAGAATATTAAAATACAATAGTCCATCAAACATTAAAAGCTTCCCTAAACAGGGCTGCCTTCAGATGTCTTCTAAAAGTCAGAAAGTTGTTTATTTCCTTGACATCTGGTGGGAAGGCATTCCACAGGGTGGGCACCACCACCGAGAAGGCCCTCTGCCTGGCTCCCTGTAACCTCACATCTCACAGGGAGGGAACCGCCAGAAGGCCCTCGGCACTGGACCTCAGTGTCCGGGCAGAACAATGGGGGTGGAGACGCTCCTTCAGGTATACAGGACCAAGGCTGTTTAGGGCTTTCAAGGTCAGCACCAACACTTTGAATTGTGCTCAGAAACATACTAAGAGCCAACGTAGGTCTTTCAGGACCGGTGTTATGTGGTCTCGGCGGACTTAGGGTTATGATTCTGTAGAAGACAGCTTCCTGTTCTGGATACGGTCTCTCACACTTCCAGCCTCTCTTTCTGTCTTTCTGCAGGGAAACACAGAACCCAAAGGACAGATGACACAGAGCAGCAGCTGCAGCCCCAAACAATCTCCATCCACCCATCCTACAAGGCGGCCACCTTTGAGTATGACATCGCCCTGGTGGAACTGTCTGAAGAAGCCAGGCTGAATGATTACGTGATGCCCGTTTGCTTTCCAGATAGAGCCTACCCAAAAGGTGAGGATGTCGATTGGAGAAGCAGCAGCCAACCCTTTAAGCTGGCTCAGAAGCATTGATTAAGGCAGAACTTTAACCAATGCAGAATTAGATTCCCATGGATTCTGAAAGAATCACATCGGCTTGGCTGCCTGTTTGCTCCTGAGCCCAGTTCAAGGATGAAAAGAAGATGGAAAAGAGGGAGAGTGGCAGCATGGCTTGTCCTTTTACCAGGTCTGGAAAGGTCTAGTCACATGCAAGAGGAAAGATGCTCCAGGCCAGGAGAACAGGAAGTTTCAACTGGCTGGACCAAACATTCCCTTGCATGTCCACTCTAGCATTACAAGGAATGTTGTACTTGACCGCTCCCAGTGGATTACCGTATTTTTCACCCTATAGGACGCACTTTTTCCCCTCCAAAAATGAAGGGGAAATGTGTGTGCGTCCTATGGGGCGAATGCAGGCTTTTGCTGAAGCCTGGAGAGCGAGGGGGGTCGGTGCGCACCGACCCCTCTCGCTCTCCAGGCTTCAGGAAGCTATCAGCTAGCCGTGGGAGACGCAGCTCTCCCACAGCTAGCGGAGAGCTTGCCTGCACCCAGAAGCTTGGGGCGCGCTAAGCTCAGCACGCCCCAAGCTTCAGGCTTCGCGCAGTGCTCCGCTAGCCGTGGGAGAGCTGCGCGACTTCGGGCAGATATCCGCAAGCCTGGGGAGACCGGCGCGACTTCACGCAGCTCTCCCACGGCTTGCGGATAGCAGCCTGTTCTGGGGGCTGGGGTCGGGGGAAGCTTGGGCTTCCCCACCCCAGCCCCGCACCTGGGGGGGAAATAAAAAAAAGTTTCTTTATTTCCCCCCAAAAAAACTAGGTGCATCCTATGGGCCGGTGCGTCCTATGAGGCGAAAAATACGGTACATCCCACAGTCTCCTGCACCTTGGAGGTGCGCAATCAGCATGAAATGTGAGCTTTTTAGCCCCTGTATGCTCCAAGGCTTAGGAACCCTGAAAATACCAGGTACTTCAGTTCCAGGGGAATGGCATGCAAGTTCTGTTTTGGACGATCAAACTTCATGGAAATCGCAATTTAAGCCCTTCCAAAAGGAGGTATCAGAGGTGCACAGTGAATGCTAGATCTAACTGAAAGGCAACACGTAGAGATCTTCACTGATAATTTTAATGCATCCAGGGGCGCCAACGATGGGTAGCCCAAGGGGGTGAGGGCCCCCCAAAATTTTCCAAGAGGGTGCCGGGCCTCCTCCAAATTTCACAGCAACCATGGACGCACACGGTGTGATGTGCTCACCTCACTTGCGCACACCACGGGCCGTGCTCGTGTCACACACACAAACCGCACAGCACGTGCACGACAGGTCAGCATGTCACACGGCATGCGCAAGGGACATTGGCGCGCCTTGCAGCATGTGTGCACATGGGGGACCAAAAGTGTTCCACATCTGCAACAGGTGTTTTTGAGCAGTGGGAAGGAAAGATCACCCTAGGAGGGTCTGGTTGGCTTCATTAGACTGCAAGGTATGACACATCCTCCTTCCTCTCCAGGTCACCTCCCGAAAGGTAATACAATGTCTGTCTTCTTCTTTTTCCCTCCCACTAGACACCATGGTCATCGTCAGCGGATGGGGGAAGCAGTTCCTGCAACGTCTCCCAGATGCCCTGATGGAGGTGATGCTCCTTGTCGTTCATTACTGTGTATATCTGAGAATGGAATGGAATTGCAGTATAGTTAGGGAGCAGGCGTAGAAGTCTCAATCTGAAATATACTCAGAGTCGAGTGTGGATTTCATGCTCTTTATTCAGCTCATAGTAGTGAGGAATGGAATGTTTCCCAGAACTGTCTGCTTTATATAAATTATTTCCACAATGGGCCCCATGTGATTGGCTAATTCTGGGATTCTCCTGTAGGCCAATCAGGTTGCGGATTCACTTCCACCTGGAGTTGGGTTGGGTGGCTCCTGCAGACCAATCAGACTGCTGCATTCTGGATCCTATTGTTCTAGGACCAATCAGACTGCTGCATTCTGGATCCTATTGTTCTAGGACCAATCAGACTGCTGCATTCTGGATCCTATTGTTCTAGGACCAATCAGGCTGCTGCATTCTGAATCCTATTGTTCTAGGACCAATCAGACTGCTGCATTCTGAATCCTATTGTTCTAGGACCAATCAGACTGCTGCATTCTGAATCCTATTGTTCTAGGACCAATCAGGCTGCTGCATTCTGAATCCTATTGTTCTAGGACCAATCAGACTGCTGCAATTTGGATCCTATTCAACTCAGTACATAACACAGTCATTGCCCCCTCTTTCCATTTCTTCATATGATGAGGGGAGCACAAGCTTGGCATTTAGAATCAAAGGATTGTTGAGTTGCAAGGGGCCCCCATGGTCAAAAGAGTTGCCTGCAATGCCGGAATCACAGCTGAAAATTCCCTGACAGATGGCCACACAACCCAACCCCTCTGGAAAAACCTCCATCCAAGGTAGTCCATTTCACTGTTGAACAGCTCTTACTATCAGAAAGTTTTAACATTAAGTCAGAATCTCCTTTCTAGCAATTTGAATCCATTGGTTTGGGCACTACCCTCTGGAGCGGCAAAAAAAATAATCCACAAGTTTCCTCCATCTTCCCTGTGGCAGCCCTTCAGATATTTGAAGCTGGCTATCATGTCTTCTCTTCTCCCGGCTAAATATACACAACTCCCTCAACTATTCCTCATATGGCTCCGTTTCCAGACCCCTGGTCATCTTGGTCGCACTCCTCTGCACCCATTCCAGGTTCTCGATATCCTTCTAAAACTGTGAGGCCCAGAACTGGACACAGGGTTCCAGGTATGGCTTGGCCAAGGCGGAATAGAGTGGCACTTGTTCCTTAGTCATCCTATGGACCAGAATCCTATGAATTATGTTTGCTGATTAAATCCTGCCATCCAGTCAGCGCTTCCGCTGCGCTCCTTTGCTGGGGCTGACCTGGGCAGGAAAACAGAGTTGCAGCGGTCCTGCCGTCCATGTGAGATAGAGGGATAAATCAGTCCAGAGACAGTTCGTTGCTATCTCTAAAAACGTTTATTTACAAGCCATAAATCCATCAGAAACCTCCGGCATTTCTCCGGTGCTAAAAAGCACACACAGCTTCTGTGCAGTGTCTCTCAGTCTATAGTGAAACCAACTCACACAGACAAAGACAGACAAAGCGTCTGACATATGGCCCTGCGTCAGGCCCCTCCCCAGATACAGGACACCAAGGAGTTTTGACCCTGTAAACTCCAAACTCCACATTATGCATGCTCTAGTTATCTCCCGCTTGGACTACTGCAATGTGCTCTATGTGGGGCTACCTTTCAAGGTGACCCGGAAACTGCAATTAATCCAGAATGTGGCAGCTAGACTAGTGACTGGGAGTGGCCGCTGGGACCACATAACACTGGTCCTGAGAGATCTTCATTGGCTCCCAGTGTGTTTCTGAGCACAATTCAAAGTGTTGGTGCTGACCTTTAAAGCCCTAAACGGCCTCCGCCCAGTAGACCCGAAGGAGCGTCTCCACCCCCATCGTTCAGCCCGGACACTGAGGTCCAGCGCTGAGGGCCTTCTGGCGGTTCCCTCCCTGCGAGAAGTGAGGTTACAGGGAACCAGACAGAGGGCCTTCTCGGTAGTGGCGCCCGCCCTGTGGAACACCCTCCCTTCAGATGTGCAGGAAATAAGCAGCTATCCTCTCTTTAAAAGACATCTGAAGGCAGCCCTGTTTAGGGAAGTTTTTAACATTTAATGCAGTATTGTTTTTAACACTTGATTGGAAGCCGCCCAGAGTGGCTGGGGAAACTCAGCCAGATGGGCGGGGTATAAATAAATTATTATTATTATTATTATTATTATTATTATTATTATTATTATTATTATTAGATTAGTGAATCTATGGAGAAGGTCCGTAGCTCAGGGGAAGAATATCTGCTTTGCACACAGAAGGTCTCAGGTCCAGTCCCTAGCAGGTGGGGCTGGAAGAGATTCCTGCGTGAAACCTTGCTGAGCCACTGCCAGTCTGTGCAGACAATACTGAACTAAATGGACCAACAGTCTGACCTGCTAGAAGGCAGTTTTGTGTGTTTCACAAAGGAGGACCATTCAGGCAAATGAGGCCAGACTCGCCTTTATCCAAGGAGTCAATTTTTTTTGTTCTGTGTTGCAGATTGAGATCCCACTGACAGATCACTCAGTGTGCAAAGAAGCCTATCACAAGCTGCAGAAAGTTGTGACGGGAGACATGATCTGCGCTGGAGAAAGACAAGGTGATTCTGAATAAATGTGCAATTAATTGCTGCCGTTTTGAATGTTATTGTGTTATTACATTCCTTGGGTCTTTATACTCTTTTAACATATATTTTTGAATAACTTTTCTGTTTTACATTTTAGAATATTCATTTAAACAACCTTAAAATACTAATGACTTCCCTTCTTCAATGTTCCGTGGCTCATTTTACATACTGTAAATCCCTGCATATTTTACATAAACTAAACCATTCAGTATTCCATTGTTACATCCGTCAAAACTTATTTACACTGTTGAATTTATCTTAATGCTGCCGACGTTTTCAAGTGTACACAACTTCCACCCCCACCCCATATATTCAATAAGTATTTTCCAGTCGTCTCTAAATGTGTTGCCTTCTTGTTCTCTTATTCTATATGTTGGGTCCGCAAGCTGCGCATATTCCATCAGTTTGAGTTGCCATTCTTCTTTGGTTGGGACCTCGCTCGTTTTCCATTTTGGGGCTAGCAAAACACAGGCCTTTTTTGACACCTGGGAATTTCTCTTTTTTTAAAATAATTTTTTATTAGATTTTCCACCGTGATAACACAAACCACAAAGCAAGATGATACACAAAAACAGAAAAGGAAAAAGAAAAAAAGAAGAAAGAGGGGGGGAAAGGGGGGAACAATAAACAGCTAGACAATAATAACAAACTTAATTATTCACAAATCCAACCTTTTAAACATCTTGGTTGAGTTCCTCAAATCCCTCCCTTCTGAGTTTCCTTGTAATTGAAAGTAACAGCTTTCCAATATAATTATTAAACTAAAACAGTTTCCAATTATAGTCCATCTTATTCACTTTTCTTAACATTCTGAATCCTATTTATTTAATTATAACTTAATTTAATCCTAGGCCTATTTGTTTCTTTCAATAAATTTCTATTTTTTTTTTTTGTATTACAATATTTATTCAAATAGTCCTTGAATTTCCTCCAGTCCTCTTGAAACTCCTCTTCTTTCTGGTTGCGGATTCTTCCAGTCAGGTCAGCTAGCTCCGAAAAGTCCATCATCTGCATCTGCCAATCTTCCACTGTTGGTAGTTCTTGTGTTTTCCAATTTTTAGCAAGTAATATTTGGGCGGCCATTGTGGCATACAAAAATAATTTAACATCTTTCTTGGGCAATTCTAAACCTGTTATTCCAAGAAGAAAGGCCTCTGGTTTCTTAATAAATGTATATTTCAACATTTTTTTTCAGTTCGTTATAAATCTTCTCCCAGAAGTCTTTCACCTTGGGACAAATCCACCACATATGGAAAAAAGTACCTTCTTTTTCTTTACATTTCCAGCATAAATTTCAGTCTGGGAATTTCAGTCTGAATTATCCCCAACAAAAAGGACTCTGTTTTTCCCCAAAAAGCACTTTTAAACATTTTTTTTCAATTCACTGTAGATCATTTCCCAATACTCTTTTACCCTTTTACAAGTCCACCAGGGGTCTTTATACCCTAGGCTCTTTATAGGGTTGGGGGTCACTGGGGATGACTTCATGGAACCAAGGAGAGTCGATGATCACTGTGCCAATTGTCCCCTTTGGGGCAGGGAGATAAGTGCCAAGATGCAGGTTGGATGCTAGTCTGTCGTGCATGATTTAGTTGAGATTCCTGCAGTGCAGGGGGCTGGACTAGATAACTCTCAACGTCCCTTCCAACTCTACCATTCTATTATTCTGATTCTAGCTCCTGTTCTGTACCATTGCAAACTCCACGTAGAACAGGTGGCTTTTCTGGTCTGAAAGATGCCCCAGCCATTATTGTTTCTCTCTTTCTCACACAGGAGGAAAAGACGCTTGCCAAGGAGACTCTGGCGGCCCCATGGTCACTCTGAACAACCAGACTGGCCAGTGGCAGCTCATAGGGACAGTGTCTTGGGGCGATGGATGTGGCTTGAATGACCGCTATGGAGTGTATTCCAACGTCCTTCTGACTCTGCCCTGGCTTAAGCAGGTCACGGGAGAGCAATACTGAAGTCTCCCAACCGTACGAAGAACCCAAAGCAAAAAAAAAAATTGAGCATCTGCCGCATTTCAGAATCTTGCTGCCTCCAAAAAGTCTCTCCTTGCTCTCCGTCAAAGGGCGCCCCTGGTATTAGACCAGGAAGAAGCTTGCCCGTTGTTTTTCGCCTTGGACACATGGATGAGAAAGGCCTGGCCTGGATTCTACATCCTGCTGAACTGAACTCTGCTCCAATAGTTGATGCTGACCTGCTTCCCTGGGTTATTTGGTGATGGATTTGACTTTACGGGGACCCAAAAAGCTTGGATCAACGTGGTTTGGGGCGGTTTGGTTTGCGAAAACCTTTAAAAATTGTGCATTTCTTCTGCAGCACACAGTCGTGCTTGGAAAGGAAGTCTGTTAACTAGGAGTCAAAATAAATCTCAAGGGAAATGCATGGTGTGGCAGCTGGAGACCATAGCTATCAACTGTCCCTTATTTGGTGGGAAAGTCCCTTATCCCAGCGCTGTGTCCCACTGCTGTCCCTTATTGATGATGTCCCTTAAATTTCCCAGGTTTCAAAGGAAGCAGCTCCTTTCCCTCCCTCCCTCCCTGCCAGCCAGGGAGGAAGGAGGCTCCAACTGTGTTGCTTGGCTGCGTTGCTCAGCCAATAAGAAGTCTAAGAATGACTGGGGGGTGGAGCTTGCATGCCTTGCGCTGATCAAATCGGCCGCGTTGCCTGGGGACTCGCCTTTGCTCAGTGCTTCCCAGAGGAGAGGTGATGGTGGTTTTCCTTGCTGCATCCCCTTTGCCGGGTTGCTGCGCTGTGGGAACCACCGCTTGAGGCTTCGTTTGGCTGCTGCCTGGGCTTTCTGCCTTTGGCTCAGAGGGGCTCAGAAGTTGAACATGCCTGTGCCCCTTGGGAAATCCCTTATTTTGGCTGCTGATCCCTTATAGTTGACAGCTATACTGAAGATTCATTTGTGGTGGGGAGGGATTGCAGCTAAATGAAATGTGCACGTTGTGCACAGGTGGTTTTTAATTCAATCCCCATCATTTCTAGCCAAAAGCACCTTGGGTACCAGGCCTGCAGAAGACTCCTCTACCTAAACCCCCAAAGAGCTCCGGTGAATTGGAGCAGACTGGGATAGATTTGCCCAGTGCCTAACAGGAGAGAAGGCATCCATGATGTCACACATCTGGGGTGGAGAACCTGTAATGCTGTTGGACTCCAACTCCCATCAGCCCAAGCCATCAAGGCCAAAAGCCAAGGATGTTGGGAGCTGGAACCCCGCAAGGTTCTCCATGCCTGGAACAGACAGAAGAAGAAGGCAGCACCCAAAAATCTCAGGGACTTGCTGGAAATGCCACTGTTTCGTTTTGGTTTTGTTTTAAATCTGTTAAGACCTGCTTTTGATTCACTTTCTTTTTTGCATCGAGTACATACATTCTCAGGGCTTTTTGTAATCCTCCCTAAAAAGTAATTAAACTTCTGCAACAAGATAAACCAAATTCTGCAGCCTCCGCCAATGACGCAGATGGAGAAAACGTCTGATTTGCCACCCTCTTGAGTCACATAATGTTTACCTTCTGTTAGTGCCACGTGGCACTGACACCCCACCCTCCAATGTCTGCAAATGGTGCACTGCAATCCTATGCACGTCTGCTCAGGTGTAGACACCCCCCCCCCATTAAATTCAATTGCACAGGTAATTGTGTATGCCTGTTGTCTATGTCCATGGAGTTTTCTCGGCAGGGATACTGGAGTGGCTTGCCGGTTCCTGCTCCAGGTGGATCACGTTTGGTCAAAACTCTCCACTATGACCTGTCCATCTTGGGTGGCCCTGCACAGCATAGCTCATAGCTTCTCTGAGTTATTCAAGCCCCTTCGCCACGGCAAGGCAGTGATGACCATAAAGAAGGCTGATCGCCAAAGAATTGATGCTTTTGAACTATGGTGCTGGAGGAGACTCTTGAGAGTCCCATGGACTGCAAGAAGATCAAACCTCTCCATTCTGAAGGAAATCAGCCCTGAGTGCTCACTGGAAGGACAGATCGTGAAGCTGAGCTCCAAGACTTTGGCCACCTCATGAGAAGAGAAGACTCCCTGGAAAAGACCCCAATGTTGGGAAAGATAGAGGGCACAAGGAGAAGGGGACGCCAGAGGACAAGATGGTTGGACAGTGTTATCGAAGCTACCAGCATGAGTTTGACCAAACTGCGGGAGGCAGTGGAAGACAGGAGTGCCTGGCGTGCTCTGGTCCAGGGGGTCACGAAGAGTCGGACACGACTAAACGACTAAACAACAACAATTGTGTTGCCATTTTATTCAACCACGCATGTGGCTTTTTGAGATTTCACACGGTCATTGCTACTGCCACCACACACTTGTAGACAAATCTTTGCAAGCTTAAAGTGGAGAAAGAGGCTACGAGTATTTTTTAAAAAGCAAGCTAGACTCAATGCCATCATCACATTCTGGAACTTTTCTGCGCTCCTGCTGAACCAGCACACGTCCAGCCAGGTTTGAAATGCAAAATGATCCTCAGAGTCCCTTGCAGCTCTACAATCCTTGGATTAGATTATATATATTTTTCCCCAAAAATTATTGATTTTCCAAAAAAAAATTAAGCAAACAAACAAACATACATCTTAACTGTACTTAATCCAATCTTAGTAACCTTGTTGAGTGACTTCCTAGAATGCCCCTGGCTGAGTTCCAGAGTACATCATTGTAACAGTTTTCCAAAACCAATTTTCTCATAAAATTAACTTAATCACTTAACATCTTTCTTTCTTTTCATTTTAACTTTAAACATGTTATTCTCTAACATTACATATTTAAATCCTAAGCCTATCTGGTATTTGCAAGTTTTTCCAATTAAGTTATCTTAGCATATTTAACTAAATAGTCTTTGAATTTCATCCATTCTTCCTGCAACTCCTCCTCCTTCTGGAGGCGGACTATTCCAGTCAGGTCGGCTAGCTCCGAAAAGTCCATCATCTTCATCTGCCATTCCTCCACTGCTGGGACTTCTTGTGTTTTCCAATTCTTAGCTAACAAAATTCTAGCTGCAGTTGTGGCATACAAAAACAGTCTAACATCTTTCTTGGGAAATTCCAAACCTGTTATTCCAAGAAGAAAGACCTCTGGTTTCTTAATAAACGTATATTTCAACATCTTTTTCAATTCATTATAAATCTTATCCCAGAAGTCTTTCACCTTGGGGAAGGTCCACCACATATGATAAAACGTACCTTCTTTTTCTTTCCATTTCCAGCATAAATTATCACTATTATGATATATCTTTGCCAATTTTACAGGGGTTAAGTACCATCTATACATCATTTTCATAATATTTTCCTTTAACACCATACAAGCAGTGAACGTGACCCCTTTCCACCATAACCTCTCCCAATCTTCAAACATTATGTTATGTCCCACATCTCTTGCCCAATCTATCATCACAGATTTAATTTGCTCATCCTTTGTATGCCATCCCAACAACAGATTAGATTATCATTTGCCCCAGGTACACCCAGACCCATTTAAGGAAGGGAGACCAGGCCAAACACAGCATTTGCCCTTCCCTTCCTGTGATCTTTCCACTGCCACCAGGTAGAATTCATTGTTTTCCCTGCCAAAGGTCCCCTGAGTCTTCTTGAGAACACCTTCTGGTAATGTGCCGTTGGGTTTTTCATAGAATTGTAGAGTTGGAAGGGATCCCTAAAGTCATCTAGTCCAACCCCCTGCGGTGCAGAAATCACAGGTATTTATTCTTATTCCAGTAGACAAGGAATACAACAATCACAATCACAAGAGCAATGAAACAAGAGCAACATTCCCGGCAAAAACTGGGGTCAGCGTGGTTTGCAAATGCTTCATAGTTTAGTGTTGCCAAGGAGCTGTAAGTGGTTGAGCTTGCCTTACTCTCCTGCAGACTGGCCGGGAGATATGTTGGTTTTTGGGGCTCCCTATGATGACCAGAACCTCTAGACCCCCTATAATGTGCATTGTGTATTCCCAGGTGACAAGCTTCACAATGCTCATGCTTATGCGGGCCCCTGTTCTCATGTACCACCTCAAAGAGTCTGCTGTCATCTAAGTGTTCCCCGTAGCATTTCTTTCTGATGCTGAAGATCAAGCACTCAACGCTATGGACAACATCCTCCTCGCTGAACTGTGGCTCTTCGTACTTGTCTGAAGAGCACTGGTAGCATCGCTGCCTAAAGGTCCTCATCCTGACCGACCCTTGATTCCCATATCGCTCCAGGTGCATATGGAACAAGATGACAACTTGATGTGAGGACCAGCTGTGGTAGCATCGTGAACATGTAAAGCTAAAAGAGACAAAGGTGGGAGGAATGGAGAAGAACAGCAACAGGTTTAGAGACTTCTCTTTGGGGTTATCCTGGAGAAAGTGCCTCCTTTTGATACTTTGAACCTGCAGTTGATAACCCCAGATGGACGATCCCAGTTAGCAGAGGTGAAATATACTCGGAGTCGAATGTGAATTACATGCTCCTTATTCAGTTCATAGTAGCAATGAGTGAAACTTCCCCCAAAACGTCTATCTATATATACATTATTTACACAATGGGCCCCGCGTGATTGGCTAATTCCAGGCTGTTCCTGTAGGCCAATCAGGTTGCGGATTCACGTCATCCAGGAGCCTGATTGGCTGCTCCTGCAGGCCAATCAGGTCACTGATTCACTTCTGTTATGTACTGAGTTGAATAGGATCCAAAATGCAGCAATCTGATTGGTTCTAGAACAATAGGATTCAGAATGCAGCAGTCTGATTGGTTCTAGAACAATAGGATTCAGAATGCAGCAGTCTGATTGGTCCTAGAACACTAGGATCCAGAATGCAGCAGTCTGATTGGTCCTAGAACAATAGGATCCAGAATGAAGCAGTCTGATTGGTCCACAGGAACCACCCAATCCAGCTCCAGGTGGAAGTAAATACGCAACCTGATTGGCCTACAGGAGAATCCCGGAATTAGCCAATCACGTGGGGCCGATTGTGTAAATAATGGATATAAAGCAGACATTCTGGGGGAACTTCCATTCCTCCTCACCACTATGAGCTGAATAAAGAGCATGAAATCCACTCTCAACTCTGAGTATATTTCAACTTCCACCTGGAGCTGGATTGGGTGGCTCCTACTGACCAATCAGACTGCTGCATTCTGGACCCTATTGTTCTAGGATTCAGCTCAGTACATAACAAAGGGCTCATCCACACTTGGGCCCGAGAGCTTTCCTTGCTGTTCTGCAGCTGTGCCTTGCAAAAATCCAATCTTACCACTGAATCAGATCTTAGAAGACAGGTGGAAAACCCAAAGAGGTTTTGTTTAACTGAGCTGCAGTTCAGTGGGTAGGATCGTGCTTTCGCAAGGTACCGCCGTGGAACCATAAGAAATGGTCTCGGACTTGGGGGGACTAATCAGTACACAATATGCTCAGAAACTGGGATGCGGGTGGCGCTGTGGGTTAAACCACAGAGCCTAGGACTTGCCGATCAGAAGGTTGGTGGTTCGAATCCCTGCAACGGAGTGAGCTCCCGTTGCTGGGTCCCTGCTCCTGCCAACCTAGCAGTTCGAAAGCACGTCAAAGTGCAAGTAGATAAATAGGTACCGCTCCGGCGGGAAGGTAAACGGCGTTTCCGTGCGCTGCTCTGGTTCGCCAGAAGTGGCTTAGTCCTGCTGGCCACATGATCCAGAAACTGTACGCCAGCTCCCTCGGTCAATAAAGCGAGATGAGCGCCGCAACCCCAGAGTCGGCTACAACTGGACCTAATGGTCAGGGGTCCCTTTACCTTTATGCTCAGAAAACGAGTCAAAAGAAACTGTGTATGAGCCTGGAGTCACATGAAATCCCAGAGCTCCCTTCTGCCCTGCTTTCAAGAGAGGGAGCTGTTGTACTGGTTCTCGAAGGTTTTTTTTTCCCCTGGGCCACACTTTCAGAATACAAATTTGCTTGTGCTGGACTGAATTTTTCATTGATAAGAAAGCACAAAGAAACAACTTCTAGAAGTGCTTGATTTATAGAACAAAACACATCTACTTGACTATGGGACACCCAGAAAGTTTAAAACAATGCAGCTACAGAAGAACATGAATCATCTCGCAGATATAATTATAAATAAACAAGCCTCTTATATGTGTATCTTAAATATGTATACAAACTCAATTAGAGGTGTGAGCTTGCTTTTGCCAGGTAATCTCAGGTCTCATTTGAGACAAATAAATACCCATCTCTTCATCAACACAAAGAAACCTTTCTCTTTTCTGATCTTTCGTATTTGTCAGAGTTGAAAATCCCTGTGCAACACAATATGTCATGGAGAACTGTAGAAGAATAGCCAATGCTCTTGAAGAGAGGCATAGATACTGTTTCTGGTTGTATATACCCCCCGAAATTATTTTGGTACTGTACTGTACTATACTATACTATACTATACTATACTATACTATACTATACTATACTATAGCAGAAACTGCAATTAATCCAGAATGCGGCAGCTAGACTGGTGACTGGGAGTGGTCGCTGGGACCACATAACACCGGTCCTGAGAGATCTGCATTGGCTCCCAGTACGTTTCCGAGCACAATTCAAAGTGTTGGTGCTGACCTTGAAAGCCCTAAACGGCCTCAGCCCAGTAGACCTGAAGGAGCGTCTCCACCCCCATCATTCAGCCTGGACACTGAGATCCAGCGCCGAGGGCCTTCTGGCAGTTCCCTCATTGCGAGAAGTGAGGTTGCAGGGAACCAGACAGAGGGTCTTCTCAGTGGTGGCACCCACCCCGTGGAACACGCTCCCTTCAGATGTGAAGGAAATAAGCAGCTATCCTCTCTTTAAAAGACATCTGAAGGCAGCCCTGTTCAGGGAAGTTTTTAATATTTAACGCTGTACTGTTTTTAACACTTGATTGGGAGCCGCCCAGAGTGGCTGGGGAAACTCAGCCAGATGGCGGTGTATAAATAATAAATTATTATTATTATTATTATTATTATTATTATTATTATTATTATTACTATACTACTGAAAACAAACTGGCAAGGTTTGACTCAGGTGCAGTAAAGGTGTAGCGGCAAAAAGTTTTGTGTGCACAGCTGCTACCCATCTCACAATAACCCCCTGTCTGAGGGAACCCCAGCAGATCGTTGAAGCCACTGGTGTGCCGGAGCACATTATGGGAAGAGCTGTAGCTCAGGAGAAGAGATCAGGATCAGACCCCAATGACAACTCTAGGTAGGGCTAGGAGAGAGCCCTGAATGAAACCCTGGACGCAGGCATGGCCAAACTTGGCCCTCCAGCTGTTTTGGGACTACAACTCCCATCATCCCTAACTAACCAGTGGTCAGGGATGATGGGAACTGTAGTCCCAAAACAGCTGAAGGGCCACGTTTGGCCCTGCCTGCTGGAGAATCGCTGTCAGTCAGGGTAGGCAGTACTGAGCATCTGACACAGCAAAAGGCAGCTTTTTATGGCTCTGTGCATTGCAAAATTATTGGGTATGCAGTAGCAGCTGATGTTTTACCTTCCGTGAGCGTGTTCCTGCAGCGATTTCCTCCATGGAGATGCCACATTATGGAAGTCAAGGCTCTGATCCATTGTTAGTCTCCAGAAATCTCTCGGTTTCACTGCTTCAATTTGCTCCTTGAAAACCGCTCTCCAAAAGTCCATGTTCATCCTCTTCGTGTATATTTTGGGATCGGTCCTGCTTAATATAAAGCCTATTTTGTTTTTTCAGAGGCCCGTATCGGAGTCCAGTGAAACAGTGGGTGGTTCACCTTCTTGCCAGCTTTCTATTTCCTCTCTCACACAAGTTGCCCAGCCCAAACCTTTGAGAAACGAAACTGAAGTGAGACTTACCAGGAAGAGTTTCTTAACAAACAGCATCAGAAGTTGAAAGCCAACTCTGATGGCTTTGGGGCAATACCTTTTGTAGCAATACTTCACTATGGCCCCTTAGGCTTCCCTGCTAGGGTAGCGCTGAACACGTTGTTTCTACAGATTTCCTACCCCTTTGGCTCCTGAGTTATAAGTACTTGCAGGATTTGGCTCCTAGCACACAATGACCTCACTGTGCCCTTTTTCGTCTGTTTTAATGAAATAATCAAATAACTACCGTATGTTTCGCTCTATAGGACGCACCCAACCATAGGACGCACCTTGTTTTAGAGGGGGAGAACAAGAAAAAAAATTCTCCCCCTCTCTGCTCAGCGCCCCTTCAGCGAAGCGGCAGGAGAAACGGAGCCCCTTCCATTTCTCCTCCCGCTTGGCTGAAGGGGCGCTGCACAGCTCTCCCTCTCTGCTGAAGCCAGGAGAGTCTTGCTCTCCCGGCTTCAGCAAAAGGAACCCGAAGCCTGCGGAGCACAGCGCAAGTTCCCGCTGCGCTCCAAAGGCTTCAGGCGGCTATCCCCGAAGCCTGGAGAGCGAGAGGGGTCGTTGCGCACCAACCCCTCTCGCTCTCCAGGCTTCAGCGAAAGCAACGCGTAGCCTCCGGAGCACGGAGGGAGCGCTCCCTCTGCGCTTTGGAGGCTTCGCGTTGCTATCGCTGAAGCCAAGGAGCCTGCATTCACTCCATAGGACGCACACACATTTCTCCTTCATTTTTGAAGGGGGAAAAGTGCGTCCTATAGAGCGAAAAATATGGTAAGTGTTTTCCACGCAGTTTGCTCTCCTTACCTTGATGCTTCCATCAGCTGGGGCTTCCTGTAACTTGTGGAGCATAGATATTGCAAGCAAACATTGGTTCCTGAGATCGAGGAACAGGCTTTGTCTATGGTCGGTTACAATTGGACTCCATTTTTAATCAAGATGGCGGTTGGAGCCTTTCAAAATGGTGCTGAATTTAACCACTGATTTCAAAACTGCACTGATTTCTCAGAATTCCTGAGCAATGGCAGGATACGAGGCTGATAGTCCACTATATATTGTTATGGGAGTGGGGGTTGGTCTGGATTATATTGGTGGGACCCTTCCAGGGCTGTGAGTCTATATTGTGAGAAATGTAAATGTTGTCTTTTCAGTTTGCTCCTGCAGAAGAGAAAAATGCTTTTATCAATCATAAAAATCATAGGGCTATAAGAAAATTGCAACTGAGGTGTGTAAGCCTATAGGAATATTGCAGCCAGGGTGTGGGTGGCTGTTGCTAGCATATTTCAAACTAGCTGTGGTCATGTTTATTTAGAAAAAATGAGGCTTTTTGAGAGAACCAAGTTGTTGCAAGATTCTGAATAATTAGAATATCTTTGGCAACTGTGGCCAGGGGCTTTTTGCAAAACAGGTACAGAGGTACCTCGGGTTAAGAACTTAATTTGTTCTGAAGCTCCATTCTTAACCTGAAACCGTTCTTAACCTGAGGTACCTGTTAAGTTGTGGGTGAATATATCAGACGACAGAGCGATTCTTCAAACAGCTCTTCTTTATTCAGAGGCCAGAACAGAACTGAACTGAGGAGCTCAGCCAGCCTGCTTATATAGAGCTCCAGTACAACATTACTGTAGCAACTTTCTAAAACTATCCAATCACTGAACGTCACTTTCGATCCTTCATTTGCATAAAAACTATCCAATCACTGAACGTCACTTTCGATCGTTCATTTGCATAACTATCTACAGTATCCCCCTGCTGGCCCAGGGTGAGAACTTCAGTACATAACAGTACCACTTTAGCTAATGGGGCCTCCCGCCGCTGCCATACAATTTCTGTTCTCATCCTGTAGCAAAGTTCTTAACCCAAGGTACTATTTCTGGGTTAGCGGAGTCTGTAACCTGAACATAACTGTCAACTATCAGATTTGAAAATAAGGGATCAGCAGCCTCACCTGTCCCAGGGACAGTCTACGGGATATCTAACAATCCGGGATAGCAGTGGGAAGTAGTGGGAAACGGCGCTGGAATAAGAGAATTTCCCGCAAAAAAAGGGAAGGTTGACAGCTATGAACCTGAAGCGTCTGTAACCTGAAGCGTCTGTAACCCGAGGTACCACTGTAGTTGAAACTGGTGTTACACACTTTGGTGAAATAAAGGAACATACCAGTAGCTTTATTGCTAAAAACAGTATGTAAGGGGGGAAAGGCTTGGCCAAATAAGGGGCTTTGGGGAACAGGAAAAACTAACCAAATAAGGGGCTTTGGGGATGAAAGAGGGAGTAGGAGGTTGGATTTTACATTGCAATAGACGGATGCGATAGGTGTGAACTTTGAACGCCCCTTCCTTGTAGGCAACGAAGGAGGGACTTGCATTAGGGGAAAGGGTTTATATATTCATGTTTTTGATAAGGAATGGCATGCCTGCCTTTTCAGGACACCCACTTGCAAGTGTTTATTTTCGATAAAATATTGCTGCTTCATCAACTTTGCCCAGACATTATTATTTCAAAGGGTTCCAGGACCCAAGTCCTGGGGACCAGCGTTTATATCTCACAATATCATTAACCCTCCAGAGTCTCTTGCTCTTCCTTTGATATTCCCCTAGAGACCTAATGTCGAAGCTTTGAATTGCCAGAGAGAGCAAGTCAGGCCTGTGTGTTTGCGAACGCCAACGATGGCTCCGCGTTGCCCCTTCACAAAGGCAGCAGCTGAGTTCAAAACCATCGGCTAACACAAGACATGCTTGGGCAAGATCTTACTAAACCAGTTTCCATGCTTTTGCTAATCCTCCCTCTGTATAGCACGCGGAAACTTAAGAAGGGCAACCAAAATGTGCTGTTCTCCCTGCCCCCTGATGCTTTCTTCCCATTCACAAAGGTGGCAGCTGAGTTCATGACCATCGGCTAACACAGGGCACGCCTGGGCTAGAAAATAGTATGCAAGCTTTTGAGTTCTTCAGAACTCTTCATCAGGCTAGATGGAGAATTCTGAAGAACTCTAAAGCTTGCACTTTTTTAAATAAAAAAACACAACAACTTTGGGGTGCGGCATTAGCCTGATAAAGGTATTGCCCTAATATGGACTTTGGAATTTTTCTTACGTGCTAACATGCCTTCCTTTATTTTCTCCTCTCTTTTCTTCCCAGTCACAGTTATGGGGTTCGAGGGACCCCAACAGCCAATTTAATTCAATCGCAATCTCATTATGCTGTTATTATTATTCCTCGGGTCAACTCTATTTCTGGCCAGCTAAGAATTTCTATATATATTGATTATTTCCATAAGTAGTTAAATGCCCTGTGTTCCAAATCTGCATATAAGAAGCTCATTTTGTTTAGGTAAGCCTACCCAGATGTTTAGAACGATTATGCAAGTTTCAATCTGTTTTTAGTCTATTGCTATTTTAATTTTTCAAAAGTCTTAAATTATTGTTGTTAATTTCTCTTATTGATAATTTCATTGCTTTATTCTTTTTGTAAACCCCTATGAAGCTTTTTTCCCCAATCAAGCATATTATAAATTTTATGAAATAAATAAATCCTGTTGCACAAACCCTTTTTGCTGGGGAGAGAGAGGGGAGTTACCGATTTGACTTCCATTGCTAGCACTACTATCATCAACATTAGGTATTTTGGAAGTATCCTTAACAAATACACAGGATCTGAGAGGGTTTTTTTCTTTTGCAATTTATTTTATTAATTTGAAACAGTTTTCTCTTACCCAATCCTTCAATGTCTTAAAATTTCCAGGAACAAGTAATACCTCAGAGAGAAATAACAACAGACCTCTCTTTTTAAGATCAAACAGAACAGGTAACAAATAATAAAATCAGATGGTAGCAGAGATATGCAGCCACATTAAAACAAAATATGTTCTTAGTTTAAAATCTTAAAACAGAAACAAGTTTGCCATTGCTGCCCCCAACCCAATGGCAAATGCAACATGGGAAAACTTTGCAAAGAGGCTTAGAAGGTAGAAACCAGTGACTCCTTAATAATTCACTGGATAGTTAACTTGCAGTACAATGCTGTACAGTTTTGGGGCACCCATAGTTAGAGTTAGTAAATGCTAGGAATTACTAAATGCTTGAAGTCTTCACCTGGGGGAGAGAGAGTGTTGCAGTGTAAAATAGAAAAATGCAGTTTAAGCTTGTCTGCCAGACCAGGGCATCGTCGGACGGCGGGGGGGGATGGGCGGAGAGCTGTTAAGATGTACAAAGATGTTGATGGTCAACACATGAAAGAAGACCTTTGAATTTGCTGAAATTCAAAGGTTAAGCTTTTTCTAGTATGGGAATGCAATTATGGGGAAAGTTCACCTGTTCAAATTCTATCTGTCGGACACTGTATTACGTGGGTGGCAATTAAAAAAAAATTGGGGGGTGGCCATCCACTCCACCTGCAAAAGAATTCACTTCTATATCAACTTGTTAATTCCCCAGGTGAGGGACCACCTGCTAAATAAACCACGGAAGTGAATTCAAGTCCCGTATCCAAGAGGGACCCAGCATTTATTAAAATCATTGCAATAGCACAGCCTTGCCAACCAGCTGCTCAGTTACTTCTCATGACCCGTAACCTTTCCTGATGTATGTAGAAGGGTGTTTATGTTTTAAGAATGTTCAGATGTTTTATGACTCTTTGTTTGAACTACTATAAAAGCTGTGTTCTGATTTGCTGATCCCACAACTAGCAGCTGATCACACAACGGTATACTTGATTGATTGATTGATTGATTGAACGACATTCTATTCGAGTAGCAAAGAAATAAAAGGGAAGAAAAGGCAAATCTTACACCGTCACAATTTGCCACTGGTGTAATAGATTCAGAATACAGAAAGGCATATTCAGACATTCGACAGCTTTTGTACAGGAGGCGACAGGGCTTCTAAAGTCACGACAGGCCAAGCCAGCAAGGGTGGGTGCCTGAATTTGCATTGCAGTTTAAATCCCCTGCCTGCTCTGCTATCACCGGAACCAGTTAGGTAATGAAAGAAAGCATATAGGCAATGAAAATTATAATTGAAATTATAAATACTGCTATAATTAGAATTATAGACCAAAGACAGTAATTGCAACCCTGTGTTGGGGCTGAGGACCCTGTGGAGGATGGGGCCAAGGACCCTGTGGAAGATGGGGGCAAAGACCCTGTGATTGATGGGGCTGAGGGCCTTGGGAATGATGGGGCTGAGGACCAGGGGAATGATGGGGCTGAAGACCCTGTGAATGATGGGGCTGAGGGCCTTGTGAATGATGGGGCTGAAGACCAGGGGAATGATGGAGCTGAGGACCTTGTGAATGATGGGGTTGAGGACCCTGTAAATGATGGGCTTGGTGTTTCTATCTGTATAATGGTCGCCGGATACCCTGTGCTTTGGGGTTTCCCATGGTGCTCTGCTTGCTTCAACCGCCCGTGTTGCCCTTTGTGGATTCCCAGCTGGCACCCTTCACAAAACTCGCGCTTATGTGGACCACCCTCGTGACAGACCACCTTAGAGAGCTGACTGCGGTCAACCTGCTCCCCATAGCACTTCTCCCTGATGTCGAGGATCAAGTCTTTCAAGATGTCGGCAACGTCGTCCTCAGAGAACTGTGGCTCTTCGTACGTGTCCAGAGAACATTCGTGGCACCGTTGACCAAAGCGCTTCATCTTGACGTGTCCTCGCCTCTCAGAACTGTCCCATTGCATGTGGAACAAGATAAGAACTTGGTATGAGGACCAGCTGTGCCAGCATCCGGAACAGGTAAATCTAGCAGGGAGAGAGGGGGAGATGATGGGAGGGGAAGCAAGCAGAATTAGGTACTTCTGTTGAGGCTCTCCTGAAGAGTGGACCTCAGGAGAACCCTACATGGAACCCTGGAGAACCACAGTCAGTCAGGGGAGACAGCCCAGGACTAGATGGACCAATGCTTTGATTCAGGAAAAGGCAGCTCTC
Organism: Podarcis filfolensis; assembly: GCF_964270895.1. Lineage (NCBI taxonomy): Eukaryota > Metazoa > Chordata > Lepidosauria > Squamata > Lacertidae > Podarcis > Podarcis filfolensis. The sequence continues at coordinate 3,456,032 of NC_139608.1, forward strand.
TATGTTCCTGCGCATTACAAAAATATTAGCTATCTGGTAGAAGCTTTATTCTTTTGTTTTACCTTCCATGAGCATGTTCCTGAAATGTTTCCATCCACCCAGGTTCCACACTGTGGAATTCAATCCTGCGATCCATTGTCAGCCTCCAGAGATCATTTGGCTTCACCTCATTCATCTGCTTCTTAAAAACCCGTCTCCAAAAATCCATCGTGAGCCTATTCATGTTTCTTTTCCGATCGGTGTTGCTTAATGACAAAGGTGATTGTGGTCTTTTTTGCAGATGCCAGAATGGGATGCAGTGAGAAGGTGGGTGCCGTTTGTGATTTCCTGCTTTCCTTTCCTCACTCTCACAAGCTGACCGTTTGCGAAACAAAACTCAGCCAAGAGTTAACAACACCAGAGGTTCAAAGTCAACTGTGAGGACTTTGGGACAACTCTTTCTGTAGTTTCCAGGTGGCATGGATAGCCAACAATAGCTTTTATTACCTGTTTAGTTTACTTGCAATACAATAGTATATAGCGTACTTCCGTAGTGGCCAAGGTAACATTTCAAAGCTTCTTCATATACTATTTTGTGTTTTAGCTAATAGCTCCAATGAACATTACACTTACTGTTTGCTAACTGCCTTGATCCTTCCTCCAAAAATTATCAAGCAGTATGTCACTGGTGGTTTCAATTCTTTCTTGTTATTGTGTTTTCAGAGCTGTGATGGTTGAAGAAAGTAATGCTTTCGGATACCAGTACAGTGGTACCTTGGGTTACAGAGGCTTCAGGTTACAGGCGCTTCAGGTTACAGACTCCGCTAACCCAGAAATAGTACCTCGGGTTAAGAACTTTGCTTCAGGATAAGAACAGAAATCATGCTCCGGCAGCACGGCGGAAGCAGGAGGCCCCATTAGCTAAAGTGGTATCTCAATTTAAGAACAGTTTCAGGTTACGAACGGACCTCCAGAATGAATTAAGTTCTTGACCCGAGGTACCACTGTATACCTGGAAAGTGCAGGAGAGGAGAGTTCCCTGGGAAGCTCAACTCCTGCTTCCTAGTTTCCCATTGGGGGATCTGGTTGACTACTGTGAGAACAGGATCCTGGACTAGAGGGTTACCCATTTTCCCAATCCAGCACGCTCTTTTTTATGTTTTTATACTCCTGTATTTTAAAACGTGCTTTTGTTGCCCTGGGGAGACGGAGAACCTTGCTTCATTTTAATTGCACAAAACTAAACGTCCTGGGTATGGGCTTGAATCCCTGTCTCTCCAAACCCTTTCAGTCTGGAGAATGTGTCGGAATCTCTGCTCGGCCAAGCTGATAAAGCCTCATCTTCCTCCAAGCCGAGCCTTCAGAATCGCCTCCCTATGTCTTTAATGACCTGAGCCTTTGATAAGGCCTCAGGCACATTCTATCCAGCGGAGTTCCCAGCACAGGGAAGAGACGAGAGGTTTGGCTACATGCTATGCTTTATTTCTAAGCTACGCAGAGAGCAAAGAAAAATACATCCTCTCTCTGTGAGAGCATAGAGCAACTGAACAAAGGAACGAAGGAACAAAGGAAACAGGAAACCCACTAATGTCACATCCCCGTCTCCTTTCCCATGAGACTTCCAATAGTATGGAATCCCTGGAATGTAAACAGAGTCCTGTGACTCCACGCAGCTGCTCAGTGGGAAACAGAAACTAACAGAATATGTCCAGAAAATTGCTGAAATTCAAAGGTTGTTTCCCCAGGTGAAGGACCACTTGCTAAATAAACCATGGAAACTAATTCAAGTCCTGTATCCAGGTGGGACCCAGCATTTATTAAAACTATTGTAGTGGTTTTGTTTTTTTTTTAAAAAAAGATATTTATTGAAGTTTTACAAAAACATAAATTTAAAAAGGTCATATAAAAAGAAAGAAATACAAAAAAATAGAAAAATACATGAAAAAGAAAAAAGAAGAATAAAAACAAATCCATTTTTTGTAACCCTAACTCATTAGCTTATTTCCTTGGCCTCCTCACACCTCCCCTTTTTGTATTCCCATTTAAGTAATCAAATCAGCAAATCCTTACCCTCTTTTGTTTATCTTAACTCTGTATCTTAACATATTATAACTCTATATTTTCATCCATTATCAATTCAATTTTGCATACTCTTGTTAACTTTGTTGCTAATGCCACTTATTTTCAATCCAACATCATTTTAACATTCATTAATTTTACAGTGTTTCTGCAGATAGTCTTTAAATTTCTTCCAGTCTTCTTCCACCAACTCTTCTCCCAGGTCTCGGATTCTGCCAGTCATTTCCGCCAATTCCATATAGTCCATCACCTTCATCTGCCACTCTTCCAGGGTGGGTAAATCTTGTGTCTTCCAATACTTTGCAATCAGTATTCTTGCTGCTGTTGTTGCGTACATAAAAAAAGTTCTGTCCTTCTTTGGCACCAATTGGCCGACTATGCCCAGGAGAAAGGCCTCTGGTTTCTTCAGGAAGGTATATTTAAATACCTTTTTCATTTCATTATAGATAATCTCCCAGAAAGCCTTAATCTTTGGGCACGTCCACCAAAGGTGAAAGAATGTACCTTCATTCTCTTTACATTTCCAACATTTATTATCGGGCAAATGATATATTTTTGCAAGCTTGACTGGTGTCATGTACCACCTATATATCATTTTCATAATATTCTCTCTTAAGGCATTACATGTCGTAAATTTCATACCGGTGGTCCACAACTGTTCCCAGTCAGCAAACATAATGTTGTGACCAATATCTTGTGCCCATTTGATCATAGCAGATTTAACCGTTTCATCCTGCGTATTCCATTTTAGCAGCAAATTATACATTCTTGAAAGTATCTTAGTTTTGGGATCTAACAATTCTGTTTCCAATTTTGATTTTTCCACCTGGAAGCCAATTTTTTTATCCAAATTATAGGCCTCTCTTATTTGATAATAATGAAGCCAATCTCGCACTTTATCTTTAATTTCTCTTTTTTTAAAAAAAATTATTTTTATTCGAGAATTTTTTCCATATAGACATAACATACATAAACATACAAAGACAAAAACAAAACAAAAAAAACATGTACCATTTCATATCCTAATTTCTTGTACCTTTCTTCCCCGACTTCCTCATGCCTCCCTTTTCTGTATTCCAAATTCTTATCGATTACTCAGCAAATCTTCCCTTATTTTAATTTAGATTTAAACTGGTCTTCCTTATTCTCCTTGTCTTAACCATTGCTAATAGTAACCATTTACTTTCCAGTCCAACATCATTCTAACTTTCATTAACTTTGTGATATTTCTTTAAATAGTCCTTGAATTTTTTCCATTCTTCTTGCGCTGCTTCTCTTCCCTGGTTTCGGATTCTGCTCGTCATTTCTGCCAAGCCCATATAGTCTATCACCTTCATCTGCCATTCTTCCAGTGTGGGTAGCTCTTGCGTCTTCCAGTACTTCGCAATGAGTATTCTAGCTGCTGTTGTAGCATACATAAAGAAAGTTATATCCGTCTAACACCCCTTGGCCGACAATACCCAAGAGAAAGGCCTCTGGTTTCTTGGAGAAAGTATATTTAAATACCTTTTTAAGTTCATTATAGATCATTTCCCAGAATGCCTTAATCTTCGGGCAAGTCCACCAAAGATGAAAAAATGTACCTTCAGTTTCTTTACATTTCCAACATTTATTGTCAGGCAAATGGTAAATCTTTGCAAGCTTGACTGGGGTTATGTACCACCTATATATCATTTTCATAATATTTTCTCTTAAGGCATTACATGCCGTAAATTTCATCCCGGTGGTCCACAACTTTTCCCAATCAGCAAACAAAATATTATGACCAATGTCCTGAGCCCATTTAATCATGGCTGATTTAACCGTTTCATCTTGTGTATTCCATTTCAGCAGCAAATTGTACATTTTTGACAAGTTCTTAGTACTGGGTTCTAACAGTTCTGTCTCCAGTTTTGATTTTTCCACCTGGAAGCCAATTTTACTGTCCAGTTTAAACACTTCATTTATTTGATGATAGTGCAACCAATCTCTCACCTTCCCTTTTAATTTCTCAAAACTCTGCAATCTCAGTTTGTCCCCTTCCTTTTCCAAAATTTCCCAGTATCTTGGCCACTTGGACTCCATATTTAACTTTTTAACTGCCTTAGCTTCCATTGGCGACAGCCACCTTGGAGTTTTATTTTCCAGCAAATCTTTATATCTAACCCAGACATTTAATAGTGCTTTTCTGACAATATGATTTTTAAAACTTTTGTGTGCTTTAACCTTGTCATACCACAAATATGCATGCCACCCAAAAATATTGTTAAAACCTTCCAGATCCAAAATGTCTGTGTTTTCAAGAAGCAGCCATTCTTTCAGCCAGCAGAAAGCTGCCGCTTCATAGTACAATTTAAAGTCTGGCAGGGCAAACCCCCCTCTTTCCTTTGAGTCCGTTAATATCTTAAATTTAATTCTGGGCTTTTTGCCCTGCCAGACAAATTTAGATATGTCTTTTTGCCACTTCTTGAAACAATCCATTTTATCCATTATTTGCAATGCTTGGAACAAAAACAACATTCTTGGCAACACATTCATTTTTATAACTGCAATTCGGCCTAACAAGGAAAGCTTTAAATTAGACCAAATCTCCAAATCTTTTTTCACTTCTCTCCAAGTTTTTTCATAATTATCTTTAAACAGATTCACATTTTTAGCTGTCATATTTATACCCAAATATTTCACTTTTTTAACCACAGTCAACCCTGTCTCGTTCTGAAACCTTTCTTTTTCTAACTGTGTCAAGTTTTTCTCCAAAACCTTTGTCTTTGACTTATTCAATTTAAATCCTGCCATTTGACCAAACTCTTGAATTATTTCCAAAACTCTTTTCGTGCTAGCTTCTGGCTCTTGCAATGTAAGTACTAAATCATCTGCAAATGCTCTCAATTTATATTGTTTAGCTCCGACCTGAATCCCTTTAACCAACTGGTCCCTCCTAATCATATTAAGCAAAACCTCCAGGACCGATATAAAAAGTAGTGGGGAGATAGGGCACCCCTGACGTGTCCCTTTTTCAATCTTGAACTCTTCTGTAACCACATTATTTACAATTAATTTTGCTTTCTGTTCAGAGTATATTGCACCTATACCATTCTCAAACCCTTGGCCTACCCCCATCCCCCGGAGGTTCTTCAACATAAAACTCCAAGAAATGTTATCAAAGGCTTTCTCGGCGTCCACAAAAATCAAAACCGCCTTAGTGTTTATATTCACTTCCAACTTTTCCAAAATGTCAATTATATTCCTTACATTGTCCGACAAATGCCTTTTCGGGAGAAAGCCCGCTTGGTCCCCATGAATCTCCTCCATCAAAACTCTTTTCAGTCTCTTTGCTAAAATATCAGCAAAGATTTTATAATCCACATTCAATAACGAGATGGGTCGGTAGTTTTTAAGTTGAGTCTTTTCAGTCTCTGTCTTTGGTATAAGTGTGATATAAGCCTCACTCCACGTATCAGGTGCCCTTCTCCCCTCCATAATCTCATTACAGACTTCCTTCAAAGGTTGTATCAGTCCTTCCTTCAAAACTTTATAATATTTAGAAGTCAGTCCATCCGGCCCGGGGGATTTGCCCAGCGTCATGCCTTGAATGGCATCTTCTATTTCTTGTGCTGATATCTCCTGGTTCAAAATTGTTTTACTTTCCTGCGAAACCTTTTTCAGCCCATTTTTCTCGAGGAATTGTTGTATATCCATTTCTTTCTGCGGCCCTTGTGTGTAGAGTTGTCTAAAGTAGTTCTGAAAACAGTTCCTAATTTCCGCTGGGTTGCTTATATTCTTTCCTTCCACCTCTATATTTGTTACCGTGTTGAGTTTTTGTCTCTTCTTTATTTGCCAAGCCAATAACTTACCACATTTATCAGCAGATTCAAAAGTCTTTTGTCTCATTTGTTTAATTTTCCACTCTAATTCTTGATTCATCAGTTCCATATATTGTGTTTGATGAAATTTAATTTCTCTTAAAATCTCTTGGGATTTTGGCTTCGATCTTAATTGTTTTTCCCCTTCTTTTATCTTTTCCAAAATTCTCTCCTTCCTCTCGTTTTGCTTTCTTTTCTTTAATGTACTTTGCTGAATCAAAAACCCTCTCATCACGGCTTTGCTTGCATCCCATACTATTCTCTTTTCTACTTTAGACCTTAAGTTGATTTCAAAGTAGTCTTTCAAAGTTTTTTGGGCCTTCTTGCAAATCTCCTCATCTCTGAATAAGGTGTCATTCATTCTCCATCTGAAGGAACCAGTTGTTGTTTGCCTCATCACCATCTTTACTGCATTGTGGTCGGAGAAAGTTTTTGGGCAGATTTCTACTTTGTTTATGTTCGGCGCCATACTGCTAGTCACCCAAATTTGGTCAATCCTTGTCCATGTCATTTTGGCTTCAGAAAAGAAGGTTCCCTCTCTTTCTAATGGGTGTTTTGTTCTCCAAATGTCAATCTTTAATTTCTCAAAACTCTGCAATTTCAATTTATCTCCTTCTTGCTCCAGTCTTTCCCAATATTTCGGCCATTTGGCCTCCATATTGAGCTTTTTCTGAGCCTTCGCTTCCATTGGTTTTGCCATCCAGCTGCTCGGCTGCTTCTCATGACCTGTAACCTTTCCTTATGTTTGTAGAAAGGTGTCTATGTTTTGAGAATGTTCAGATGTTTTATGACTCTTTGTTTGCTGTGTTTTAACTACTATAAAAGCTGTGTTCTGATTTGCCTCTAACGAGCAGCTGATCACACAACGGCCAATTGATTGATTCAACGACATTCTATTTGAGTAGCAAAGAATTAAAAGGGAAGAAAAGGCAAAACATCTTCCACCAGAGATGTTCTGATCCGTCACAATTTGCCACTGGCGTAATAGTTTCAGAATACAGAAAAGCCTTTGCAGACATTCGGCAGCTTTTGTACAGGAGGCAGCGGGGCTTATAAAGTTACGGCAGGCCAAGCCAACAGGGGTGGGTGCCTGAATTTGCATTGCAGTTTAAATATACCGCCTGTTCTGCTATCCCCAGTACCAGACAATGAAAATTATGATTATAATTATAAAACATAGGCAGCAATTGCAACTCTGTATAGGGACTGAGGACCTTGTGAATGATGGGGCTGAAGATCCTGTGAATGATGGGGCTGAGGACCTTGTGAATGATGGGGTTGGTGTTTCTATCTGTATAATGGTCGCCGGATACCCTGTGCTTTGGGGTTTCCCATGGTGCTCTGCTTGCGTCAACCGCCCGTGTTGCCCTTTGTGGATTCCCAGCTGGCACCCTTCACAAAACTCGCGCTTATGTGGACCACCCTCGTGACAGACCACCTTAGAGAGCTGACTGCGGTCAACCTGCTCCGCATAGCAACTCTCCCTGATGTCGAGGATCAAGTCTTTCAAGATGTCGGCAACGTCGTCCTCAGAGAACTGTGGCTCCTCGTACGTGTCCAGAGAGCATTCGTGGCACCGTTGACCCAAGGGCTTCATCTTGACGTGTCCTCGCCTCTCAGAACTCTCCCATTGCATGTGGAACAGGATAAGAACTTGGTGTGAGGACCAGCTGTGGAGGCATCCGGAACAGGTAAATCTAGCAGGGAGAGAGATGGGGGGAGGCGGGGAGCAAGCAGAATTTGGTACTTCTGTTGAGGCTCTCCTGAAGCATGGACCTTGCTTATCGTACATTGTAACCTGCAGCTAATTGCCCATAGAGAACAATGGTTTTAAAGTACTCAGTGACTCCCCCTCCCAGTGGTTCTTCCCAAGCCATACCCACTTGGGCACCTGATATCAGGTGAGAAGGAAAGGAGAGCAAAGGTGTTGTGATAGAGAGAACATCCACCAAAACATCATATCACATGAGACAAACTGCCCCCACATGAGCTAATGAGCTTCCACAGCAGATTATAACGGGATATTTCTACTTAATGGATTTTCCATGGGAAGAGGAAATTCAGAGAGAGAGCGAGATGATAGATATAGATAGATGATAGATAGAGATGATAGATAGATAGATAGATGATAGATAGATAGATAGATAGAGATGATAGATTAGATAGATAGATAGATAGATAGATAGATAGATGATAGATAGATAGATAGATAGATGATATAGATGATAGATATAGATAGATAGATAGATAGATAGATAGATAGATAGATAGATGATAGATAGATAGATAGATAGATAGATAGATAGATAGATAGATGATAGATAGATAGATGATATAGATATAGATAGATAGATAGATAGATGATAGATAGATAGATGATAGATAGATAGATAGATAGATAGATAGATAGATAGATAGATAGATGATATAGATAGATAGATAGAGATATCTTGGCATTTTGAAGATGTTGACATCATACAGATGCTGCAAAAGAGAGTTTGGATTTGATATCCCGCTTTATCACTACCCGAAGGAGTCTCAAAGCGGCTAACATTCTCCTTTCCCTTCCTCCCCCACAACAAACACTCTGTGAGGTGAGTGGGGCTGAGAGACTTCAGAGAAGTGTGACTGGCCCAAGGTCACCCAGCGGCTGTATGTGGAGGAGCAGGGAAGCGAACCCGGTTCACCAGATTACGAGTCTACCGCTCTTAACCACTACACCACACTGGCTCTCTGTGTGCATAAGCACTATCAATCCCACAATAAACTCCCAGCTGGGCTCACTCTGCAGGTGTGCTGGAGCACAATATGGGATGAGACCTAGATCAGGAGAAGAGAGTCCGCACACAGAATGTCCCACTTTCAATCCCCAATGGCATTGCAGGGGGTTGGACTAGATGACTTGGGGTCCCTTCCAACTCTAGTATTCCACGATTCCATTTAGGGCCAAGAGAGAACCCTACATGGAACCCTGGAGAACCGCAGCCGGCCAGGGGAGACAGCAGAGTGCTAGATGAGCCAATGCTCTGAATCAGGAAAAGGCAGCTCTCTATGTTCCTGCGCATTACAAAAATATTAGCTATCTGGTAGAAGCTTTGTTCTTTTGTTTTACCTTCCATGAGCATGCTCCTGAAATGTTTCTGTCCATCCGGGTTCCACGCTGTGGAATTCAATCCTGCGATCCATTGTCAGCCTCCAGAGATCATTTGGCTTCACCTCATTCATCTGCTTCTTAAAAACCCATCTCCAAAAATCCATCGTGAGCCTTTTCATGCTTCTTTTCCAATCGGTGTTGCTTAATGACAAAGGTGATTGTGGTCTTTTTTGCAGAGGCCAGAATGGGATGCAGTGAGATGGTGGGTGCTGTTGCCGATTACCGTATTTTTCGCTCTATAAGACGCACCAGACCACAAGACGCACCTAGTTTTTGGAGGAGGGAAAAAAAAATACTCTGAATCTCAGAAGCCAGAACAGCAAGAGGGATCACTGCACAGTGAAAGCAGCAATCCCTCTTGCTGTTCTGGCTTCTGGGATAGTTGCGCAGCCTCCATTCGCTCCATAAGACGCACACACATTTCCCCTTACTTTTTAGGAGGGAAAAAGTGAGTCTTATGGAGCAAAAAATACGGTACCTGCTTTGCTTTCCTCACTCTCCTAAGCTGACCGGTCCGTACGTTTGCGAAACGAAACTCAGCCAAGAGTTAACAACGCCAGAGGTTCAAAGTCAACTGTGAGGACTTTGGGACAAGTCCACTCACCGCTTTATCGGTGGGCGGCATTGCATTGGGAAAGCCTTTGGTTGGCTGGAGGGGAGGTTATTGCCTTCGCCTTCCCCTCCTCAGTAAGGGTATCCTGTTAAAGGGATCTGGGGTGTGCATACTGTCCGAAGCCTGGGCGTGGGCTAGGGCCATGTCACAGCCCCTACTGGGACCCCTCAGGGTGGTGCCACTATCTCATGTAAGTCATAGGGAACCCCCTATCGGTGGTTTGCCCTTCCGTGGACTCCCTGCAGATGGGCAGGAGTCAAGATATAGCCTAAGACAAACCGCTCACATCTGCAATCAATTAAATTGTGTCCTATTTCAACCCATGAACCAAAATACTTTCTGTCAGTGTGTTTTATTGTTCTCCTAGGAACTTTGTGGCTCAGGTGCCTTGGCACGCAACTCCTTCTGTAGTTTCCAGGTGGCATGGACAGCCAACAATAGCTTTTATTCCCTGTTTAGTTTACTTGCAATACAGTGGTATGTAGGGTACTTCCGCAGTGGCCAAGGTAACATTTCTAAGTTCTTTGTATACTATTTTGTGGTTTAGCTAATAACACCAATGGACATTACACTTACTGTTTGTTAACTGCCTTGATCTTTCCCCCCACAATTATCAAGCAGTATGTCACCGGTGGTTTCAATTCTTCCTTGTTATTGTGTTTTAAAAGCTGTGACGGCTGAAGAAAGTAACGCTTTGGGATACCAGTACCTGGAAACTGCAGGAGAGGAGAGTTCCCTGGTTTCCCACTGGCACACCTGGTTGACCACTGTGAAAACAGGATCCTGGACTAGACGGTCACCCATTTTCCCGATTCAGCAGGCTCTTTTTATGTTTTTATACTCCTTTCTTTTAAAAAGTGCTTTTGTTGCACTAGGGAGACAGAGAACTTTACTCCACTTTAATTGTGCAAACCCAAATGTCCGGGTTATGTGCTTGAATCCCTCCTCCACAAACCCTTACAAGTCCGGAGAATGTGTCCAGAGAATTATATTCAGGTGGTGGACTCTCATTCCTTGGAGCTTTTTAAGCAGAGGTTAGATGGCCACCTGTTCTGGTTGCTTTAATTGAGATTCCTGCATTGCAGCGGGCTGGACTAGATGACTCTCGTGGCCCCTTCTAAGTCTACGATTCTATGATTCCCCTTGAATTAGAGCCAGAAATTCCCCTTGAATTGGAGCCAGAATTGGAGCCACAAATGATTCCCCTTGAATTGGAGCCAGAAAGTACGATTCACCTTCCAATGCCTTCTTGCTTTCTAAAAGCAAAGCACGTTGTCTGACCCACAGGGAATCTCATTTCCACACCCACTCAAGACGCACACAAGGCCACATTTGCATAGTCAGGCACGCCAGCAGCCACACTTCACCCCTTTGCAGGAAATGCGCGCAATTTCCTGCGGTATAACAGAACAACCCCACTTCCGACCACCAATACCTCGGATGCTGATTGGGCGTCACAGCGACACCTAGTCATGCCCATGCCAAGAGAGCCAGGTGGTTTGTCTGCTCTCGCAGCTCCCGGCGATTGAGGTTCACAGTTCTGAGAAGCAGCCAGAGGCCTTTTTTCAAGTCAGCATTTTTCTGCTGCCACAGCTGCGCCCGCCTCCAGAATCGTTCAGCTGCACAGACTCAGGAGGCTGCGAAAGGACACCTTTCAGGGGGTGGGAAAGACTGAAAGGCTGCAGGACAGGTGGGTAGGTAAATAAGCAAGTAGAGGACCTGAATCTGGCAACATGTAAAGGCAGGGTGTTATGTACTGAGTTGAATAGGATCCTAAATGCAGCAGTCTGATTTGTCCTAGAACAATAGGATCCAAAATGCAGCAGTCTGATTGGTCCTAGAACAATGCAGCAGTATGATTGGTCTGCAGGAGCCACCCAATCCAGCTCCAGATGGAAGTGAATCCACAACCTGATTGGCCTACAGGAGAATTCCGGAATTAGCCAATCACGTGCAGCCCATTGTGTAAATAACATATATAAAGCAGATACTTTGGGGGAACTTCCATTCCTCCTCACCACTATGAGCTGAATAAAGAGCATGAAATCCACTCTCGACTCTGAGAATATTTCACAGGGACTTTTTGCTTCTTCTTTTTTTATATTAGTACTGATTGGGTAAAAGGGGTAATTCATACTGCAGTGCTCTGTCCAAACAATAGTACAGTTTTCTGAAGTTACCTGAAAGCAGGCCTGGGTAGTTACTGCTGAAGGATCGATAGCTCAGACTATTAATCTCAGGGTACTGGGCTGGAGCCCCATGTTGGGCAAAAAATTTCCTGCATTGTAGGTGTTGGACCAACTCTACAATTCTATAGTTCTATGATTCTGCTGGTAGCAAATTCTATAGGGCAGGGCCTCAGCCCCAGTGAAGTTCAGCTGAACCTCATCGGTGCAGAAGTTCTTGGAGATCGAGGTAGAGCATAAGAAGTCAGGTCCTTAAACTACTTTGTCCCCAAGTTGTTTGGGACTTTGTGAATCACCACAAGTGCCCTGAACCTGTCCTGGCAGCAAACCAGCAGGTGCATGCTCATGTTCACAATGAAGGAAGTTTAAGTATTTGTTTTTATCTACCTACCTATCTTTCTCCTTTGTATTGTTTCAATGGGTTCTGAGGTATGGGCTGGAGATTCTAGTCGGTGATAGACTATGGGGGGTGCTGTATTTTTCACTCTATAAGATGCACCCGACCATAAGACGCACCTAGTTTTAGAGGAGGAGAACAAGAAAAAAGATATTCTCTCCCTCTCTGTGCAGTGCCTCTCCAGCGAAGCAAAGCCAGGAGAGCAAGAGGGATCGGTGCGCACTGATCCCTCTTGCTCTCCTGGCTTCAGCGAAAGCAACGCGAAGCCTGCATTCACTCCATAAGATGCACACACATTTCCCCTTACTTTTTAGGAAGGGGAAAGTGCTGGTCCCAGGGGCTAACCGAGAGGCGAGGTCTGAGTCCAGTCCGAGGTTGATGGTGCGGTAAGGAGGCTGTCCATCAAAGCTGAAGCAGGGTCCAAGGCAGGGAGTCGGGTGGGGTCAGGAAGTCTGGCAGAAGAGCAGGACACAGGGCGCAGGCAGGAACAGGTTAGCAACAATGTTGCTCCCACAACCTAGGACTGGGGCTGACTGGCTTTTATCTGCCCCGAGGCATAGGGCGGCCCCGGTCCACAGGTGACTCGCCTCTCCTGGCCCAGAGGCGAGCACTCCTCCTGCGGGAACTTAGTTCCCTCCGCCTCTCTGCCCGGAGCCTCTGCAGCTCACGAGAGGCTGGAGGGTTACTGGACCCAGAGGCAACCTCCTCTTCCCCTGACGGGGCCGGGAGTGGAGCACCTGCAGGCAATGGGTCCTCCATCATCTCAGGAGCCAGAGCAGACTCAGCTGGTGCCTGCACCTGAGGATCCAGCACAGGTGAGGACCCTTCAGGCTGAAGCCCCAGCCCCGGCTCAGCTGGTTCTGGAGACGGGGAGTCCTATGCAGGCTGGGATTCCTCAGGTTCAGCCTCTGAATCCGAATCCCAGGCCATCACATGTGTCTTATAGAGCAAAAAATATGGTAATTAAAAATCAAGTCAAGTACAACATTACCTGCTTTGCTAGAGTGGTTGTGCAGGGGATATTTGGTCCAGCCAGTCGAAACTTCCTGTTCCTCCTGGCATGGAGCATCCTTCCTTGCGTGTGACTAGTAGGTGGCATGACCTTCGCAGCAGGGGCGTAGGAAGGGGGTGCGGGGAGTGCGGCCCACACCCAAATGTCATCCCTGAGGGGGTGACAAAAAGGCACACCGTGGGAGGCGGCACTTACCACGGGGCCTGGCCTGCAGCACGCCCAAGCCACGCGTCTTTCTTGGGAGTGACGCGGTGGTTCGGGGCCCCACACTGCCCGAAACGGCAGCATGGGGCTTGCGTCCGCCAGACAGACTCTGTGGGCAGCTTGCCACACCGGCGCCCCCTGGACAGATCACCGCACTGCCCCTGTGCACGGATTGTCATGCCGCCCCCGTGGGCAGCTTGGCCCCCCACCCCACCCCGCCACTCCGGGTGCTGGAGCAGCTAGCTACACCCCTGCGTAAAGCCGGTTTACTCAGCTGGGAGGATGTGCCGATTCCATGCATTTTGCAAACAACATACCTTGCGTTAAAGGTGTCATGTGTGCGTGCAGGAGCCAGGCCCTGTGACCAATAGGACTTTGCAGGACTGAGGCCTTCCTAAGTTTGTTCTGAAGAGGCAAGGCGTGGCCGCACAGGTGAGGCCGATTGGTAATTCACAGCACCTGGTGGCAAGAACCGGGAAGAGATTTCCCTTCGGCTCTTTGCCACAGCAACACGCTCCCTGCATTGCTGCATTTGGCTTCTTGCATCCATGACAGATGGCCATCCAACTTCTACTTTAAAAACCCCAGTGATTCTACCACCTTCCTGCTCTTAATACATTTATGATAACAGCCGTCCCACTGCATAGTTTCCTAGCCCAGAAACTTTTCATGCTCTTCCCCACTTGCTGCTGGCCTGACATTCGTATGCACATGATGTAACAGGTCGGCATTGCCACGTGCAGAGTTCGCCTTGCGCTTGGTGGCGCAGCGTGGACCGCAGACCGCACGAGCAGCAACTCTTCGGTTCTCAGAGCTTGCAATGGCAGCAGAGTGGGAAATCTGAACAGCACAAGTCGCAGTTTCTGCGTAAGTGTGAATAGCATCACAACAGCCTGCCGGGCGCAGTGTGATACAACCTCGCCCTGAGCTGTCGCAAGAGCAATCTCACAGACACCTCCTGCTCAACGAACCCAGCGAGAAATTACCAAAAATAAATATAAATTCCCCACATGCAAAACCTGGAACACTTCTAAAGGACGGAAAATGCAAGGTGGGAAGAACTTTGGTAAGTTATCAGGTGCTGAAACAGCTATAGGGATCTGATCGATTTATTGATAGAAATTTGCATCCTGCCTCCAAGGCAGCTGATAAAATATATACATATCTTTTATATATGTGCAGACAGATTCCTATAACAATTCCATTTAAAAGGCCTACAGATGATGATGATGATTTAAGTATCAGAAGAAGTGTGCATGCACACGAAAGCTCATACCAGGAACAAGCTTAGCTGGTCTCTAAGGTGCTACTGGAAGGAATTTTTTTATTAAGAATTGCCGTTTGCATGCAAATCAAGGGGATTTACAAGCACAGAGTTAAAAACAGCTGAAAATAGCATTAAAACAGGAGGAGGAGGAGGTTTGAAAACAGTACAAAATGAACACCTAAGACCATGAAAACATCCCATGATGCAGTATTCAGCAGCAATCAGAATACCCCACCACCACACACAAAAAACCCAACCCTTGTATTGACAAAATGGTTTTCTACACTTTTAGAAATAATGGTCGGGCTCTTTCAGGAGTGAGAGAGGTTCCCAGTCTCAAATCAAGTGTCACAGCCGGAGAATGATTGATTGACTGCTTGCATTTATAACCTTTTTTTTTCCCCTCCAAGGAGCTCAAAGTGGCATACATGGTTCCCCCGCTTCTAATTTAATCGCCACAACAACCCTGTGAGGTAGGTTAAGGCCAAGAGGCAGTGACTGTCCCAAGGTCACCCAGTGAGCTTCATGGCCAAGTGGAGGATTCGAACCCTGGTCTGTCCCAGGTCCTAGTCTAGTGGCTCCCTCTCTCTACGCTCCAGCCTCTCCCTCCATCCCCTTACCTCTTTCATTTAACCCCCTCCCCACCCTGCTCCAGGCAGTGCGTTGGGCAGAGGGACGGGGGTCTTCCCAGGACCCCCAGGTAAATGAAAGCACCAGGAATTGTGCGCCCAACGGCCATGCTTAGCACCTGATTTAATGGCAATTCCTGCACTGCAGGGGGTTGGACTAGATGACCCAAGGGTCGGTTCCAGCTCTGCAGTGATCGGATTCTATGCACACAAGTCCCAGCTCTGTCGGAAAGTTGCCAGTCGCTTTTTCCACCTGGGCAGGCTGAGGGCAGACTTCCGAAACGAATCAGCGACAGACCAGAAATGGGTTTGCTGCAGTCTTTGGAAATCTCCGTGTCATCAAAAGAGACGCACATTTCCCCAGGAAGTGGATGACTTAGTAAGATTGAGTCAGCAGAGCACCCACTTCTCGGCATGAGGCTCTGGCGAGTCATTACGAGTCAAGACTGGCACCTGAGGATATAGGCCAGCTTCCCCCAGGAGCCTGGGTTCGGTCTGTTGCAGGAATTTATGTATAGCTGGGGGGGGGGCTTGCCCCTCCAGAAGATATCGTGCACATGCAGCCCACCAAAATCAGCACAATCACTTTTGTGACTTTTGTGATTTGTCCCCACAAAACACTTCATCACAGTTTCTTCCTATCTGTTCAGAGGGCCTCTGCTGCACGATACCAGATGTAAGAATTCACTGATCAATATATCTATGTACTGGCTCACTGGGAAAACTTCAGAAATTCATATAGACATGTGAGCTCAGCTACTCAGCAGCCCCTCTGCCTGAGGGATAATCCCTGGCATCCTGATACCTGAGTGCCAGACAGGTAGCCATTCCAGAAATAACAAACCCAGATGAAGACAAAAGGGTGTGATTAACTTGGCTGGGAAACAGGGAAATGTAAATATCTCTTTTGTTCCACTTGATGGGTGTTTGGTGGAGGGCAAGGAGAACCATGGGGCAGGGTCCAGGATGCTCAGATTCCTGCCACCAGTCCTCCCCTTTCATGATGTAACCATGATGTATGAGTGATGTAGTTTTGGCGGGGTGTAACATGGGGATTAGCAGCTAATAAAAGTTTGGGGGCTCTTTTGTTTGGGGCTTCCATCTTGTTCCACCTTGTGGCAGGTGGGAGTCCTGTGACGACAGTCTTCAATAAAGACCAAGCCTACTGGCTGCTGTTTTGCTCTGGTATTCCTGGCTGGTGTCCTTGTTTTTTCTCCAAGGGAGCCCTCAGATTTCTCCGTTAACAGGTCCTATGACAACAGTGCCTCTGAGCATGTGCAGTGCAGCCTGCATGCTTCTGCAATGCAGTGGCAAGGTTTGTCGTGCAGAAGATACGGCTTCCAGGCAGCTTTGAGCCCCGGCATGTTCTGACTTTGCAAATGAATCCCCAGGGCTTGCAATGTGGTCCCGGGACCTTTGAGGAATCGGGGAGAATGCAAAGTTCGCTTCTGCCCCTTCAGTGCGGCTCCGCTCTGCTGGGGCAGCTCTTCGATTTCTTAGTCTTTTTGCCTCCTTTGGCAGCGACCGGCTTTTCCGGGGGGAAGATGATGGTGGCATATTCGGTCTGGTCGGAAGCGAAGCGCTCTTGGGGGGCTCTCTGAGCGTTGTCCGCTGCCCGGAATTCCAGCACCCCATAATCCACGGTGAAAACGCTCATGGCGGGAGGGCCTTCTTCCTTCAGGTACAGCAAGAGAGGGAGGGTTAAAAAACAGGACAGTTTTGAGAAGGAAAGAAGATTAAAGTCCCGACCAGAGGAGAATGGCTGATGCAGATGATGGACTACGACAGAATGGCAAAATGGACCGGGAAAATCAGAAACCAGGAAGAGAAGAACTTTAAGAAGGAATGGGGGAAATTTTGCAACGTATCTTAGAGAACACTGTAAACAACTAAAAACGTTGGCAGCGTTTGAATAACACTTGTAGTATACAGTGGACGCTTGGGTTGCGAACGTTATCCGTGCGGGATGCACATTCGCAACCCGAAGTGGCGTATCTGCGCACACGTGAGTTGCGATTCGGCGCTTCTGTGCATGCGCAAAGTGCGATTTAGTGCTTCTGCGCATGTGCGACCGCCGAAACCCGGAAGTAACCCGAAAAAACGCAACCTGAAGCGGCTGTAACCCGAGGTATGACTGTACTAGAAATCAGGGTAAAAGTGGACTATTTAAGAAAAATAGAGAAAATAAGTGATGCAGTAGAAAAAAGATGGAAAATGGTAACCATGGAAGGACAGAGGGGCGTCAAAGCATTCAGGGAATCCTAAATGACGAGGCTTAATGTTTGAATTTAAATCTGTAAAGTAAAACTTAATAACAAAAGATTTTACCCCAAAAAATGCCAGGGGTTTTTTTTGGTTTTTTTTAAGAAGCTACTCAGTACTAGGAACATAGTGAAACTATGGAACTCACTTATGCAGTGACAGCCACCAGCTTGGGTGGCCTCAAAGGACTAACCATGTCCATTTATATACACCTAAGGAGGCCTGAGGGACACGGGTGGCGCTGTGGGTTAAACCACAGAGCCTAGGACTTGCCAATCAGAAGGTCGGCGGTTTGAATCCCCATGACAGGGTGAGCTCCCGTTGCTCGGTCCCTGCTCCTGCCAACCTAGCAGTTCAAAAGCACGAAGTTCAAGTAGATAAATAGGTACCGCTCTGGTGGGAAGGTAAACGGCGTTTCCATGCACTGCTCTGGTTCGCCAGAAGCGGCTTAGTCATGCTGGTCACATGACCCGGAAGCTGTATGCCAGCTCCCTTGGCCAATAAAGTGAGATGAGCGCTGCAACCCCAGAGTTGTCTGCAACTGGACCTAATGGTCAGGGGTCCCTTTACCTTTAAGGAGGCCTGTTCATGTCTTTTTCAAAACCAATGAAGTCACACCAAACTTAAGAGAATTTGTCTTTTTTACTTTGACCCCTAGCTTTAAGATGGCCTGATCCAGCAGCCTCTTCCTGTGATCTTAATATGACAAATGCAGGGATCATTAAATGGAGTCTCCACGTTCAAAGGCAATGTATTTCTGAATAACAGTCCTTCCATCCACTGCTTGTCAGCTCTCGGGGGCCTCTGGCCGTGTGCTGCCAGAAAGAGGGTGCTAGGCAGATGGGCAACTTGCATTTAAAAAGCTCCCCGCATGTAGAAAACCAGTACTGCAAGAAGCATGCTGGAATGTTTCTCCCTGATGCCCTAGTTGTCTACTTGTGTGGAGTTTTAAAATGCCGGCTGGTGAGTAGACAAAAGAACACATTCCCCTCCTGCGGTTTGAAGTGGGGCTGCCCATTTGGCCACCTCTGGATTCTTGCCACCTGCTTCTGCATCATGTGGAAAGCAGGCCACAATCATGTGGAAGAGAGTGTTAGGCAGAGTTCACAAATTGTCCCAGCTGCGTCTGCAGGTAAAGTAAAGGTAAAGGGACCCCTGACCATTAGGTCCAGTCATGACCGACTCTGGGGTTGCGGTGCTCATCTTGCTTTATTGGCCGAGGGAGCTGGTGTACAGCTTCTGGGTCATGTGGCCAGCACGACTAAGCCACTTCTGGCAAACCAGAGCAGCACATGGAAACGCCGTTTACCTTCCCGCCAGAGCGGTACCAATTTATCTACTTGCACGCTGATGTGCTTTCGAACTGCTAGGTTGGCAGGAGCAGGGACCGAACAACGGGAACTGCCGACCTTCTGATCAGCAAGTCCTTGGCTCTGTGGTGTAACCCACAGCGCCACCCGCGTCCCTGCGTCTGCAGGTACTTCCCCTTATAAACAGGAAAAACCCCGCAGGCAGAAAATTAGCATATCAGGGAGGAAAAATTCTCCTTCTCCCGATGTGAAAGTTTACTATACCTGCAAGGAGCTTTTTATGTGCGGAAGCATTCAGAGAGATAAGCCCTCTCCTGTGCACAGTCTGAAGTGGAGCAGTACAGAGATATTGATATACGAAGGAGGGTCATACCATTCTCGCCTGCAGCTGGTTCTGGGGTGTTCTATCACCCTAGGCAGACCTCAGTATTAGAAATGAGTTGGACTTGGGTGATCAGGGACGGAGGGGACCTGATGAAATGCTTGGTTGAAATTCCTACCCACCCTCTGCACTAGTTCCCCAAAAACATTGTTATAGGTTTCGAGGGTTAGTCTGGATGGCATCTAGGGGTCCCCTTAGGCAGCCGCCCTTCCTATACTGCTTCAAATGTCTGCTGAAAACATTTTTATTTCGGCAGGCCAACCCAGACACACAATTTAATTGCTTATATTAGTTTGAAAAGCTTTTTTGTTTTGTTTTATCTGTGTTTCAAAGACGATAATTCTACGTGGATCTGTTTGCCAGTTTTGGCTGCGTTTTATCTTTCAAGCTGCCGGTGGAAAGTTGTGCGGCTAAAAACACAGAAAAACGAGCATCTCAGGAAGATACAGTCATACCTTGGAAGTTGAACGGAATCTGTTCCGCAAGTCCGTTCGACTTCCAAAACGTTCGGAAACCAAAGCGCGGCTTCCGATTGGCTGCAGGCTGAAGCTCCTGCAGCCAATCGGAAGCCCCATCGGACGTTTGGCTTCCAAAAATCGTTCACAAACCGGAACAGTCACTTCCAGGAGCCAAAACGTTTGAGAACGAAGCTGTTCAAAAACCAACTTACAACTGTAAAGGGCTATTTTTCCAGACAAGCTTGTTTTCTACGTGCAGGTAAATGTAAGGCCCCTATAGACATCCTTTTTATTGCACAGTCATGATGATTTGTGCTCAGGAGGCTATCAGGGGCCACACACAGTCCCGCTTTCAATACTTGTTTCCACCAGCAAACATTTCAGGGCTTCATTTCCAATCCATGCATATCCTGAAACTTCCTGCTTTTAAAACAATAAATGTTTTGGTTTATTTCTTGCTCCTCTTTTGCTAGCTACAGCCCCTCTGCAAAGCAACAACAGATCCATATATTTGAGATGTGGCACAATGTAAAATCCACTTCTATAATTTTTTGACTCATTCCTGTGTTGTTTGCAAACAGATTTATTTCTGGAAGCAGATAACGGGAAATTGCGCTATATTCTGCTGTTTCCATAACTGGCTTCTGTGTCGTTTGAAAGCTCAAAAAAATATGATGTGGAAATTACCAGGTAGGGAAGCAACAGGAAAAGGGAATAAACTTAGGGCTGCCATATATCCGGGGGGGAATTGGACTTGAAAATGGTGCCAAGGCAGATTTACACTGAATCGGCAAAATGTCCAGGAAAACCCGGACGTATGGCAAGTAGGGTGATTAAAACAAAAATAAAAACACTTTGAAAAGCCCCCCCAAAAAATTGGGGGGGGAGAGATGTTCCCCCAAAATGCCCAACAACTTTGATCCCCCCAAAAAAACCGCTTTGCGAATGCAGCCCAGCACAGGGGGGGGCGAGGTGCATGTCGGGGGGCAGGCACGATGGTACCCCCTCCCCGATGGATCTGGGGGTGGTACGCTCCCCTGCCCCCTCTTCCTCTGCCAGTACACCCAGTGCATCGCTCCCCCAAATTCGCCTCTGATGGAGCTACAACTCCCAGAGGGGTTTAACAATTAATCCCACATTCCAGGGAGCTCTGGGAATCGTCGTGCCCAGAGGGGAATAGGGATCTCCTAGCAGCTCCTATGGAACAACTGATTGGTTCAAAATTGGGAAAGGAATAGGACAAGGCTGTATATTGTTTCCCTGCTTATTTAACTTAATATGCAGAATTCATTATGCGAAAGGCTGGGCTGGATGAATCCCTAGCCGGAATTAAGATTGCCGGAAGAAATATCAACAACCTCAGATATGATGGCAGAAAGTGAGGAGGAATTAAAGAACCTTTTAATGAGGGTGAAAGAGGAGAGCACAAAATATGGTCTGAAGCTCAACATCAAAAAAAACGAAGATCATGGCCACTGGGCCCATCACCTCCTGGCAAATAGAAGGGGAAGAAATGGAGGCAGTGAGAGATTTCACTTTCTTGGGCTCCATCATCACTGCAGATGGTGACAGCAGCCACAAAATTAAAAGACGCCTGCTTCTTGGGAGAAAAGCAATGACAAACCTAGACAGCATCTTAGAAAGCAGAGATATCACCTTGCCAACAAAGGTCCGTATAGTGAAAGCTATGGTTTTCCCAGTAATGATGTATGGAAGCGAGAGCTGGACCATAAAGAAGGCTGATCGCCGAAGAATTGATGCTTTTGAATTCTGGTGCTGAAGGAGACTCTTGAAAGTCCCATGGACTGCAAGAAGATCCAACCGATCCATTCTGAAGGAAATCAACCCTGAGTTCTCACGGGAAGGACAGATCGTGAAGCTGAGGCTCCAAGACTTTGGCCACATCATGAGAAGAGAAGACTCCCTGGAAAAGACCCTGATGTTGGGAAAGATGGAGGGCACAAGGAGAAGGGGACGACAGAGGACAAGATGGTGGGACAGTGTTCTCGAAGCTACCAGCATGCGTTTGACCAAACTGCGGGAGGCAGTGGAAGACAGGAGTGCCTGGCGTGCTCTGGTCCAGGGGGTCACGAAGAGTCGGACACGACTAAACGACTAAACAACAAGAACAAGAACAGCAAGCAGCTCTCAGCACCCTTAGCAAAGTGCATTTCCCAGAATCCTTTTGGTACGCAGCCAGGACTATGTAATGTGGCATCATAGTGCTTTAAATGTCTGTGTCCAAATAAAACATCTTGCAGAATACCCGCGCAACAGAACAGCTGCCTGGTTGGGCCCGTATCTGTACGAAAGAGCGTTGGGGGCCAAACAGGATGTGGTAGTGTGAATTGCATCAGCCAAGTGACAGAGTCAAAAGGGGCCGACAGTGAGCAAAGCTCTCTGAGCAAAAGGGAACTTACCAAGGGAGCATTTTCATCCTGCAGCTTTTCTTCCTCTGCGAAAGGATACAAGCGGTTAGAATTCATGTGTTGAGCATGGGGCTACCTTTGAAGGTGACTCAGAAACTACAACTCATCCAGAATATGGTTGACTGGGAACGGCTGCCAGGACCATATAACACCAGTCCTAAAAGAACTACACTGGCTCCCAGTACGTTTCCGAGCACAATTCAAAGGGTTGGTGCTGACCTTGAAAGCCCAAAACAGCCTCAAAGGCCCAGTAGACCTGAAGGAGCATCTCCACCCCCATTGTTCTGCCCGGATACTTAGGTCCAGTTCCGAGGGCCTTCTGGTGGTTCCCTCACTACAAGAAGTGAGGTTACAGGGAACCAGGCAGAGGGCCTTCTCAGTAGTGGCCCCTGCCCTAGGGAACGTCCTCCCATCAGATGTCAAGGAAATAAACAACTATCTGACTTTTAGAAGACATCTGAAGGCAGCCCTGTTTTGGGAAATTTTTAATGTTTGATGTTTTATCGTGTTTTTAATACAGTGGTACCTCTAGTATGGACTTAATTCGTTCCGGAGTTCCGTTCTTAACCTGAAACTGTTCTTAACTAGAGGCATGCTTTTGCTAATGGGGTCTCTTGCTGCCGCTGCACCGCCGGCACACCATTTCTGTTCTCAACTCGAGGTAACTCTTCCAGGCTAGCGGAGTTTGTAATCTGAAGCGTTTGTAACCTGAGGCGTTTGTAACTCGAGGTACTTCTGTATTCTGTTGGGAGCTGCCCAGAGTGGCTGGGGAAACCCAGCCGGATGGGCGGGGTATAATTTATTATTATTATTATTATTATTATTATTATTATTATTATTATTATATTATATAACAGGCACATCCAATGATCTACCGGTAGATCGCTGGACGTCTGTGGTAGATCACCGGCTCCCCCAAAGAAGCTCAACAATTTCGGCTCCCCTAAAAAAAGCTCAACATTTTTGTCCTGCGCCCTGCCAAAACCGGGGCTTTCCTACCTAAAAAAAAGTTCAACAACTTTGACCTGAACCCCCCAAAAGGGATCACTGCCCGCCTTTAACTCTGCGAGTAGATCACAGTCTCTTGGGAGTTGGCCACCCCGTTATATAAGATGCCCGGGAGAGAGGAAATTGGGACAAGCAGGTGAGACGCCCACCTTGCCTTCTCTGAATGAGGTTAAAGAGGTAGTAACACAAAACTGGGAGCACCAGAAACAGCCCAACTCCGACAACAGCAAGGAGGATCTCTCCGTGATCCTCCCTCTCCTCTGACGGCAGTCCAGGCTTCGTCTCCTCTGATGGTAGTTCAGGCTCAAGTTCTTTCTCTGAGGGTTTGAAATGGAAAAGCAAAGTCACTGACGGGCTCCAAAATTTTGGGTCCATCCCAAGGCTAATCCAGCATAAGAGGATCATGCATAGCACTATTCTAAGAGTCATTGAAGAGAGTGTGGGGCTGACTCTCACCCACATAACAGGGACAGTCTGGGAGCAGCCTTGGTTCCGATAATGGTAATATGATTTACTTCTGAGTCTACGTGACTGCGATCAGGCATGAGGTCAAGGCCACTAAAATAATTGCTCCCGTTTGCAATCAACCTGTCTGTGCTTTAAAATGACCAAGGTTGACATGTTGATGATCCATCTTTTCATGTCCTATATTTGTATTACCGTATTTTTCGCTCTATAAGACGCACTTTTTCCCCTTCAAAAATTAAGGGGAAATGTGTGTGCATCTTATGGAGCGAATGCAGGCTCCTTGGCTTCAGCGATAGCAACGTGAAGCCTCCAAAGCACAAAGGGAGAGCTCCCCCCGTGCTCCGGAGGCTTCGCGTTGCTTTCGCTGAAGCCACCTGAAGCCCCTGGAGCACAGCGCGAACTCCCGCTGTGCTCCAGGGGCTTCAGGGAGCTATCCGCAAGCCTTCCGAGCACAGCAGGAGTTCCCACTGCGCTCCGAAGGCTTGCGGATAGCCGCCTGAAGCTTGGAGAGTGAGAGGGGTCGGTGCACACCAATCCCTCTTGCTCTCCAGGCTTCGCTTTGCTGGAGAGGCGCTGTACAGTTTTCCCTCTTTGCGCAGCGCCCCTTCAGTGAAGCAGGAGGAGAAATGGAAGGGGCTCCGTTTCTCCTGCCGCTTTGCTGAAGGGGCGCTGAGCAGAGAGGGAGAGAATTTTTTTTTTTCCTTTTCTGCCCCTCCTATGGTCCGGTGCGTCCTATGGTCTGGTGGGTCCTATAGAGCGAAAAATACGGCATATAGGATAAGCCCATAAACTGAGCCAGTTAATCAATTTACTTGGAAGCTAGCAAGAATCTGCAGGTACATCTTCACTGAGTTATCCACGATGACCCCAAGGTCTCATTCCTGATCAGACACTGTCAGTTCAGATCCCCATGGGAAAATAGGATGACTCAATCTTTTAGTGTGGCATTACCTACCCTTTTGGAAATCCCTGACTATTGATTTCCATTGTACAATTTTCGGTAAAAACATTTTTGTTTAGGTAAGCCAGTCGGACACGACTAAACAACTAAACAACAACAACCAAGCAGTTTTAAAAGTTGCTTTGAGGTTTAATCTGTAGTTCTTTCAACTCTCAGATTATTGTTGCTAATTTTTCTTACTGGTGATTTTATTGTTTCATCGTTTTTTCCATAAACCGCTTTGAAGTTTTTGTGTCTTACAATGAAGCGGTGCACGAGTTTTGTTTGAAAAATAAATAAATGTTGTGCATTCCCCAACATACATCAGTTCTGCTCCTGCAGACAATGAATTGCATTTGCCACTCTCGCACCCATTTGCACCCATAAAGCGCCAGAAGGACTTGTATCAAACCTGTTACTGTGAGGTTGGCCCTGTTGCTTTCTGTCAACTTCAACGAGGGACAGATGAGGCCACAGAAGTAGGTCCCGCTATCGTTCATCTCTAAGTCCGAGATTTTAATTTCAAAGGTCGTCGCGTTCAGCATGGTGGGGCTATACTTCCTTTTTCCAAGGTCCAGTAATTTCGGCTGCTTGTCATCACCCAGTTTGTACCAGTTAAGGGAATAATGTTGAACGGTCTCCGACAAGCGACAGGTGAACCTGGCCGTCGCTCCCATTGGTTTATCTAACTGCGATGGACGAAAGGTTGCTGGCAAAAAGAGACCAAAAGCAAAGTGTATAATCAGCACAGCAAGCTGGGCTTGGTTTAACTGGTAACGGTAAAGGTAAAGGGACCCCTGACCATTAGGTCCAGTCGTGGCCAACTCTGGGGTTGTGGCACTCATATCGCTTTATTGGCCGAGGGAGCCGGCGTACAGCTTCCAGGTCATGTATCCAGCATGACTAAGCCACTTCTGGCAAACCAGAGCAGCGCATGGAAACGCCATTTACCTTCCCGCCGGAGCGGTACCTATTCATCTACTTGCACTTTGTGCTTTCGAACTGCTAGGTGGGCAGGAGCAGGGACCGAGCAACGGGAGCTCACCCCGTCGTGGGGATTCGAAGCAAAGTGTATAATTATTATAAATTATTCTATCTTATCTTTAAAAGACATCTGAAGGCAGCCCTGTTTAGGGAAGTTTTTAATATTTAATGCTGCATTGTTTTTAACACTTGATTAAGAGCCGCCCAGAGTGGCTGGGGAAACTCAACCAGAAGGGTGGGTATAAATAATATTGATTATCGAAGCGGAGCTGAGAAACCCTGATTCAATTTGGATACTCCAGTTCTGAGCTCCACACTTTAAGAAAGATATTGACAAGCTGGAAGATGTGTAGAGGAGGGGACTAAGATGATAAAGGGTCTGGTTGGCCATCTGGAGGTGGCCACCTGGATTTTGTGGCTGTTAAATTATGCTTGGAGTAGTGGCGGCAGCAACATCATGGAGCAAGGAGTTCCGCAAGATGATTTTCCACTGTGGCAAACCAGCCCCTAGCTTGAGTTCATGGATTTTCTACTTTTCTTTTTCCTCTGTTAATTGAGCACATAATAACGACCTTTCTGGTCCAGATCAGAGGCCCCTGCAGTCCGACATCTGCCTTCCTTGGTGCACAACCAGACCCCCCTGGGAAGTCTGCAAAAAGAGCTTATAGTCAACCCCTACAGTTTCTCCGAAACAACCGGCATCCAGAGCATAGACTTTGATGCCATCAATAATAATAATAATAATAATAATAATAATAATAATAATAATAATTTATTTATACCCCACCCATCTGGCTGGGTTTCCCCAGCCACTCTGGGCGGCTTTCAGCAAAATATTAAAATACAATAATGAATCAAATATTAAAAGCTTCCCTAAACAGGGCCTTCAGATGTCTTCTAAAAGTCAGATAGTTGTTTATTTCCTTGACATCTGACGGGAGGGTGTTCCACAGGGCAGGCGCCACCACTGAGAAGGCCCTCTGCCTGGTTCCCTGTAACCTCGCTTCTCACAGGGAGAGAACCGCCAGAAGACCTTCGGAGCTGGACCTCAGTGTCCAGGCAGAACAATGGGGGTGGAGATGCTCCTTCAGGTCTACTGGGCCGAGGCCATTTAGGGCTTTAAAGGTCAGCACCAACACTTTGAATTGTGCTCGGAAACGTACTGGGAGCCAATGTAGGTCTTTCAGGACCAATGTTATGTGGTCTTGGTGGCCACTCCCAGTCACCAGTCTAGCTGCCGCATTCTGGATTAATTGAGTCACCTTCAAAAGTAGCCCCACGTAGAGCGCATTGCAGTAGTCCAAGCGGGAGATAACCAGAGCATGCCCCACTCTGGCAAGACAATCCATGGGCTGATAGGGTCTCAGCCTGTGTACCAGATGGAGCTGGTAGACAGCTGCCCTGGACACAGAATTGACCTGTGCCTCCATGGACAGCTGTGAGTCCAAAATGACTCCCAGGCTGCGCACCTGGTCCTTCGGGGGCACAGTTGCCCCATTCAGGACCAGGGAGTCCTCCACACCTGCCCGCCTCCTGTCTCCCCAAAACAGTACTTCTGTCTTGTCAAGATTCAACCTCAATCTGTTAGCCGCCATCCATCCTCCAACCATCTCCAGACACTCACACAGGACCTTCACCGCCTTCACTGGTTCTGATTTAAAAGAGAGGTAGAGCTGGGTGTCATCTGCATACTGATGAACACCCAGCCCAAACCCCCTGATGATCTCTCCCAGCGGCTTCATATAGATATTAAAAAGCATGGGGGAGAGGACGGAACCCTGAGGCACCCCACAAGTGAGAGCCCAGGGGTCTGAACACTCATCCCCCAACACCACTTTCTGGACACGGCCCAGGAGGAAGGAGTGGAACCACTGTACAGTGGTACCTGGGGTTAAGTACTTAATTCGTTCTGGAGGTCCGTTCTTAACCTGAAACTGTTCTTAACCTGAGGTACCACTTTAGCTAATGGGGCCTCCCGCTGCCGCTGCGCCGCCGGAGCACAATTTCTGTTCTCATCCTGAAGCAAAGTTCTTAACCTGAGATACTATTTCTGGGTTAGCCGAGTCTGTAACCAGAAGCGTATGTAACCTGAAGCGTATGTAACCTGAGGTACCACTGTATAACCGTGCCCCCAGCTCCCAGCCCCTTGAGACGGTCCATAGACCTGCCTCAGTCTCCCCTGAGAATTCACCTCCTGCCCATTCCTTGGGAGTTACAGCAACAGAAGTCTCATTCGGATGAGCACACCGGTTACATACCAGACTGCTTGGCGAGGAGAGCGGACCGGCAGAAAAGTAGCAATAAGACCATTCCAGCCCACTCCACCTGATGCAGGCTCTCCATTGTCCCCTCGGAAAAGCTGGTGGGGGCTGCTCAGACCCCGGTCCCAGGATTCAAACTGCTGTGAGGCAAGAGCATCAGCGGTCTGTTTCCCAGCCCGCCATCCCTGCAGAGTTGGCTCTCGTGGTGCCACCGTTGCTCTGGAAGCCACCTGACGGCGCCAGGAGCAGAACTGAACTGTCCCCATCGCCACCTGCCGCAGAACCCCAAAGCTCCCCCTCCCACCCCTTTTTCCCTCTCTGCCTCCTACCACAGGCGGGTTTCACATGCTGGGTAAGGGTTTAAAGGAAACGTCAGAGCGCCAAGCACAAAAGGATTTGATGCACGAGACCACAACAAAAGGGCGGCAGAGCGGGCTGAGAGAAAAGACATCCTCCCGCACATTTCGAACCCCACGCAATTTTTTTGTTTGTTTGCAAACTGCTGCGTTGCCAGAAAGTGACGCCACGAGGGAGGAAGCAGCCTCACATAGGAAAGCAGTAGCAGGAAGAAGAGACACATTTTCCCTCTCGCCGTTCCGTCGTGACCAAAAGCTACCAAGACAGCAGGCCAAGAAATGTCCACTTCTCCAGGGTCTCCCTTCTGGAGGGAACTAATTCAGATTAACAAATTCACTGAGGTAGTTCGCAAATCTCTGAATTGCACCTGTTATTTCCAGGCACAACCGGGACGCTTTCCTCTGCCCCGGCTGCAACAAAACATGTCCCTCCCATTTCAGCCTCTACAGCTACATCAGGCGCTGAAACCTTCCAACAGTTGGACTTCAGCCCCAAAGGCACCCTCTTCCACTGTCTCCTGAGACAGATGGATGCCAAAAACCATGCCATACATTTCCAGAAAATCTGAACATGCATTGAGCTCCTGCGGTGAAAGTGTGGGTGATTTTTAAAATTCAATTCCCTTTTAATTTCAATCCAATGATTTTTCTATATAGGGCTTTCGTTGCACCTAACTTATGCAATTGATTGTGGCCACTGTGCATTTGTTTCTCTTGTGCTAAGGGATGTTAATGTTCCACTGTTGAGTTTTACTTATTTTCATGTTTTTATCCTGTAGTCTACTCTGCGAACCGCCTGACATCTCATGATGAAGGAGAGTTGCTGTGGTTTACTCTTTTAGTCGTGTCCGACTCTTCGTGACCCCCTGGACAAGAGCACGCCAGGCACTCCTGTCTTCCACTGCCTCCCACAGTTTGGTCAGACTCATGCTGTCCCACCATCTGGTCCTCTGTCGTCCCCTTCTCCTTGTGCCCTCCATCTTTCCCAACATCAGGGTCTTTTCCAGGGAGTCTTCTCTTCTCATGAGGTGGCCAAAGTCTTGGAGCCTCAGCTTCAGGATCTGTCCTTCCAGTGAGCACTCAGGGCTGATTTCCTTCAGAATGGAGAGGTTTGATCTTCTTGCAGTCCATGGGACTCTCAAGAGTCTCCTCCAGCACCAGAATTCAAAAGCATCAATTCAAGGAGAGTACATAAATCTAATAAATAAAATAAATAAAAGTACCTTTCGGGGAAGTGAATAGCTGTTTTTATAGGGCAGGGTCAGGGGCACTGTGGATAAGTTAATGCACCAAGGGACAGGTGGGCCAGAAAGGTTTGGGAACTGATCGACAGCTATGATCCATGATGACAGCTGAATGGAACCCCCCTAATACAGTTTATAATAATTATAATAATAATTTTAATAATTTATTATGTATACCCCACCCATCTGGCTGGGTTTCCCCAGCCACTCTGGGTGGCTTCCAACCGAATATTAAAAACAACACAGCATCAAACATTAAAAATTTAAGTTTACCACATAACACACGCACACACCCCAAACATTCTGCTGATAAAAATCAGGGCACATGTCTCACGCCAGTGCCAGGCTTCGGGAAGGAGGCATGATGCCCTGGCAGGGTGCAAGAGCCCTCCGTCCTCTACCCCAAAGCCCCGTAAGTGCTTGCCAGGTTTGGGAATGTTACAGGAATTTTTTATGATGATTGGGGTGTTGCCCCTCCAGCGCGCAGTGTGCAACCCCCCCCCCCTTTTGTTCACACATACAGTGTCTCCTCGAAGCACCGCATAACGCGCAACACCACACCATTTCCAACATTGTTCTGTTCGGGAAGGAAATGGCTACTGATGTAAAATAATTAAGGTTCATAAATGTACCAAGCAAACACGTACATAAATATATAAACCACATGTCTGAAGCTGCACAGGAAAACAGCCATGAAGCCATTTTGACTCCCAAACTGACCAGGTGTTTTCTCTGCAAAGTCAAATGGAAAAGCCTCCCCAATGTCTTTTCCTTCACAAATCCTGTCTTAGGGGTATGTCTGTGTATGAATAGGGTGAGCCTGTGACCTGGCTCAGGAACTAAGTATTTGTCATTACAAAAGACTGGCCGGGCTCCCCAGGGTATCCAATCAAGTGAGCATTAACAGGTAACTTGCCAGGCAGAAGGTAAACAACGCACACGGATTTCTTTCTGTGATGTAGGTATGATGTGTCTGGGGGTGGTCTTGGACTCCAGGGTGGGCAATTTAAAATGTCTATATAAGGGCAGCCACACTTTGGTTCTGTTTCCTCCTCCTTTCCTGTGTGTGAGGGGAGCACCCTGTTGCAACAGTTCAATAAAGATCAGGCTTACTAGCTGCTTTGCTTCTCAATATTCTCTGGTTGGCCTCTGTTCTTTTCTCCAACCAATGGAGAACCTACAAAGGACTCTGTAAGGGCTCTTGTGTCCCCCCATAAGGGAATAAGGGCAGATTTTCGTTTATTACACTACCAAGGGGGGAGCTTGGGACATGGGTGAGGGCAGCCATAACCTCAAAAGCGTGAGCTCAGGTACTCAGCAGCCCCTCTGCCTGGGTGATGATCTACCTGAGTGCCAGACAGGTAGCCATTCCAGAAACAGTAGCAAACCCAGATCAAGACAAAAGGGTGTGATTAACTTGACCGGGAAACAGGGACATGTAAATATGGGAAACAGGGACATGTAAATATCTCTTTTGCATCGCTTGATGGGTGTACGGTGGAGGTCAAGGGAAGGATTGGGGGCAAGCCCTGATGCTCAAAGTTTCTGTCGCCAGACCCTCCCAATTTGTGATGTATTTGTGATGTATGCATGATGTAATTTTAGGGGTGTTGCAGGTATCTTTGTAAAACTGATAAAGGAGGGATCCATCCTTTGTTCTGGGCTCCTTCCTGCGTCTCCCATGTGGTGGGTGGAACTCCTGTTGCAACAGCCTCTGGAATAAAGACCAGGCCTGCAGGCTGCTGTTTTGCTCCTAATTTATTGGCTGGTGTCTTTGTTTGGTAGTCCAAGTGAGCCCAGGAATTTTCCTACAACAGTAAGAAGGCAGGAGGACTCCAGCTCTTGTGCCCAGGGCCAGATTTAGTTTGATGAGGCCCTAAACTACTGAAGTTAATGGGGCCCTTTATATGTCCAGCTGTCCTTTGTCAACAACAAACTGTCACCTTTTTTGTGTTGAATATATGCTATATGGTAACTGATGGACCTAATAAGTATCTCAAGCCATTTGCACATGTGGCCATGCAACCAGTCCATGCAGAATGTAGGCACCCTATACAGTGGACACTCGCAACCCACGTCTGTGTATGCGCGGGTTGTGATTCGGCGCTTCTGTGCATGTGCAAAGCGCAATTTAGTGCTTCTGCGCATGTGCAACCGCCGAAACCCGGAGGTAACCCGTTCTGGTACTTCTGGGTTTCGGTGGTCTGTAACCCGAAGCAGCAGTCACAAAATTAAAAGACGCCTGCTTCTTGGGAGAAAAGCAATGACAAACCTAGACAGCATCTTAAAAAGCAGAGACATCACCTTGCCAACAAAGGTCCGTGTAGTTAAAGCTATGCTTTTCCCAGTAGTGATGTATGGAAGTGAGAGCTGGACCATAAAGAAGGCTGATCGCCGGAGAATTGATGCCTTTGAATTATGGTGCTGGAGGAGACTCTTGAGAGTCCCATGGACTGCAAGAAGATCAAACCTCTCCATTCTGAAGGAAATCAGCCCTGAGTGCTCACTGGAAGGACAGATCCTGAAGCTGAGGCTCCAGTACTTTAGCCACCTCCTGAGAAGAGAAGACTCCTTGGAAAAGACCCTGATGTTGGGAAAGATGGAGGGCACAAGGAGAAGGGGACGACAGAGGACGAGATGGTGGGACAGTGTTCTCGAAGCTACCAGCATGAGTTTGACCAAACTGCGGGAGGCAGTGGAAGACAGGAGGGCCTGGCGTGCTCTGGTCCAGGGGGTCACAAAGAGTCGGACACGACTAAATGACTAAAGAACAACAACAACAAACCGGAAAAAACGCAACCTGAAGCGGCTGTAACCTGAGGTGTGACTGTATATAGAAAGGAGCAAACCGGTGATATTTGAGGGAGCAGGATAGCAGGTGGGGCCCATTGCTTACACTGTGGGAGCCTACACAACACAAAACACTGTTGCAGTATGTAGGTTTTATTTTATTTGTTTTTTATCTTATATTTTGGAAATGTACATCCAGTGTTTTTTTCCCCCTTTAATTTTTTAATTGTTTAGCTTATATGTAAATCCGGCACTGCACATGCCACGTTCCACTGCAGGGACTGTTTCTGCAGCCCCTGTCCGCAGGCTGCATGAAATTGGGGCGCCCCGGGACAGAGGCAGAGAAAGCCTGCCTGTCCCGCTTAAAAGGGGGCGCCTGGGAGGTATGTGACCGGATGCTCTGGCTTTCACAGTAAAAGCCCCCCCCCCCCCTCCGGCACCCTTTCTCCCTTTCCCTTTTCAAAACGAAATCTGTTCATTCAGCAAGAAAAAGCTAATGGTGCGTTTGACAGGAAATGATTCACAGCCTTCGCCCTGTGCATTTAACGATTTCTCAGAAATTAGGAGAATTTGCATAATGCTCCGGTACTAATGGCATCAAGAGGTGTTTACACTCTCGCATCAGAACTGTTGACACTTTTGTTTGGCTTAAAACCACCCCGCCAAAATAAAAAAGAAAGAAAAGGAAAAAACGGTGAGGTGGGGAGAACATTTTCAGAAACCATCTGCAAATTCATCCACATCTTCAAAATAAATAAAAAATTGCATGCACAGGAAAGGTTATACCCAGAACAAACTTGGTTAGGGTGCTATTGGACTATTTTTGTTATTTTTTTATTTATTTTGACTGCGTCAGACCAACAGGGCTACCTACCTGAATCCACATCTTCAGTTATCCCTGCAGCAATTAAGAACAGCAAGCATACTGTTCATTAAAGGTGTGTAATGAGGGGCTTGCCTGGTGCCATCATTATATATCTTTAGGCGCCAGGCGGAAAACTTTCCTCTATAATCATGTCTTTGGCCTTTAGCCTTTTAGAAGTGGGCGAGATGTTTTTGGGTGTATTTCTTCTTCCTCTTGGTTTTAATAGGAAGACTGGGAGATGTCTGTCTGTTTGGCTGTGAGTCGCTTTGGGTTGCCCTGGGCTAGACGAAGCGACGATCAAATTTAATAAATAAAAAAATAAGAAGAACCTGCTGGTTCAGTCCAAAGGCCCATTGAGTCCAGATGCCCTAGCATTCAGAAACATTGCTCCACAGTGGGAGGCAGAGCAGACATCATATCCATCGATAGCCCTGTCCGAAGACATCTGAATGAGGGGTGCCAACTTGAATAAATTGTATTATTATTATTATTATTATTATTATTATTATTATTATTATTAATAATAATATACCGCCCTATACCCGAAGGTCTCAGGGCGGTTCACAGAATAAAATCAAAATATAAAACCACAAAATACATAATCAAAATAACAAAAACCCAGTAGCCCCCCCCCCAAGAAAACCCACCACATTTTAAAAGGGCATAGGGTGTCCATCAGGCCAACCAAAGGCCTGGTTAAAAAGGAACGTTTTGCCTGGTGCCTAAAGGTGTATAATGAAGGCGCCAGGTGAACTTCCCTGGGGAGAGCATTCCACAGATGGGGAGCCACTGCAGAGAAGGCCCTGTTCTCGTGTTGCCACCCTCCGGACCTTTTGAGGAGGGGGCATAGGAAGAAAGGCATCAGATGATGATCTCAGGGTCTGGGAAAGACGTGGCCCTTGAGGTATTGCCATCCTGAGCCATTTAAGGCTTTATAGGTCAAAAACTGCACTTTGAATTGGGCCCGGAAACTAATTGGTAGCCATTGCAGCCGGACCAGGATCAGTATGAGATGCTCAAACCGTCTTTCTCCAGTGAGCAACCTGGCCACTGAATTCTGCCCTAGCTGAAGTTTCCGAACTGTCTTCAGAGGCAGCCCTACATATAAACGCATTGCAGTAATCTAACCTTGAGGTTACCAGAGCATAGACAACAGGAGTTAAGCTATCCCTGTCCAGAGGCAAAGCAAGGGGGGTGCAGTGGGGGCAGTCTGCCCTGGGTGTCATCCCTGGGGGGGGGTGACAAAATCCCAGCCGGGCCCAATCACACCCCCCAGCTGGGCCACAGCATCGGATTGCGTCCCCCAGCTGGGCGCGATCGCCCCACTCCCTGGAGTCGTAGGCGGGTGGCGTGTCTGCGCTCCCAGCTGGAGAAGGCAGGCAGGGGAGAGGACAGGAAGGAGGCAGGTGAGCAAATAATGGAGGGGGGAGAGAATGGGTGCCGCGCATCCTGCCCCTCCCTATGGGCTGTTCACCTCACCCCTATGGGCACTGTCACAGGTGCCCAAGAGGGTTCCTTCACCACTGTCCCTGTCCAGATAGGGGCATAGCTGGTTGTGGGAATGTTCAGGGATGCAGGAGAGGATATATTGTTTGATTATATCCTTTTCCAACTTGTGTTAACAAGTTCCACAATTTAGCAGAGTAACATGCCCCCTTTTAAACTTGCAGCGGATGCGTTTGCTCAGGCTCACTAAAGCCTCTATAATAACTGTTCTGGTATTTCCCCCTTATTCCCTCATAAAAGATAGGACACGACACAGTCTTCTCTAAAAGTATAAAAAGGTTTACTCACACATCATTCTGTTCACAATAGGATCCCAGAAGGCAGACTTAGCTTAGAAAAGTAACATACACCTGGAAACTATCTCATAAGAAGACAGACCCTTTGTCCTCTCTTGGTTGGAGGCCAAGAGAGCATCTTTGGCTAAGCAGATGTTGTTTCTTCGATGCATGTAGACAAAGAGAGATGGCTGCCCTGCCCTGTGCTTTTGTCGTTACCTGCACAGGTGAGGCCACGCCCACCTCTAGTCACATGCAGAGGAAGTCTGTCCCAGCCCAGAAGGAAACAGGAAGTTGACCTGCTGGCTGGACAAACATTCCTCCCCATGTGTAAACATGTTCACTCTAGGAATGTTGTACTTGACTGCTCTTGTGTTTCACATCCCACACTGGGCCACCAGCCCAAGCTGATGGAAGGTACTTTGGGCTTGGCCTCCTCAAATATTTTATGGTGGGGGGGGAGCAAAGGAAGCTTGCCCCCTAGTATTTGGTTCCTGTGTCTGAAGGCTGCCCTGTATCAGGAAGTTTTTGCTGTGTGGTGTTCTGTTGTGTTTTTGTATATTCTGTTGGGGCACAACAATAAATCATCATCATCTCCATGAATTTGTGCAATCCTCTTTTAAAAACATCCAAGTTGGTAGCCATCACTGGCTCCTGAAGGAAGGAGTTACACAATTTATCTATGTGCTGCATGTAGAAGGACTTTATCTCTCCTGAATCTTCCAGCATTCAGCTTCATTGACCAGACGCTTTAAATAATCTTAATCTTCTACAATATTAGCGGCATGTGGTCCTTAAAAAGCTATTTGGTTCTTGTGTATTACTGAGTTTGGAGATATTCTCTATTTCCAGATTCCCAAGTAGATGAAGAAGTCGCTGTCTTGGATGCATTATTTATTATTGTTAGTTAATTAGTTTGTTGTTTATTAAATGAGGATAAAATTGAACCCCACATTGAAGGCTCCGTGGGGCTGAAGAACACTCCCCTGGAAACATCCATCCAAGTAGGACCGGAAGCCAACAAATCTGTAATGCAGAGATGCCCATCTTCTGTTACTTCAAAATTGCTCGTTTGCTTTATTTATATATCAGCGAGACATTGATCTAACTTGCCCGGGCAAAAATGCAAGGAGCTGTTTCCATCTGAGGCTTTGTGAGAACTCAAAAAGATCGTGAAATATCTTCTTACTTAGATGACAGCTGATAGCATCTATCTAGCCAGCATGGTCAAAGCTCACCTTCCCTCCCTCCTGACATTTAAAGTAAAAGGAAAGCCAAAATTATCTGTGATGGGCTGAGTGTCTACAGAACATCTGCAAACTCAGTTGAGATTTCTGCCCCTGATAAAGGATACTGTCTACCTGACTCTTTCCATAGAGCATTTCAGAGTGGGTGTCTTCGCAAGAAGTCGTTTGCCACGCTGCCAGATCACTTATCTTCCTCGAATATTTTCCGCTAAGGGCACACATTAGCTCACTAAAGACTCAGCGGCCCAAATTCAGACCACAGTCATTTCAGGACCATTTCAGGACTGAACTACAAGATCTCGCACTGTCAATGTTTCTTATCAGGTTCTGCTCCTGCAACCTGAACAGCAGCTGCAGCTGCAGACATTACCAGACATTGTCTCTGTGCCTTGAAAACATCCACCTGATTTCTGCATCTCAATCTGCTATTAAAGAGGCATATGGGCAAGCCATGATGGGATAATTTTTCTAGACATTTGGTTCTTCTAGGGGTGAGCAGACGTCGGACTTACGGGATCTACTTGCAGGTAGGTAGCCGTGTTGGTCTGACACAGTTGAAATTAAAAAATTGCCCAGTAGCACCTTAGAGACCTTAACAAACTTAGTTGGTCTCTAGGGATCTGCTTTGTTTCTTACTAGAAGGCTGAGATCCACCAAGTACAAAATACACACACTTAGAACTTACGAATCCTGATCCCAGGAATTTCTCTGGGGGCCACACACGGAATCCACTTTCATTTACATGAGCTTTTGTTGTTTTAGCAGTATAATTTAGGACAGCGGTCAGCAAACTTTTTCAGCAGGGGGCCGGTCCACTGTCCCTCAGACCTTGTGGGGGGCCAGACTATATTTGGGGGGGGAATGAACGAATTCCTGTGCCCCACAAATAACCCAGAGATGCATTTTAAATAAAAGCACACATTCTACTTATGTAAAAACATGCTGATTCCCGGACCATCCACGGGCCGGATTGAGAAGGCGATTGGGCCGAATTCGGCCCCCAGGCCTTAGTTTGCCTACCCATGATTTAGGAGAATGGAATCATTTCGTTTTTGCTCTTACTGGGAGTCAATAAAACCTTGCCAATCTAGTGCAAATCACTCAAAGATGTAGGTGGAACTTGACCTTCTGCTCAAAATACTGATTTTGCCTAAAAAGTTGATGGTGCAGAAACACCCCTCGGGTCCCTTTGTGTGACTATAATGTGCTCTGTGTGGGGTCTTCTTTGAAAACTCTCCAGATGTTGCTGCTGCTTCCCAGGCTCAGCTTTCTCATATTTATTTTTATTAGATATTTTTTCCCTGACAGGAACTCAAGGCATCTTCCAAATAAAAAATAAGAACATCTAAAAACATTGGGGGGAAATCATTAAAAACAAGTAAACATCCATAGCATTAAAACTATCTCTCTCTCTTTTTTTTTTTCTCTCTCTCTCTCTCTATACACACACAATCTATTAAAACCATACAAATAATTACGATATAAAACAGTATAGCTGACTTCTCGGAAATTAAACTTTGTCATCCTCACAGAAAGGATCTGGAAAGGGATTGAAACTAAAATAGCAGGCGGTGAATCACAACGTGATTGCCTGCGTTGAAAATATGACTACGTGTGAGACAATACTAAATACAGTCCTGTATACCTGAAGGAGCGTCTCCACCCCCATCATCCAGCCCGGACACTGAGATCCAGCTTTGAGGGCCTTCTGGCAGTTCCCTCGCTGCGAGATGTGAGGTAACAGGGAACCAGACAGAGGGCCTTCTCAGTGGTGGCACCTGCCCTGTGGAACACCCTCCCAGCAGATGTCAAGGCAATAAACAACTATTTTACTTCTAAAAGACAACTGAAGGCAGCCCTGTTTAGGGAAGTTTTTAATGTCTGGCGCTGTATTGTTTTTCATATTTGGTTGGAAGCCGCCCAGAGTGGCTGGGGAAACCCAGCCAGATGGGCGGGGTATAAATAATAAATTATTATTATATTATTATTATAGAGTCACAGAACTGTGGAGTTGAAAGGGAGCCATCTGGTCCATGTCCCTGTGATGCAAGAATCTCAGCTAAAGCATCCCTGACAGATGACCATCCAACCTCTGCTTAAAAACCTCAAAGGAAGGTCCATTCCACTGGCAAACAGCTCTTACTGTCAGAAAGTTCTCTTTAATATGCAGTTGGAATCACCTTTCCTGTAGTTTGAATCAACTGGTGAAGTTGCCTCGTCTCAAAAAGGATATTGGGGAGCTGGAAAAGGTGAACAAAAGGTTAGCAAGGAGTACATTTGCACCATCCATTCAGAGTGTGCATCGAAAAGCACAGTTCTTCTCCCAAAGCATCCTGGAAACTGTTGCTTCCCCCTCACAGTGCTATAATTCCCAGTGCCATTAACAAACTGTAGTTCCCGTGGTTCTTTGGGTTGTGTTTTAAATGAATGGTGTGGGTGTTTGGCTAGGAAAATTCCAGGTCTTGTCAGTTAGGGACCAAGAACAGGGTTGCAATTGTAGTCACATAAGAAAAAATTAAAACAAAAAAATTTTTTTCCTTCCAGTAGCACCTTAAAGACCAACTAAGTTAGTTCTTGGTATGAGTTCTTCTTCTGTATATCTGAAGAAGTGTGCATGCACACGAAAGCTCATACCAAGAACTAACTTAGTTGGTCTTTAAGGTGCTACTGGAAGGAAAAAAAAATTTTTGTTTTGACTATGGCAGACCAACACGGCTACCTATCTGTAACAAGAAAAAATTAGACCGCAAAGTCCCCACTTTCTGTCTGCGGACTGAGTTTCCCAGTTATCTCTGAAGCTATGACTCTCTCTTCTTCCAGTAAAAACAACAGAGGGTCTTGTGGGACCCTAAAGACTAATAAATGTATCGTGACATAAGCTTTTATGGACTTCATTGTAGCCTTATTGGAGTTCACTGATTGGGTCTGCATTGCTCCCGGACAGGAGGAAGGAAGTCAAATGACACCGAGGGTTGGTTCAGAGAAAGAGTTCTTTATTTCTGCTCTCCGGAACAGCAGAAAGGCACCTGCGTGGTGTGTCCACAGCAAGTCCAAAGAAATGAGAAACTTCATGTAGTATATATATATCCTCCAGGCACCCTCTCCCTCCTTCCCCAGGAATCCAACCACGTCAGCCTATACACGCAGGTTGACATCACATATGTTCCTGCTCTGGTATTCTTAACCGTAATAGGGTATTCCTTCCTGTACTTCTGACCATAAAAGGGTATTCCTGTTCACCAACTCCAAGAACACACTCTGTCGCTGTTCCCGGACTAGGTCTGTGCGTCAGGACGTAAGATAAGACCTAGACATGTCATCCCTACTCCACTGAAACAGCCAAGGTCATCCTTGCCGTCACGAACTGATAAAGGAGAAGGCTCTGAGCACTTGTTTATACAGCCGGGTTTTTGTTTATACATTGACTCAGAGCTCAAGTTAATGGATTTTAGCTAAGGAAAAATAGGGATTTTGGTGCCCGTTTCAAACTGCCTGCACAGTCAGTTTTGGGTTTGGGAAACCCATTCCTTCATCATCAGAGGCATGAAATGGAATTTTAGACAGCAGGTGCGTAGAGAAGAATTTTACAAGATGAGAGATGAACTGCCGTGAGATGGAAAAATTAAAACATTGATAAGCAAAGCTTAAAATGCAGCAGATTGGAATTTACCCAGCATTGGTCAGATGACTGATGAGATAGCAAAGATAGCATTGGTAAGCTAATGAACATGTGTCGTGCAATAAACATCATTTATATCTGTTTAACTGATGGCACTGAAATTCTAGTTCCAAGTACATCAACAGCAGCTGCTCTCAGGAGACATCCAGCAGCTAAATTGCATACACACCATAAATTTAAAACTCACGTTCACCGCCCCGCCCCAAGTAAAGAATCCTGGGAACTTTAGTTTGCCCCCTCGTGGTGCTACCATTCCCAGCATGCTGAACAAGCTACAGTTCCCAGGATTCTTTGCAGAAAGCCAAGCGCTTTCGATGTATGCTGCAGATGTGTTGCAGAGTGATCCAGGAGATAAAATTCCTGCATGTTTAAGTTTTTTCCTCCGGCGCTGGAGCAACAAGTTATGGGCGCAGACTGTTTTTTGCTGCGCCGATGGGTTCCAGAGGCTGAGCAGAGTGCTGGAGATCAGCTGTTTGCTATGAATGAGCGGAGGAGTAGCTGTGCCGAAATGCCGGAGGAGGACAAGGAGGACCTGGAGAGTCTCTGTGCCAGTGCAGCGGTATTGCAACAGCCAGCCATGGTGATTTATGAGCCGGGTGTCTGTGATGGAGCAGCCTTGCAGCGGCAAGAGAAGCTGGAAGAGAATTTTGGGGACTCTGCTACATGTTTAAGTTTTTTCCTCCTCCAGCGCTGGCGTGACAAAAATATGTTTTTATCCAAGGAAAGGGTGACAGAGCATTTGATACAGTGTTATGTACTGAGTTGAATAGGCTCCAAACGGCAGCAGTCTGATTGGTCCTAGAACAATAGGATTCAGAATGAAGCAGTCTGATTGGTCCACAGGAGCCACCCAAGCCAGCTTCAGGTGGAAGTGAATCCGCAACCTGATTGGCCTACAGCAGAATCCCAGAATTAGCCAATCACGTGGGGCCCATTGTGTAAATAATGTATATAAAGCAGACATTCTGGGGGAATTTCCATTCCTCCTCACCACTATGAGCTGAATAAAGAGCATGAAATCCACTCTCGACTCCGAGTATACAGTGGTACCTCGCATTAAGTACTTAATTCGTTCCGGAGGTCCGTTCTTAACCTGAAACTGTTCTTAACCTGAAGCACCGCTTTAACTAATGGGGCCTACCTCTGCTGTCGTGCAGCCGGAGCACGATTTCTGTTCTCATCCTGAAGCAAAGTTCTTAACCTTGAAGCACTATTTCTGGGTTAGCGGATTCTGTAACCTGAAGCGTATGTAACCTGAAGCGTATGTAACCCGAGGTACCACTGTATTTCATACAGGTTTACAAATCAGCCTTACCAGATGGTTGAAATAGGAATCAAAGACCATCGCAGGGGAGAAAGGCGTCCACTCTGAATCACACATGGGAGACACCAGAGGGCAGCCCCTGCCATTTCCTCCCTAGGGGAGAGAAGAGGCCAGCAGCCCCTCCTATTCACCAAGAGGTGGCAGATCCAGCTTCTGGATAGCAACAGGCATTGTATTCATTGGAAGCCA
Organism: Podarcis filfolensis; assembly: GCF_964270895.1. Taxonomy (NCBI): domain Eukaryota; kingdom Metazoa; phylum Chordata; class Lepidosauria; order Squamata; family Lacertidae; genus Podarcis; species Podarcis filfolensis. The sequence goes on from NC_139608.1 coordinate 3,497,371, forward strand.
GATTAAATGCCCCTGTGGATCTTGCTGCCTGAGGCAGTTGCCTCACCTTGCCTCATGGGTGGGCCAGTCCCAGCTGTATCCAACACAGGGCTGAACAGATTGATCCATCAATATTTCTCCTTGCACAACGGACAGATCGCCGCCACCCGCCTTTCCCCACGCACCTCCTAAATCTGTTGTAGGGGGAAATTTTCCAAACCCTCCAGAGCAGATTTGGGGGTGGTGGGGGAAGCGCAGAGGGGTCAGAGGAGAGGGGGACATCCCCTTGTGCTAGTGCTAATCCTTCTGTGAGCTAGCACAAAACCGCAGCTGAATACTAAGTTTTTGTGACTGGCTGGGATGTGTCCTTGCGCTCTGATCATGCCTAACTGAAAGCAAGCAGGTTGGGCACCCCAAAACTTTCGCAGGTGCAAAATATAGTGAAAGTGAGACCACATTGTTGTTGTTGTTGTTTAGTCGTTTAGTCATGTCCGACTCTTCGTGACCCCATGGACCAGAGCACGCCAAGCACTCCTGTCTTCCACTGCCTCCTGCAGTTTGGTCAGACTCATGTTTGTAGCTTCGAAGACACTATCCAACCATCTCGTCCTCTGTCGTCCCCTTCTCCTTGTGCCCTCCATCTTTCCCAACATCAGGGTCTTTTCCATGGAGTCTTCTCTTCTCATGAGGTGGCCAAAGTATTGGAGCCTCAGCTTCACGATCTGTCCTTCCAGTGAGCACTCAGGGTTGATTTGTTCAGTTTCTGTTAATTGGTTCTCATGGGAAACTTACAGATTCTGGCTTCACACAATTAACTCAAGGCCGTGTCAATTTACTCTTGGCAGAAAGCCAAGGTCAGCTTGACCTAGAAACTACTTACTCTGATTGGTTAACGACCAGCACTCAACTCTGTTATCTAGGGATTGCTAGCACAGTTTGGTGTGTTAGGGGTGTGTTAGGAGTAGGAGTGCTGTGTATGGTTAAGAGAGAGAGAGAAAGAAAGGATTTATTTTGCTTTGTTTTGTATGCAGAAACTCTGCTGGTTTTATTTTTCCTTTTAATAAATCCTGTAAATAGTTATTCTGAGTCTAGCTGACTAGTCATTTCCACCTCAACTAGCTTCTTCGCTGTGCAGGAAAACTCTGCTACGTTTGGGCTAAAGCCATTAGAGCTATGCCTGACACTTCAAAGTTCCATGAGGTTATGGGTATTGTGCTGCCAGCCTGAGTTGTGGTGGTGTCAGCATCAACGGCGTTGGTTCCAGTAGTTCCAGAAGTTGTTGTTCCTGTTGGTGCAGCAGATGGACACTGGCTGGTTCCTGACTGTGGTGAGCTGGTGACGCAGTGGACACAAGGACAACAGCTGCAGCGTGTGAGTGCTGGGTGCTGTGGTTCCTGTTTTCTCTCTCGGTGGTCGTGAGTAGCTGGTTCCGGGTTCCAGGGACATCGCTCTCAAGATGGCCTCACAACCAGTTCAGATGGCTTTTGAGCGTCTGAATGACTCCAATTACTTGCTGTGGTCGGAACGCATGCAGGCAGTGCTGCAGAGGGATCGTCTCTGGCAAGTGGTGAGTAAGTTTCCTGCGAAGCCTGATGATGAAGACCTCGATAAAGACCAAAGAGCAAGGGCCACAATTGTCTTGGGGCTGGAAGATTCCCAGTTGCCGTATGTGAGGGGAATCAAGACAGCTAGAGGTGTGTGGCAAGCACTTAAAGAACTCCATGTGCGTGAGACAGCGGTTTCCAAGCTGTTCATTCGCAAGGCATTGTACAAGGCAATGTTACAGCCTGGGGTTACAATGCAGGAACACCTACACAGTTTACAGTTAAAGTTTGCTGCGCTACAGGAAAGAGACTGTGCATTAGACCAGCAGGAGAAGGTGGCTATTATTTTGAGTTCTCTCCCGGAAAGCTGGGATAATTTAGTTTTGTCTCTAGAAGGCATACAGGAGCGTGATTTATCAATCAGTTACGTTACTGGGCGTTTGATTGAAGAGTGGCAGAAGAGGCAAGAAAGGTTGTTGGCTGCAGAGGCTTCTACAGGCGGGCGGTTTGGAAGGAGTTCTCATGGCGTGCCAGGGGTGAAGCAAGAGCAGCGTGCCGGTGAGGAGTCTGCGTTTGCTGTTAGGCGTTGTTTCCGATATGGGTCTTCAGCGCATCTAAAACAACAATGTCCGGAGTTGGTCAAGTCTCAGTGGCCGGTGCAGGAGCAGAGACGAGATCAGCAGCAGCAGCAGCGTAAAAGGAAATTCTTCAAACAAAAACAGTCGGCTCAGCTGGTGACCGCCGAGGTCAAGATTGCTGATGAGAAACAAGCTGTCTGGGTGGTCGATTCGGGAGCGTCTCGGCACATCGTAAATTCAGATGAATTGTTTGTTTCCAAGAACTCAGCACAGCGCAGCCAGGTGGCTCTAGCAGACGGAAGTACTTCCGAAGTGATTTCGGGGGGTGCAGTTTTTGTTCCTTGTCTTCATGAATGCCTGCAAAATGTACTTTATGTGCCTTCATTAAGGAGCAATCTGATGTCTGTAGATTGTTTGCTAAAAGCTGGGTTTAAAGTGTATTTTGAAGGAGACAGTTGCATTATTAAGAAGGCTGGTGAGATTTTAGGCACTGCTAAGTCAGAGGGAGGCTTGTTTTGGCTTAAAGCAGGATCTCAAGTTGCAGCAGTAGTCAGTAAATCTCAGCCTGCAGTGAATAACAAAGCTATACATGACAACTGTGTGCACTTATTGCATAGGAAAATGGGGCATGCTGGCTGGAAAAGTATACTAAAAATGTCTGAATTGGCTGATGGGGGTAATTTAAAGAGTTGTAACAAGTACCTTGATTGTAATGTTTGTAAAAAGGTTAAAACCCACAGAGTCTCTTACCCCAGAAGTGACAGAGTTAGTGAGTCACCGCTACAGCTGGTTCATATGGACGTAATTGGTCCATTTGCTGTAAGCAGGGGTGGATCGCGTTTTTCATTAACAATTGTGGATGACGCCACGCGTTACTCTTGGGTTTATCCCATGAAGAATAAGGGTGACGTGTTCACTAAGTTTAAAAGCTGGGTGGCATCTGTGGAAAGATTTCTGTCCATTAAACTCAAAAGGATTCAGACGGACAGAGGTGGCGAATTTATGTCAAATGCTTTTAGAGATTGGTTACAAAAGCGTGGCATTGGGCATAGAAAAACGAACGCTTTTTCCCCAGAGGAGAATGGCGTTGCAGAGCGAAAAAACAGATCTTTACAAGACATGATGTTTGCCATGCTTGATGATGCTGATTTGCCCATGTCTTATTGGGGGGAGAGCATGCTCACCGCGTGTTATCTCCAAAATAGGCTCTTTCATCAAACAATAGGTACAACTCCATACTTTAAATTGTTTCAGAAAAAACCCAAAATTGACCATTTGCATGTGTTTGGATCAAAAGCCTGGGTATTAATTCCAAAACAAATGAGAAAGAAGGGAGATCCTAAGACCAAACAGTTAGTGTTTGTGGGTTACCAGGAGCTGGGAAAAGGTTTCCGCTTTGCTGAAGGGACAAATGGCATTGTGATCTCCAGGAATGCCAGTTTTTGTGAACATAGTGGCTGGGAGAGACTACATGCCAATACTGAGGTTTGGTTTGAACCTTCCCAGGAGCTTCATGACTCTGAAGGTAAACATAGAGAATCAGAGTCTGAGGGGGAGGAAAGTTCAGATAAGAGCTCTCAAGAAAGTGGAATTAGCCAGAGACCAGTTGCTAAGCAACAAAAGAGAGGTCGTAGTTCTGAGGAGGAAAGTGGGTCAGAAGAAAAATTTTCTCCCAGAAGATCTAAAAGACAAAACAAAGGAGTGCCTCCGGTGCGTTTTTCTCCAGATACTGCAAATGTGTTTAGTGTAATTGCAGAGCCCAAGAGTTTTCAGGAGGTGTTAAAGTTACCAAAAGAGGAGGCAGAGCTCTGGAAACAGGCAATGGAGGAAGAGATGTCCTCTCTGAATGAGCACAAGGTCTTTACACCAGTAGCAGCGCCTGAGGGGGCAAAGATTGTAGGCTGCAGGTGGGTGTACAAACTTAAACCTCTGGTGACAGGAGAGTACAAATACAAAGCTCGTTTAGTGGCTCAAGGATACTCTCAGAGGCCTGGAAAAGATTATGACGAGACTTTTTCCCCTACTGCTAAGGGGGACAGTGTAAGGCTGATTCTAACGCTTGGAGCAAAGAGAAAACTCCTGTTAAACCATTTTGATATCCAGACTGCATATTTACATGCATCAATATCAGAAGACCTGTATCTAGCCGAACCGCCTGGTTATGAGACAGGTTCCAATAGAGTGTTGAAATTAAACAAAGCTCTATATGGTCTCAAACAGGCTGCAAGATCTTGGAACAAATGTTTCCATGAGGCCTTAGTGTCATTTGGTTTCAAGCAGAGTACAGCTGACAATTGTGTTTATGTACGTGGTACAGGCAGTGATCAAGAGTTTTGTCTGATTTATGTAGATGATGTATTGTATGCTTGCAAAACAGATAAACAAACTAAAAGGTTTGCCAAGCAATTGTCCAGTAAGTTCAAAGTGAAAGACTTAGGCCCGGTTAGGACATATCTAGGGTTGGAAGTGTGCTGGGCCCAAGATGGCAGCTGCCTAATTAGTCAGCAGAACAAAGTTAAACAACTACTGACTACATACAGGATGCAGGATTGCAAAGGGGCAGTGGTGCCTATGGATCCAGGTTTCATAAAAACACTTCATACAGATGAGAGTCCTGAATTTGAACATCCTGATGTATATCATTCTGTAATTGGAAGTTTATTGTATCTAGCACAGTGGTCCAGACCTGATATTAGCTATCCAGTAGGCATATTAAGTAGATTGGTCTCAAAACCCACACTAAATGCCTGGAAAGGGGTAAAACAAGTTCTGAGATACCTCAAACAGACAATTGGCTATATGTTACAATTAAATTCTTCAGAGGATGAAATGTTGAGTTGCTACTGTGATAGTGACTGGGGAAATTTGCCGGATAGAAAATCTGTCACAGGACTAGTCATAATGGTCGGTGGAGCTTTAATCAGCTGGCGGTCACGCAAGCAAGACGTTGTAAGTGTGTCATCAACGGAATCAGAGTACGCCGCGTTGAGTGAATTGTGCAACGAGGTGATTTATTTCAAGCATTTGTTAACAGATTTAAATGTAAATTGTGGAGAACCAGTACAAGTTTACATTGATAATCAAGCTTGTATAACCTTAAGTAAAACAGAGGGTTTCAAATCGCGTTCCAAACATATCTCTGTAAAATACCAAAATGTGCGTTGCTGTGTACAAGACAACGTAATCACCTGTACTTATGTATCAAGTGAAGAAAATGTAGCAGATGTGTTAACTAAACCATTGGCAAAGGTAAAGAACAAGCGAATGTGCAAGGGTTTAGGTTTGCTGGAAAAATAATCTCCTACATAGGTGTATTTGATGTTAATTGTCCAGCAGAATCTGTGAGGGGGTGTTCAGTTTCTGTTAATTGGTTCTCATGGGAAACTTACAGATTCTGGCTTCACACAATTAACTCAAGGCCGTGTCAATTTACTCTTGGCAGAAAGCCAAGGTCAGCTTGACCTAGAAACTACTTACTCTGATTGGTTAACGACCAGCACTCAACTCTGTTATCTAGGGATTGCTAGCACAGTTTGGTGTGTTAGGGGTGTGTTAGGAGTAGGAGTGCTGTGTATGGTTAAGAGAGAGAGAGAAAGAAAGGATTTATTTTGCTTTGTTTTGTATGCAGAAACTCTGCTGGTTTTATTTTTCCTTTTAATAAATCCTGTAAATAGTTATTCTGAGTCTAGCTGACTAGTCATTTCCACCTCAACTAGCTTCTTCGCTGTGCAGGAAAACTCTGCTACGTTTGGGCTAAAGCCATTAGAGCTATGCCTGACACTTCAAAGTTCCATGATGATTTCTTTAAGAATGGATAGGTTTGATCTTCTTGCAGTCCATGGGACTCTCAAGAGTCTCCTCCAGCACCATAATTCAAAAGCATCAATTCTTCGACGATCAGCCTTCTTTATGGTCCAGCTCTCACTTCCATACATCACTACTGGGAAAACCATAGCTTTTACTATACGGACCTTTGTTGGCAAGGTGATGTCTCTACTTTTTAAGATGCTGTCTAGGTTGGTCATTGCTTTCCTCCCAAGAAGCAGGCGTCTCTTAATTTTGTGGCTGCTGTCACATTACTGTGAGCCTAAATCATCAAGAAGGTAATATAAAAAGGGTGTCTGGAGGAGCCCCAGGTTTATATGTAAAGAAGTACAGTGATCATTCTTTACAGAGGATTGTGTGATGGCACAAGCTTTCGAGCTTTTAATATTGTGACTAACACCTATTGTGGGAAGATGAGTCCATTGTCTCGATTCAGCTCGAAACATACAGTATCAGAGACGTCCCGAGAAGTTCCCATTCAGAAGCTGCACACTTATTTCCTTTGCTGAATGGCAGCTTTCAGATCAGCAACAGAATTTCCAAGGAGACGGAAACAGTTGAATGTTGTACTTTCGAATGTCAGATTTATGACATGTGTCCTCTCGAGGCAGCTGGCCATCTTCGTGGCTTGGACTTCGTTTTGCGCGAAAAGTGGTTGCTCCTTGTAGTTATTTAATTGCAGTGTTTCATCAGCTGGTGTCTTGAGCAGCAACCTCTGGAAACAAAGGGCTAAAAACCAGTGTTGCTCTCCCAAATTATCTGGTCCCTTTTAACTTCGTATTTCAGCTGGTTGGCTAAAATCCCTTATTTTGGCTGCTGATCCCTTATTTTCGAGGCTGCTGGTCCCTTATTTTCAAATCTGTAACAAGCAGCAACCACTTTTCGCGCAAAACAAAGTCCAAGCTACGAAGTTGCTGCTGCAGTTCTGTATCTTTTCTCTCGTGCTCCATCTGCAGCTCTCAGTTCCACCAGGTGGGGCGGGAGGAAGGGGGGGAAATAGCGCCCGAAGTAAACCCGCAGATCAGACCATCTATGCTAGTCTACCACTACAAATCTGTGGGAGAAGCGCTTGCGGTCCTTCCTCCGCTTTCCCCCTCTACGGTTAGCCCTTGGAACACCTGCCTGCGCCTCCACCTCCTCCTCCACTCTCTGAACTGCTTTCTCTATGGTTGCCCTCGCTCTCCTCTCAAGGCTCCTCAGTCCCGGTGGGGAGGGGCTCCCGGAGCCAAGGCTGGTGAGAGGAGGCTGGAGGGGGGCGGGCTGGGCAGCTGAAATATACTCAGAGTCGCAAAGTGATTTCATGCTCTTTATTCAGCTCATAGTGGTGAGGAGGAATGAATGAATGTCCCCTCAAAGTATCTGCTTTATATACATTATTTACACAATGGGCCCCACGTGATTGGCTAATTCCTGGATTCTCCTGTAGGTCAATCAGGTTGCGGATTCACTTCCACCTGGGGGTGGATTGGGTGGCTCCTGTGGACCAATCAGACTGCTGCATTCCGGATCCTATTGTTTTAGGACCAATCAGACTGCTGCATTCTGAATCCTATTGTTCTAGGACCAATCAGACTGCTGCATTCTGAATCCTATTGTTCTAGGACCAATCAGACTGCTGCAGTTTGGATCCTATTGTTCTAGGACCAATCAGACTGCTGCAGTTTGGATCCTATTTAACTCAGTACATAACAGCAGCCAAGCAACACAGTTGGAGCCTCCCTCCTCCCTGGCCGGCAGGGAGGGAGGGAGAGGAGCTGCTTCCTTTGAAACCCGGGAAATTTAAGGGACATCCATCAATAGGGACAGCAGCGGGACACGGCGCTGGGATAAGGGACTGTCCCGCCAAATAAGGGACGGTTGACAGCTATGGGCAGGACCGGGCCGAGATGAGAATAGTTTCATTTAAACATTGGAAGTCGCCCGGCTCTGCAGTTTCTTATTTCTGTGACGCAAAGGTCAGAGGAGTCTTCCCTCAAAGAGATGCCCAAGTGTCTTGGCGCCGCACTTCTCTGCTCCCATATAAAACCAGAGCCCTGCTTTCTGTATAGAGGTGGCTAGAAGTCCCTCGCCCACCCTTTCGCCATGGCTTTTTTAAAGAAGTTCCACTCCAAGGGCTGCTCTATTGCTGTCTAGCTCTGTGGTGCCGGAAGCGGAAGTGGCGTGGCGTCAAGGTTTACCGTAGAGCTGACCGTATCTGTGCCGCGCCAGGAGCGGATATGGGCCGTCGTCGAGACCTCTCTAGGAATTTCTTTGGATCTTCGCTGCGCCAGAAGCGGAAATGGGCCGCCGTCGTGACCTCTCTAGGACTTTATTTGACCTTTGCTGCTCCGAAAACGGAAATACGTCAAGATCCCTCTAGGAATTTCTTTGGAGCTCTGCGGCGCCAGAAGCGGAAATGGGCCGTCGTCGAGAACTCTCTAGGAATTCCTTTGGTTCTCTGCGGCGCCGGAAGCGGAAATGGGCCGTCGTCAAGGCGACGCGCGCCGGCTTCTCCCCAGCGGGCGGCGGAGGCTGCCATGGAGGAGTCTCCGGCGCCGACCCCGTCGTCTCCGCGGGAGGCGACTCCGCGGCGCAGTCCCAGGCCCCACAGCGGCTCGGGTCCGGCCCGCACCTACAGCCTGCGGCCCGCCTTCCAGCACAAGTCAGTGGCCGGGAGGGGGAGGGGCCGGCAGAAACGAAACAGACAAGCCCCTCCCCCCCATAGGGGGAAATGGGCTCCTTCGCTCCCTTATTCACTCCTGCCCTGCAGGGAGATCAAGGCGGCGAGGCGGGGCTTGCTGGGTCCAACGACATCTGGATCCCACCAGGTTCTCCATTCCCCTTTGGAGGCCAGCAAGCATCACTCTTCCAGGGGCTACAAAGCCACCTCGATCCCTTTACGGTGGTACCTCAAGTTACATACGCTTCAGGCTACATAGGCTTCAGGTTCCAGACTCCACCAACCCAGAAATAGTACCTCGGGTTAAGAACTTTGCTTCAGGATGAGAACCGAAATCGTGCTCTGGCGGCACGGCGGCAGGAGGAGGCCCCATTAGCTAAAGTGGTGCTTCAGGTTAAGAACAGTTTCAGGTTAAGAACGGACCTCCAGAACGAATTAAGTACGTAACCAGAGGTACCACTGTACAGTGGTCCCTTGTTTCTCAAACCTTGGTACTCAAACAACTTGGAACCCAAACACTGCAAACATGGAAGGAAGTGTTCTGGTCTGCGAACTTTTTTCAGAAGCCAAACGTGCTCCGATTTGAGTGTTAAGCTGAGGTCTTTCTGTTTTTGCTATGTATTTTGCATTTTTGTTTTTGCAGCATTTTTGTTTTTGTGACTGTGTGGAACCCAGTTCAGCTACTGATTGATTGATTGATTGATTGATTGTGTGACTGCAGTACAGTGGTACCTCGGGTTAAGAACTTAATTCATTCTGGAGGTCTGTTCTTAACCTGAAACTGTTCTTAACCTGAAGCACCACTTTAGTTAATGGGGCTTCCTGCTGCCGCCGCGCTGCAGCCGTACAATTTCTGTTCTTGTCCTGAAGCAAAGTTCTTAACCCGAGGTACTATTTCTGGGTTAGCGGAGTCTGTAACCTGAAGCGTCTGTACCACTGTACATTGTTTATTGCTTTCATTTTATGGATCAGTGGTCTCGTTCGATAGTAAAATTCATGTCCAACTGCTGTTTTAGTGGCTGTTTTTAAAAGTCTGGAACGGATTAATCCATTTTGCATTACTTTCTATGGGAAAGCGCACCTTGCTTTTGGAATGGACTTCCGGAACAGATTAAGTTTGAGAACCAAGGTACCACTGTATTTTCAATAACTTTCAGATCCTTTCTTATGTTGGCTTGAAGCTGGCATACATTTAGTTCCCAGTCACTGAACTACTGCGCATCAGCACATATCCTGCATCCTAAGCCTTCCAGCCATGACCTGATACTTAATTGTTTGCCCATGTGCTGGGTGTCTGTTCATTTGTTGTATAGGAATGCCATCAGTCAAGGCCCTTCTTCACACCTGTATTCTCAAGTGGTACAGCCCCTGAAGGCTTAAACCATATGAAGATGTAAACTGAGTGTGAATCCTCTCAAGGATGTACGCCTGAAGTTTGGGAGTTGTCACGAATCAGACATCCCAGACTCCAGTTACTAGTTATACTGGTGGAGAGGAGATATAACTGTAAGCGCTGTTACGCCATTCTTTCCTATTAGATTCCGCCCTTCTACGGTGAAAGATTGTATCCATGAGGTGTTAAAAGAGGAGCTGGCCAGTGTACAGTACAACCCTGAAGAGATCCCACAGCTCACCAAATCCTTATCAGAGACAATCCTGGAAAAGCTAAAAGGTGAGAGCATGCGCCAAGAGTAATTGCCTTTTTCTTCCTATATCTTCCTGCCCAACTCCCCCACTCTTTCTCTCTCTTGGGCACACACACACCCTTGCGGATGTTCTTCCATCTGACCAAACATATGATGCGATAATATACAGGTGTGAAATCTTTCAATTTTCCCCAATCGTTTTTCTTCCCCATCTTTCTTTCTAGAGAAAGGTTTTCACCGGTATAAAATGGTGGTGCAAGTGGTGATCGGAGAACAGAGAGGCGAAGGAGTTAAGTAAGTTAGGCTTCCCTCCCTTCCCACCAAATCATTCACATTTCTTAATATTTTTGCACTGTGGGTCGTTGTTGTTTGTGTGTGTGTGTATGCGTTTGTAAATTGTGATATCTGAGGGTTGAGCGCTGCTTCATATTTTATCCCGAGCATTCTACAATTGACAAATTTACACAATTCCTCTAGGGACTTAATGCCATGATGTATTCTGACTTGCACAGCACACCCCCAACATTCAGAGCAAATTAAACACCTTTGTAGTGATAGCATGTTTGGTGTGGGTAAATCACCTGAAGGATTTCCATGCCTGTTCTCACTTTTTTTGTCTCCAGGTGGTTCTTCTGGGTTTCACCACCACAGAGCTGGAGGCATTGGGTTGCCTGCAGAACAGCTTCCACCCACACAACTGAACTTTCCCTCTCCTCCCCCTGCATGCCCCCCAAATCTATTCTGAGGGATCCCCACAGCCCTCCAGAGTAAATTTTGTAGGCATGCAAGGGGGAGGAGAGGGAAGAGCAGTTCCATTGCAGAAGCAAATTAGTTCCGCAAGCCCAATGACTTCATTATGTTCAACCAAATTGTCCTCTTCTTGTTTGGGATCAACCTTTCTATCCCTGTTGGGGGGGATTTTGGGGAAGCATTTTCAGCGTATCAAGGGAATTAACAGTCTCGAAATGTGGCTGATTGTCACCAACTGATGTTTTTCTTTGCCAATGGACGGTTCCTCATTTGTTTCTTCAGCATGGCTGCACGGTGCTTCTGGGATTCAGACACAGACAACTACGCTCAGGATATTTTCATGAATGTAAGTGATTTGCTGCTTTTGCCATGCATCACCCATTGAAGGCTGCTAAAAACCATGTGTCCTGATGTTCTCATGTGTAAAACCTACAAAAATTGCAGAAGAAAATTTCCATCATGCTTTTTACTGCACCAGATTCCCAAAGTCATGAATTTGTTTGCCTCTGAGGTCGTTTTCGCTCACGGAGGTGTTCTCCTTGTCATTTCCGCAGGACACCCTCTTCTGTGTGGTGGTTGCCTTTGGCTGTTTCTTCTACTAACACTGGTGAAAAGTTCAGAGAAGATCACTGTTTCAAATATATTTTTGAGGATGGACACTCCCGTCTACAAAATACATTTTCTACTTGATGCTTTTATGATGGATTTCTGCTGCTGCTGCTTTGTATATAGCTAGAGTTTTCTGCACAAGCCCCAGTGGAAAAAATGAGATACTTCTCTTACTTCTCTTCTGTTCCTTTCAACAAGGTTTGTACTGGAGAATTTCCTGCCAACTTCGACCCTATATTTACTTGCAACATTTTTTCTGCGATTGGTGCCTAATGAGACCCATCTGGTTACAACCATTACAAACAATTGAAATTTCTGGTTGCAGATTGATTGAGTTTGCTGGGAATGCTAAACTCGTGCTGCATCCCAGTCTATTTGAATGAATATGTTAAAATCTCACTGAGAATTGTATAAATGCACTCTATAATTTTACCGTGGATTTCTGCTCCTAAATTTGTCCTGAAAAGCCCTCTCTTTTTTACAACTTATATTTACATTCTCATTCCACACCTTCGCTTCTTCCACAAGGAACAAATTTTAAGAAACACCATGTTCTCTAGGTCAGGCTTCCTCAGATTTTGTTGGTAGTTTTCCTAACTGTTTGGCTCAGCACACTTGTAGGAGAAGGCTACGGCAGACCAACACTGCTACCTACCTGTAAGGAGAAGGCTATTTATGACATTTGTCATGCTGTGTCTCTGCAAAGTACACGTAAATAATATTTAGAATTGGGGCTGTCACTTGAATTATGAAATCTTAATCTATTAATTTATTGAATCTGCAGATAGGTGTAATATGTATTAGTACATACACACACAGTTGTGAAGCAAGCTGTGCTGCAGACACCATTCTGGTGAGAGAAAAGGAAGGCGCCTCATAAGCTGGAGCCAGTGTGGTGTAGTGGTTAAGAGCAGTAGATTTGTAATCTGGGGAACTGGGTTCGCTTCCCCGCTCCTCCACATGCAGCTGCTGGGTGACCTTGGGCTAGTCACACTTCTCTGAAGTCTCTCAGCCCCACTCATCTCACAGAGTGTTTGTTGTGGGGGAGGAAGGGAAGGGAGAATGTTAGCCGCTTTGAGACTCCTTAGGGTAGTGATAAAGCGGGATATCAAATCCAAAATCCTCCTCTTCTTCTAGCTTTGGTTTTAGATTGAAAACAATGCTACTTCTCCTTAATCTGCTGCCTGGTTGAGGCCCGTTTTGTCGTTAAATCAGAAGGTTATATAATTAAGACTGAAATCCTATGAGAACCTCAGAGGCTTCCTCGGAGTAAGCCATGTTGAACTCTGTGAGACTTACATCTGAGTAGACGCTCATAGGAGTGCACTGTAAATTCTGTAGCTAGCCCAACTTGGAAACTACATGATACTTTTTATGCACCCAAAGAGCTTTGTATGTATGCTTAGCAGCCCTTACAACACCACTGTAAGGTAGGCTTGTCTACTTTATTGACACCTTTCTAACAGCAGCACGGTCTCCAGACATCTGTAAGTGCTGATCTCTATGCAGGACAAAAAAGGCATAGCAGCAGGGCAGACCACTTATCCCTGGTCAGGTGGCAACTCTTCTGTAACGTAGTCCAGGATCAAGGGGACTGAGAGGTAACACAGGTCATCTTGGTGTGTGGTTAATGTCAGCTTTGAACCTGGGAACGCCCAGCGTCCATGCTTAGCCATCCTCTGTACCAACCTCTGTACCGGCCAAGTACGGCAGCCTTCCCCAGTCGGGCTTCCTCCAGGAGTTTTGGACTACAATTCCCAGCATGCAGAACCATGTTGACTGAGGCTGATGCGAGTTGTAGTAGGAAACCACCTGTGGGGCACCCGGTTGGGGAAGGATGCCAGAGGGTCACGCACCTCTTTACAGGCATTCATCTGTCAGGAGCTCATGATGGCGTACGTGGTCCTTCCTGCTGCCCCGCCTTATCCTCACAAAAACCTTAAGAGGTCAGTTAGATCGAAAGTTGGTGATTGCTCCAAGGGCACCAGCTCAGTGCTTCATAGCAGAAGGTGTTTAAACCCGGGTCTCTCTGTTCCCAAGCCCCACACACGACTCCGCGTCATATGTCTCCTTTTGCATATGTTTACCCTGCCTTTTGCACAACGGCTCCACCCCAGCTTGCAGTGAACACATACAACCAAGAATAAAATAAGACAATAAAAGCAGCAGGGGGCAGCATAAAGCTAGCCGGAAAAGCATGTCCAGTAACAGATCTCTTCTATTCATTGGAAAGAGAGGTTTCTTGCGATGAAAATGTCTCCATGTGACAGCTAGCAGGAATCCTGCACACTTAAGAGCAGGCCAGCATAAGAGGCCATCCATTTCAGCTCCCTGAAGCACAAATGGAAGTGTGACGCACTTAAAAATCCCTAATATATCAAAAGATCTGCCCAGGGCAGTGCTGAAACTACTCGATTTGCAGGGTTCATTTGGTCCTCAGTAACTGACAAGGCAAGAGGTGCGTTAAGTCATCTTTGGATAAAGGCATTCTAGAGAAACGACGATCTCACAGTATCAACAGTTCAGAATTTATCTTGGCTGCTGCTGGTGGTTCGTGCATGTTCATTTAATACACGAGATCACAAGATCCAGATGCCCCTTGTGAGATTTAACTCCTAGAGACCGTGCAGAGGGAGATGCAGCCTGAAGAACGACCATTTTCTGCCAACAGAATTTGCCTTTCGAAACCACAAAAAAAAACCTTTTAAAAATCCCATGTTCAAACAGAAAGAACAATTTAACAGGACAGGTATTAAACACGGGTCAATCCCCGTTAAACAGGAGCGTGTATCCCAGGGCCATACTTTTGAGTCGAGCTTCCACCTGGTTCTTTAATGCCCGGATTGTACTTGAGAACATTAAAAGAGCTGCTTATTCGGTGTCAGACCTCTGGACCAAGGCTACAAGTCTGCAGAGTCGTTCGCAGCCTTGCAAGCTTCCATTATTTTAATCGAAAGACGCCAAGGACTGAGCGTAGGATGTGTGCAAGGAGATCGGCTGCAACAACCCACCCCGCTTTTTGTCACCATTTCCTTTTTTAAAAAAACAAAGAAAAGGCTATTTCTCAGGGTTCTTCATATAAGCAAAGCTGCTCTCTGGGACCTGTGCAATGGGCCTCCAGCCCAGTAGGGGGGAGGTAGCCAAGCGCCCTGAAGCAGCTACTTCTGCAGCTCACTTCTATGTAGCAGGAAATGTCTTCCTCCGCAAGTGAGCAATGTCACCCCCTTGTGGTCTGCAAAGGGGGTGCAGCTCCAGGAAGTGGGAGGCCGCAGCGTGCTTGGCCCCTCCTCCCGCTTCCTCTGTTCCCCTCCAGTTGCTCTTCCGCACCGTGGCCCACCCTCCACCCTCTGGCCATGGCAGACAAGCCACTCAAGCACAGCAAGAAGTCCAAGCGGTGCCTGCTGTGTGAAGCGCCCTTCTCTGGGGCGGCCGAGGGAGACCTGTGCCCCAGGTGCTCCCTGACCCCCCTGGCCCCCGTGCACACGGCAGAGCCCGGCATGGAGAGCCGGTGGCGAGACACCAGGGCCCCTTCCCCTGCGGGGAGCTGCGGCTCCGGGGACGACACGCAGGGCCAGGAGCAAGAAGAGGACAAGGAGGAGTCGGGACAGCAGCTCCTGGCCGAGTGGGTAAGTCCCAAGTCTCTCTTCTTTTACTTTGCTTCTGTTTTAATTTAATTTCTACTTTTGTTTTTCGAGACCTCCAATCTCAGCCGCGTTGGAGCGGCTTATTAAGAAGGGAGTTGCCTCTGAACATGTACAGAGCGCCATTACCTCTGCCCAGAAATTGGGAGAGTCGTGGATTTCATTAAGAGCCCACCCCCAGATTAATTCAGATGCTCCAAGTGCCCCCATTTCCCAGGGGCAGTTCCAGATTTACAGCAGCCATCCTGGTTTCTGATCTGATCCCGGAATGTCCCGCTTTTCCTTAGGACTGCCCTATTTTCTTCTAATAAATGTTGGAGGGTATAGAGTTATGCAACCCCCAAGCCAAGGAGATAAGTAACTACAACTTTAGAAGGCACCGGAAGGCAGCAGGAATTTTTAAATGATTTGATTTGTTTTTATATATGTTGGAAGCTGCCCAGAGTGATTGGGGCAAGATGGGCAAGGGAATAATGATGATGATGATGGAATTGGACGCCCCTATTTTCATCAGAGAAAGTTGTCGGGTATGATAAATCATTGGTGATTCACCCATTGCAAGCATGTCCTAAGTGTTAGGCCTGGATTCTATTGAAAAAGCATTCAGGCTCTGCAGGATCCAAATCTCCCTTTTTCCAGGATGGTTGTGAACCGCCTGAGATCTACAAATAAAGGGCAGAATTCAGTAATAATTTTCATACATTAGCTGGCGCTCTTTGGTGGAGCTGTTTTGCTGAATCAATTTAGTCCCGTTTGCCAAAGGGCCATGGCTCTCCAGTGGAGCCAATGGTGCATGTGAAAGGTCCCAGGCTCAGGTCCTTGTCCCCACCAATTGAAAATGATCCCTGTAAGCAGGTAGTAGAGGACCTCTCTCTCTACCTGAAGCCCTGAAGATCTGCTAGCAGTCAGAGCAGACACCAGCACAGGGTAAGATGTACAAAACAGACTGACTTGTTATGAAGCATAGACATTTAAGTAGATCTGTATCTCTTTCACGAATTAACCAAGGGTATGCGATAGAGCCATTTAGCCAGATTTTTATTATTACCTTAACTTGGGTAGTATGTTCTGTTCCTCTGGAGTGCAGCTGCCGATCCACTTTAAGGCTAACTCTTTTTTATATTAATAAGTGTGTAAGAATTGCCTTAGGGACGCAGGTGGCGCTGTGGGTTAAACCACAGAGCCTAGGACTTGCCGATCAGAAGGTCGGTGGTTCAAATCCCCTTGACAGGGTGAGCTCCCGTTGCTCGGTCCCTGCTCCTGCCAACCTAGCAGTTCGAAAGCACACCAGTGCAAATAGATAAATAGGTACTGCTCCGGCGGGAAGGTAAACGCGTTTCTGTGTGCTGCTCTGGTTCGCCAGAAGCGGCTTAGTCCTGCTGGCCACATGACCCGGAAGCTGTATGCCGACTCCCTCGGCCCATAAAGCGAGATGAGAGCCGCAATCCCAGACTCGTCCGCGACTGGACCTAATGGTCAGGGGTCCCTTTACCTTTAAGAATTGCCTTAGCGTGCAGAAGCTGTGGTTTTTTAGCGAGCTCGAGCTCTTGGAAGGGTTGGCGCAGTTGCTAAGGCTGTTATTTAAGCTCTATGCACCTAAACCAGAGCATTAAGTTCCATTGAACTTGGTGGGATTTGCTTCTGAGCAGAGTTGCATAGATAGGGGCTGTGGTGTAAACAGACCCAGGGGCGCATTTACTATGAAACTACGGATGCTTCAGCTTTAGACTCCCTAATCCCAGAGGGGCCCCAGAATCGACTTCAGTCCACATTGCTTAAGTTTTTTGGGGTCTAGTAGACAAACGACTCAAACCAATTTATTATTTGTTGTATATATTTCAACAACCCCAAAGTTTGCGAGTTAGCAGCACAGGTGTTGTAAAGGTGTGGCGATCTGCCGTGGAACAACCCCATAGAAGAAGATAACAGTGGTTACACAAACATCATTGCTGGTTGCAAAGGGGGGCCCATGACAGCTTCAGGGCCCCAAAAATGTAGGTCCACCACAGAACGGACCACAACCAAAGTAGAGTTGAGGATGGTGCATTTCAAAGTAAGAGGAACAGGGAACATTCTGTAAATCAGCAGGAGGGTTGGTGAGCCTAGGTAGCAACGCAGGGGGACTGTTAATGGAATCCTACATTTTAGTACCTCTATGCTTCTCTTTGCCTTTTGTCTCATACCTTTTTGGGAGATAGGAAGTTGTACGGTGCCATATACATAGGCACTTTCAGTAATATGAAATGATTATCTGGTTCAGAGACTGACAGTGCAGTCCTATCCCCATCTACTTGGAAATAAATCTCATTGAATTTAATGGGGCCTATTTGTTTACTGCATTTTCAGACCATTACTGTCTCCCAAGTTGGACGTGGGTGGCGCTGTGGGTTAAACCACAGAGCCTAGGACTTGCCGATCAGAAGGTCGGCGGTTTGAATCCCCGCGACGGGGTGAGCTCCTGTTGCTCAGTCCCAGCTCCTGCCAACCTAGCAGTTCGAAAGCACGTCAAAGTGCAGAAGCGGCTTAGTCATGCTGGCCACATGACCCGGAAGCTGTACGCCGACTCCCTCGGCCAATAAAGTGAGATGAGCGCCGCAACCCCAGAGTCGGCCACGACTGGACCTAATGGTCAGGGGTCCCTTTACCTTTACTGTCTCCCAAAGTGACTCACATCAGGGGGACATAGGCTGCATACACACGATACCTTGAAAGCACATTTTGCCCCTCAAAGAATTCTGGGGACTGTAGTTTCTGGAAGGCTACTGGGCATGGTAACTTGGGAAGGGGTAAACTACAGAGCCCAGATTTCTCTGAGGGGGAATGTGTGCTTCGAATGTGCTTTAAGCGTAGAGTGTGTACACATCCAAAGAGACCTTGCCTTCAGGCTTGAAAACTTAAACAACAAGAGTGATATAAGGGAAGCAGAGGACAGGGGAAAGGCAGAGAAGGGAAATCAAGGCTAAAACCCATTCTGAGAACATGTTTATAGCATTGCACTGTACTGTAAGTTACAAATTAAGAAGACAATTCCTCAATTTTTCCTTCTGTCAGAAATTAACCAGATGTCCCTAGGCAAATTTACTTAAAATGTATAGCCCGTCACGCCTCTGGTATTCAGAGGAGGTAGCATTAGATTTAAAAACTACATCCACATGACTGCAAAGTGGAAACTGAACAATGCTATGCATTGTTAGCATTACACAATGAAAAATCACTACAGTACTGTATTGTAACAACAACGCACTGATATCTTAATATTATGCAGTTAGTCTCAAGCACACGGCTTTTAACCACAGTGGCACAATGCAATATTTGTTTTAGGAGAATGTTTAATTATGCACTGCTGTGCTGCTATGGTTTCGAAAAACTAGGCAAGCAGCAGCATATTACTGTAGGACTCCGTAATGCAAAGTATGGCCAGCATCCCCGAAATCCTCCAACGAAGGGCGGTACAGTGGTACCTCAGGTTACATATGCTTCAGGTTACATACGCTTCAGGTTACAGACTCCGCTAACCCAGAAATAGTGCATCAGGTTAAGAACTTTGCTTCAGGATGAGAACAGAAACCGTGCTCCGGTGGCACGGCAGCAGCAGGAGGCCCCATTAGCTAAAGTGATGCTTCAGGTTAAGAACAGTTTCAGGTTAAGAATGGACCTCCGGAACGAATTAAGTACTTAACCCCAGGTACCACTGTATAGAAATTTAATAAATAAATAAATGAATGAATGAAAAGGGTGCCCAGAAGGGTCTCACCACACAACCACAGAGGTAAAACTACAGGCCTAGAATTCTTTGAGGTGAGGGGGAAGAATGTGCTTTAAAGGCATGTGTGTACTCAGCCCTAAAATATGAGAGAATGGGATGGGGGCTGAATGCTAAGACTAAGCTTTGGGCCTGGTGGCAAGGTTTGTTTGCGACAACTACAACATCCCTTTATTATTAATAATACCATTACTATTTACTGACTGTCCTTTTATATTGCCTAAGGCAGCCCAAAGTGGCTTACGAGCACATGTGTATGCCTACAGATCATAGAGTCGGAAGGGACCCTGAGGGTCATCTAGCCCAACCCGCTAGGGGCACGGGAGGAATCTTTTTGCCTAATGCTGGGCTCGAACCCATGACCCTCGGATTAAGAGTCCCGTGCTCTGCCGACTGGGCTATCAAGGCAAAACACGGCGGGGAGGGAGGGAGAACAGGCCCAAGCCCCCGCCAAGCACAAGGCCGCGAAAGGTCTGTCGCTTTCCTAGTGGGACTGGGTATGGATTGCTGTCCGTAGAGCGTAGGAGGCTCTTCGTCTCAAGAGTTGTGGGTTCGAGACCCGCGTTGGGTGGGGTGGGGTTGGACTAGATCAGGTGCCCCAAACACAGCTGTCAACGTTTCCCTTTTCTTGCGAGGAATCCTATTCGGAATAAGGGAATATCCCTTTTAAAAAGGGGAACGTTGACAGCTATGCCCCCAAACTCGGCCCTCCTGATGTTTTGGGACTCCCATCATCCCTAGCTAACAGGACCAGTGGTCAGGGATGATGGGAATTGTAGTCCCAAAACATCTGGAGGGCCAAGTTTGGGGGTGCCTGGACTAGATGACCCCCGGGGGTCCCTCCCGACTGCAGAGAGAATAATTGGGTGCACTCTTCCCACCTTAGATCAAATCTATACTGCCAGGTGCCATAAGAAAGCGGCAGAGATAGCGCAGGATAGTGCACACCCCGGAAATGATCTCTTTCAGCTTCTGTCTTCTGGAAGAAGGTACAGGGTTATAAAGGCCAGGACTAGCCACCTGAGAAACAGTTTCTACGCAAATGCAATTCTGGTTCTAAACGCAGCATAAGGGGTCTCTATAGTATAGAGTACTTTAAAAAGGGGTTTCAGAGTTTTTAGGGGGTTTTGAATGTTTTATGTAGTTTTTCAATTTCATTGTTCTGCATGGGACAATGATAATAAAGATATCGTATATCAAATATATCACGCTACGCTATGGTTCTATTTCTCCCATCCCCGGAACCTTCCGCCTCTGGGTGGCGGTTTCCGGGGGGAGCAGAAAAGAGAACGGACCGTTTCGGCCGGTCCGTCGCCGGGAGGGTCCGGCCGGAAACACTTCCGGCTCGGCCCCGTTGGCGCTGCGCGAAGGGGAGCTGGAGAGCGGAGACCGAGGGAGGCAGGCGGGTAGGTCGGGGCCGCGCCGGTCGGGGCCGGGGGTCATGGTATTGGGGAGGGGGCTTGTGTGAGTGCTTGGCCCGGGCGAGGCCCCCCTGACTCCCTCCTGGAGGGGAAAAGGGGGGCCCTAAATCCCTTTCCCCCCATAGAGAGGGGGGTCTCCCCTGCCTGGTGATGCCTCTCGCCTGAAAGGGAAGGCGGTGGGGCTGGTTGTGGGCGGGGGAAATACAGGAGGGGAGGGCGGCGTTGCTGGGTTTTCTTGGGGGGTGCGATCCCCCCCCAAAAAAATTATGGTGCTTGAGTGACTTCAGAGCAACCCATCGCAATCTCTCGCAGCCCTAAATAAAAAGGTAAAGGGAACCCTGACCATTAGGTCCAGTCGTGGCCGCCTCTGGGGTTGCGGCGCTCATCTCGCTTTACTGGCCGAGGGAGCCGGCGTACAGCATGTGGCCAGCAGGACTATGCCGCTTCTGGCGAACCAGAGCAGCGCACGGAAATGGCGTTTACCTTCCCGCTGGAGCGGTACCTATTTATCTACTTGCACTTTGTTGTGCTTTCGAACTGCTAGGTTGGCAGGAGCAGGGACCGAGCAACGGGAGCTCACCCTGTCGCGGGGATTCGAACCGCCGACCTTCCGATCGGCAAGCCCTAGGCTCTGTGGTTTAACCCACAGCGCCACCCGCGTCCCTTCGCAGCCCTAAATAGGGTTGCCAAATTTAGGAGAGCGAAAGAGAGGACGCTATGACGGCCATTCAAAGGAAATAAAGGCAGTTTACTTTACCCCTGAAGAAGAGGACGTGTCTTGGATAAAGAGGACACACGGCAGCCCCCAGCATGAGGGTCCCTTTGGGGCTCGTCGCATACGCAGATTTGTAAATCTGTCTGCGCATAGCTGCCCAGAGCTTCAGTGCATGGTATTTTGCCATGTATTGTGTTTTTAATTGTATTGTGTTTTTAACATTAGGTTGGGAGCCGCCCAGAGTGGCTGGGGAAACCCAGCCAGATGGGCGGAGTATAAATAATAAATTATTATTATTGTTATTGTTATTATTACAGTGCTACCCCGGGTTACATACACTGAAGGTTACATACGCTTCAGGTTACAGACTCCGCTAACCCAGAAGTATTACCTCGGGTTAAGAACTTTGCTTCAGGATGAGAACAGAAATCGTGCTCCGGCGGCAGTGGGAGGCCCCATTAGCTAAAGTGGTGCTTCAGGTTTTAAGTACAGTTTCAGGTTAAGAACGGACCTCCAGAACGAATTAAGTACTTAACCCGAGGTACCACTGTATTATTATTATTATTATTTGACATACCCTTTTAAGCATAGGCATTTGGAGAGGATCCCTAACTTGGCACACAGAGAGAGAGGACCCGAGAGACAGGTCAAAGCTGTATCAACGTGGCGTTTTGCATTGAAACAGGGGGCAGTCCTGTATGTACAGGACAGGCGGTTGTAAGCATCTGGTTGTAAGCATTGGCGTTGACAGGGCTTGGGACAGGGTTGCGATACACCTGGGGGGTCGAGGAGGTGCTGCTCTGCACTTTGGTGGGGACCACGACCATTATGGGAAAGTGACCCCAGGGGTCTGTGTGGGAAGGGGAGGAGGGCTAGGCAATTAGCCCTGCTTTAAGAGAATCTTGTACAAATATTGGGGGGGGGTGTAGCCAGGAGTGTGTTTTTTAAAAAAGAAATACAGACGGAATGGGAATTTTGTATGTATTTCTTTATTAAACCTATTAGGCTTTTGTCACTAGGCCTCCCAGCGACTTACATTAAATAAAAATATATGAACATAGATAATGCCATAGAAAAAGGTGGGGTGTTATATCATATTTCCGGATTCCCTCAGAAGGTGATGGACTCTCCTTCGTTGGAGGTTTTTAAATTGGATGGACATCAAGTGAGGATTCTTCAGCTGTGATTCCTGCATTTCAGGGGGTTGGACTAGATGACCCTCAGAGTCCCTTCCAGCTCTACAATTCTATGATTCTATGGTAACATGCAACATATGTAAAAACAAAAGCCCAATGAACAGTAATAAGCAATGCTAGCCATTAGAAATGGGTATTGTGTTTGCTCAGCTTGAAGCAATGCCTTGGGGTGTGGGGGAGAGACTTATTGGAAATGCAAAAAGCTGATGGTGTTGTTTGGTGGTTAGGGGGATTCCCCCTCTCCCCAAGGAACAGCATATTCAGCTCTGCCACGTAAATACTTACAGATTTGGTATGTATCAGTGTCACGGTATGACATTGAAGGTTTGACAGGCATTTAGGATGAGCTGTGTGAAGTGCTTTTTGAAGGAAGGTTGTCACTGTTCAACAGGGACGCAGGTGGCGCTGTGGGTAAAACCTCAGCGCCTAGGACTTGCCGATCGTATGGTCGGCGGTTCGAATCCCCGCGGCGGGGTGCGCTCCCGTCGTTCGGTCCCAGCTCCTGCCCACCTAGCAGTTCGAAAGCACCCCCAAGTGCAAGTAGATAAATAGGTACCGCTTTATAGCGGGAAGGTAACGGCGTTTCCGTGCGCTGTGCTGGTGCTGGCTCGCCAGAGCCGCTTCGTCACGCTGGCCACGTGACCCGGAAGTGTCTTCGGACAGCGCTGGCTCCCGCCTCTCAAGCGAGATGAGCACGCAACCCCAGAGTCGGACACGACTGGCCCGTACGGGCAGGGGTACCTTTACCTTTACCTTTAGCCACTTTTCAGACTTTGAACTGCATGAGATGTTTCTTAGGTGCAGTGACTGTAGGATTGCAGCAGTCCCAAATAAGTTCATATCTACATCTCTATTGTGCTGCCACAATAGTAGCCCTTGTCCAAGATCTATTTTGCTGTTCTAAGTGTGGGGTTTTTTCTGCCTTGGGCTTTCTTTGCAATGGTCTCAAATTAGTTTTGTGGGGAGACCGCGGTATAATTTAGATCTTGCAGCACTTATATCGACATCTTTGTGCTTCTATATCCATTGCCTTTATGAGAGCCGAACCTCTGAGGTAGCAAGAAATGATGACAAAAGGTTCTGTGGCAATAAATTTTAATGATATATTATGGCATTAGCTTTTGGGGATCAGAGTCGCCTTTATCAGATGTGTGAAGTGATAACTTCAATGGGTAGGTGAATATACTCTTGGGTTGAGAGGGAATTCATTACAGGCCAAGGCCAAAAGGCAAAGAAAATGCAAGATGGAATGGTCTGTGTGTCACATGGAAAGCCTGTGGGAGAGCGGGTTAGATATCATATGCCAGGCATGTCGATCGCGATCTGCTGGTCGATCACGTAGTGTTCCTGGTCCACCCTCTTCCTACTGCCCACACTGTCTCCTTCCAGTGTTTATTTCTTGCAACAGCTGCAGTGAGTGCTCACCTGCTAAGTTGCTTTGCATGTTTTCCTTTCCTCATCACCTCCCACTATAATGCATAAAGAATTAGCCTACACTTTTCCATTTCACCACCGCACAATCATAGAGGTAAATCTCTATAGACACAATTTTCTCTTTAGTCCCTTGAACTGTTTCTGAAACAGCTTGTGGGAGGAAGGCATGCAGAGACGGAAGCAGTTCAGCAAGTGAAGGACAAAGGCTGCTGCTGTCTCTCTTCTCCCCAGCCATCTGAGTTGTTCTGGAAACTACAGAGAGAAGTGTCACCAGAGAAGCAGTGGCTCGATGACAACCACTTTGTGACTAAGAGGCTTGAACCCTTCTATCCTTAGTTGCAAAATCCATTCCTGAGCCCAGGCTCTCAGAAGTAAAGTGTCTGTCCCTCATGACTCACTGTGCTGGGTCAAAGCAGTGGTGACCTTGCAAGGCAAAGCCAGCCAGTGCCTCAGAAAAAGAAAGCGACACATTCCTCTAAACTAAGGAATGAGTATTCACATTGGTCTGCAACAGCAAAAAGTGGACATCCTGAGAAGAGAGAGTAACCCAGATCCAAGTCTCTTTGGTTTTTATTTTTCTTTGTTGGACTATGCTGGCCTTAGGAACTGCCATTGGAACATTCCAGGCCTTTAATTATATTAGCCTTGCAAATAATTTTATAGGGGGTGATCACTCATACATCCCTACTTACACCCCAGCGGTTATGTAGTTCACCTTTCTGATTTTCTTCCATCTTTAAAGGGCTGCACCATATGTGGTGCTGCTGAAATTTGCAACTTGGGCAATTACATGATGGCAGTTGCAACCTGTTCCAGATGAGTAGCGCATTTAGTATCTTCAGTCGCATCAGCTTCTCCTCTGGATGAAAAAAAAACCCCAGAAAGGCGGTGACATGAGTTTCAAATGCAAATATATCCCCAAACTTCAAAAGATGTGATCACAGCATGAGGTTTACATTATCAAGTACAAATAACAGCTGCAGGGAGATTATTTTTGGAGACAGTGACCTAAATGAATGAGCATTCCCTTTAGACCTCAAAACCTGATTTTCCTATAATTGCGTGCCTGCAGTTGCTGAACGCTCCAATTGTTTTAATTGTGACGTGGATATTGTGCTGCTTGCCACAGAATATATCCCCACTTGGACAACTGCCAAGGAAGTATAAGGGCGTGGAGCTTGCGGTGGTCAGAACGACCTGAATTAAAAGCCTGGTTGCTTCTTTGTCTTGACTGTCCTGAAATACTTCCTGGTGTTGCAGAGTTTGCTTTTGCTGTGGTTTTTGTGTTAAATAAAGCACAAAGGATGGCAAAGACCTGCAGGATGGCAGAGACATGCAGAAACCAGTTTGGAGAATCTTGCCCATTAACCATAAGATGAACGTAAATGAATAGGTTCTTCGCCTACATCAGCAAAGGAGAACCTGTAGCCCTGCAGATTCTGTTGAACTCTTGTTATCACCCATCCCTGCCAGCATGACTACTAGTCAGGGAAAAGGAGAGACAGGGAAGGGGGATCATAGCCAATTGATAGCCTTATTCCCCATGAATTTGTCTAATCTTTTAAAGCCAGGGCAGAGGTCATCGCTGCATCTTCATATCCACATCTATAAGACCGTTCTAGATGGGAGTCTCGTGTTTATTTATTTCATGTTTGAATCGTTCCACATAAAATATCCCAGAGGGATTTAACAATAAAAACAAGTTCAAGTCCAGCATAGATAGGCTGGGATGAAAATCTGCACTTAAAAGACTTAGTGGAAAAGGAAGATCTTCAGTATGTGCCCAAAATATAATAGAGACAGGGCTTCTCTGATATGTGAGACATGGGAAGGGCTGGAGACTTTAAGGCATTCTAAACATTTGTTTATTGGGAGAGGTGCTGACATTGAGTAAGGACTTTCTTCGGTGTGAGGATGTATAAAAATGTTGCTATATTATTTGTCTTTACTTGCCTTAACTATATCCAGTTCTAGGCATTTATTGGAAAAAGAAATAATCTTTCTTGCCTTGGGAATTCGTCCAGCGAACAGCTGGCAGAATGCAAGATTTGGGTGTGGATTTGCTCAGCAGGCGTGTGAGTCAGCGAAAGAGGTATTACAGTATTGGCAGCAAATCATCGTGCCTGGCACTGCGTGGGTGAGCTGATAACTTAGAAATGCAGAACTATCCTGTCTCAGTCTCAGCACTGGAACTGGAAGCTCTGCAGGGTATGCAGATTTTGGGGTTTGACTCTCCTACCTCTGCAATTAGGTCTTTGGCTAAAGCTCACTTGTGCCCCCATGAAACTGCCCTCCAGGCAGCTGTTTGTAGGCATTTTCCAGAGGGTCTTCTTCATCCTTCACCTCCTACTGATAAGTAGCAAGATTTTTCCACCAGGCTCCCTCTGCTTCCCTTATCTGAACCAGATCCTTTCCAACCTACTTTGCGGGGAAAGGTGAGCTATTTCCTCATTCCATTGCTTTGTTGATACTTTGCCCAGAATGCTGGATTATCAGGCATTGTTAACAGCGTGCAATTTTTTTCTGGGTATCAAAACCCACTCTCAGTGCAAAGACCAGCAAACTTTCACTCACTTTGAAAGTTTTGAAACCCGCGGCAAGCATTCTTTAGCAATACAAGAAAACATGCCTTTGATTCCGGACCCGTGAAAGGTCTGCACAGGTTCTGCTTTTCAGCCTGGAACCAGTTTCTCCCTCTTGTCTTTCAAACCTCCTGTTTCTCTCTGTTCCAAGGTGTGCAAAGCTCTGCTCTTTTCCAGATATGTTGGGCTTCACTCCAGAAGCATGGACAAGGCCCATGGGTTCCATCTTGTCTATGTACTCTTGCGTCCCACTTGGTATGAAATGTTGGGGCTCTGTGGTGTACATTGGCTGCCAGCAGCTCTCCAGGGTTTCAGATAGGAGTCTCTCCCCCCAGGCAGTGTTAGAAACACATATACTGTATATAAGCTATGCAGGTGCCAAATGGCTCCTCAAACCAAGGTTACAGTCACCAAAATGGAATTTCTAGTTTGCATTTTTGGGCAAGACGGATCTAAAGTTTTATTTTTCAAATGATGAACCTACTGTGAATCATTCTCAGTTAAACACCTGGCTAGCTCAGATGATAACCTTGAGGTAAGTTAAGAGCTCTGAGAACTTAAAGAAGAAAAGTCACTTTATCTCGGGACAGTCCATATCATGGGTAGGCAAACTAAGGCCTGGGGCCAGATCTGGCCCAATCGCCTTCTCAATCCAGCCCGCGGATGGTCTGGGAATCAGCATGTTTTTACATGAGTAGAATGTGTCCTTTTATTTAAAATGCATCTCTGGGTTATTTGTGGGGCCTGCCTGGTGTTTTTACATGAATAGAATGTGTGCTTTTATTTAAAATGCATCTCTGGGTTATTTGTGGGGCATAGGAATTTGTTCATTTCTCCCCCAAAAATGTAGTCCGGCCCCCCACAAGGTCTGAGGGACAGTGGACCGGCCCCCTGCTGAAAAAGTTTGCTCACCCCTGGTCCATATATATATTGGCCTATTCCGACCTCTTTTACTTAATGGCTCCTGCTCCTGCTCAGGCTGCACAGAAAAAGCATTTTGATTCCAGAAATCCATTCTGATTGTGCAGATAAATTACAACTGATAGAATTCTACAGGGTGGGGCATTAGTGTGTGAAAACAGTCAAGATCCAATGATCCCCAGGCAAACACCTCCAAAAAGTGGAGATGTCGGGCGCTATCCTGGTGCCCAGGCATCATCACTTGGTTGCAAGTAGCCAAGTAGCAGATGCTCTACCACCGGTCCAGTGAGGAGTGTGGCCAGTTCTGGTGACCAGGCAGAGAGAGCCTGAGGTTCCCTAATCCCTGTCTCATAAAGTGAGGAATGCAGGGGGTGGTTGTGTCACAGTCCCATACACAGCACCGTAAACATGAGATCCAGCAAAAAGAAGTTGGCGTGGGTGTGAACCGGTTCCCAAGTGGTTAATGTACTGGCAAAACAAGTTAAGTGGTATACATTAAACACCTTAAAGAGAGCTGGGATGGGCCAAGGCAGAGCGAGATGAGCCAGGCTTGTCGTTCCTGTGTTCTTGTATTTAGCCTCACAAAAAGCCCTGTGTGCTGGTTTTACGAGAAACCCATTTTGGGAATATTCTAAAGACGTTTCCTCTGTAAGTTAAAGAGAAAGCGGTCAAAATTTAGCAGTGCCTCAAAGGTCAGGACGAAACCTTCTATACAAATATTCTGCTGTTGAATTGGTGTGGTTTAGTATTCAGATTTGCACCACTGTTTAGGAAATAAATATTTGAAGACATATAATTTGAATAATTTGAAGACATATTATTGCTTGTTAGCTGCCCTGAGCCCAGCCTTGGCTGGGGAGGGCAGGGTATAAATAATAATAATAATAATAATAATAATAATAATAATAATTATTATTATTATTATTATTATTATTATTATTATTATGAAAAACTGGATTTAAATCAGTTAATTTGCCCTTTTTCCACTGCTGACTTAAATAGTCAGCATGACTGTTGATATTATATTGCTTGGAGTTAAATCAATATTGAGCTACTGTTGAAAACAGGATGCTGGACTTAGAGGGGCGATCTGGTTCTGCAACGATCTGCATAAGATTCTTGGGTCCATTCTCCTTATGACTGAGGTTGGGTTGGTGGCACTGCCAATTTTTGCAGTCGGGGGCTTAACACCTCTTCTGGGTTTTTGACTGAAGCTGAACTCTGATTATCAGGATGCAGCGTGTCTTGACTGATACTGGTCTGGTTCAGACGTAACACTAAGCCACTGTTTTTTAAGTTATGGTTTATTAAATCATGACTTAGCATTACGTGTGAACTCTGCCCAGCAGCTCAACTATGGTTTGTTTATTGCCAACATACCATGATCTGAAGCTATGATTTATTGTTGGCTTGTTTTGTTTTAACCTGCAGGTCCTTGACCTTGGTTTGTTCATCCACCCCACGCAAGCCATTGTTTGTTTGATCCTGGCATAACCCATTGTTAATTCATGGTTTGTTGCATTATTTGATGTTAACCAGGCTATTGTAAGTTATGCATAGTAAGGAATGCAGGATTCAAATGCCCTCAGGCAATAGGGTCACAGGGCTATTAGCCTCTCCTATCTAAAACAATAGTGTGCCTGCAGCTGTTTCTGGTTTTGCCTCTTCCCAACAGCTCACTGCAGAACATTTGCACAAAATGAGACATTTAATGAGCTGCTCATGGTTATACGGGGCAGGGAAATTTCTGCCAACAGAATCCAGAAGGAGGAAATGGTTGCATCTCCTCATTTTGGAAGTGCTGTTAGGAGACTGAGCTAATAGGCCGTCACAGCCCCCTCTGGAAGCGAGTTCCCTAGTTTGACTATGTGCTGCATAATGAAGTACAGTGGTACCTTGGTTCTCGAACTTAATCCGTTCCAGGAGTCTCCTGAAACCTTTCAAAAACCAAGGCGCGGCTTCTGATTGGCTGCAGGAGCTTCCTGAACTCAAACAGAAGCCATGGAAGCCACGTCGGACGTTCGGCTTCTGAAAAAGGTTCGCAAACCGGAACACTTACCGTACTTCGGAGTTTGCGGCGTTCGGGAGCCAATTTGTTTGGCAGCTAAGCAATTCGGGAACCAAGGTACCACTGTACTTTCTTTTACCTCTCCTAAATCTTTCAACAACTAATCTTCCAACTTCTATTATTTATTTATTTTTTAAAAAACACCAATTTTCATTGGTTTTTAAACAAATACAATAACCATTAAGCACTTATCCAGCAGTATAGCTAACGGTGTTTGTTTGATCCATTGTCTCTGGGCATACGGTCAACATTCAAGCAGGTTACTTAGCATAACCTCTCCACTGAGACTATTAAGCGGTTGGTGTAAGAAGGTCTTGATTTTAGCCATTCACGTGGTTCAAGAAAGGGGTCCACGTTTCTAGGAAGCTGCATCTATCCATTATGCCTTTAATTGCCCTCTTGTGTCTGGTGAGACACTCAGACATTGCTGCGTCCCAGATACTATTTCCCCATAACTTGAGGGGCATTTCAGTCTGGTTCTTCCATTGCTGGTAAGGGTAAAGGTAAAGGTACCCCTGCCCGTACGGTTCAGTCGTGTCCGACTCTGGGGTTGCGTGCTCATCTCGCTCTAGAGGCCGGGAGCCGGCGCCGTCCGAAGACACTTCCGGGTCACGTGGCCAGCGTGACAAAGCTGCTCTGGTGAGCCGGCACCAGCGCCGCACACGGAAATGCCGTTACCTTCCCGCTATAAAGCAGTCCCTATTTATCTACTTGCACTTAAGAGTGCTTTCGAACTGCTAGGTGGGCAGGAGCTGGGACCGCTGAGCTACTGCTAATCGTGCTGCGGTCAGTGAGAAGCCTGCTAATTCACTGTGGTCCCAATGTTCCTATGTAGAATAGAGTCTGTGGAAGCCCCCAGGGAGTCCTGCAACTGCAGAGGAAGCTGAAAAGGTTGTGCCATGTCGCTGGGACCTTTGGAAGAGACAGGTCCTCGGCTGATTTTGGTTAAGGTCTCTGCTTTGTATCCGTCCCGTCCCCCAACAGCTCAACCTTTTGCCCACTGCTTTTCACGGAGTGCTAAAATAAGCCCTGCCACTGAGTTCTCTCTCCGCACACCCCCTTCTCTCTCTGTTCTTGCATTCCTGCTGGGTCATGGGAGAAAGACCTTCCTGGCTGCCAGCTGGTTTTTACTGCCCTCTTGTCACTATGGCAGATAAGAAGCGGCTCAGAGGAGGACTCAAAACATTCCCACCTTGACCCTCTTCCGCTAGAAAGCCTGCTGGCTGTTGGCAGCTCAGACGATCTGCTCCTCTGATCAACCCACAACACACAGAGTCCTTTTCTGGCTGCTGGTTTCCCCCCACCCTTCTTCTTTTTTATATTTTTTTAAAACAACCACGCCTCATTCGCTCCCGCAGGTCTTTCCAGCCGAGCTGCCGGACGCAATTCGCGGGATGGAACCCCAGGGCTCAGCCAGGCTGAATTCCAGGAAAAGGAGAAAAGAAGGGGTGGGCCCCAACGGGGCGGCCGAAGCGGATGGCATCCCCTCCAAAATGCCACGGAACTGCTTGGTAAGTAAGAGAAAAATGGACAATTCTGGCAGAAAGTTTCTGCTTAATGTTTAACTTAATGACGCATGCTGAGCTCCAGCCCTTTCGGAGCCAAAAGCAACCCTCCTCAGCTAACTTAACACTTACCAAGGATAGATTTTAAAGAAGGGTTTTTTAAAAATAAAAATAAAAAAGCAATATCAGAGCTGTGGGCATTGCTGTTTTGCTTCCTGCTTCTTTTAACAGCCAGGGCTCTGGATTGCACATTGTGCCAAAGCGATTCAAGGTAAAGGGACCCCTGACCATTAGGTCCAGTCGTGACCGACTCTGGGGTTGCGGCGCTCATCTCGCTTTACTGGCCAAGGGAGCCGGCGTACAGCTTCCGGGTCATGTGGCCAGCATGACTAAGCCGCTTCTGGCGAACCAGAGCAGCGCACGGAAACGCCATTTACCTTCCCGCCAGAGCGGTACCTATTTATCTACTTACACTTTGTGCTTTCAAACTGCTAGGTTGGCAGGAGCAGGGACCGAGCAACGGGAGCAGCTCACCGGGGATTCGAACCGCCGACCTTCTGATCAGCAAGCCCTAGGCTCTGTGGTTTAGACCACAGCGCCACCCGCATCCACTAGCAAGGTCTAGTGATTCTAGACCTTGCTTAATGTGCATAATGTCGCGTTTGCCAATCCATTGCCCTCCAGATGCTTTGAACCGCAACTCCCGTCAGCCCCACCTTTCACGGCCACAATCACGCCAGCCTAGGCATGATATGTCCCTGCTGGCAAGGGCTGATGGGAGTTGTAGTCCAAAACATAAGGATGGCACCAGGTTGGCAAAGACTGCTGTAACGTGATGGCTCCCTACTGTCCCTTCTCAAGAGAAGAATTCCTTATTCAAGCAATCATTCTCTCTAGCTGTCATCTCAGATTAGGACTTCTCAGCTGATGCACCCGGTAACCTTCCTTCCTCATATCGGATTGCAGTGCTCTGCCCTTCTCGGCTGTCTCTCCCCTGATCACTGGCTGTGTCTCTGACCCAAACTGGAAAGCACAGCTGAGAAGTGGTTGTGGAGCTGGAATCTCTCCAAGTGGACTGGTCCAGTCCCAGAGGCAGCATCATTCTTCCCCCCCCCCCAAAAAATGTTAATTGGTTTTCACAACATTATAAACAAACAAACAAACAAACAAACACATAAGACAAACAAACATAAATCATAGCCTTATTGAAAATTACACTTATTAACATTGTTAAGTGACTTCCTCGCTTCCCCTTGGTTGAATTTCATTGCATATCCTTTTAACGGTTTTCGAAATCACAGTTCTTATAAAATTTAACTTAAACATTAACATCCTTAAATCTTCACATTATGAAATTAAACATATTAATTCATCACTTAACATAAATAAAATCCTGAGCCAATTAAGTATCTGCAAGCTGTTTTCAGTTAATTTAACTTAACATATTTAACTAAGTAATCATTAAATTTAATCCACTCTTCCTGATACTCCTCCTCCTTCTGGTCGCGGACTCTTCCGGTTAGGTCGACTAGCTCCGAAAAATCCGTCTTCTTCATCTGCCATTCTTCTATCGTTGGTAATTCTTGGGTTTTCCACTTTTTAGCTAACAAAATACGAGTAGCAGTTGTGGCATACAAAAATAATTTAACATCTTTCTTGGGCAATTCCAAACCTGTTATTCCAAGAAGAAAGGCCTCTGGTTTCTTTATAAATGTATATTTCAACATTTTTTTCAATTCATTATAAATCTTTTCCCAGAAGTCTTTCACCTTGGGGAAGGTCCACCACATATGATAAAAGGTTCCTTCCTTTTCTTTACATTTCCAACATAGATTGTCAGAGTTATGATATATCTTTGCTAATTTTACAGGAGTCAAATACAATCTGTACATCATTTTCATTATATTTTCCTTTAACACAGTACATGCGGTGAACTTGACCCCTTTCTTCCACAATCTTTCCCAGGCAGCATCGTTCTTAACAACTAAGTACTGCAACAAAAGGTTGCAGTGCATCCCCGGCCCCCAACAGGATGTGTTGCTGTTCCTGAATGCCAGCCTTCTAGCTGTGGCTTTAGAGAAGGGGTGGAGGTGACCAAAATAGGGCAGTGGCGGCGGCAGCAGCAACTGCCAGAGAGTGAAATCCAACTGCAGGGCTGTTGTGTTGCAACTGGACAAGGAAGGGGGTGTGAGAGGCTCTCTTGAGCATCTTCCCCCCATGCTTTCTGCACAGACATCTCCTCTCTTGGGATGCAATAAGCTGTGAGGGGTTTGAGTGAGTCACTTCACTCTCGGCCTCTCAGATTCCCCATTTTCTTTTCCAGCTTAACAATCAAGATTCTACGGCTCCTGGGACCAGTGAGCCTGCTCAGCCTCATTTTAGAGATCTTATAATAATAATAATTTTTATTTATACCCCGCCCTCCCCAGCCAAGGCCGGGCTCAGGGCGGCTAACATGCAATAATAAAAACAAGTTGAATGAATACAACTTAAAAACAAGATTAAAATACAACAATTAAAATATTGAAACATTAAAATATTAAAATGCAGCCTCATCGCAGGAGGAGAAAGGAAAAAGAAAGGGGGAGGGAATCAAATTGGCTCCAAGCCAAAGGCCAGGCGGAACAACTCTGTCTTACAGGCCCTGCGGAAAGAAAGCAGATCCTGCAGGGCCCTGGTCTCATGAGGCAGAGCGTTCCACCAGGCCGGGGCCAGTGTTGAAAAGGCCCTGGCTCTGGTTGACGCCAATCTAACTTTCTTAGGGTCCGGGATCACTAGGGTGTTGCTATTTATGGACCTTGAGGCTCTCCGTGGGGCAGACCGGGAAAGGCGGTCCCGTAGGTACGAGGGTCCTAGGCCGTGACTTCTGTACACTTGGAGGTCCCCACCCCCAACACACACACACACACAAAGGAAAATACGTGATTCCTCCCATCTTCTCTCTCATTGGCTCCATTTTTTTACAGCATGGGGACACTGAAGGATGATAAACACAGCGCCAGAGAGAGGCCCTTGTGGTGGGTTTTGAGGAGGAATTTGTAGAGAAAATGCATATTAAGCTTCTATGCCTACAGCTCCTTAGTTTTTTTATCATGATTCCAGCTCTGAATGCCGGGACAAGAAAGGGGTAGCAGCGGAGAATGGAGAGAGAGAGAGAGAGAAAAGAGACGAAAGAGGTTCCTTTGTTTGTTCCAGAAAAAGAAGTAATAAGACAACAGTGGTATATGAAACCTTCGGAATCTCTGGATTTTATGTGGAATTAGTTCCCACGTTCCACAGCAAGTGAAGCTGAATTGCAAATACAGTGGTGACTCTGTTTTCCAGTGTCTCGGAAGCCGAACGTTTTGGTTTTCGAACGCCGAAAACCTGGAAGTACAGTGGTACCTCGGGTTACATACGCTTCAGGTTACAGACTCCACTAACCCAGAAATAGTACCTCGGGTTAAGAACTTTGCTTCAGGATGAGAACAGAAATCGTGCTCTGGCAGCGCAGCAGCAGCAGGAGGCCCCATTAGCTAAAGTGGTGCTTCAGGTTAAGAACAGTTTCAGGTTAAGAACGGACCTCCGGAACGAATTAAGTACTTAACCCGAGGTACCACTGTAATTGCTTCCATTTTCGAACGTGCCTCGGAAGTCAAAAAGCTTCCGTTGCGTGTTTTTCAGTTTTTCCCATTGAACTTGCAGCCAGCCCTTTGCGCCTCAGTTTTCGAACGTTTCGGAAGTCTAACGGTCTTCTGGAATAGATTACGTTCAAGAACCAAGGTACCACTGTATATATATAACCCTGCACTTCAGCAAATTGGGTCACTGGGCCATCTCATCCTGTTCTCGACTGACAGTGGCTCTTCAAAACATCAGTCAAATGACTTTCCTGCTACCCAGGAACGGAAGAGCCCTGTAGCTGAATCAGGCCCCTCTAGTCCAGCATCCTGCTCTCGCAGGGGCCAGCGAGGTGCTTCTGGAAATCCCCCAAGCAGGGCCTGGATGCAGCAGCGGCAGCTCCTCCACTCTTGTGACTTCCAGCAACTGGCGTTCAGAGACACGCTGCCTCCTGACGGTGGAGAGAGAAGGCGTCCGTCTTTGAGAGCCATATCTCCCACCAATTTGTCTCATCTTTTAAAGCCATCCAGATTGGTGGCCATCGTCACATCCTGGTGGGAGTGAGTTCCGTAGGTTAACTACGTGCTGCATGAAGAAGAGCTTTCTGTTGTCTGTCCTGAATCTCCCAACAGTCACCTTCATCGGATGAAGTGGACGTGGCGCTCTCTGAAAGCGTGAGCTCTGTGACCCCTTCAGACACTCACTTGCTGCAATCCTTCCGTAGCCTTGGGCCTGGTGCCTGTTTGGTCTGTTTTCAGGTCTGATTCGGTGCTGAATCAAGATGCCCTTTCGCCCCTCTGTGTTTTTTTTTATATATATATAATTTTTTATTAAAGATTTTCTTGTTTTACAGAAGTAAGTGTAATGTCTCTCATATTTTTTCCATGTAACATTTTTACAAATCCATTTCATTTGTTGAGACATTAGGGGGAGAAAAGAAAAAAGAAGAAGAAGGGGTGGAGGGAGGGAAGATGGGTGGGGGTCGGGTAGCGATGTTTCTGTTATGCTTAGTGTATGCAGGGTTTGGTGTCAGCGTTGCTTGTGCTGTTCACTTGTGTTCCTTTGGTGGTGAGAGAGGTTGGGGTTGGCCTAGGGAGTGGTTGTTCGTTTGTGGTTGGCTGTGGTGATCTTTGTTATCATGTGTGAGTGGGGTGGGTGGGTGTTTTGGATCAGGTTAGCCATATTGATTTGTATGCTGTTGGTGGATTATTGTCATTGTCTTGTTGGGCTGTGTGTGTGATAAAGGGGAGCCATACCGGGGTGAAGGTGTCTTCTTCTGTTTGTCCCCGTGTCAGTTTCAGTTTATTGGTTAATTTTTCTAGTAGGGCTGTTTCCCATACTATTTGGTACCATTGGTCCATGCTTACTCCTGACAGGTCTCTCCAGTGTCTGGTTATGGTGTTTCTGGCTGCTGAAAGTAGGTGGGTTATGAGTTCTTTGTGGTGTAAATTGCCCCTCTGTGTTAAAGCTCACCTACTTTCTTGATATCCTTTTATAATTTAGGGTCTCCGGGAGCCAGCCCCATTTTCCGATGAGCTTGAAGTGGACTACAGCAAGCCATACATCCGAGTAACGTTTGATGAAGCATTAAGGGGGACGCCATGTAAGTAATTCTCAAAGCGCCCAGTTTTGAGTAAGTGGGGAGAGGGGTTTATTTTGGTCCAGCCCCTCTCAGCGGTGACTTGAAGGGATCTGTGGTTTATGGAAATGATGATGATGAATTACTTCTTTTATGCCCCACCTTCTCCAAGGAGCTCAGGGTGGGGTTACATAGTTCTCTCCCTCCTCAATTAACCCTCACAGCAACCCTGTGAGGTAGTTTAGCCTGAGAGGCAGTGACTGGCACCCAAGGTCACCCAGCGAGCTTGATGGCTGAGTGGGGTTTCGAACCCTGGTCTCCAAGATCCTACTCCAGGGGTCAGCAACCTTTTTCAGCCATGGGCTGGTCCACTGTCCCTCAGACCTTGTGGGGGGCCGGACTATATTTTGAAGAAAAAAAATGAACGATATACAATATCTTTATTGTCATTGTCCCATAAAGAACAATGAAATTGAAAAACTACATAAAATATTCAAAAACCCCTAAAAACTCTGAAACCCCATTTTAAAATACACTATACTATAAAATACACTATACTAAAAAATACATTATATTATAGAGACCCCTTATGCTGCATTTAGAACCAGAATTGCAAGTTCCTATACCCCACAAATAACCCAGAGATACATTTTAAATAAAAGCACACATTCTACTTACGTTAAAAACACCAGGCAGGCCCCACAAATAACCCAGAGAAGCATTTTAAATAAAAGGACACATTCTACTAATGTAAAAACACGCCGATTCCTGGACCGTCCGCAGGCCAGATCTAGAAGGCGATTGGATTTAGAAGGCGATCCAGCGCCTGGGCCTTAGGTTGCCTACCCCTGTCCTACTCCAACCCAAACCACTACATTTATTATAATCCCCTCATCTTTCTCCCCTATCTCCTTCTCCACCCCATCTGGGTGAGTGCCAGCTGAGAGGTCCATATATATAGCAAAACACAATAGCTGCTCCCACACTCGCTCATTGTCCCTATCAAGGATGCTGTGGTCTCAAAGGGCTATATTTAATTCTTATCGTAACACCCTTCTGGATCCATCAAAACTGGAGCAGCCTTTAGCAAGATGGGGTTTTTTTCCCCCTTTTCTCTGCCCTCCCAGCTTCCTTCTCAGCAGAGATTTGCCCTCCTAATCCCCAGTCAAGAGTTCAGGAAGGCAAAGGGAGGGTTTGCCACTGGGCTTCCTTCTGCTGACTTGAGTGCAAAGTGCAGAGCCCCACCTCACAGTGCAGCTGCGAAATCCCCTTAATCTCTCTGCTAATACCTGCGAAGTCACGGGAGGCGAGGCTGAGCTTGCCCTTTCAGTCTATCAGATCAGAGAGCGGCTTTGTGGCCTCAGCAGGTGGGCGGTGCCCGGCTCCTGTGTACCCGAGAGCAGGGAAAAGGCCGAGGATAGGGGAGAGGAGGCATAAAGCCAGAAGAGGATCCCCAGTCGCTCAGAGAATCAGCAAGCAAACCTTCCGAAAGGTCATGGCTTGAGTTGGCCTAGCCTGTTGGTAAAAGGAATTCTAGTTGGATGGGTCCCCCAAGGGTCATCTAGTCCAACCCTCTGCAATGCAGGAGGCTTCCTTGGCCAGTTTCCCTCCTGCTCCTTTCTTTGGCTTGTTATCTCCCGCTTGGACTACTGCAATGCGCTCCACGTGGGGCTACCTTTGAAGGTGACCCAGAAACTGCAATTAATCCAGAATGTGGCAGCTAGACTGGTGACTGGGAGTGGCCGCCGAGACCACATAACACCAGTCCTGAGAGATCTGCGTTGGCTCCCAGTACGTTTCCGAGCACAATTCAAAGTGTTGGTGCTGACCTTGAAAGCCCTAAACGGCCTCGGTCCAGTATATCTGAAGGAGCGTCTCCACCCCCATCGTTCAGCTGAGATCCAGCTCCGAGGGCCTTCTGGTGGTTCCCTCATTGAGAGAAGCGAGGTTACAGGGAACCAGGCAGAGGGCCTTCTCGGTAGTGGCGCCCGCCATGTGGAACGCCCTCCCTTCAGATGTGAAGGAAATAAGCAGCTATCTTATCTTTAAAAGACATCTGAAGGCAGCCCTGTTTAGGGAAGTTTTTAATATTTAATGCAGTATTGTTTTTAACACTCAATTGGGAGCTGCCCAGAGTGGCTGGGGAAACTCAGCCAGATGGGCGGGGTATAAATAATAAATTATTATTATTATTATTATTATTATTATTATTATTATTATTATTATTATTTGGCCACAGCTGGGTCCCCTGTTCAAGACCATTTGTAGAGCACAGAGTTAATCTTTGGAACTCACTCCCCCAGGAGGCAGAAATGGCCTCGGGTGGCTTTAAAAGGGGACTCGACCAATTCATGGAGGAGGGTGTGGCTCTCGATGGCTGCTAGTCACAATGGCTCCAGTCTGCCTGCCCTGTGGGGGTGTCATGGCTCAAAGTGACAGTTGCCCCTGCTCTCGGATCCTGCTTGTGGGCATCACAAAGGAATCTGACTGGCCACTGCCAGAACAAGCTGCTGGACGAAAGGGGCCGCTGGCCTGACACAGCAGACTTCCCTTATGTCCTTATCTCCAGGCTCCAGGCTTGATAAACAGCCCTGATTTAGCCTTGAACTGGGGGTCACAGGCAGTTTGCCGCTTTGGGCGATGTTCATTTGTACAAACATAAGGAGAACCTGCCAGGTCAGGCCAAAGGCTCGACTAGTCCGGCACTCTTCGGACGGTGCCCAGTCCGGCACCCAACCAATGGCCGAGGAAGAACATAGGCATTGTGGCTACTAGCTCTTGGTAGACTTAACTTGCATGCATTTATTTACCGTATTTTTCGCTCTATAAGACGCACCGGACCATAAGACGCACCTAGTTTTTGGAAGAGGAAAACAAGAAAAAAAATATTCTGAATCCCAGAAGCCAGGACAGCAAGCGGGATTGCTGTGCTGCGATCCCGCTGGCTGTCCTGGCTTATGGGATAGCCGCGCACAGCCTCTCATCCCCTGCCCGGGAGAGGCTGCGTGCGGCTAAGGCTCCCCCAAGAGCCGTGCTCCCTTTGAAGAGCTCACAGACTGTGTGTGCGGCTCTTGGGGACTTTTCCCCGAGGAGGGAGAAGGGCAGAGCCTCCCGCTTGCATTCGCTCCATAAGATGCACACACATATCCCCTTCCTTTTTAGGAGAGGGAAAGTGTGTTTTATAGAGCAAAAAATACGGTAATCCTCATTTACAGCCGGGTGGCCGTCACTGGGTGGCTGTCACTGACTCTATAGGAATTTGGTCAGTCTCCCCCATTTCCTCAAGGCATGGGTCCCTCTTGCACAGGGGTCAGCAAACGTTTTCAGCAGGGGGCCAGTCCACTGTCCCCCCCTTGTAGGGGGCCAGACTATATTTTGGGAAAAAAATATGAACGAATTCCTATGGCCCACAAAAACCCCAGAGATGCATTTTAAATAAAAGCACACATTCTACTCATGTAAAAACATGCTGATTCCCGGACTATCTGCGGGCCGGATTTAGAAGGTGATTGGGCCAGAACTGGCCCCCGGGCCTTAGTTTGCCTACCCATGCTCTTGCACATGGATATCCTTCCTGAGTATGTTGGAGCCGTGAGACACAGCCGCATATGGAAGGGTTTTGGAGGTTGAGTTTACAGCAGGACGGAGTTGCTCACAATTATGCTGGTTCCCAAAATCCTTGTGCCACGTTGAACCTGTTTTTCCAGGTGTATTTCATATGCTGAAATTTCCCTGGAAATTGCCTATTTGAGTGGATCTCTTATGACCAGTGAAAATCTAATGGGTGCCAGAAAGTCATTACACCCAAGGGGGTCCTTATTGCTGATGCACCAAGTAGCTGAAGCTGGAGGAGGAGGAGTTTGGATTTGATATCCCGCTTTTTCACTACCCTAACGAGTCTCAAAGCGACTAACAATCTCCTTTCCCTTCCTCTCCCACAACAAACACTCTGTGAGGTGAGTGGGGCTGAGAGACTTCAGAGAAGCGTGACTGGCCCAAGGTCACCCAGCAGCTGCATGTGGAGGAGCGGAGACGCGAACCCGGTTCCCCAGATTACGAGTCCACTGCTCCTAACCACTACACCACACTGGCTCTCCAGTGATTAGAGATTAGGGAAGTCTCCTGATTGATTGCTGCTACTTTTGCAAATGCTCTGGGTCTGATTGTGTCATAGAGTTGGAAGGGACCCCGAGGGTCATCTAGTCCAACCCCCTGCAACTGCAGGAATCTCAGCTAAAGCATCCAAGACAGATGGCCATCCAACCTCTGCTTAAAAACCTCCAAGGAAGAAGAGTCCCAAGGGAGACTATTCCACTGTCGAACAGCTCTTGCTCTACTTGGGAGTCTCCTTTCTTGTAACTTGAAGCCATTGTCTTTGTGGATTTGCCTGCAACCAGGAACTCTGAGGACTTGAACAAAGGAAGCTGTGCTTCATGTCGCTGCAAAGAGAACCACTCTAGTGTAGCAGACAGAATATTGGGTTTGGGGTTGGAACAGGCTCTTGGGGAAGCCTTAAAGCACCTCACTAACAAGCTTTTCCTTTTTCCTCTTCTTAGTGGACAGACCAGTCAGGGTTTACGCCGACGGAATATTTGACCTTTTCCACTCTGGGCACGCACGGGCCTTGATGCAGGCGAAAAACCTCTTCCCAAACACGTACCTGATTGTAGGGGGTAAGGCAGAGCTCCTTTGACTCCATAAACATTTTGGAGGAAAGCTACCTGGCTGGGGGAACCACGCATGATATGTAAGAAGCAAGTAGAGGGAATTTTTTTCCTTCCTCTCTCATAATGCTAGGACTTGGTTAGATTCAGCCAGGGATCTTGATTCAGGAGAAGATTCAGAGCAGACAAGAGAAAGTACTTTTTCCCCTGGAGGAAATACATGGCCCAGAAGACAGCCAAGGAGGCTTGTCTAAAACGTAGGACCCCAGAGAGTGTTAAGTTGAAACTGATCGAACCCACAGCTGATCTGTATCACTTGTGCAGAAAAAATGAACAAGTCAGTATGTGTTCCATTGCCATTTCAGAGCAATTAAGGTTTCATTCCATTAAAGTGTGTCCAATGCGAAAGTGGGCCCTTCTCCAAGTTGGCCATCATGGCAGTCAAGTGTTGGCTATATTGGGCTGTCTTTATATCCTGCTGTCTTTTGTCTGTTCCATCTGACCAGATGTCACAAGGGAGGCTGTTCCCTCCCTGGGCTCCAGATACCAGGCAAAGCTTCCTTCCTCCTTTTCCTGGGATACCGTAGCGTTTTAGCACAGTTTTATTGTGCAGTTAGCTCTCTGTACAGTTTATTTCTGAGTGTTTATACAGTTCTTAAAGTAATGCATACTGCTATTCCAAAAAGTGCCATTCCTTGTATACAGTGGCTTGCGGAGATTTCTGAAAAAGCAAAACTCGGCCCTTTGTACCAAGAAGTGTTGGGGGGAGGGAAGGTGTTGATGGGAGCGTGTGCACTTTGTTTCAGCCGGAGATGTAGTTTAAGGGGTTAAGCCAAAACCATAGAATCATAGAGCTGGAAGGGACCTGAGGGTCATCTAGTCCAACCCTCTGCAATGAAGGAATCTCAGCTATAGCATCCAAGACAGATGGCCATCCAAACTCTGCTGGAAAACCTCCAAGGAAGGAGAGTCCACAACCTCCAGATTAAATCCATTCCACTGCCAAACAGCCCTCACTGTCAGAATGTTGTTCTTCTTACAAGAATCTACTTTCTTGTAACTTGAATCCATTGGTTCAGGTCCTGTCCTTCAGAGGAAAGAACAAGCTTGCTCTATCTGTCACATGACAGCCCTTTAGCTATTTGAAGACAGCTATCATATCTCTTCTCCATCTCCTCTTATCCAGGCTAAACATACCCAGGCTCCCCGGGAAGGTGCCATATCCTGAATCAGACCTAGTTTTGGCAGAATTCGTATCTTATCTATTCTCCCAAGTAACTCTTTAGATAGCCAAAGGCAATGATTCTACTGGCGGATTTATTTGGTTCTGAAAAATAAGTATAGTCTCTTTCTGTTAAATGTTTATATCCATGCATCTTTTATATCCATATTTTCTAGCATTTCAAAAAAACAATGTGGCATCTTTCCTTTTTTCCCCCCTCTCAGTCCTATTGTTCTGTCCATCTCAGGGTTTGTTACCTAATTAAATCTCCCATGAGGATCATTTTTTTCTTCTGTGTATTCCAGCAACATTTTTTCCTAGTTCTTTGAGGAATTCTACTTTTTTTTCATTGGGTGCATATATTCCAACTAGGATAATTACTTCTTGAAGTAATTTCGGGACCGCCTCTCCTGGTATGTCCCACAGAGGAACTTACGGTCTGCAAATAAAAACATCCTGAAGGTCCCAGGCCACAGAGAGGTTAGGCTGGCCTCAACTAGAGCCAGGGCTTTTTCGGCTGTGGCTCCAATCTGGTGGAACGCTCTGTCACAAGAGACCAGGACCCTGCGGGACTTGACATCTTTCTGCAGGGCCTGCAAGACAGAGCTGTTCCACCAGGCCTTTGGTCAGGGCGCAGCCTGACTCCCTCCTCTGGCAATCTTCATAGAACTTTAGCCTAATGGTTGCCATCAATTTGAGTTGAATTAATTTTATAATGAAATGATTTTTTTTATGAAGATATTTATTAAGATTTTCCATTTTATACAAACCAAGAAAAAAAGGGAAAAAATTAAAAAGAAAAAATATTAAAAACACATAAATTTCATATCTTATTTTTCAATAACATATTTCCCTGACCTCCTCATACCTCCCCTTCTTGTATTCCAGTTCAAATTGTTCATCCAGCAAATCCTTATCTCATAGCATTACAGCTAAAAGCCTTATTTTCTATCCATCTTCTTAAATTATTGTAACTTATACTTTTACTTATATACAAAAAAGAACTATTTTTTCATATTCTTTTATACCATTACAGCTGATAACCCCTTAATTTCAATATAATGAAATGATTTTAGAATGTTGTACTATTTTATTGTTGTTAGCCGCCCTGAGCCCGGCTTCGGCTGGGGAGGGCGGGATATAAATAAGATTTATTATTATTATTATTATTATTATTATTATTATTATTATTATTATGTTTAATTCTAATTATTATTATTCTCCCATTGGAGTCTTTATGTACATATCCAGAATCAGACCTGTGGTCCATCTAACTCAGTACTGCATACACTGACCTGCAGCAGCTCTATGGGGTTTTCAGTCAGGGGGTCTCTCCCAGCCCCCTGATGTCAGGGCTTGACCCCGGAGCCTTCTGCATGCAGCACAGATGCTCTGTCCCTGAGCTGCAGCCCTTTCCTAGGTGGCGCTGTGACACCACAGGGTGTTCTAGGCGGGAGCTCCGGGGAGGAGGCGCCCCAGCGAGGACGGGCGGGGTTGCTTAAGAGGCCCAGAACTCACCTTCTCACCCGTTGCCCTTTCCACGATTGCAGTCTGCAGCGACGAGCTGACGCACAACTTCAAGGGCTTCACGGTGATGAACGAGGCCGAGCGCTACGACGCCGTGCAGCACTGCCGCTACGTAGACGAGGTGGTGAGGAACGCCCCGTGGACCCTGACGCCCGAGTTCTTGGCTGAGCACAGGGTAAAAGAGCCTCTGTGAAAGGGGGTTTGGAGGGAAGGGGGCTGGGTCCCTTGTAGCTCTTCCAGTCCTTAGCCTTACGGCCAAGTGGGATTCTCTGAGCCGTGGCAAAAAGAAGAAGAAGAGTTTGGATCTGATATCCTGCTTTATCACTGCCCTAAGGAGTCTCAAAGCGGCTCACAATCTCCTTTCCCTTCCTCCCCCACAACAAACACTCTGTGAGGTGAGTGGGGCTGAGAGACTTCAGAGAAGTGTGACTGGCCCAAGGTCACCCAGCGGCTGCATGTGGAGGAGCGGGGAAGCGAACCCGGTTCACCAGATTACGAGTCCACCACTCTTAACCACTACACCACACTGGAGCCAGACTCCATTCCTCCTGGGGGGGCGCCCTAGAGATCTGGCCAGTGGCAGCACAATGGGCTGAAAGGCTTCCCTGCTCTGTGTCTCTGTGCCAGTCCCTGCTTGGTGCCCTCATCTACCAAGTCATGGGTTCTGCTGCAACCTCTTCTCTGCTGCCCAGACTCCGCTGTTTTGCTAATGGTTCTTGCTGTCCGATCCCACAGATCGACTTTGTTGCCCATGATGACATCCCCTACTCCTCTGCCGGCAGCGACGATGTCTATAAGCACATAAAAGAAGCAGGTGAGCTTGTGTCTCTGCAGTAGAACCACCCAGCCCTCCCGTGATGCCCTCTGGGGAGGCTTGGGGCTGGCTCCCCTCCAGGCCAGGGATGTGCAGAGCCTCTTCATTTCCCTACATGCTTCTAGAGCAGGCTTTCCCAATCGCGAGTCTCCAGCTGCTGCTGGACTACAACTCCCATCAGCCCTAGCAAGCAGGGATTATTATTATTATTATTATTATTATTATTATTATTATTATTATTATTATTTATACCCAGCCCTCCCCAGCCAAGGCCGGGCTCAGGGCGGCTAACAAGCAATAATAAAAACAAGTTGAATGAATACAACTTAAAAACAAGATTAAAATACAACAATTTAAATATTGAAACATTAAAATATTAAAATGCAGCCTCATCACAGGAGGAGAAAGGAAAAAGAAAAAAGAAAGAGGGGGAGGGAGTCAGATTGGCTCCAAGCCAAAGGCCAGGCGGAACAA
The DNA here is from genome assembly GCF_964270895.1 of Podarcis filfolensis. Classification (NCBI taxonomy): domain Eukaryota; kingdom Metazoa; phylum Chordata; class Lepidosauria; order Squamata; family Lacertidae; genus Podarcis; species Podarcis filfolensis. Next base: position 3,542,087 of record NC_139608.1, read on the forward strand.
CTCTGTCTTACAGGCCCTGCGGAAAGAGATCAGATCCCGCAGGGCTCTGGTCTCATGAGGCAGAGCGTTCCAGCAGGCCGGAGCCAGAGTTGAAAAGGCCCTGGCTCTGGTTGAAGCCAATCTAACTTCCTTAGGGCCCGGGACCACGAGGGTGTTACTATTTATGGACCTTGAGGCTCTCTGTGGGGCAGACCGGGAGAGGCGGTCCCGTAGGTATGAGGGTCCTAGGCCGATGATGGGAACTGTAGTCCAAAAACAGCTGGAGACCCAAGTTTTGGAAACTGCTCTAGAGGATAGGACTGTCAGGGGCTACTAGCCATGAAGTCAGACGCAGTGATGCTTCTGAATCCCAGTTGCTGGAAACCACAGGAGGGGAGACTTGCTCTTGTGCTCGAATCCTGCTTACAGGTTTCCATGGAAGCGCAGGTTGCAGCCGCAGGAAAGGTGGCATTTTGCCACCTCCGACGTATTAAGCAGTTGGTCCCTTACCTTTCTCGCCCTGATCTGGCCACAGTGATCCATGTGACGGTCACCTCCAGGCTTGATTATTGTAACTCGTTCTATGTGGGGCTGCCCTTGAAGCTGTTCCAGAAACTCCAGCGGGTGCAGAATGCCGCGGTGAGGCTCCTTACGGGGTCCTTGCCACGGGATCACATTCATCCAGTGCTTTACCAACTGCACTGGCTCCCGGTGGAGTACAGGATCAGGTTTAAGGTTCTGGTTTTGACCTTTAAAGCCCTATGTGGCCTAGGACCCACATACCTACGGGACTGCCTCTTGGTATGCCCTGCGGAGAACCTTAAGGTCCACAAATGACAACACTTTGGAGGTCCCAGGTCTCAAGGTGGTTAGATTGGTCTCAACTATGGCCAGGGCCTTTTCAGCACTGGCCCCGACTTGATGGAACGCTCTGTCACAAGAGACTAGGGCCCTGCGGGACTTGACATCTTTCCACGGGGCCTGCAAGACGGAGCTTTTCTGCCTGGCCTTTGGTTTGGACTCAGTCTGACCCTTCTGTTTCCCTCCCCTTATGGTTTTGATTTATGGGCTACTTGTAAAATGAGGCTGCATTTTAAATTGCATTTTAACCTGTATTTTAAAAAATTGGGGGTTTTCCCTATTATGTTTTTATTGCAATTTTAATGGCGTTAGCAGCCCTGAACCCAGCTCTGGCTGGGGAGGGCAGGGTATAAATAAAAATTATTATTATTATTATTATTATTATTGGCGTCTGTTTGGCCAGTGCTGGACTAGATGGGCCATTGGAGAGCAGTGAATTCAGGTGGGAGGGGAACGCAGGGGCTGGGGGCTGTGAAGCCCGAACCTGCTTCCTCCTCCTTTGTCCCCCCCCCTTTCCCTTCCTCCCCACCCCACATCCCCAGTCTTCCTCATCCTGCTTATGGGAAGCCTCCAAGAAGGGTACAGGGCCTTTCCAGATTGCATCATGTCGCCATGTGCACGGAGCCCTCTTGGGTCGACTGACTGCCTGCCCAACCCTCTCTCCATCTGCAACAGGAATGTTCGCACCGACTCAGAGAACCGAAGGGATTTCCACGTCGGATATCATCACTCGCATCGTCCGCGACTACGACGTCTACGCCCGGCGGAACCTGCAGAGGGGCTACACGGCTAAGGAGCTCAACGTCAGCTTCATCAACGTGAGTCCGGGGACCCCCAAATCCCACGAAATCCAGATCTTGCCACCCAGAGAAACACATTTCTGCATCTGCTTTGAGTCTGTGACAGAGCGAGGTGTTTTCTGTGTGCAGAATTTGGCCCTTCTGCCTAGTGCTGTCCCCAAGGCTGCCGTTTTGCAGCGGATGCCACCAACTTAGCCCTAACCCGTGATGCCTGTGGATATTTTCACCCGCTCCCGTTGCGAGAATCTCCTGATATGATGTTTTCAGAAAGCAGGGGGCAGAGACTGCTCTTTGCTTCCTCCGCTCCTGCCTGACACTGTGTGGAGTCTGTGTGTTATCTATGTAGTGACTAGATGGCTGAGTCAGAGCTGTAACACTTGTGCAAGTCAGTAACCTTTTTAGTTTTAGTTTGCAGTAGCTATTAGAGATAAAAGAAGTTATGCTTCACAGCTTTCTTCCATGTTGTTCCGAGTTTGGTACTCACAATGGACAGTTGTGAGTCCAGTGCACTTGGACCTGCTTTCCAGGAGTGGAAGGTCTCTGGAAGTGCTCTAGTCGCCTAGCCCAGTCGGGGCAGAACCAGTTGCTGAGCCCAGTCGCTGGCACCGGCTCAAAGGCATACTGATAGTGGCGGCCTCTCTCTTTTTTTGCAGGAGAAGAAGTACCACTTGCAAGAGCGCGTGGACAAAGTGAAGAAGAGGGTGAAGGACGTCGAGGAGAAGTCCAAGGAGTTTGTGCAGAAAGTGGAGGAGAAAAGCATCGACCTCATCCAGAAATGGGAAGAGAAGTCCCGCGAGTTCATTGGCAACTTCCTGGAGATGTTTGGCCCCGAAGGAGCTCTGGTAAGGAGACAGCAGCGTCAGACGCCTTCCGCTCCTCTGCCTGCCTTGTCTCAGGGCTTGCATGCCCGTGGCCCAGCTGCACTCTGCACGTGTGCCTGCACCCTCTGGGCCAAACGCAATCGCGCTGAACAAAGACTGTACAGTGGTGCCTCGCAAGACGAAATTAATTCGTTCCGCAAGTTTTTTCTTCTTGCGAGTTTTTCGTCTTGCGAAGCACGGTTTCCCATAGGAATGCATTGAAAATCAATTAATGCGTTCCTATGGAGACCGCTTGCCAGGCTGGCGGTGCGGAGAAGGGCTTTTCACCCCACCGCAAGCCTTCAGGACAGGTACGGGAACAGAGGGGAAGGCGCGCAGCGCTTCTCCTCTGTTCCCGGGGCTTGCGGTGGGAGGAGGGTTTTTCCTCCCCACCGCCAACATTCAGAACAGCATTCTGAATGTTGGCGGTGGGAAGGAAAACCCTCCTCCCACCGCAAGTCTTCAGGACAGCCATCCGAAGGCTGGCGCGGGGAGGAGGTCTCTCCGCCCCACCGCCAGCCTTCGGAGGAGGTCCGAGGACTGGGGAAGACGCGCTGCGCTTCCCCGCTGTCCTGGAGATTTCCCTATGGGCTTTCGTCTTGCGAAGGAAGCCCATAGGGAAATTCGTTTTGCGAAGCGCCTCCAAAACGGAAAACCCTTTCGTCTAGCGGGTTTTTCGTCTTGCGAGGCGTTCGTCTTGCGGGGCACCACTGTATGTCCTACATAGAACTTTAGACCCCAAGGCCACAGGTGGAGCCTCTCTTCTGCATCCGCAGCAGCCCAGGTTTGGTCTTTGGCATCTGAGGATTGAGCAGCATGGAGGAGCTGTGAGCAGCCCCTGGTGGGCGGGGCCAGGGGCAAAAGTGGGCAGGGCAACAGGTGTCACTCAAAGCCAGGACGAGGTGTGCTGGTCCCGTGGGCTACCCGAGAGGCGAGGTCCAAGTCTGGCCCATGGTCAAAGGTGCAACAAGGAGGCAGTCCGTTGTAGCTGAATCAGGGAGCAGGGCAGGGAGTCGGGTGAAGTCACGAACAGGCTTGCAAGCAGGGAGCCAGGGCGGGTCAGGAGCTCAGGCAGGGAAGCAGGACAGGGTTCAGGCAGGAACTAGCAACCAACAATGTTGCTCCTGCAACTTGGGACCGGGGCTGGCTGGCTTTTATCTGCCCCGAGGCATAGGGGTGGCCCCAATCCTCAGGTGACTCGCCTCTCCTGGCCTGGAGGCGAGCACTCCTCCTGCGGGAACTTAGTTCCCTCCACCTCTCTACCCTGAGCCTCTGCAGCTCAGGAGAGGCTGGAGGGTTACCAGACCCAGAGGCAACCTCACATTCCCCTGACGGGGCTGAGAGTGGAGCACTTGCAGGCAATGGGTCCTCCATCACCTCAGGAGCCAGAGCAGACTCAGCTGGTGCCTGCACCTGAGGATCCAGCACAGGTGAGGACCCTTCAGGCTCATGCCCCAGCCCCGGCTCAGCTGGTTCTGCAGGCGGGGAATCCTGTGCAGGCTGGGATCCCTCAGGTTCAGCATCTGAGTCCGAATCCCAGGCCATCACAGGGGGTTTGGCTTGGCTGTCTTCAGGGGACTGAGGCTCCCCGTCCGCCTTAGTTAGAAGGATCTCAGAGGGGAGGGTGGAAGAGGCCCTGGTCAGCAGCTGCTAAGTCAGAGCAGACAATACTGAACTGGGTGGGCCCCAGGTGATCCAGCTCGATAAAGGGAGCCTTGTTGCACATGCTAACAGCAAACCCAGCTGGTGAGTTCAGACAGGACATTCCTGCGTTTCAGGGGGTTGGGCTAGATGACCTTGGGGTCCCTGCCTCGCACACTGAAAGTCCCAGGTTCAGTCCCTAACATCATCTCCAGCCAAAGGACTCCTGCCTGAACCTGCAGCCAGTACAGGGCCAGGTGAACTAATGGTTTGATGACTGGATAAGTGGCAGGGGGCAGGCCTGAAACTTGGAGCCGGTGCAAGTCCTCTGCATGGAAAGGACCCAGACCCAGCAGCAGAACACCTGCCTTGCATGCAGAAGGCCCCAGGTGCAGCCCCTGCTAGCATCGCCAGGTAGACTTGGCAGAAACCCCTTCTCTGAAACCCTGGAGAGCCACCGCGGCTGGTCAGTGTGCCAGCGTGTCTCAGACAGGGTCCTCAGCTGTTGTTGGACTGCAACTCCCATCATGCCTGACCGCTGTTCCTGCTAGCTAGGGATGCTGGGAGTTGTAGTCCATAGCCGCAGGACCCACTGCTGAGCTACGCGGGCCACTGGGTCTGATTCATAAGGCAGCTTCCTATTCTTAATTCAAGCATTATTAATGTGAGTTTTGCGGCAGCTTTCTGACCAGCGCTCTGCCTTTCCTCCCCAGAAGCACATGCTGAAGGAGGGCAAGGGGCGGATGCTGCAGGCCATCAGCCCCAAGCAGAGCCCCAGCAGCAGCCCCACCCACGACCGCTCCCCCTCCCCTTCCTTCCGCTGGCCCTTCACTGCCCGGACGCCCCCCTCGTCTCCGGCCAACGTCCCCAGGAACAAGTCGGCGGTGGCCTACGACATCAGCGAGGACGAGGAGGACTAGAGACCCTGGACCCCGCAGGGATTTCTGCAAATGCTGCTTCCTTGATGAGTCCCGCCTCCAGGCATGAAGAGAACGGCTGACGATGAGCTCCAGAGAGCGAGCGCCTCCCCCTCAACCCGCCGCCCGAGGGCTGGGTCTGCCGTGGCAGCCCACCCGGGCAGCATCCTCCTCCTCCTCTCTCGCTGAGAACTAGTGCCTTGGGGAGTGGGGCGCATTGTTGCATTTGAACGCCTTCCCCACTTCCCCTTTCATTGGTTATTTGCTGTCTTGTTTCTTGGGGGAAACGGGGGGGAAGGTGGCTCTTATTTTAAAGCAGGTGTATTCCTTTTAAACTTTTAACCGGCCCGAGCCACTCGTGGAAATGAGCGCTCTGGTTGGCGGGGGAATTATGGGGCTGGCAGAGCCGGGAGGCTGCCCTGCAGGCAAGCATCGTTGCCTACCTGCCCCCAAGTCCCAGGGTGCCCCCTGCCTCCTCACAGGCTGTATCCAGTTCAAGGCCCACAAGGCCCTTGAGCCGGTGTGAAGTCGAAGTAGTGCAGGAAGTGGTTACAGTAGAAAATCTGTAAAAAGAGAGAGAGGTGGCGGCTGGCTGTGGAGTCACAAGATGCTTTTTGGGATGCCGGAGCGGCAGTTGGTCACCTTGCAAGCCCTTCTGTTCCCCCAGTTTGCTGGTGCTCAAGAAGATAAGTGGGAGGGGAGGCTGTGCAAAAAGGGGGGGGGAGCATGTCTGCAGATTCCCACTGTAACCGCGGTGAGGTTGTTGGGTCGTCTGCTCAGCTGCCTCTTCCTGCTTCTGGCGCACACAATAATAAAAGAAAAACTTCAGTTCGCTTCCCAAATGGGCAAAGTTGGCTTAAAGTTCCTGTGGATGTGCAGCAGGAGTAGCAACCCCCCCAGGCTTCAAAGGCAAGTTGCTTGCTGCCGAATTGGAGGAGAACATCAGGCTAGCATTGTGCGGCCTTCAGGTGGAATGTACGTTGCGTTGCAAAGCCAGAGCAGGGCTGAATGGGTGGCAGTCGTTCTGTAGCGTCCAGAAAAGCAACCCCGATTCTCCCCATTCTGAGACTTGTTGGGCAGCAAAAACAAGGAAACTTGGGAACCTGTTAAAAGCTTAAATTTTTATCTCTTTTGTGTGTTGTGCTTTAAGCAAAGGTTTGTGACCCCTTTCCTGGTGCCGGGTGTTTGGTCTTTGTTGACATACCCATCTCGCCTTTGTTGACTTACCCATCTCTTCTCAGAACGTCCCTACCTGACCCTAACCCCTTCCTGCCTCCCAGCTTCCAAAGTGCACCGTGCAGCTCTGTCTGATCCTGCAACTCTGCTCTCCTGCCTGCCTGTGTCTGTCATAAACGCCCAGTGGTCAGGGCTTTGCTGCCCACCCCACACCCCTTCATGGGGAAGAGGGGAACCGCCCCCTTGTGCAACTATGGCTGAGTGTGCGTTCTGTGCTCCCAGGAAAGACCACCAGCAGCACAGATCTAGCTCAAAGGGTGCAACACACTCGTTGCGTCACCTCCAAATCTTCTGGGTGTTTGAGTGCAAACCCTGCTCTCAGCTCTGCCTTGAGTAAGGTGCAAATTAATATCACGCAAAACAGCTGCTCTTTCAGTGAACTGCCCGATGTCTGGGGTGCTCCTCCTGTTGGCTTTTGTTGTTAACTGTGTAATAAATGTTCAGAGTTAACTGTCAGCTCCGCATGGATTTTCCCTGGATTCAGTCCCTGCTTCTGATGTTTCCCTGTCAAGAACGATGCCAGCTGCCCCTTGAGCATGGACGACTGCCCGTCTGGGTTATTTCATGAGTTAATGTTTTTCTTAAGAGATTGTCTCTTTGTAGGAAAATCAGTTTGTGAAATGTCTCGGGGGGGGGGGAGGAATTATTCATGCTCTGAGAACACGGAGCAGGCAGACAGCCTCTGCCATACTCTGTGAGCTCAGCGAGACTTCAAGGCATCCTGGCGCCCACATATGTTCTGACATGAAGATTGTCCCTGGACAGGAACGAAGGTGTTGGTCAGATTGCCACTGTGGTGGTCAGTCTGGGCCATACACCGTCAGGATTTTTGGTGGGAGCTCACAAAGCAGACAGCGCCGTGCTCTCTCCTCCCTGTGAGTTCCCCCTGGTGTCTTAAAAATCCGAAGGAGAATGCATTTCTGTTCCTCAGCCTACCTTCCCATTCCACAAGGAGAGGGGAGAGTCCTGGAAATGCTTGATTGCCCCGTTTTAACTCTTCAAAAGTGTGTTCAGTTGGATTGTTTTGAGACACACTTCTGAACATTTGCACACTGTATAAAGTTGATTCACAGACGCAGGAACTGAGTTGCCACAAGGCAGATTTCCCTTCCATGTTATTCATGCGGTAAAATGTGCTTCTGAAAGTTTTCCCTGGTGCCGTAAAATTGCCGTGGTACACATGGCCTCAGGATAATTTGTGTCTTTTCCTTTGAGGGCGCTCTTCCAAAAGAAGATTTTGCCATGAAAACAGCGAGTTGGAGGGGAACGGCACCTCAGGGTGGTTCTTTTGCCCCAGAAATTGTCTCCCAAACCGGCTCATCTGGAGACTGCTTTGGGAACAGGAGTGTCAGTGGCGCTAAAGGAATGACACTTATGGAGCCAGCCATTCGAAGTGATACTTGCAAAGGTCACTACAGAAGCAGATAAATTTGCTGGGTGACTTAAAAAACAAAAGCAAACGGGATTTGGGGTGCTGAAATAGTGACTGCTACATATTGCATTATACCAGTGGTCCCTCTCTCTAAGATGTAGGTTTGTAGAGCAGCGGTAGCATTGAAAGATCGCCTTCTGTGTGCTTGACTCTGTTTTGTGCCCTTTTCAAAAGAAGCCCAAAGGCCAGGACTCTTAACCGTACTTCGGCCCTGTGAAATTACTGTACAAAAATGGGTTTTGGTTAGGGACGTGCACAAATCTTGCACAACTGTAGTTGTGAGTGATGGCCCCTACACGGGTGTTGCTACACAACGTAGGCTCTTCATAGAACAACCTGCTTGCGGCATTTGTGCAGTTTTATTTAGTCCTGCGTGAAGCACAGTCCTGTTGCCTCTGAATGAACTCACCTGGGCACTGTGTGATGCACCCCTTTTAGCAATATTTGGAGACTTCCATACTTCCCAGAGTCAGAGGGAGAAAATAGGCAAGGGTTATTGACTTCTTTGCATCCAGAAGCAAATAGTTTTCCAGGGCCACCATATGCATTTAGCCAGAAATTGCATTTCCTTCCTTTGCAGCTGAACAGGTGATGGAAATCTCAATGGACTCTTCCACCCATACAGCTACACTCATTATTCATATAACTATTTAGTCCTCAACACAGGGTGGTTGTTTTTTTTAAAAAAAGGGTCGTAATTGGGGAGGAACCGCTACACAGGGCAATCTCTGACTGTCCCAAGTTTCCACCCAGAATAGAGTCCTTGTGCTCTGGCCAATGACAGTATTGTTATGCGTCCCATAATGGATTTGAAAAGCCACATGGTGGTACTTCACATATGCTAGCGGAACATCGTGGGACCCAAGCCATGTTTGGGCAGCTTTCATGCCACTCCAGTAGCATCCAAACTAACCTTTCATTGGCCATGCGAGAGTTGCAGAATTGAGGGACCTTCTGACAGCCATCCATCCTGAAATACCAGCATTGAAGCATCTTATACATTTGACCACTTGAAAAATGGGCCTTTGTGAAACTCCGTTCTTGCACTGTGGGAAACATAATTTCCGTTCCCTATTACAGCTGCTGCGTTTTCCTAAAAGCCATATGAGATCTGGTCCTATCACTGCATTGTCGCAGGGTTTCTAGCCAAGTCTTAAGGCTGCCTAATTCAGGCCTTTGAGACCAGCTCAATTCCTCAGTGACTTCCCTGCATCGTAAAGTTTCATCCAGGCTAGCTCTCCTGCTTCAGAGAGGAGCAAACATGTCTGTAGTAGAAACAGTTACCGGTTTTTTAGCACGAATAAACAGGAAGAATTAAGGTTTTTTTTAGTTTCCCCAACCTTCCATTCTCGTTGGCTTAGCAAAGACCTGGAAGATCTCTTTCTAAGGAGCCAGGTTTTGGCACTAGATGGTTTGAGCTGCAGGATGCGGCAGTCAAGATTTACTGTGCTGGACAAAGGCCATTCATGGTGTCCTTTGCAGGGAAGCCAACGTAAAAACGCCCAAACAGAAATCTTTAGCTGGTTGCCTCAACAGAGCTCTCTGTAGCCACAGAGACTGGTGGTGATGGACTTTTCTCTCCTAGCCATGCCTCTTTCAATCAGTGTTAAGTGTCCCAGTTTCCTGTCTCTGTGAATTGCAAGCTCCCAGTTCTGCTGCAAGCTGGATGGGGGTTGTTTTGTGCATTCTTCCTTTTTTCTTCCACTTACGCGTTTTAGCCAAATAAATGTCATTTTACCCAAAATACTTTCAGGTTGTCCTTAATGTTTCAAAAATCAGCTTTCATCTCCCTGCTTCCATATTGTGGTGCCAAGCTCTCATCTCACAAGCCATGCCAGATTTGCACAGCTCCCGCCACAGGTCCCCATAGCGTTGGGTCACAAGGGCGAGGAGGACCACAAAACGCTCAAATGGGAGATTTCTGCATTGCAGGGGGTTGGACTAGATGACCCCAGGGTCCCATCCAACTCTATGATTCTGTGACTCCAAAAGACACACTGTGACAGGATCACCTGTCCCCCAAAAACTCAGCAGTGCAGAGAATGCAAAAGGGGGTTCTAATCACACAGGTGTCTCTGAAAAATTTTATACATCACTCGGAAAGACAGGCGAACTAATGCCAGTGTACTGGAAGAAGCAAAGATCGCCAGTGTTGAAGCAGTGATTCTTCAACATCAACTTCGTTGGACTGGTCATGTGCGGATGTCTTCCAAAGCGACTACTCTTATTTCCAACACAAGAATGGAAAGTGAAATACCGGTGGACAACCGAAGAGGTTTAAAGATGCTCTCAAGGCAAATCTTTAAAAATGCAACATAAGCACTGATAAGTGGGAAACACTGGCCTGTGAGCGCACCAACTGGACTTCAAAGGTGCCATAGACTTTGAAGACACTCGAACTCGGGATGAAAGGGAGAAACATGCTAAGAAGAAGGCATGCTTTGCAAACCCTCACTGTGATCAACTCCCACCTGGAAACCCACCATGGAAGGACCTGTGGATCCAGAATTGGCCTCCACAGTCACTTACAGATTCACGTTTAAAGCCGTGTTCATGGAAAACAATCTTACTCGGCTACGAGGAATCGCCAAAGAAGAAGACACTCTGGGATTTCTTTTCATAGTAGGAGCGGGCTAGGGATTAATAACCAACACAGCATAAAATGGATTTATTCCATGTGCCCCGGGCATTTTTGACTATAGCTGCACAAATTACAGTTGTCCTGAAGTCATTCTTGTACAAAGGGTCATATGTCCATGTGCCTGTCCCAAGACAGAATCAGTCCCTTGTCCCTTCCCCTTGCAAGGAAGGCCACATGTTCTTGATATCCCGGAGCAAATGTTGGCAAGAGGGTTGGGGGGCCTCCGAAAGCCCTGCTGGGCACTCCTGTTCCTAGGCAGCCGAGAGACCGATTTCTGCTTTGCTCTCTGGCAAACCTCCAGCCGGGCAACAGCCTGGCTTGTCGTCCGGCTTCCTGTAGTACATCCTGGTCAGCACAGCCATGACGAACGTCTCCAGGACCAGGAGCTGTGCGTGCATCACTGCAAGCAAAGATGGAGGAGAATGAGTCTGGCCCTTTTCCCGGGGGAAGGTCACTGGCTTCTCCGCTTCCCACAAATGCAGCCTTTGCCCACCTGGTGCCATCCAGAGGTTTTCAACTACATCCCCAGTCATCCCGGCTGCAGGGTGCCCGGGAAGATGCCTGGCATTAAAAGAGAAGGCAACTGCTGACTCTCTAGTAGCAGAGAGTTCCACAGGACCGTGCCGCTAATACTAAAGGCTCGGTTTCTTTGTCCAGCAGCAGCAAGGCCCTAATAATAATAATAATAATAATAATTTATTATTTATACCCTGCCCATCTGGCTGGGTCCCCCCAGCCACGCTGGGTGGCTTCCAACAAAACACTAAAATACAATAACCTAGTAAACATTAAAAGCCTCCCTAAACAGGGCTGCCTTTAGATGTCTTCTAAAAGTTTGGTAGTTATTTTTCTCTTTGACATCTGGTGGGAGGGCATTTCACAGGGCGGGTGCCACTACCGAGAAGGCCCTCTGCCTGGTTCCCTGTAACTTGGCTTCTCGCAGCGAGGGAACTGCCAGAAGGCCCTCGGAGCTGGACCTCAGTGTCCGGGCAGAACAATGGAGGTGGAGACGCTCCTTCAGGTATACTGGACCGAGGCCATTTAGGGCTTGAAAGGTCAGCACCAACACTTTGAATTGTGCTCGGAAACGTACTGGGAGCCAATGTAGGTCTTTCAAGACCGGTGTTATGTGGTCTCGGTGGTCTCTCCCAGTCACCAGTCTAGCTGCCGCGTTCTGGATTAATTGTAGTTTCCGGGTCACCTTCAAAGGTAGCCCCACATAGAGCGCATTGCAGTAGTCCAAGCAGGAGATAACCAGAGCATGCACCACTAGAATTGTAGAGTTGGAAGGGACTCCATGGGTCATCTAGTCCAACCCCCTGCAATGCAGGAATCTCAAATGACCTCTTGCCACCTGACCTCTGCTTAAAAAACAACAACCTTCGATAAAAGAGAGTTCATTGCCTTCTGAGGGAGTCCTTTCCGCTGCAGAATGGTTCTAAGCATAATAAAGTTCTTCCTGATGCTTAGTCGCAATCTCCTTTCTCGTGATTTGAGGCCATGGGTTTGAGTCCTACCCTCCAGAGCTGGTGAAACCAAGCTCGCTCCCTCTTTCGTGGGGCAGCCCTCGAGATACTTTTAGAGAGCTATCCTTAACCGCTTCCCAATTTTCCTCCTCAAGGGCCGCTGCTACCACCCCACAACACAGCCTCAGGATGCTTCCTTTCTTTTTTTTCGGGTTTTCACTCACTCTGGGACCGCACTCTGGAGGAGAACGGTGGGGAGCAGGCAATCTGGCCGCCATTGCCCAGGGTGCTGAAGATGGAGGGCTGCAGCGCCGTCAGGATGAGGAGGACCTGAAAGCACAAGCACAGAAGAATAAGCCACTCTGGGCGGCTCCCAATCAAGTGTTAAAAACAGTACAGCATTACATATTAAAAACTTCCCTGGACAGGGCTGCCTTCAGATGTCTTCTGAATGTCAGGTAGTTGTTTATTTCCTTGACATCTGGTGGGAGGGCGTTCCACAGGGCGGGCGCCACTACCAAGAAGGCCCTCTGTCTGGTTCCCTGTAACTTTACTTCTCGCAGTGAGGGAACCGCCAGAAGGCCCTCAGCGCTGGACCTCAGTGTCCGAGCAGAATGATGAGGGTGGAGACACTCCTTCAGGTCTACTGGGCCGAGGCCATTTAGGGCTTTAAAGGTGAAATATACTCAGAGTCGCAAAGTGATTTCATGCTCTTTATTCAGCTCATAGTGGTGAGGAGGAATGAATGAAAGCCCCCTCAAGGTATCTGCTTTATATACATTATTTACACAATGGGCTGCACATGATTGGCTAATTCCGGAATTCTACTGTAAGCCAATCAGGTTGTGGATTCACTTCTATCGGGAGCATGATTGGGTGGTTCCTGCCAACCAATCATACTGCTGCATTGTTCTAGGACCAATCAGACTGCTGCATTCTGAATCCTATTGTTCTAGGACCAATCAGACTGCTGCCTTTTGGATCCTATTGTTCTAGGACCAATCAGACTGCTGCCTTTTGGATCCTATTGTTCTAGGACCAATCAGACTGCTGCAGTTTGGATCCTATTCAACTCAGTACATAACAAAAGGTCAACACCAACACTTGGAATTGTGCTCGGAAATGTACTGGGAGCCAATGCAGATCTCTCAGGACCGGTGTTATGTGGTCCCGGCGGCCACTCCCAGTCACCAGTCTAGCTGCCGCATTCTGGATTAATTACAGAAGGAAGTGTTCTGAAGCAGCGCTGACAATGAGGACCGAAAGCATGAAGGGGCTGGAGAAGCTTCTGGGGCGTCAGCACCCGGGCTGAGTTGGGCATCTCATTTGGAAAGTCGGCTTGTTTACTTATAATGTATTTTTAAATAAATAAATATATATCACTATTCATATTTTTTTAAAAAAATAAAATAAATCAGAGTGGTTTCATTCTGTGAACCGCACTGAGATCTTCAGACAAAGAGCGATATACAGATTTCAATAACAACAACAATCGATATTGGTGTTATATTTATTAATACCCTGGGTTTTTTTTTTACTCAGGGTGGCTTACACAAATTAAAACGATGCAGACACAATGCAGAAGGCTAAAAGCACATTAAAAATAATGGTTAATTGCACTATCATAGAACTTAAAAGTATATTAAAAGTATAAACGGTACACAAAGCCAGACAACAAAAGTTAAAAACAGAAATCGGGTAACTATTGTGGAGATATGTCTTCTTAATTGCCTACATAAGCCTGGCGAAATAAAAAAAAGTTTGCAGCAGGCATTTAAAAGTTGAAACCGGAGGCGCCGGCTGAATTTCTAGTGGCAGTGAGTTCCACTGGACTGGCCTGATGACACTAAAGGCTCGGTTTCTCCTTGTTATCAAAGGACCCTCACCAACTCGACCAGACAATGCAGATTATCTGAGTGACTGAGCTGGGATATAAGAGTTCATATATACTGACATATATACCGGATGTAAGTTGTTCGTTGACTTTGTAAATTAATGCAAGGACCGTGAACCTGAGAGGAGAGAGAAAGAGACGAGGTTACCTGGAAGCAGGCGAACTTGCAGCCCATGTTCTGCTCCGACAAGTGGGCTCTGGCTTGCCGAAAGAGGACCGCGTTTGCCCACAGAGCAAATAAGGTCGACACTCCCAAGGCGGTGTTGATCCACAGAGCCACGCTTGTGGCTGATATCTAGAAGGCAAGAAGGCAAGAACGTAAGAGGAGCCGGATGCATCAGGCCAGGGGCCCATCTCCTCCAGCACCCGGTTCTCAAAGTGGCCAACCAGGTGTTTGTTGGAAATCCTCAAGCAGGATTCGAACCCAGGGCAACACTCTCCCCTCCTGTGGTTTCCAGGAAGTGGCATTCAGAAGCATTGCTGCCTCCGGCTGTGGAGACACAGCAGAGCTGTCCTGGTCGGTAGCCACTGATCGCTTTATCCTCCATGAATTGATCTTTTCCTCTTCTGAAGCCATCCAAATTCTTGGATATCACTGCCTCATGCGGCAGGGAGTTCCATAGTTTAACTACATGCTGCCTGAAAAAGTCCTTCCTTTAATCTGTCCTTGTAGCATTTCCAAAGCAAGGAAGGATTGGACTCTTGATTAATAAAATACACACAAGGCTTGACCAGGAAGACTCAGGGAGGAGTGCCAATAATAATTTCCTCTCCACCCTTCGGCCCAGGTCGTTTTATTCACAAAATAACTTTTTACACAGTGTTCGTAAAAACCAATCAGATTTCTTCTGAGCATCTCAAAAACCCCACGTGGGACAAGGTCAGATCAGAAGAAATTCTTTTAACTACAAAGAAACTATGTCCTACTTGAGCATGCATATGTAGTACAGAGTAAATAAAATAGGAATAAAAGGAGGAATGCATCCAGCAAAATCCTGGAGGTCATAAACAGGAGAGGCAGGATGGCAGTATTTGCCATCTCCTTGTGAACTCTCTTCCTGGCCCTTAAGATCTATTTAAAGATTAAACTACATCAAAGCCACCTTCTATCTTTATGACCCAGGGTGGCTGGTCTGTGTTTCAGAATGCTTATACGTGCCTGTCAGGCGTAGAGAAAGCAAATGGCAGAGGTGCAAAGGCTTGTGGGATTCGATCAGAAATTATTGTCCATGAATCAAACCCAGTCAACGCAATGCTTTCATCATCGCGGACACAATGGCTTGCTCCATATTTCATAATTCCTCATAGCAATCCCACCTGAGCCCCACACTCTGGATATTTGCGTTGTGGAATCTGCTGCTACCTGAAGTGGCTTAGATGGCTTTAAAAGGAGGATAATACATTTCTGTATGTGACAACAGCCACCCAGATGCTTCTAGCTCAGAGATGGAAGGAGGAAATCACCCCGACCAGAGAAGAATGGCAAACCAAGTTGATGGACTACGCTGAAATGGCAAAATTAACTGGGAAGCTCGGAAATCAATAGGACAAGAACTTTTAAAAAGAATGGGGAAAGTTTACAATTTATTTCCAAAAAAATGGATGTACCGTGCCATATTAGAAGCAAAGAAACTTGTTTTGATGAATTGGAAGAGCCGCAAAAAGATTCCATTGAGCACATGGATTGATAATATGGACAGACTAGCTACATATGAATGAACTGCATGTCGACGCAAATTAAGAATGGATAAATATGAAAGGAAAGGAAGGAATATTTAAGCGATAAGGTGGACAGTGGTGGTAAGTAGGGGGAGGAGAGGTGGGGAAATATTGTTAAAAAGGTGTAGTCAAAGGTATATCAGTATTCAAATCTGAATTGAGAAATTGTGTTATTAGTGTTACAATGGTTTTCGTTGTATGTGTCTTTTGCGGTTGTTGTTTGTATTGGAAAAAATGATTAAATAAATTTAAAAAAGGAAACAATTTATTTATAAGACCATTGTAAAGCAGGTTAAAACATGATCAGGATTTGAACCACACTTGTAAATTAACGGAAAGTATGGATAATTCGGAAGGATAAAATCTGGATAGTGTTGATATGCAGTTGTAAATATTATCACTAGGATCCATGGAAGGGATGGGGGGAAGTCAGGAGATTCAGAGTAATCTCAAAATTTGGATCTTGAATTGTTTTGCTGTTGTTGTTGTTGAATGTTTATATCTTTTTTAATCAAATGAAAAGATGATATAAAATAAATAAATAAAAGGAGGATAATAGATCCAAAGAAATGGCTGTAGAATCATAAAGGTGGAAGCGACCCGAGGATCATCGATAGTCAACCCTCACTGCAATGCATGAATCTTGCGCATCCATGAAAGATGATCATTTAACTGTCATGGCTGAGTGGAGCCTCCATGTGCAGGGAGAGTAATTATTATTATTATTATTATTATTATTATTATTATTATTAAATTTTATTTATACCCTGCCCTCCCCAGCCAAGACTGGGCTCAGGGCGGCTAACACCGGTATAAAAACAATTGATTGAAATACAACTTAAAAGCAAGATTAAAATACAACATTAAAATGCAGCCTCCTTTCAGTGGAAACTCAAATCAAAAACTGTTTTGGGGGGAGAAAACATCAAATCTTCACCAAGGCCAACTATCCAGACTGGTCCTTCATGGGCCAGAAAAAAGCCAGGGAAGTCCCCAAATAGGAGTTCCATCACAGAAGGAGAAAGGAAAGAGGGGGAGGGGATCAAGTTGATTCCAAGCCAAAGGCCAGGCGGAACAACTCTGTCTTCCAGGCCCTGTGGAAAGAAATCAGATCCTGCAGGGCCCTGGTCTCAAGAGACAGAGCGTTCCACCAGCCGGGGCCAGTGTTGAAAAGGCCCTGGCCCTGGTTGAGGCTAATCTGACTTCCTTAGGGCCCGGGACCTCTAGGGTGTTGCTATTTATGGACCTTAAGGTCCTCCGTGGGGCATACCGGGAGAGGCGGTCCCAGAGGTACGAGGGTCATAATTATTATTATTATTATTATTATTATTATTATTATTATTATTAATGTATACCCCGCCCATCTGGCTGAACCTCCCCATGTGACGTCTGCTGAGGAGCAACAGTGGGAGGGGCTGTTTTGCCTTCCTCTTGGGCTCCCCAGAGTCATCTAGCCGGCCAGCTGGGAAGCAGAATGGTGCAGTCAGCGGAAATTTGTGGCCTGATCCAGGCGGGACCACAGCTGGGTGAACAGGGGGAGATCCACTGCTGGGTGTGAGCGTGTGCCTGGCTGTGTCTTAGGAGAAGTTTCATAGGTGCACGAGGGAGAAGGGGTGGGTGTATCAAGCAACAATTCCTGCATCGCACCCGGGTTGGGCTGGAGGACCTCCCGAGGTCCCTTTCCGACCATCTAGATTTTTAAGGGCAAGGCGGCTGCAGGTGCTGGGACTTACCTCAGAGGTGTCGTACAGCCCCTCCGTGGTCAGAACAAGCCCCAGGAAGATGCAGGCTCCCTTGAGGAAGGCGTACTGGAAACTGCCCAACATGATCAGCTTCAGTTTTCGCCTGCGGTTAAGAGAGGGGAGGAAGGAGGAGGAGACGGGTGTTTGTGCCCAGGAAAGGCCCACGTCCCGGTCAAAGCTCAAGCAACCTTTCGCTGTGTTGGAAGAAGAGGCAAGGGAGATTCCTCCCTCTCCCAAAACCACCCACCCCGAAACAACACTGGGGAGAGGGCTGTGCGGCTCAGTGGGTAGAGCATATGTTGTGCTTTTTATATTGTAATTGTATGTTCTGGCGGGAGGACCAACAGCAGGTGGCGCCAGGCACCCAGACTGGTTGCAAAGAAGGAGGCAGGCAGGTGTGGGGATTGTGGCTGCTGGATCTGGCCCAAAGCCCCCAAAAGTGGGACCTGGGAGCCTTCCACTCACTTGGTCATAGTGATGCGAGGGCAGCAGGGGCAGCAGCAACAGCAGGGCCCTGTGCTGATCACCATCGGGGTGTCCTTCAAGGCCTTGAGCACAGCCTCCATGCCCCCAAAACCTTCCACCATGATCAGCATCAGCAGGTAGAAGCAGACGGCAAAGTACCTGGAAGAGGAACAGCGAAAGCCATGTTAATAATTGCATTTATTGCTCTGTTTATATTATTAGTCGCTTAAGAACAGAAAACAATTTTTTTTAAAGAAATATTTATTAAGGTTTTACAAAACATGTATACAAAAACACATAATAATAAAAATAAAAATTAAAAAAAATAATTAAAACATACAGAAAAAACAAGAAAGATTAAAAACAATTATTTTTCATAACTTAAAACTCCTTTGCTTGTTTCATTGACTTCCTCACACCTCCCCTTCTTGTATTCCCATTTAGCTAATCAAATCAGCAAATCCTTACCCTCATTCATTTATCCTATATATATAATTTAACATTTTATAACTCAGTATTTTCATCCATTATCAATTCAATTTTTCCATATTCTTAAAGCATTACAGCTGGAAACCACTTAATTTCTATCCAACATCATTCTAACATTCATTAATTTTGCAATATTTCTGTAGGTAGTCTTTAAATTTCTTCCAGTCTTCTTCCACCGCCTCTTCTCCCTCGTCCCGGATTCTGCCAGTCATTTCTGCCAGTCCCATATAATCCATCATCTTCATCTGCCATTCTGAAAACAATTTTTTTTTAAAGGCAAAAGGTAAAGTAAAGGTAAAGGGACCCCTGACCATTAGGTCCAGTCGTGGCTGACTCTGGGGTTGCGGCGCTCATCTCACTTTATTGGCTGAAGGAGTCGGCGTACAGCTTCCGGGTCATGTGGCCAGAATGACTAAGCCGCTTCTGGCGAACCAGAGCAGGAAACGCCGTTTACCGTCCCGCTGGAGTGGTACCTATTTATCTACTTGCACTTTGACGTTCTTTCGAACTGCTAGGTTGGCAGGAGCAGGGACTGAGCAATGGGAGCTCACCCCATCGCGGGGATTCGAACCGCCGACCTTCTGATCGGCAAGTCCTAGGCTCTGTGGTTTAACCCACAGCGCCACCTGCACCCCTAAAGGCAAAAGGTGGGGAATGGAAAAAGTTTGCGGGGTCAGTCTGGATGATACCCAGGGGTCCCCTTCCAAACCTGGGATCCTGTATTGGCGAGGTCAGAATGTACAAGGGGAAGCTTGCCAAACTAGTTCCTTTGTCAAGATAACGGTTTTGGCAGCTGGTTAAATGCCACAAGCTGGCATAGCCAAAGAAGATGCCCTGTGCCATAGAAGCGAATGGGTGGACCTTGAAGGACACCTGCCTCACTTAACTGCTAGGTAGGAAGGAGAATAATAGCCAGGGATTGAGATGGAGGCCGGCTGGAAGCAGGAGACACAGAGACCTGCATGCTGTGTGCTGGACATTGGGGCTTCTCCGGAAACCAAACAGAGAAGCAAGATCGGTTGGGGTGTTGATGCTGTGAGCCCCTGCATCGTACATATGTTGTTGTTGTTCTTTAGTCCTTTAGTCGTGTCCGACTCTTCATGACCCCCTGGACCAGAACACGCCAGGCCCTCCTGTCTCCCACTGCCTCCCGCTGTTTGGTCAAACTCATGCTGGTAGCTTCGAGAACACTGTTCCACCATCTCGTCCTCTGTCGTCCCCTTCTCCTTGTGCCCTCCATCTTTCCCAACATCAGGGTCTTTTCCAGGGAGTCTTCTCATGAGGTGGCCAAAGTCTTGGAGCCTCAGCTTCAGGATCTGTCCTTCCAGTGAGCACTCAGGGCTGATTTCCTTCAAAATGAATAGGTTTGATCTTCTTGCAGTCCATGGGACTCTCAAGAGTCTCCTTCAACACCAAAATTCAAAAGCATCAATTCTTTGGCGATCAGCCTTCTTTATGGTCCAGCTCTCACTTCCATACATCACTACTGGGAAAACCATAGCTTTAACTATATGAACCTTTGTTGGCAAGGTGATGTCTCTGCTTTTTAAGATGCTGTCTAGGTTTGTCATTGCTTTTCTCCCAAGAAGCAGGCGTCCTTTAATTTCGTGGCTGCTGTCACCATCTCCAGTGATCATGGACAAGGGGAAGCTAGCCAAACTAGTTCCTTTGTCAAGGTAACGGTTTTGGCAGCTAGTTAAATGCCACAAGCTGGCATAGCCAAAGAAGATGCCCTGTGCCACAGAAGCGAATGGAGGTATACGTGCTAATAAAGCCATATATCCTTAGGGCAGTACAGTCTTCCTTTATTGCAAGGAGACGGAAACCAGGTAAGTGCTAGGAACCCCTAGAGTCTCTCTCCGCTTGGAGATTGGGGCTTTACAAAATATTGCGATAAAACTCAATCCAAAAACCCATAGAACAGACACAGTAAAACAGCAAAAAACCACTTTCGGTGCAAACCGTATCATCCAGCCAGTCATCACGATCTGTCAAATGCCTGGGAGATGATGTAAAGTTTCAGCAAAGGATGTTAAGAACAGGGCTATTGTTCTGGCCTGTCACTATCCGGTGGAATTAAAATTTTGTCAAATTAAAATTTGGGTGGAATGGGAGGGTCTCCCAGGGAGGTACTCACGCGCCAATGGCCATCTCCACCACATTCAGGGAGCGGGGAACCCAAAGCCCAAAGCAGCAGAACACCGAGATCACCTGGCAGAGAAAGGGAGGCAAGGCTGAGAATGCAAAAAGAGAAGCAATTGGATCCAGACCCAAGGCGTCCAGTGGGGGCAGAATCCTGCTCTCACTGCCACCAAAGGGAAGCCAGGAAGCAGGGCCTGAGCGCAACAGCAGCTGCTCCCCACTCATCAAATCATAAAAGTTGGCAGGGACCCCCAGGGGTCATCTAGTCCAACCCCCCGCAATGCAGGAATCACAGCTGAAGAATCCCCCACAGGTGGTTACCCAACCCCTGCTTTAAAAAACCCCAACCCAGGAGAGTCTTCCATCTTTCTTTTTTTTTAAAAAAATAATCTTTATTAATTTAAATTACACACCTATACAAAGAATTTACAAAGAATTTACAATCTCATACTATAAAAAGAAAATTAAATAAAAAAGAATTAAGAAAAATAAAAAGAAGAAAATACAGAAAAAAGAAGGAAGAAAAAGCAGATTTACGTGCATAAAAAAACTTAATCTTCCTAATTAATACTTAAATAAACACTTTAAAAAGACTTCTGACAAAACGAGTCTTCCTATCATTCTCATTGTACTGTTTATACTGCCGTGTTTTTCACACAGTTTTATATTCTTTAATATTGTTCCCGTCTACTCCACAAACGGTATTTGTTGTGTTTACAAGTATCACTCAAGTTCTGCTAATATGGTGTGGTTGGTACAATACGATCTTATATAATCCTATATAAGATATAAGAGTCTGCCATCTTCCAAGGTGCCACTAATTTTGGTCCATGATCTCCCCAGCCCAGAATCATCCCAGCCTCAATTACTGCTCTGCATACTAAATGCATTTCTCTGGCTGCCACCAAGGGCAGCCCCAAGATCATCATTGCAGTAGTCTAGAAGGGGGGGGTTCCCAGAGACAGGTAACCGAGGGACGGGCACTTACGGTGGGCGCAGAGCTGCTCCATATGAGGGTTTTCATCTTGACGAAGCAGCGGACCTTTCTAGAGAGATACAGGGCGTCTTCCACGAAG
Organism: Podarcis filfolensis; assembly: GCF_964270895.1. Lineage (NCBI taxonomy): Eukaryota > Metazoa > Chordata > Lepidosauria > Squamata > Lacertidae > Podarcis > Podarcis filfolensis. The sequence continues at coordinate 3,563,447 of NC_139608.1, forward strand.
ATGATGACTGACAGCAGCGTGAGGAAGGTCGCCATGCCAGTGATTGCAAGGTCCACGAGGTCCAGCTCTGCAAGTAACAGTGAGCCAATGTTTGTGGGAGCTCTTCAGAAACATCTCTCAGTAGAGCATGAGACTCACGAGTCACGGATTCGAGCATCACGTTGAGCAAAAGAGTCCTACATTGCAGGGGGTTGGAGTAGATCAGCCTTTCTCCACCTGCGGGTCCCCAGATCTTGTTGAACTACAACTCCCATCACCCCTAGCTAGCAGGGCCAGTGATGTATGGAAGTGAGAGCTGGACCATAAAGAAGGCTGATCACTGAAGAATTGATGCTTTTGAGTTATGGTGCTGGAGGAGACTCTTGAGAGTCCCATGCAGTGGCGTAGCGTGGGGGGTGCAGGGGGGGCCGGCCGCACCGGGAGCAACATCTGGAGGTTAGGGCAAATCCATGGGTTAGGGGGCGCAAATCCACGGGTTAGGGGGCGCAAATTACTTGCCTTGCCCCGGGTGCTGACAACCCACGCTACGCCACTGGTCCCATGGACTGCAAGAAGATCAACCTATCCATTCTGAAGGAAATCAGCCCTGAGTGCTCACTGGAAGGACAGATCCTGAAGCTGAGGCTCCAAGACTTTGGCCACCTCAGGAGAAGAGAAGACTCCCTGGAAAAGACCCTGATGTTGGGAAAGATGGAGGGCACAAGGAGAAGGGGACGACAGAGGACAAGATGGTGGGACAGTGTTCTCGAAGCTACCAGCCTGAGTTTGACCAAACTGCGGGAGGCAGTGGAAGACACGAGTGCCTGGCGTGCTCTGGTCCAGGGGGTCACAAAGAGTTGGATATGACTAAATGACTAAACAACAACAGCCAGGCCAGAGCTCAGGGATGATGGAAGTTGTAGTCCAACAACATTTGGGGACCCACAGGTTGAGAACCGCTGGACTAGATGACACCCGTGGTCCCTTCCAGTTCTGTCGTTTTAACTGGGGCCTGCTGCTCAAACGCATTCCGCTCACCAACCCCTCCTCCCACTTTGCCCTTCCTCCGCACCGGACCACCCCCTTTCCATTCTGCCCACCCTGATCTCCACAAGCCCCTCCCTTCTGACCCCCAAGCCCCACCCATCAGCTCCACACATCAATTTATTAAACCGCTCTGTGAAGACCCTCTCTGCTCCGTTAAAATTCTGGTCGAGGGGAGGCACTATGCGAGGGCCCCCCTCCTTCTGATGGAGACGTGTTTCACAGAGGGAAGGGCTTGCTAAAACTCCCCCAAACTCTGTCCCACAGACCAACTGGGCCAGCTGCAAGTTCCTCACATTGCACAAACTGCACAGCATGACAACATCATACATTTTTATGTATATAGGAGAAAATCAGCCCCCAGTGCACTGGTCCTTGTGGACAGGCAGACAACTGCAATGCAGTCCTTCCAGGATATTGAGCTGAGATTCCTGCCTTGCAGGGGGTTGGACTAGATGACCCCTGGGGTCCCTTCCATCTCTACAATTCTATGATCATCACCTCCACCATAGTAAAATCCCACCCCCAATTGCAGTCACTTGCCATTTATAGGTTTCTTTCTGCAAATCTCCCCCACGCCTGGCCCATTAGGTAGTAGACCATGGGTAGGCAAACTAAAGCCCGGGGGCCGGATCCGGCCCAATCGTCTTCTCAATCCAGCCCGCGGATGGTGCGGGAATCAGCATGTTTTTACATGAGTAGAATGTGCCCTTTTATTTAAAATGCATCTCTGGGTTATTTGTGGGGCATAGGAATTCATTCATTCCCCCCCAAAAAAATATAGTCCAGGCCCCCACAAGGTCTGAGGGACAGTGGACCCGGCCCCCTGCTGAAAAAGGTTGCGACCCCTGTAGTAGACCTTTCCTGACACCCTAATTCTTTCCGGAGTTGGGTCCTGGGAGGATCAGAACCCAACCATGGCGAAGTCTGGGGAGCCCACCTTGCCCTGGCCCTGTGCCCTGATCCTCTGATGGGAAAGGGGGGCATTGGTGGCGCAACTGGGGGTGTCCTGGGGGTGGCACAGACTGCGGGTTAATGTCCAGTTAAGACAGAGGTCGGTGACCTCAGGCCGTGGGCCAAATGCAACCCTGCAAAATTCTCTGTCTGTCTGTCAACATGCTTCCCAGTCTCCACCCCCTCCCAGGCCAGATCAAAGAGGTGTGAGCATCTATAGGAGCCTCTGACCTTATGGAAGTGTGAGTGACACCTGCCGCTCTTGTTTGTCTCTGGCTCCGCCCACTTCTGTCATGCGGTCCCCAGAAAATCGTCCGAGGATCCAAGTGGCAAAAGGGCCCCCTCTGACCATCTGAGCTTCTAGGGATGCTCTCTGCCTTTGCAGGTAAAGAAGTTGACTCTTTGACAGACCTGAACCACACTTTATCGAGACAAACCATTGCTCCATCTACCTCAATATTGTCCACACTGGCTGGCAAGGGAGTCTTTCCCAGCCTATCTGGAGATGACAAAAATTGAACCTGGAAGATGCTTCTCCACTAAGCTACAAACTTACACTTAAAAACAGAACAAGATTCCAGTCCTCATTGTTCTGAGCTCCCTTATACCAAGTCAGACCATTGGGTCCAACTAGCCCAGTACTGTCTACACTGACTTTCAGCAGCTCTCCAATATTTCAGCCCTGGGATCTTCTGCATGTAACTCAAGTGGTCTGCCCCTCGCCTCCTCTGCACCCCTTCAATTTCAGGTCCTCTGGCGCCGCAAGGAGGCGGGTGACTCTCCTGCACAGGATTCTGCAAGACACTTTCCTGCAAAGCAAAGGGAGCCAATGTTTCCTTCTCTCTTTTGTAGTTTCAAACCCCTCCAGCTTTGCCAACTTACGCTGCAGCAGCTGCAGGGCGGTGGGTGGGTGGGAGAAGCAGGCGACCGGGATGCTGAAATTGTGGATTAGCAGGTGGATCAGTTCAGGGGCGAACCTGTGATGGAGATGAAAGAACCCCCCTCTTGCCGTGAGATAAGGGACTTTGAAAGCTCTGCTCCTCTCCAACAAGCCCCAGAGCAGCACTGAGATGCCTTTGCCAGGTAACGTTCAGAGGCTGGTTCATTAATAATAATAATTTATATATACCCCCCCATCTGGCTTGGCTTCCCCAGCCACTCTGGGTGGCTTCCAACCAAATATTAAAATACAGTAATTCATCAAACATTAAAAGCTTCCCACCCACTAGATTGTGTCCAAAAAGCAAAAACAAAAAAGTGATATTATCATTTTATGCACTCTGTGCACACACACCATTACTCTTGCTTTATTATTCAAGTAGCGTGAATGAGTGGAGAAGGAAAATTGCATGCTGGGTGTCATTGGGAAAGCAAATGAAAGCAAAACTGCCGATAACATAACAATGTTCTACAAATCTATGGTGGAATGCTGTGTACAGTTCTGGTCGCCTCACCCCTAAAAGGATATTATAGGGTTGGAAAAGGTTCAGAAAAGGGCCACTAAAATAATCAGGGGAATGGAGGAACTCCCCATGCAGCATTTGGGACTTTTCAGTTTTGAGAAATGTCAGGAACAGGTGACACGATAGAAGTTTGTGAAATGATGCCTGGCATACAGAAAGTGGGCAGAGAATTTTTTTTTTCTCCTTCTCTCATAATACTAGATGTTGTGGACATCCAAGGATGCTGGATGTTGGAAGATTCAGGACAGATAAAATGAAGTCCTTCAGTCACACTTCTCTGAAGTCTCTCAGCCCCACTAACCTCACAGAGTGTTTGTTGTGGGGGAGGAAGGGAAAGGAGAATGTTAGCCGCTTTGAGACTCCTTAAAGGGAGTAAAAGGTGGGATATCAAATCCAAACTCCTCCTCCTCTTCTTCTTCTTCTTCTTCTTCTTCTTCTTCTTCTTCTTCTTCTTCATGCAGCACAGAGTTAAACTATGGAACTCACTGCCACAGGAGGCAGGGAGGGCCACCAACTTAGATGGCTTTAAGGGAGGATTAGATGAATTTATGGAGGGGAGAGTTATTGGGGGCTACCAGCCAGGACAGTTCTGCTCTGCCTCTGCATTTGGGACCACTTTAAACAGAGGGACAAAAATTACGGGCACACTCGTTTGCTTTTCATTCTGAGAGCAGTAACCTTCCCTGATTCAATTTGTCATGATTTATCTCGTGCTTCTTTCAGCATCTCGGAGAGATCACAAGGTTTAAGACACAGAGGAAACTATCCTTGAAAATATTTAACTGATGAGCTGACCAACATTTTGTCAGAGACAGATGATTCATGGGCTACAAATTAGGTTGCTGGTTGACAGACCTAGCAGATACTGTCTGCGTCCAAGGAACAGGTTCTGGGGCCAAGCCTGTGTAGAGACCCCTCTCAAATGAGACCTTCCTTGCCCCCATTCTTGACCAATGCACCTCAAAACTCCAGGCATCATCATGGATGGAATACCCATACCCTCCAATATTTTTCCGATGAAAATAGGGACGTCCTATTTAATAATAATAATAATACTCCACTCATCTGACTGGATTACCCCAGCTTTTCTGCGCAGCTTCCAGCAAATATAAAAACATAATAAAACATTGAACATTAAAAAAATTCTTCCCTATACAGGGTTGCCTGCAAGTGTCTTTTAAAGGTTGTATAGTTCCTTATCTCCTTAGCTTGGGGGTCGCATAACTCCATACCCTCCAACATTTCTCTGATGAAAACAGAGATGTCCTAAGGAAAAGCGGGACATTCTGGGATCAAATCGGCTTCTGTAAATGCAGGACTGGCGCTGGAAAATAGGGACACGTGGAGGGTCTGGAACCCAAAAGCAGCTCCACATAGAACAAGGTCCCTGGTTGCTTACCGTGGGTCTTCCACGAGGTCCAAAGACTCCATGGTTCCTTCCATATGGGCAGCTTCCTCCGGGGGTCCTGTCAATCCTGGATCAGGCAAGCAGCCGACTCCTTCTGATCCCAAGCCCCAGCATAGCCTCTCCTGCGGCTGTGTTTGCAAAGCGAGGTCAGAGTCCCGCTGCTCAAGGCTGCTTTTGGACTGACTCACATCCCTCTCTTCTCGGGTTCTTCCCTGGCATTTGTACGCCAGCAAGTTCATTGACAGAGAGGCCGCGGCACCAGCAAACATGCCACTCCGGGGTTAATGACCCAGGAAGGGGCAGCGGCAAGCGAAAGGCATGTCCAACGTCACACAGGCAACGTGCCAAGGAAACCACATTTCCATAGGACATCTCTCTCTTTCTCTGCCAGCCTTTGATTCCCAGTCTCGTGCCCTTATTAAAAACCAGGTGCTGAGTCAGACCTTGGACAGGACAAGGAATAAAGGGCTTCTTCATGCAGCACATTGTTAGACTACAATAGTAATAATAATGTTGTTGTTTAGTCGTTTAGTCGTGTCCAACTCTTCATGGCCCCATGGACCAGAGCACACCTGGCACTCCTGTCTTTCACTGCCTCCCGCAGTTTGGTCAAACTGGTAGCTTCGAGAACACTGTCCAACCATCTCGTCCTCTGTCGTCCCCTTCTCCTTGTGCCCTCCATCTTTCCCAACAGCAGGGTCTTTTCCATGAAGTCTTCTCTTCTCATGAGGTGGCCAAAGTATTGGAGCCTCAGCTTCAGGATCTGTCCTTCCAGTGAGCACTCAGGGCTGATTTCCTTCAGAATGGATAGGTTTGATCTTCTTGCAGTCCATGGGACTCTCAAGAGTCTCCTCCAGCACCAGAATTCAAAAGCATCCATTCTTCGGCGATCAGCCTTCTTTATGGTCCAGCTCTCACTTCCATACATCACCACTGGGAAAACCATAGCTTTAACTATACGGGCCTTTGTTGGCAAGGCGATGTCTCTGCTTTTTAAGATGCTGTAATAATAAATTTTATTTATACCCCGCCCTCCCCGGCTAACAACAATAAAAATTACAGTAAAAACTTGGGGGGGGGGAACCAATTTAAAATACAGGTTAAAATGCAATTTAAAATGCAGCCTCATTTTAAAAGTAGCCCATAAATCAAGACCATAAGGGGAGGGAAAACATAAGGGTCAGACTGAGTCCAAGCCAAAGGCCAGGCGGAACAGCTCTGTCTTGCAAGCCCTGCGGAAAGATGTCAAGTCCCACAAGGCCCTAGTCTCTTGTGACAGAGCGTTCCACCAAGTTGGGGCCAGTGCTGAAAAGGCCCTGGCTCTAGTTGAGACCAGTCTAACCATGATGAGACCTGGGACCTCCAAAATGTTGTCATTTGTGGGGCAGACCAGAAGAGGCAGTCCCATAGGTACTAGGGTCCTAGGCCACATAGGGCTTTAAATGTCAAAACCAGCACCTTAAACCTGACCCTGTACTCCACCGGGAGCCAGTGCAGCTGGTAAAGCACTCGATGAATGTGATCCTGCGGCAAGGATAGGCAGTTTACTTGGGTGGCTTTAAAAGAGGATTAGCCAAATTCATGGAGGGGACGGCTATCAATGGCTGTACAGAATGGCTGTACTTTGCCTTCAGAGTCAGAGGCAGCGATGCTTCTGAATGCCAGTTGCTGGAAACCACAGGAGCTGAGATTGCTCAGATCCTGCTTCCCACTGTTCAGCCCCTGCGAGAACAGGATGCTGGACTGGATGGGCCATTGGCCTGATCCAGCAGGCTCTTTGTACGTTCTTATTTCAATCTTGCCAAAATATTCTGTTCCATTCTCCTTGCCATATCTCAGCTAGCCAATAACGTCTACCTCTCTTTAAAATCGGAACCAGTGAAGGCGGTGAAGGTCCTGTGTGAGTATCTGAAGGCGGCTGGAGGATGGGTGGCAGCTAACAGATTGAGGCTGAATTCTGACAAGACAGAAGTACTGTTTTTGGGGGACAGGAGGCGGGCAGATGTGGAGGACTCCCTGGTCCTGAATGGGGTAACTGTGCCCCTGAAGGACCAGGTGCGCAGCCTGCGAGTCATTTTGGACTCACAGCTGTTCATGGAGGCGCAGGTCAATTCTGTGTCCAAGGCAGCTGTTTACCAGCTCCATCTGGTACACAGGCTGAGACCCTCCCTGCCCACAGACTGTCTCACCAGAGTGGTGCATGCTCTAGTTATCGCCCACTTGGACTACTGCAATGCGCTCTAAGTGGGGCTACCTTGGAAGGTGACCCAGAAACTACAACTAATCCAGAATGCGGCAGCTAGACTGGTGACTGGGTGCAACCGCTGAGACCATATAACACTGGTCTTGAAAGGCCTACATTGGCTCCCAGTATGTTTCCGAGCACAATTCAAAGTGTTGGTGCTGACCTTTAAAGCCCTAAACGGCCTCGGTCCTGTATACCTGAAGGAGCGTCTCCACCCCCATTGTTCATCCTGGACACTGAGGTCCAGTGCTGAGGACCTTCTGGCAGTTCCCTCACTGCAAGAAGCAAAGCTACAGGGAACCAGGTAGAGGGCCTTCTCGATGGTGGCACCCACCCCATGGAACACCCTCCCACCAGATGTCAAAGAGAACTACTACTACCAGACTTCTAGACAACATCTGAAGGCAGCCCTGTTTAGGGAAGCTTTTAATGTTTGAGGCATTACTGTATTTTAATATTGTGTTGGAAGCCGCCCAGAGTGGCTGGGGAAACCCAGCCAGATGGGCGGAGTATAAATAAATTATTATTATTATTATTATTATTATTATTATTATTATTATTATTGCCAAGGTGCTGAATTTGAGGGCTTCCTATTGCACTCTGCCACTGAGCTATGGAAGCTCCTTGTCAATTGCCATAACTCATTCTGGCTTCGAAGACCTGATCCTCCTCGACTGCCTTCCTTTCCCTTCTCCTCCCCTTCTCCCTGTGTGTCTTAGTAGTTTGTAAGCTTGGTGGCAGAACCGCCCCCGTCCCACTCACCCACCCGGTTTTTATTGATGTGTGCTGCTTCAAGAGCCAATAATTGTATTTTATGGTTTGCATTGAAATTGTTTGATTGCTATAAGGAAACGACTCCAAGGTCACTTGTAGCAGAAAGCTATTTGGAAATCCGGGACAAAGTGAGAAGCAGTGATTCCTTTCGTGAAGGTCCCGGCATTTTGGTGGCAACTGGAGGCTCCGCCTTTATGGGGAACCCGCAAGAAGGATCCGGGCTCAAGAGCAAGTGAGTCCCACAATTGATGAGCTAGCCATTGGGCGGACCTGGCAGGTTCAATGGCAAACTGACAAAGCACGCCCCCCAAAAGTCAACCCCTAATGGAAATGCTTTTGGAGAAGCAACGGCTGGTATGTGTCAGGCTTCTGGGAATCCAGTCCCTCCCAGGGTGGCTGGCCAAGAAATAGATAAACAAAGAGAGTTCTTACCAAGTCTTTTATTCAATATTCACAGAGAGAGGCTTTGAAAAGTGCCTCTCTTGCAATGATGGCATTGCTCCAAGTAAACCCCCACCCCTTCCGCCTCTCCTATTACACGTCTTCCCTACATTGGCTGATCTGTGCCTCCTGCCTCTGAGCTTTCTGTTCTCCTCCTTTCCATGCCCGCTGGGTTCTGGGAGAAGTGTGAGTGTCTGGAGGCGGTTGGAGGATGGATGGCGGCTAACGGATTGAGGTTGAATCCTGACAAGACAGAAGTACTGTTTTTGGGGGACAGGAGGCAGGCAGGTGTGGAGGATTCCCTGGTCCTGAATGGGGTAACTGTGCCCCTGAAGGACCAGGTGTGCAGCCTGGGAGTCATTTTGGACTCACAACTGTCCATGGAGGCACAGGTCAAATCTGTGTCCAGGGCAGCTGTTTACCAGCTCCATCTGGTACGTAGGCTGAGACCCTATCTGCCTGCGGACTGTCTCGCCAGAGTGGTGCATGCTCTGGTTATCTCCCGCTTGGACTACTGCAATGCACTCTACGTGGGGCTACCTTTGAAGGTGACTCAGAAACTACAACTAATCCAGAATGCGGCAGCTAGACTGGTGACTGGGGGCGGCCGCCGAGACCATATAACACCGGTCTTGAAAGACCTACATTGGCTCCCAGTACGTTTCCGAGCACAATTCAAAGTGTTGGTGCTGACCTTTAAAGCCCTAAACGGCCTCGGTCCAGTATACCTGAAGGAGCATCTCCACCCCCATCGTTCTGCCCAGACGCTGAGGTCCAGCGCCGAGGGCCTTCTGGCGGTTCCCTCATTGCGAGAAGCAAAGCTACAGGGAACCAGGCAGAGGGCCTTCTCGGTAGTGGCGCCCGCCCTGTGGAACGCCCTTCCAGCAGATGTCAAAGCGATAAACAACTACCTGACATTCAGAAGACATCTTAAGGCAGCCCTGTTCAGGGAAGTTTTTAACGTGTGATATTTTACTGTATTTTTGGTTTCTATGGAAGCCGCCCAGAGTGGCTGGGGAGGCCCAGCCAGATGGGCGGGGTATAAATAATACATTATTATTATTATTATTATTATTATTATTATTATTATTATTCTAAAGACACAGAGTCTGTCAGCTGTCTCTCCCCTGGCGCTTCTTCCTCCTGCTCCTCTCCCAACATTTCCCAGCTTCTCCCCTCTGCAGCCTCTGATCTATGACCTTCTGCAAACCACTGTTGTAAATCTTTACTGTCTCCCTCTTCTCTAGGCAAAGGGACCCCTGACCATTAGGTCCATTCGTGACCGACTCTGGGGTTGCGGCGCTCATCTGACTTTACTGGCCGAGGGAGCCGGCGTACAGCTTCCGGGTCGTGTGGCCAGCATGACTAAGCCACTTCTGGCGAACCAGAGCAGCGCACAGAAACGCTGTTTACCTTCCCGCCGGAGCGGTACCTATTTATTTACTTGCACTTTGACGTGCTTTCAAACTGCTAGGTTGGCAGGAGCAAGGACCGAGCAACAGGAGCTCACCCCGTCGCGGAGATTCGAACCGCCAACCTTCTGATCGGCAGGTCCTAGGCTCTGTGGTTTAACCCACAGCGCCACCCGCATCCCTTTTTCCCTCTTCTCTAGGAACTGCTTTATTTGTAATGAATAAATGTAACCCACCCCCTAAAGGTGGTCTTTGTGTGAGTCTTGTACGGAGCGCTCCCATAAGCCACCTGAGAGGCAGGTGTCAGCTCCCAGCATCCTTTGCACCGTGGGCCCATTAATGGACTTCTTCCGCCACCATGGCGACGTTCCACAACAGGGGAGACCCCCCGCTTCTGTCCTCGATCCCTTTGCCGCATCACAACATCGCCCTGGCAACAGACCAAGGGGGGTTCCATCCAGCTTGGGCCCAGCGACTGCTCCAACAGCTTTCCCTGACTCTTCCCCTCGAGACATGGGGTTTGCCCAAGATGGATGCCAATCTCTCACTTCCAGCATCTTTGCTTCTTTCCACTTCAGCACCCTGGTGGGTCTCAGCTGCCTCTTCTTTACTTTCCCGTAAGTACGAAGGCGGATCCGGGATGTTCGAGTCAAGGAGCAGCAGTCGGCAATTCCGCTCGGCTGGCCATTTTGAATTGAATGATCCCGTCTTAGGGTAGGGCAGCAGAGGTAAGACGCTTGCTGGATCAGACCCAAAGGGTCAGCTGGTCTCACTGGATCCCAACAAATGGTCTACCTAGAGGTGCTACGTAATACCTGTTCTGCACTTGTAATATCTTAGTCCCTACAATCTGGAGCAGCAGAATACAAGCTTCCTCCACCTTCCATGGGGCAGCCCTTTAGATCAGGGATCAGCAAAAAATTTTAGCCACAGGCTGGTCCACTGTCCCTCAGACCTTGTGGCGGGCCAGAGAAGCAGCACCAGGGTGGGGAGCTGGAAGAAGAGGCGAGGGGGGCAAGTAGTCCTCCCCCCCCCAGCAGCTGCACTTACCTTCCCAGGGGCTGCCACCGCCGCTGCTTCTCATGGATAGGCAGAGCGAGCTTGTCTGCTCCACTCTCTGGCCCACAGGAGCACCAAGGCGACGGCGACAGAGGGAAGATGAGCAGCGCAAAAGGTCTGGCTCTGGAGAGGGGCTGGAACCCACAAAGCCCAGCCCCCTTCCTCCTCTAGGCAGGGCGGGGAGAAGCCAGGAGGAGGGAGGGAGGAGGCGCCGCCACGGTGTGGGGGGGGATGGCACAGGGGGGAAAATGTTGCAGCCTGAACAAACAGAATCCCCACGCCGATCCACGGACAGTCCATGGGCCAGATCCTGAAGGCAACTGGGCCTGATCTGGCCCGCAGCCCTTAGTTTGCTGACCCCTGCTTTAGATATTTGAAGATGGCGCAAAGAAACTGAAGGTACATTCTTTCACCTTTGGTGGACGTGCCCAAGAATTAAGGCTTTCTGGGAAATGATCTATAATGAAATGAAAAGGGTATTTAAGTATACCTTCCTGAAGAAACCAGAGGCCTTCCTTCTGGGCATTGTCGGCCAATTGGTGCCAAAGAAGGACAGAACTTTTTTTATGTACGCTACAACAGCAGCAAGAACACTTATTGCAAAGTATTGGAAGACACAAGATCTACCCACTTTGGAAGAATGGCAGATGAAGGTGATGGACTATATGGGATTGGCAGAAATGACTGGCAGAATCCGAGACCAGGGAGAAGAGTCGGTGGAAGAAGATTGGAAGAAATTTAAAGACTATCTACAGAAATATTGTAAAATTAATGAATGCTAGAATGATGTTGGATTGAAATTAAGTGGTTTCCAGCTGTAATGCTTTAAGAGAATATGAAAAAAAAGGATTATAAATAGGTAATAATATAATGGTAAGGATTTGCTGAACTAATAATTTGTGGTGGAATACAAAAAAGGGAGGTATGAGGAGGTCCTGGAAACAAGTTAAAGGAAAATAAGTAACTGAAAATTTATGTGTTTTTTAATTTTCTTTATTTTGTATTTTTGTTATCTATCTGTTTTTTCTTCTTTTTATTTTATTGTAATATTTTAAAAAATCTTAATAAATATCTTATAAAAAAATAGATATTTGAAGATGGCTATCCTATCATCTCTCAGTCTCCACATGCCAAACTCCCTCAAACGTTCCTCATAAGGCTCGGCTTCCAAACCTTTGGTCATCTTGGTTGTCCTCCTCTGCATACATTCCAGCTTGTCAGTATCTAAAAGGCTGTCACATGGAAGATGGAACAAGTTTCCTTTCTCCTGGAGGGCAGGACCCGAACCAAAGGTTTCAAGTTACGATAAAGTAGATTCTGACTTAACATCAGGAGGAATGTTTGGACAGTGAGAGCTGTTTGACGGTGGAACGGTCTCCCTTGCAAGGCGATGGACTCTCCTTCCTTGGAGGTTTCTAAGCAGAGGTTGGATGGTCGTCTGTCATGGATGCTTGAGCTGAGATTCCTGCATTCCAGGAAGTTGGAGGAGATGAGCCGAAGGGTCCCTTCCCATTCTATGATTCTTAAACTGTGGTGGGCACAGGACCTTTTTCTTCCAAGGTTAGCTTCTTCTGTGGGCCAAAGCCAAGGTCTCACCCCAACCTCCACCTGCTTCCTCCCACAGGTGCAGCTGGCTGGCCCTCCATGTGTCCTGGGCCTTCCCCACCATCTGCGGCCTCCTCTTCATTCCAACCATTATCTACTTCCTCCTCACCAGTTTCACAGACACTGGAATCCTCCACAAAGGTAAGTGTGCAGGGGTTGCCCCCTCCCGCCACCCTACGACCAAGCTGCAAGATCTGGACTCTCTCCATGCAGATGGAAGGTGTAAATAGGTGAATAAACCATATTTCTTAAGGCTACGACAGTCTCCGCTGTGCCTCAACCCTCCAAAGGAACACAAACCTGGCATGAGTGCGCTTAGAATCTTGCAGAGAGTGGGGTGGCACCCAACCTTTGTAACACTATTTCTAAAAATGGAGGACTTTGATCCAAAGATCGTCAAGTGAATCGGAGAATTATACATCGGTACCTTGGTTCTCAAACTTAATCTGTTCCGGGAGTCCGTTCCAAAACCAAAGCGTTCCAAAACCAAGGTGCGCTTTCCCATAGAAAGTAATGCAAAACGGATTAATCTGTTCCAGACTTTTAAAAACAACCCCTAAAACAGCAGTTTAACATGAATTTTACTATCTAACGAGACCACTGATCCATAAAATGAAAGCAACGAACAATGTACTGCAGTCACACAATCAGTCAATCAGTAGCTGAACTGGGTTCCACACAATCACACACAAAAAAGAGCCACAAAAAGGCAAAATAAATAGCAAAAACAGACAGACCTCAGCGTAACACTCAAAACGGAAGTGTAACACTCAAATTGGCGCACATTTGACTTCTGAAAAAAGTGTGCAAACCGGAACACTTACTTCCAGGTTTGCACTGTTTGCGTTCCAATCTGTTTGAGTACCAAGGCATTTGAGAACCAAGGTACCACTGTAGCTCCGTTAGGGAAACGGGGGAGTCTCCTAACAGCTCCCAGAATCCTTTGGGGGAAGCCATGACTGTTTAAAGTGGTATCACGGCGATTTAAATGTGTCTTCTTCTTCTTTGGCGATCCCTCGTAGCCGAGTAAGATTGTCTTCCATAAACACGGTTTTAACAATGAGTCCATAAGTGACTGTGGAGGCCAGTTCTGGATCCACACGTCCTTCCACAGTGGGGACATAGGTTTCCAGGCAGGAGTTGATCATGGTATGGATTTCCCAAGCGTGCCTTCCTCTTAGCACGTTTCTCCCTTGCATCCTGACTTCGAGTGTCTTCAAAGCCCATGACACCTTTGGTCAAGGCTGTTCTCCAACTGGAGCGCTCGCAGGCAAGTGTTTCCCAGTTGTTGGTGTTTATATTACATTTTTAAAGATTTGCCTTGAGACAGTCTTTAAACCTCTTGTGTAGACCACCAGCATTACGCTTTCCATTTAAAAGTTCGGAATAGAGCAGTCTTTAAATGTGTGGTGTGCACATGGCCTGACTCTGAAGCTGCTTTCTCACTTCCCTGCATCCTTCCATGGCCAGGCATTGAAGAAGAGATGGTGAACCAGGCCTTCACCATGAAAGACCTCAACCAGCACTGGTGCAACAAATGCCAGCTCTACTGCCTGCAGCACACCTTCCACTGCTCCTGGTGCAACACCTGTGTGGAGGTAAAGAACGACAGCGGCCCCTAGGGGTACAGAAGGAGGAGGAGCAGCTCGACTTGGTTCGCATTTAAAGTAAAACCTGTTACCTAGTTTGCACTTTCTGGAGCACAGTGCAAACTGAAATGCAGCCATGATTCAAAATTTGGCACCTCTCAGAATTTTGCAGCGCCGTTCTCCGGTCAAGCTCAGTGTGCAACAATGCATATACTGCTGCAAGGTGTGCAGATAACATGCAAAAAGGCAATATATCGGGGGATATTACTTGCAAAAATATGTATGTTTGTGAAAAAACATACATCATAGGCTTCCCCCAACATCCGCTTCCAGTTTGTTTCTCCTTTCACCCACTTTGCTGCCTCCTAAAAGAAAAAAATACTAATAATATATTTATACAATAACATCAAACCTAAAAACATAAAAATAACAGTGAATACACCATAGTATTTCTCTTTCTTCTACACATTTTCTAATACTAATAATGTGGAGGTTCATTTAAATCCTACCATCAAGTCTATAGACTTTCTTTGTTTCTGCAAGTTTAATATAAATGGTTCCCATTCTTTTTCAAAGTCTCTGTTGTCTTTTCCTCTTAATCTGTCATTTTTTTCCAGTTCTGCATAGTTCTGTTCGGGGGGGTCAATTTAGTCCAGGGGTCCGGCACACTTCCTCCGCGCAGCTCTGCTCTTCCCCCCTGGAACCTTTGACTCCAGCAGAGTAAACACAGCAGAAGTAGAAGCTTGAACGTTCTGTCGTGTGGTAGCAATAACTCAGGCCGAAACGCAGCTCTCCTTATCTTAAAGTCTTTATTGCTGTACAGATCAACACATCGTAAATCTTCCCGGTGAGACGCAACTCATGTCGACTCTCTCTCAGAGATACTGGCCACTCCCAGTGTTCTATCCCCGCCCTCAGAATGTGAGGCGTCATCACTCAGAACTCTTAACCCTGTAAGTTCTGAGCCTCTATTAACACCCCCTCTCGAATCACGTTCTGAGGGGAATTCTGAGTGTTCAACACCTTCCCCATTGCCTTCCGCCCCTTCCTGGCATCGTTGTTAGGCACCTGTTGAACCTCACAAACCTCAGGTTCGCACTGTGCGAAACCAACCCACGCATTTGTGACCTGAAACCTCTCAGGTGGAATTCCCTTTGTTGCCCTTGAAGACCGCCTGGGCACAAACTGGGATTCTTCTCCTGACCCACTGGGGCCAGCTTGTGTGTCTTCCTCATCAGACTCCCCCTCTGACTTGACACGTCTGTGAGCTTTCTCCATCACTCTAACAGGAGATGAGGGCTCACTCTTGGACACTCCCTTAACAACCTGTGGAGACGCCCTACTCTGTTCAGGGACCTGGTCTCCACCAGCAGGTTCGGGCTCTGGCTCTCTTTCCTCCTCAGAGTCAGACAGACAATCTGAGTGAACGTCAGAGCGCACTTTGCGTCTTGCCCAACCATCCTGCTCAAAGAACTCAGCCTGTTTACTGACCAGAAGCTTGGTCTGATCACCTTCTGGGTATGCGAACCTCCACCCTTTTGTCGCGGGTTCATACCCACAGAAGATCATTTCCTGGTATTTTGGACCACCTTCTTGCTGCAACCACTTTGGTACAGGCACCATGGCCCTGCAACCAAACGAACGGAAGAAATGCACAAGCGGCTTCTGTCCGTTGAGCAAGAAATATGGGGTGTCGCCTACCACTGCATTGTAGCACCTGTTCATCGTGAAATTGGCCGTCTTTACCGCCTCCCCCCAAAAACTGTGAGGCAAACCAGAGTCATCCAGTAAGATCTCGGATGCTCGAACCAGAGCCTTACTCCTCAGCTCTGCCACGCCACTCTTCTGAGGCGAAGTCACCTTGTGACGTATCCCCCTCTGGCGAAAGAAACCCTTTAGAGCAGACCCAGTGACCTCAGAACCACGGTCAAACTGGAAACCTCGCACCTTGGTGGAGAACCTCTGTTCCACCTCCGCAACCCAATCTTTGATCAGTTGCGCTGCTTCCTCCTTTGCTTTCAGCGTGAAAGCCCATGCGTTCTGCGTATAATCATCTGTCAGCACCATCAGCCACTTGGCCTTGCCCAGACTTGGCTGTGGCATACCTATAAGGTCTGCATGCACAAGCTCAAAAGGCCTTGTGGTCACTCTCTCCACTCTGGGATGGCTAAATCCCTTGTTTCTGGCTTTCCTGCAAGCCTTGCAATTCAAAGGTTTACCACACTCTTTTACCTTGCAACCTTTGGTGCACTCTGATAACATCTGGACGTCCTCACAGGACCCATGTGACATCCTCTTGTGCCACACGCAAGCACACGACACATGAGTGTGCCCCCCTCCCTCTAGAGGTGATTCCAGAACAAAGAGGTTGTTCTGATCTTTTCCAACACGTGCCAGTTCCTTCCCATCTCTGGAAATGGTGCAAACATTTTTTTCAAAACTCACAGAATATCCCTCCTGTAAAAGGCATGGTACAGACAGTAGGCTATGTTTTAACTCAGGGAGAACATAAACCTTCAATTCAGCCTGTAAAAAAGGGATAAACATGTTACAAACATGGGTTACACGGCCCTGTGAACCTGTAGCAAATCTAACTGTTTTCTCAGTTGAAACAGCCTTGCAGTTCCACATTTGTCCATCAGGTGGCGCTGATACCAAATGGGCATTCGCAGCTGAGTCAACAACCCAACGAAGCACCCTCCCTCCTCCGGAGTTGTCCTTCTTTGTTGCCTTAGCAACTGCCTTCCTGCCGCCCCCGACCTTGGAGCTGCAGGTGTTGTTGCTGTCCAAAACCGCCAGAGAAGCAGTCAACGTCTCTTGTTTCTCACGCCTGCTCCCTCTGCAGGCCCAGTTGCCATGGAAACCCGCCTGGTTCCCATGGGAAATGTCCTTGGGACCTTCCTGCCCTTTGTCTCGCTGTGGACAGCTTCTGCGCAGGTGCTCCGGAGAACCGCAAGCAAAACATCTCCGAGTGGAAAACTTTGCAACTTTGCCTTTGGTCTTTTCTGCCCCCCCAACCTTTCCAGCAGCCCTCCTCCTTGAGGCTTTTCTGCCGTTGGGAAAATGGCTTTTGGCTTCTGCTGTGGTTTCTCTGCAAACCCCTTCCAGCTCCTGCCAAACAGCCTGGGCACTCTCAAGACCCTTGGAATGGCCTTTCTGGCCTGCACCCCCAAACTTAGGGGCACAGCCTCCAGAGGAACAGCTTGCCACTGCTTTCCTCTTCCCAGCTTTCAGCAGCTTCCCAGCACACGGCTGCTCATCTCTCTGGCGTGTCAAAGCATCGCAGCAGCTTTCAGACACGGCTTCAGCCCACTTTGGGCTTCCAGGGCGTCCCACAGCCCCTCCTGGAATCTCTGGGCGTTCCCCAGCTTCTGTGCAGCATCTGGCCCCCTCTGGTGTGGCTCCCACTGCAACCTTCAGTGCCTGCCAACCTCCCCAGGGCTCCTTCCCGTCTGCCTCTTCAAAAGGGACTGTACGCGATTCCTGGCTGTCTGCCATCTCTCCCCGGGGCCCAGCTTACTCACGAGTACCTCCGGTCCGGCAGATCTCAGCTCCTCCCAGCGAACTCCTGGCTGGCTTTTGGCTGCAGTTTCCCTTTCCCAGCGTCTCATCAGCTGGCCTTTGGCTGCTCCTCAGCCGATTCTGCCTGCAGCTTTCACTCCCCAGCGAGCTCCCTTCGCTTCTGCTGGCACCAGCTTCTCCTTGCTGGCCTTTGGCTGCAGCCCTCTCACACGCACGAACGTTGCTTATCTTTATTGCTGACACCCATAACCTGTTCGGGGGGGTCAATTTAGTCCAGGGGTCCGGCACACTTCCTCCGCGCAGCTCTGCTCTTCCCCCCTGGAACCTTTGACTCCAGCAGAGTAAACACAGCAGAAGTAGAAGCTTGAACGTTCTGTCGTGTGGTAGCAATAACTCAGGCCGAAACGCAGCTCTCCTTATCTTAAAGTCTTTATTGCTGTACAGATCAACACATCGTAAATCTTCCCGGTGAGACGCAACTCATGTCGACTCTCTCTCAGAGATACTGGCCACTCCCAGTGTTCTATCCCCGCCCTCAGAATGTGAGGCGTCATCACTCAGAACTCTTAACCCTGTAAGTTCTGAGCCTCTATTAACAAGTTCATCAACTTCTCTTGCCGTTGTTCTTTAGTTAGTATTTCTCCAGTCTTCCAATTTTGTGCAATCAACATTCTCGCTGCTGGAGTGGCATACACGAATATAGTCCTTGTTATGTACTGAAGTTCTCACCCTGGGCCAGCAAGGGGATGCTGTAGATAGTTTTCACTCAGGTCCACATATGCAAATAAGGGATTGAAAGTGACGTTCAGTGATTGGATAGTTACAGAAAGTGGTTACAGTTGCGTTGTAGTGGAGCTCTATATAAGCAGGCTGGCTGAACCCTTCAGTTCAGTTCTGTCCTGGCCTGTGAATAAACAAGAGCTGTTTGAAGAATCTCTGTGTCGTCTGATATGTTCACCCACAACTCAACAGTCCTCTTTTCTTTCGGTATATCTTGGCTTAAAATACCTAATAAAAAGGCTTCTGGTTGTTTTTACAAAAGTTATTTTCAACATTTTCTTCAGTTCATTATACTGTATATCATCTGCAGGAATTCGACCACCACTGCATGTGGGTCAACAACTGCATTGGCTACCACAACCTTCGCTTCTTCATCTTCTTTGTGGCCTTCCTGAGCGGCTACGACCTGGCGGTGCTGGCTTCCTGCCTGGTCTACCTGGCATTCAACTCCCAGCAGGCTTTCAGCGTGGAGAAGATCTGCACGTATCCTTCAGAGAGAAGTTCCCCTCCCTCTCCTGTAATGCTGGGATTCAAAGAATCCTGGGAGCTGTAGTTTGCTAAGGGTGCTGAGAGCTGTTAGGAGACCCAGATTCCCCTCCCAGAACTACAATTCTCTGCTTCTTCTTTCTTTCTTTTTTGGTGATCACTCGTAGCTGAATCAGATTGTCTTCCATAAACACGGTTTTAACAGTGAGTGCGTAAGTGACCGAGGAGGCCAATTCTGGATCCACACGTCCTTCCACAGTGGGAACATTGGTTTCCGGGCGGGAGTTGATCACGGTGTGGATTTGCCAAGTGTGCCTTCCTCTTAGCACGTTTCTCCCTTGTGTCCTTGAAAGCCCTAAACGGCCTCAGTCCAGTAGACCTGAGGGAGCGTCTCCACCCCCACCGTTCTGCTGGACACTGAGGTCCGGCGCCGAGGGCCTTCTGGCGGTTCCCTCATTGCGAAAAGCAAAGCTACAGGGAACCTGGCAGAGGGCCTTCTCGGTGGTGGCACCTGCCCTGTGGAACGCCCTCACACCAGAAGTCAAAGAGAAAAACAACTACCAGACTTTTAGAAGACATCTGAAGGTTTAGGGAAGTTTTTAATGTGTGATATTTCAATGTATTTTAAATCTTTGTTGGAAGCCGCCCAGAGTGGCTGGGGAAACCCAGCCAGGTGGGCGGGGTACAAATAAATTATTGTTATTGTTATTATTATTATTATTATTATTATTATTATTATTATTATTATCTGTCCGTCTTCCTTGACTCCGGTGCTTCCAGAGTGCTGGTGACCATCCCCACCGCATTCTACTTGGTGCCTCTGCTCCTCCTGGTTTGCACCCAGATCCGCTACATCTTAGCTGCTCATCACAGCTGCAAATTCCAGGTACCGCGTGCAGATGCAGGGGCAAACATGGCGGAGGCGGGAGGAGAGGGACTGCTCCTTGTGGGTGGAGCCGCCTGATCTGAGTTCCTAGGGATGCAGAGCACCAAAGGATGGCGGCCAGAGCTGTGTGTGCCGCTGTGCACCGTCGCATGCGGCCAAGACAGGGTCTCCAAACTTGGAGAGCTCCCCAAGCCCTTGACCCCGAGCCCAGCAGAGGCTGCCTGTTGCTGCTGCTTCCCTTTCCATCTCTGACCTCCCTCATCTCTCTCCACAGGCTCTGTCCTTCAAGCAACCTTTGGCCTTGAACTGGCAGGACTCGGGGTGGTGCAAGAGGCACAGAACCAAGTGCGTGACTCGGGGCTCAGGGCTTCGCCATCCTTCCCTGGGGGTGACCTCCGGGTGTGGAGGGTTAGGGGCTCCCATCCCGATAGGGGAAATCTTTAGCTGGCAGGTGACGGAATCGCATTCCTTGCTTGCTTTTATTACGGTGGTACCCAGGGCCATCTTAAGGATACCCAGTGCTGTGGTGCAAAGCTCCCTCCTCCCCCCCCCCAATTCCCATTGTTTTTTTAGGGACGGAGGAAGTCCAACACCATCTCCTTTGTCTTG
The DNA here is from genome assembly GCF_964270895.1 of Podarcis filfolensis. Lineage (NCBI taxonomy): Eukaryota > Metazoa > Chordata > Lepidosauria > Squamata > Lacertidae > Podarcis > Podarcis filfolensis. The sequence goes on from NC_139608.1 coordinate 3,583,703, forward strand.
CTGATATTAAGGTGCAAGTTGTTCCCTAGGCACCATGTAGATATTTTTGGACCTCCCCTCTATACGCTCACGAGGAGTGGGCAGCGTTAAGTTGTGGGTGAACATATCAGACGACACAGCGATTCTTCAACAGCTCTTGTTTATTCACAGGCCAGGACAGAACTGAACTGAAGGGTTCAGCCAGCCTGCTTATATAGAGCTCCACTACAACGCAACTGTAACAATTTTCTAAAACTATCCAATCACTGAACGTCACTTTCAATCCCTTATTTGCATAACTATCTACAGTATCCCCCTGCTGGCCCAGGGTGAGAACTTCAGTACATAACAGGCAGGCATGGAGGAGGCGGCGCCCGTGTGGCGCACTCTGCAGAAGTTGAATTTCAGAAGAAGCACTCAGTAAATACCGGGTGCAATCTAACCGCCTTCACACAAGCTTTGCGCAAGCAAGCAGGGAGGGTGCTCAATGAGCCAGTTGCCTGGAGGAGCTCTTAAGTCAGAAAATAGTCCCTCCCACCACAATGACACACCCACCCATGATTCGTCTGCACCTCCCTCCTTCTTGCAGGTACAGAGTGAGGTCCTCCGGAGCGATGGTCCTGGGGCCCGCCGAGGCCGCTGAGCTCTGCCACGTCCCCTGGGTCTCCAGCGTGGGTTCGGCCATCCCCACCCCCTGCCCTCACAGCTGCTCCCAAGACCTGTCCCGCCAGCAGAAGGTGCTCAAGGCTTGGCGCCACTTCCTGTCCGCCATGGGGAACCTTCTGCACCGAGAGGGTCCCAGGCTGGGAGGAGCGTCGGCGGAAAAGGCAGAGAAGCAGGTGAGCAAGGGGTGGGAAGTGATGCCTGTGGGATTGCCTTTTGCCTGACGCATGGGCCTGTCCGCACCTCAGTTTGATGTGGAATAGGTACCCATTGCGTGCTCTTTAATTACCAGGTTCAAGCTGCCCTTAACAACTTGGGACCAGTTCACCTAAGAGATCGCCTTGCCCCATATATTTCAGTGGAACTTTCAGGTGCCACCCAGCACCTGTTTCACATTCGTAAGAACTCAAACTTGTAGTGTGGCAGCGCCTAGCCTTTGGAACTCCCTGCCTATTAATATCAGGCAGGTGCCTTCACTGTGCTCTTTTCGGTGCCTGCTAAAAACATTCTTGTTTAGACAAGCCGGTTCGAATCCCAGCAACAGGGTGAGCTCCTGTTGCTCGGCCCCTGCTCCTGCCAACCTAGCAGTTCAAAAGCACGTCAAAGTGCAAGTAGATAAATAGGTACTGCTCCGGCAGGATGGGCAATGGCAAACCTAGACAGCATCTTAAAAAGCAGAGACATCACCTTGCCAACAAAGGTCCGTATAGTTAAAGCTATGGTTTTCCCAGTAGTGATGTATGGAATGTATTTTTTACTACTGCTTGGCTCTCTTAAATACGGCTATGTCTAAAACTTGTCATTGAGGTTTTCATACCTTTTTTGTAAACTCAGTGAAGCGTTTCAGTCCTGCTCTTGAGTTTGTTTTAAAATCATTGAAGGTTTAAAATTTCTTTATTTCCTTCTGAGGAGACTGATGAGTTCAGTGAAACGAGTTTTGTAGCCGGCATCTCGTTAAGTCTTTGTTTAATTCTAGGTTAATTTTTTCCCTTAAACTTTTTGATTTTTGTTGTTTAGTTTAACTCCATATCCGATTACTTCTCGTTTCAGGGATTTACATTTGTTTTTGTGTCATTTCTTGGTTCCGTGACTGTCTTTTTCCCACTACCTCCTTCCAGGTTGGCAAGAAGAAATCCAACTGGCAAATGAACAGCCAAGAGAGGATGGTGGAGATCCCTAGTGAGTAGATCTCCTGCTGCGGCTGACAAATCCCAGTGGTCCAGCCAGCCTCTGCAGGGGTCCACTGAGGGGCAGAGAAGGCTGCTGGGGTGGGTGGGTGGATGCTGAACAGGTAAGGCATCAACGTGTGCTTACCTGAGACGAGCGCTGCGTCATGTGACCACTTTTATAGGTGAGTCTTAGATCAATCTCTCCCTGTATTCCCTCAGCAGAGGTCTGCCACAGCTGTTTCTGGCAGCATTTATGTTCCAACAGCGGCCAGGTATTCACAATTGCGTGAAGGGAAACCTGGGACCGCTTCATCCTCACCCAGAAAAAAACCAAGGACAAATAACTATTCCAAAATCATATATGTACCAACACTTTGGACTGCCTGTCTATCCCATTGTATATTCCTTTTTTTACAAATGGATGTACTCTTATAAATAACTGTAATGGTTCTAGGGGTTGCTCGTGCGTAAGTTGTCGCCACTCCTGGCTAGGTTACCTGGGTGAACCTTTCCTGTCTGGACAGCCTCTCACCGTGGCTGTCTCAATCGCTGGCAGAATCCGTCAGTGTGCGTTTCTTGAACTTCTTCCAGCAAAGAAGCTCTTTGACGCCTAGTCTCCTCCTACTCTCCCTGCGCGGAAGTCTTCTGCGCAGGGAGGGTGTGGGCAGCGGAGGACCCGTGCTCTCCCCGCTGGTCTCCGGTGAAGAGTCCTGGAGCCTCCTCGCTGATTCCCCCTTCTGCCCCCCTTCTCCACTGGTGCTACGCTGATTTCCTTCCCCAGCAGATGGGCTGCCTCTCTCCCTACTGGGACCCTCTCCAGCATCCCTCTGGAGCCTTCCCTCCGCCTCCGGCTCCGATGGCAGTTCCCTGACAATAACCTTTTTTGACACCTGGGAATTTCAGTCTGAATTATCCGCAACACAAAGGACTCTGTTTTGTTTTGTTTTTTTTGGAAAGTACTTTTAATCATTTTTTTTCAATTCATTATGGATCATTTCCCAGTACTCCTTTTACCCTTTTACAAGTCCACCACATATGAAGGAACATTCTTCCACCTCTTTGCACTTATCTGATTCGGACTTATACATCTTAGCAAGTCTTCTCAGAGTTAAATACCATCTGTTATTTTCTTTCCCTGCCAGTTCCCGACATGCTGGATTCTGTGGAGCTTCTGGATCCGGATCAGGACCTGCACTGGAAATGCCAAATCCACGGGAGCCGGCGACCTGCTTCCTCTCCTACGGCCACCCTCCTCTCCGTGTCCGATATCTGAAGGGGGGGGGTCTCACAGGCGTCTCCTTTTCTTTCCAGTGAACCTAGTTTTGTGAAGCGAAAACTGGATAAAAGCGTTTGTAAAGTCGTCATCCTGCGTGCAAGTTCATTTCTTGTTCGTTCAGGTTGGGGTTGCGGGGGGAGCTAAGATGAGCCCTTGCAGGAGGGTGTTATGTACTGAAGTTCTCACCCTGGGCCAGCAGGGGGATACTGTAGATAGTTTTCACTCAGGTCCACATATGCAAATAGGGGATTGAAAGTGACGTCCAGTAATTGGACAGTTACAGAAAGTGGTTACTGTTGCGTTCTAGTGGAGCTCTATATAGAAGCAGGCTGGCTGAACCCTTCAGTTCAGTTCTGTTCTGGCCTGTGAATAAACAAGAGCTGTCTGAAGAATCGGTGTGTCGTCTGATATGTTCACCCACGACTTAACAGAGACCAGTAGAAAAAAGACAGTTACGGAACCGAGAAATTGCACAAAACAAATGAAATAACGTGAAAATCCCTGAAACGAGAAGTGATCGACTAAAAATATTATCTTATGGAAATAAATCAAAAGGTTTAAGGAAAAAATTAGAAAAACCTAAAATTGAATAAAGCCTTAACGGGATGCCGGCTACAAACCTCGTTTCACTGAACTATTCAGTTTCTTCAGAAGGAAATAGAAAAATCATGAACCTTAAATGACCAAAATTCAAAAAAAGGGGGTAGAACTCCCAAAAATTCTGAAGTATTATAATCCTGGCTTGACTGAGGTGAAGCAAAGCGCAGTAATAAAGGATTGAGGACTCAAAGGTACAGTTTCTAATACTGAATTTACAAAAATGGGTTTGAAAACCTCAGTGGCAGGTTTTAGACAAAGCCCAACTTAAAGAAAGCAAAGCACAGTAATAAAGAGTTGAGGACTCAGCTGTGAAAATTCTAATGTTGCCGTTACAAAAAGGTTTAAAAAACCTAAATGGCACAAATTCAAAGAAAGGAATACAAGATAAGCTGTTTTAGATTTTAAACAAACTCAAGAACAGGGCTGAAACGCTCCCATGGTCTAGATGTTACTGCTGATGTTAAAGGCTGATCTTCTCCTTTTCTTTCCAGTGAACCTAGTTTTCTGAAGCAAAAACTGGATAAAAGCGTTTGTAAAGTTGCCATGAATTCTCTCTCTCCCCCCCCCCCCCGGGTGGCTCCCAACAAAATATTTAAAACACAATAAAGCATCAACCATTAAAAACTTCCCTAAACAGAGCTGCCTTCAGATGTCTTCTAAAAGTCAGATAGTTGTTTATTTCCTTGACATCTGGTGGGAGGGCGTTCCACAGGACTGGTGCCGCCACCGAGAAGGCCCTCTGCCTGGTTCCCTGTAACTTCGCTTCTGGTCTGACTCTGTATGGCTTCCCCTGCACAGCGAGCAACCTCATACTTGTTTGCAGCTCCAGGTAGATGAAACGGGAGCCGAGGGCACCATCAGGCCAGGGGAGCAAGTCATTTTCCTCTGTTTACAGGTAAGACTTACCTGGCCTTATTCCCAGAGCTCTTTTATTGTCATTTCTAGGTTTGCCTCTAGGTGGCAGCAATACTCTTCCCTTTTCTGGGTCCACACTCTGCGTCTAACTAGGCACAGTTGCTAAATCATTGCTAAGAATCCCTTCACACCCAGGTTTGTTTGTTTTTGTACATTCAGTGTTGTGGGCTCAACACTATGGAACTCTGCAGCCAGGCACTGGCCCTGCCACATTTCAGGCGCCGGGTTAAAAGGGTTCCATTTCAGGAAGTCTTTGCACCATGAATTGCGGCTCTCATGTTTCTATTTCTGATGTCTCCATCTCTGTTTCAGATTTTATGTATATTGGATGTTTAAAGGTAAAGGAACCCCTGACCCTTAGGTCCAGTCGTGACCGACTCTGGGGTTGCGGCGCTCATCTCGCTTTATCGGCCAAGGGAGCCGGCATACAGCTTCCGGGTCATGTGGCCAGCATGACTAAGCCACTTCTGGCGAACCAGAGCAGCGCACGGAAATGCCGTTTACCTTCCCGCTGGAGTGGTACCTATTTATCTACTTGGACGTGCTTTCGAACTGCTAGGTTGGCAGGAGCAGGGACCGAGCAACGGGAGCTCACCCCGTCGCAGGGATTCGAACCGCTGACCTTCTGATCGGCAATTCCTAGGCTCTGTGGTTTAACCCACAGCGCCACCCGCATCCCTATATTGGATGTTTGGGAGGTTACAAATCCTAAGCCTGTTTAGGTCAGTCACAAGGCTTCTTAACCTGATGCGAATTAAGAAAGCAAAAAGGGTGGTTTAAGTCAAACTCTGTTTTCAAGGTTTGTGTAGCCATGCTCTTGAGTTTGGATGGGGTGCGTGCCAACTTTTTTTTTTTTTAAATAATATTTATTAGAGGTTTAAAGATTACAGAAAAAAGAAGAAAGAAAAGATGAAAAGTTAAACAAAACAAATTAATACCTTACAATACATAGAAAAAAAAACCAAAAAACAATACAACAAAACAAAAAGAAAAACAAAAACAATTAAAAACACATCCAATATTTCCATATCTTTATCTTTCATTTACTTGTTTCATCGACCTCCTCACACCTCCCTTTTTTGTATTCTAATTCAATTAGCTATTTCAGCAAATCCTTTCCTTCTTTCTCAATTTTTGTTCTATAATTTATCTTAACACAATCTAACCTTAAATTTTCCACTTTGGCCCGTTAACAGGGGGTGCGTGCCGACTTAAAGGTGTAACTTGCTCTGGCTTTCCATGCTTTGAGGACTGCCCCCCTGACCAGCGCCATAGCTCAGTCCATAGTGCACGAGACTCTTAATCTCGGGGTTGTGTGGGTTCAAGTCCCACGTTGGGCAAAAGGATTCCTGCATTACAGGGGGTTGGACTGGATGACCCTCATGGTCCCTTCCAGTTCTGTGCTGCGTATTGCAGGAGGGGAGAGTGCTGTTGCACTCCTGTCCGACACGCCTCTGGTGAGAGCAGGTTGCGTGGCGAATTCCCGCCCCCCCCCCCCCAAAGTGGAAATAATGACTCATGACACAATTGTTAAGGTTAATGGGCTAAAAAAGGCCACAACTTTATTGGTTACAGGTGATGAGCTTAGGCATTGGTCCTAACTGACTATATCCGACTCCAGCCCGTCCGCTTGAAGTCCGAGAAGGGTTAACCACCAGTAGGCGGAGTCCTGCTGATACACATCAACTAGGAACGCCCCCCCCCACCAATAGGAGGCGTGCCTTACTCCCTCACCTCCCTAGGCTTCGGACAGGGCCAAGCCCCCCCCCCCCCGGAATCCTTTATCGGACTACCCTTCAATATGTGGGGCAGGTGATGGCGCTTCCTCCCCTCTTCTAACTACAGAGCAATACCGATGCCTAACCGCCAATACCCAGAAAGTTGTGACGCTTTGCTACGAGGTAGGCAAAAACCATGCTGGAGGAGACTCTTGAGAGTCCCATGGACTGCAAGAAGATCAAACCTCTCCATTCTGAAGGAAATCAGCCCTGAGTGCTCACTGGAAGGACAGAGCGTGAAGCTGAGGCTCCAGTACTTTGGCCACCTCATGAGAAGAGAAGACTCCCTGGAAAAGACCCTGATGTTGGGAAAGATGGAGGGCACAAGGAGAAGGGGACGGCAGAGGACGAGATGGTTGGACAGTGTCTTTGAAGCTACTGGCATGAGTTTGACCAAACTGCGGGAGGCAGTGGAAGACAGGAGTGCTTGGCGTGCTCTGGTCCAGGGGGTCACGAAGTGTCAGACACGACTAAACGACTAAACAACAACAACAAAAGCGAAAACTGAGTGCCTGGTGCCAATTTGCCAAGTGGAAAAATTCCTACCAGGTCCCTCAACGGCGACCAACCAACCAAGATCCATAGCAAGGTCAAAGAACAAAACCTTATAGGGTGGGAAAACCTGAACAGCTGATGAGCGGCAAAGAGGGAGATCCCCGGCCACGTCCTGCCTTTAAAGGGCAGGCCACGCCCCCTGAGCCAGCCGACTGGCCGACCAGGGGGTGACACAGTCGGGATTCCCCCTAATCACGTGGGGCTGGCCTCCACCCACCACGCGCGTGGTGGGGCCGTGAAGCCCGCAACCCCACATCCTCCTTAGGGCGGAAGTGGCTACAGTGGACTTGATGGGCCATTGGCCTGATCCTGCTGTCTCTTCTTACGTTCTTTTGCAAGCCCTGACATCAAAACCAAGCCGGGTCTGTGCCCTGCAGACAGATTCTGTTTGTTTCTAAGGCGCCAGGCTAGGATAGGTCTGTGGGCAGGGAGCAACACACCCGCAAAGTCCCAAACAAATCTGGTTATCTGTCCTGTGTCTGGCGCCATCCTCCAAAAGATATGAACTAAACCCTTGCCAGAGGCTACTTCGTTAATGGAACAGGGCCAGGTAGTACAACATGCAGCTCAGGGGTACATCTTTGAGATTGCAACACCTACATGCACACTAGAATAATAATAGAATTGTAGAGTTGGAAGGGACCCCAGGGGTCATCTAGTCCAACCCCTGCAATGCAGGGATCTCAGCTAAAACATCCATGTCAGATGGCCACCCAACCTCTGCTTCAAAGAGTCCACCACCTCCCAAGAGAGTTCGTTAAACAGCTCTTACTTCCCGGAAGTCCACCCTGATGGAACCTCCTTCCTTTTCACTTGAATCCATTGGTTTGTGTCCAGTTCTTGGCGCCACAGTTTAAGAAGGATATTGACAAGGTGGAAGGTGAGAGATTTAGGTATGTTTCACCTGGAAGGGTAAAGACTCAGAGGGAATATCGGAGCCGTCTTAAAATATCCAAAGCGCTGTCACACGGAAGATGGAGCAGGCTTGTTTTTTGCTGCTCCTGCTGGTGAGTGTGATGGCCTGGGACTCGGGTTCGGACTCGGAACCAGAGGAGTCTCAGTCTGCACCAGATCCATTGCCTCATGCATCATCTGAACAAGTCTGGGGCCTGATCCTGAACAGCCCCAGTCTGCACAGGTTCCCTTGCAACAAGCACCAGCTGGGCCGAGTCAGGGGCCTGAGCCTGCCCTGGCTCCAGATGTGGCGATGACCTCGTTGCCTCCAGCTGGGCCATTGCTTACAGCTGCTCCACCACCGGTTGGGTCAGGGGAGGCTGACGCAGCCCCTGGGTCTAGCAACCCACCAAGCTGCAGAGACTAAGGTCTGAGAGAAGGAGAGACCTGAGTACTCACAGGAGGAGTGCTCACCTTGGGGCGAAACAGGGAGGTGAGTCGCTGGGGGATCAGGACCTTCCGTTACCCCCAACAGAGATAAAGGCTGTCGGACCTTGCCCCAGGTTGTGGGAGCAACATTGCTGTATGGCAGATCCTGCACCTGCCCTTGCCTGGTTTCCTGCCTTGTGTCCTGCCTTGACCCTGTCGGACTGACTCCCAGCGGAACCTTCAGATTCTGGACCAGTCCTGGACTGCATTTTTCGGGTTACCCCCGGGCCCAGCACAGTGGGACCTGAACTAATGGATTCAAGTGGCAAGGGAGGAGATTCTAAACATCAGGAAGAACTTTCTGGAGGTAAAAGCTGTTCGACAATGGAATGGACTCCCTCAGAAGGTGGTTTTTAAGCAGATGTTGGATGGTTACCCCTCACGTACCCCTCGATTAGATTCCTGTATTGAAGGGAAATGTACTGATGACGCTCAGGGTCTTGTCCAACTCTATGATTCTATGACCATTTGGAGACCATTTGGAGAGCATCATCTTGCTGAAAGACGCAGTCATAACAGGTAGGAAGAAGAAGGCCTTGCTGGCTCCTGCCTTCCACCTCCTGCTGCATCTTTCCCTTTGTTTCCTTGTGCTGAGCTCAGTACATGCTCCTTGAGGAGGTCTTCTCTGTGAGTCCAGCCAGTGCTGCTGCAGCAACAAGCCCTGGTACACTAAAACCAAGCTGGGTCAGCTGGAAAGTGATTTTGTTTGTTTCCAAGGCACCTGGCAGTGATAGCTCAGTGGGCAGCGAATGACCACCGGATCGCAGACAGATTTGCTAACTGTCCCGCGTCTGGTTCCATCCTTGAAAACTGTTTACTCCAGAAGATATGAGCTGAGCCCTTGCCAGAGTGGTTTTACAATCCCTCTTCTCGTGGAATTGTGAGAATCCCTTTATTCTCACCAATATATACAATTTAATAACGAACCATCAGGTCCCTCACATGGCCCCTAAAAACATGCAGTCACTTGACCCTTCCATTGTAGGGAATATTCATTTGTTTATTTGCTGTTTCTTTTAGCTTACTCTTCAGCTGAAAAAAATAAATGCTTCCTAAGCCTTGTGCTACAGAGGGTAATAAGACAGTCCCAACTGTCAGGCTTACAATGAAAAAGACACAACACAAAAGGAAAGGGGCTTGGGAGGGAGGAGGAAAAAAGCAAGCTGGTTTTTCCTCGCAAAAAGGCTCCATCCTCTAATCATTCCGGTTGCCCTTTTCTGCACCATTGCAAGGCCTATAGTTTAGTGTCATGGACTGGCTGGAAGCAGAGGAGGGGTGGGAGCCAGCATCTGGGGAACCCCCAGGGGAAGATGGCTGGGGAAGAGAGCAGTCAAGAAGCAGAAGCAGAGGCTGGAGAGGAAGGGAGTCCAAAAGGCAGAGATGAGTCACGTTGGTGAAGAAGCCAGGGGGTCTCTCCCTCCTGCTGCAACCAGCCCTCCACCACCCACGGTCACACAGGACCAGGAGAGGTATGAAGAGGGCAGGGCAGAGATAGACAAGTCTACGGAGTCTCAGATTACTTGGGAAGGACTCAGGGGAAGAGGAGACTTAGACAATTAAGGCAGGGACCTTCAGTCCCCACAGCTGCCTCATTGCGGCAAGATCTACTGGGAATAGTTCTTGTGCTCTCTAGGCCTGGCCTCCTGAGCTGTCTTGCGTCTTTGGAGAAAGAGTTCACTGAAGCCGTGTGAGTTATTGCTGACCTGGTTCTGACACTTAGTAGTAGAACACATGCATTGCATCCAAAGGTCCCGGGTGCAAGCCTCAGCATCTTCAAACAGGGCCTGGAAATACACCTGTAGCACCAACTGCCAATCACAATTGACAATGCTGGGGACTACCAAAGGTCTAACTCTGCATAAGACGGCTCTACATTCCAAGGCACAATAAGGAATAATTAGAAATCAGTCCTCTTCTGGTCTTTCTAAACGTTGAGGGGGCAGAGGGGAGAGGAGGCCTGCGGACCAGTCGTCTGCGAGCTGCACTCAGGTGAACTATGGCTTGTCTGTAAAAATACAGTTCAAAACACGACAGTGTCTAGCACAGCGCAGTTACGACAGGAGGCAGAAAAAACATTAGGTGGTCTGCCAAGGCCACAAGCTTAAGCCTGAGTCAACAGTGTGATGCAGCAGGAACAACTAAAAAGCTAATGCAATTCTAGGCTGCATCAGCAGAACTATAGTGTCTAGAGATCAAGGGAAGTAATTGTCCCATTCTGTTCTGCCTTGGTCAGACCACACCTGGGGTCCTGTGTCCAGTTCTAGGCACCACAATTTAGGAAGGATGTTGACAAGCTGGAAGGTATTAAGAGGAGAGCAACCAAGATGATCAAGGGTCTGGAAACCAAGCCTGATGAGGAGCAGTTGAGGGAATTGGGTATGTTTAGCGCAGTAGCCATCTTCAAACATCTGAAGGGCTGTCATATAAAAGACGGAGCAAGCTTGTTTTCTGATTCTATGTCTGCCTGCAATTGTCAAGCGTTCCATGGGGGAAATTGACCAGCAACCCCTGGACTTGGGCTTGCTATGCCCTTTAAATATACATAGGCCTCTACAGTTTAAAGGAGGGACGCGGGTGGCACTATAAGTTAAACCACAGAGCCTAGGACTTGCCGATCAGAAGGTCGGCGGTTCAAATCCCCGCAACGGGGTGAGCTCCCGTTGCTCGGTCCCTGCTCCTGCCAACCTAGCAGTTCGAAAGCACGTCAAAGTGCAGGTAGATAAATAGGTACCACTCTGGCGGGAAGGTAAACAGCATTTCCGTGCACTGCTCTGGTTCGCCAGAAGCGGCTTAGTTATGCTGGCCACATGACCCGGAAGCTGTACGCCGGCTTCCTCGGCCAATAAAGCAAGATGAGCGCTGCAACCCCAGAGTCGGTCACAACTGCACCTAATGGTCAGGGGTCCCTTTACCTTTACCTTTTACAGTTTAAAGGATCAAAGTAGCAGAGCCCAATCATCGACCGGGTGCCAGAGAACATGTCAGGGATATTACAAGCTGAGATGTGACTACTGAATCAGGGAGAATCAGAGAGGAAATATCTGGCAAGTTATAAACCGCTTCCTTTTTTTCTTTTTCTTTTTGCATGAGGTGGCTGAGACTAAACCACTTCATGGAAACTTTTCAGACAGCTGTATTTTAGGAACACAGCAGGCTCATCTGGGTGGTTAGAGCGTTGGAGACAGAGACTGTGCTGTTGAGCAGTGCTCACACCCCCCACCTACAGTCCAGATGTGCTGGATTCTTTCTTAAGCCTGCACCTGAACCTTAGTTATATAGAGAAACCAGCACCCAGTCCAAGGTATTCTTGCCACTGCCATTGGCTGCACCCCATTCACTTGTCAAGAAGACCCTGTTTCACAGAATCTTAGAACTGTAGATCTGGAAGTTTCATTTACTCCAGTCCCCTGCAATGCAGGAATCTCAACTAGATCATCCATGACAGATCTCCATCCAACCTCTGCTCAAAAGTCTCCAATGAAAGAGAGTCCACCAACTTCTGAGACAGTCTGTTCCACAGCTGAATGGCTCTTACTGTCAGAATGTTCTTCCTCCTGTTTAGTCGGAATCTCCTTTCCTCTCATTTGAACTCATTGGTTTGGGTCCTACCTCCTGGAGCATCAAAGAACATCTTCCATGAGACAGCCCTTCCGATATCTGAAGATGGTCCTCATCAGTGGGTTTTTTTCGAAAAAAAATGAAATAATACAGTATTAAAAACACGATAAAACATCAAGCATTAAAAACTTCCCTAAACAGGGCTGCCTTCAGATGTCTTTTAAAGATAAGATAGCTGCTTATTTCCTTCACATCTGAAGGGATGGCGTTCCACAGGATGGGTGCCACCACCGAGAAGGCCCTCTGCCTAGTCCCCTGTAACCTCGCTTTTCGCAGTGAGGGAACTGCCAGAAGACCCTCGGCGCTGGACCTCAGTGTCCGGGCAGAACAATGGGGGTGGAGACGTTCCTTCAGGTCTACTGGGCTGAGGCCATTTGGGGCTTTAAAAGTCAGCACCAACACTTTGAATTGCGCTCGGAAACGTACTGGAAGCCAATGTAGGTCTTTCAGGACCGGTGTTACATGGTCTCGGCGGCTGCTCCCAGTCACCAGCCTGGCTGCTGCATTCTGGATTAGTTGTGGTTTCTGGGTCACCTTCAAAGGTAGCCCCACGTAGAGCGCATTGCAGCAGTCCAAGCAGGAGATAACCAGAGCATGCACCACTCTGGCAAGACAGTCCGCGGGCAGGGAGGGTCTCATCCTGCATACCAGATGGAGCTGGTAGACAGCTGCCCTAGACACAGAATTGACCTGCGCTTCCATGGACAGCTGGGAGTCCAAAATGACTCCCAGGCTGGATCTGGGAGACAGTGGTACAGGAGAGGGGGTCAGCCCCTGACCCTTCCCTTGCCTCGCCTGCCTCTCCCTCCTCTTCTTCCAAACCATCCTGTGCTCCACCTGTTATGTACTGAAGTTCTCACCCTGGGCCAGCAGGGGGATACTGTAGATAGTTATGCAAATGAAGGATCGAAAGTGACGTTCAGTGATTGGATAGTTTCAGAAAGTTGCTACAGTAACGTGGTACTGGAGCTCTATATAAGCAGGCTGACTGAGCCCTTCAGTTCAGTTCTGTCCTGGCCTGTGAATAAACAAGAGCTGTTTGAAAAATCGCTGTGTCGTCTGATATGTTCACCCACAACTTAACACCACCCTTCAGCTCTGAAACTTCTCCTGCTTCCAACTCTCACCTCCAGTTCACTGATCCCCTCTACCGACCCCAGGCCCCCTTCCCCAGGGGGCACACTCGACAGCGTCCCACCGGTCCCTGACAACGATGGTTAATTGATGCCTGCTTTTAACTGATTAAATATAGCTTTTATGGTACAGTTTCATGTATAAACTGGTCACTATAAACCACTTTGATATATTAAATATTTTTATAAATAGATAAATCAATGCAAAGCAGAGGCAGGAGGGGGTGAGGTTTGTGAAGAGTCCCAAAGGTCTGTCAGAAGAGGCTCAGGGGCTGTATTTGGCAGCTCTATGATAAGTCTAAGGCCCAGGGAAAGGGTCCGTCCGAAGGAGGAGGAATTAGGGGCACAGTGGGGTGTGCCCTCCTGCATCTGATGCCACCCAGCTGGCCAGGGCCCAGCATACCTTGAATGCTTTGGTCTCTAACTTGCAGGGACAAGAGGATCCACTAGCAAGCCGTAACCTGATCTAAGGTGAGGAGCCGCAGCAGCACCTACCACTGTACAAATATGTGGTTTAAAAAAAGAAAATTAAGAAAAGGGTCCCCAAATGCCTGCTTACTTTTAAATGTGGGTTCCGGGTCTGAAAAAGGCTGAAGACTACTGCTTTAATGGAAATATTTCACTAACGGGCGGTCTTTGTTTTCATAAACTTTAAACACCTGGGATTCTGCTGAGCGAATGCTAAGCCTCTAACCAAAGGGGCCTTATATTTTAAAACACAAGGGAGCCTTTCTCCTCTTGCCACTTCAAATATTATGTCCCGAGGAAGGCTGTTATTGCTGGCTTTCTGACTGGTGGAATTTAAAAAAAAAACCCCAAAAAACCAAATGGTCTTCTGCTTTGGTTACCAAAAAAAATTGTGCATACGTTTCGCCACATTGGGAGACCAAATACGAAAAATGCGGGGAGGCTACACTTTAGGCACAAACGTGGGCGATGAAGTTCTAGGAGGTCTGTTTTAAAATGAAAAGCAGCATTTATGGTGCACTGGGATTTCAAACGGAGGAGCAGGCCGGGTGTGGAGAAAGGGGGTACTTAATTAAGAAGATATGAGGAGCCCACTGGATCAGGCCCATAGCCCATCTGGTCCATAGCTGTCAACTTACAGATTTGAAAATAAGGGACCAGCAGCCTCGAAAATAAGGGATCAGTAGCCAAAATAAGGGATTTTCCGGGCACAGGTATGTTTAACTTCTGAGCCCCTCTGAGCCAAAGGCAGAAAGCCCAGTCAGCAGCCAAACGAAGCCTCATCAATAAGGGACAGCAGCGGGACATGGTGCTGGGATAAGGGACTGTCCCGCCAAATAAGGGACGCTTGACAGCTATGATCTGGTCCAGCATCCTGTTCTCACAGGGACCCAGCAGATGCCTATTATGGGAAACCCACAAGCAGGATTTGAGCAAAAGCACAACTCTCCCTTCCTGTGGTTTTCAACAGCTGGTCCTTGGAAGCGTTGTTGTCTACAAGCGTGGAAGCAGGGCATGATAGCTCTCTTCTCCATCAATTTGTCTAATTCTTCTTCCCCCATTGTCAGTTTCCTTCCACAACATTATTTCCAAGTGTCATTCCCCACCACGCGGTTCCGGAAGCGTAAATCCCCTTGCAAACAGGCACCTGGACTGCTGGGAAATTTTGACCATAATAAATGAAATCAGCATCACTTACCTACCCTCCCTCTCCCTTTTAGGCCCTCAACTGCCCATCCCATCAAATGATTTGGCAGAGGGAACAATAATTGCGGGCTAACGCTTAAAGTAATCCCCCTTGGTTGAACACTCAATACAAGCCCACTTTGAGCAGCTCTTACTGCCAGAGTGTGCATCAGAACATACTTAATGGACATTTAGAACCTGTTAAAGGCATTCTGTCCACAAGATCTAAGACCGCTTTTAACTAAACCGGGTCACTCATCCAGCAAGATTTTTGGAAAATTGGGCTGGTATGATAATGAGTGCAGGCAAGCGAAGAATTTGGCTCAACTAACCAGGACGGGTAAGACAGACACAGACAACAGTTAACCTAAAAACTTTGGCTTCTTATTGTTCAAATTATAAGGGACTACTTAAGGGGGGCCAGTAGTGATGTATGGAAGTGAGAGCTGGACCATAAAGAAGGCTGATTGCCGAAGAATTGTTGCTTTTGAATTCTGGTGCTGGAGGAGACTCTTGAGATTCCCATGGACTGCAAGAAGGTCAAACCTCTCCATTCTGAAGGAAACCAGCCCTGAGTGCTCACTGGAAGGACAGATCCTGAAGCTGAGGCTCCAAGACTTTGGCCACCTCATGAGAAGAGAAGACTCCCTGGAAAAGACCCTGATGTCGGGAAAGATGGAGGGCACAAGGAGAAGGGGACGACAGAGGACGAGATGGTGGGACAGTGTTCTCGAAGCTGCTAACATGAGTTTGGCCAAACTGTGGGAGGCAGTGGAAGACAGGAGTGCCTGGCGTGCTCTGGTCCAGGGGGTCACGAAGAGGCGGACACGACTAAACGACTAAACAAGAACACTTAAGGGGGGTGGGGGAGATCATTCATGATCGCTCAGTGGAAAGAGTTGGGAATGGAGCCTCAGATAGAAATGATGAATGCAGCATCGTGGAGCAAGACTGGTAGGTGAGAGTGCTCTCCTGGGTTGCCAGGGAAGGGGGACAGGGCTCTGCAAGAGCCAAACTATTGTTTGCTTGTAACATTTGTATACCAACTCTTCCTCCAATTTGCTCAGGGTGCTACACATGGATTTCCTCCTCCTCATTTCACCCTCACAACAATCCTGCAAAGTAGGTTAGTGTGATGGCCTGGGAATCCGATTCAGAGGCTGAACCGGAGGAATCCCAGCCTGCACAGGAGTCCCCGCCTCCAGGGCCAGCTGAACTGGGGCAGGACCTTGATTCTGAAGCGCCTGCACCTGTGCCGGATCCTCAGGAGCAGGCACCAGGTGAATCCACTCTGGCTCCAGAGGTGATTGAAGACTCAATGCCTACAGGTGAGTCTCCCCCTGGGCCCAGTAACCCTTCAGCCTCTTTTGAACTGCAGAGGCTCAGGGCAGAGAGGAGAAGGGAACTGGTTTCTCCCAGGAGGAGTGCTCGCCTTAAGGCCAGGAGAGGCGGGTCTCCTGGGGGCCGGGACCGCCCCTGGCCTCAGAGAAGATAAAGGCCAGTCAGCCCGGTCCCAGGTTGCGGGAGCAACGTTGTTGTTGAGTACCTGTTCCTGCCCGGACCCAGACCTGACCCTCCAGTGTTCCTGTCCCTGCCCGGCTTCCTGCTTCGGACCTCGCCCCACTCCTTGTGAACTGTTTCCAGGCTAGTGACCCAGGACCGGACTTTGACTACGCCAACGGTGACCTTCCCCCCGGGACCAGCACAGTTAGGTTGAAAGACAGTGGTTGGACCTCAAGGTCACACAGTGAACATCATCATCATCATCAAGTCTGTATACAGCCCCATTCATCCAAGGACCCTTTTAACAGCAGGCTCAACGTTCTGCCCCTCTAACCACAATCCTGGACTCCTGAGTCCATCTCACATGTTTCTAAATTTCAGCCTGGAATCATAAAAAAAGCCAAGCTGCACAGCTGAAGAAACTGCAAAGGTTGGGGGGGGGGTGATTTATCTTCTTCCTGCCTGCCCCCCCCTCCCCTGCTTAATTTGGACTTCCATATGGAAAGACAGTGTGTGTGAGGGTTTGTTTCAGAAGCCTGAGCGGGCATAATGCTTTCCATCATTCTTCACCGCAGAAAAAGCTTTGCTTCAGCACTTGGGGAAACTGTGAGCAGAAGGAAGAATCGAGTGGAGAGAGCCCTAATAAGACATCTGATGACTTGGGAGATTTATCTCTTTTTAATCTGGTCCTACGCACTTTGTGATCCTCGCTCACAGCATCGTGCATAGGTTGCAAAAGTCACTTTTAGGCAATAAAGGAGGCCCTGTTCATCTACCACAGTCTCTGGCATTCATTAAACAGGGTAAACAGGGGAAGTGTAGCTCTTGAGGCGGAAGACAACCTTGGAGTCGTAGGAGATAGCTCAATAAAGATGTTGACCCAGTGTGTGCCTGCTGTAAAAAAAGGCAAATTCCTTGCAAGGAATTGGCAATAAAGTCGCCACTGCTGTGATGCCATTATTCAAGCCTATGTTGAGACCATGCTGCATACAGTTCTGGTCACCTCACTTCAGAAAGGATATTGTAGTCTTGGAAAAGGTTCAGAAATGGGCCACCAAAAGGATCGAGGGGACGATAGAAGTGTGTAAAATTCTGCATGGCACAGAGAATGTGGATGGAGAAAAGGTTTTCTTCCTCTCTCTTAACACTTGTAACTGGTGGACATCCAGTGCGGCTGAACGTTGGAAGATTCAGGATGGATAAAAGACTTGTTCATGCAGCCCATAGGGTGGATCTACACACAGGGGAAAAAACGCTATACTTAAGTCAGAAACTAAATTGCTATAACAAAAGGGGGGAAAGCCCTATGTAAAAATCACATAGAAATTTTGTTTGCTCCCTGGCACCATCTGGTAACACATCTGCATGCTTGTAACACATCCAAAGCGTTGTTTTTTGACTACTGTAGCTGAGTCCATAGATAAGCTATGGAAATCTCTCCCACGAGAGGCTGTGATGGCCTTCAGCCTAGATGGCTTTAAAAAAGGATTAGACAATTTCATGGAGAAGGAGAGTTGCTCTCATGCTTGAATCCTGCTTGCAGGTTCCCCACAGGCATTGGACTGGCCGTTGGACTAGATGGGACACTGGCCTGATCCAGCAGGCTCTTCTCATGTTCTTACATTAAGGTTACAAAGTTTAGGCTGCTGTTGTAAATGGAAAATGTCTCGCCTGAAAGCTGTAGCCGACAGTGCAGATTAAAACCACCTAATGTCTAGGTTACGGAAGCTGGACTCCAAGGTTGTTGCCAGTCAAGAAAAGCGAAATAAAGTAAAAACTAGTTAGCTTTCTTTTAGTAGCATTATTAAGAGTGTGCCTGGCGTGCTCTGGTCCATGGGGTCACGAAGAGTCATAGAATCATAGAGTTGGAAGAGACCACAAGGGCCATCGAGTCCAACCCCCTGCCAAGCAGGAAACACCATCAGAGCACTCCTGACATATGGTTGTCAAGCCTCTGCTTAAAGACCTCCAAAGAAGGAGACTCCACCACACTCCTTGGCAGCAAATTCCACTGTCGAACAGCTCTTACTGTCAGGAAGTTCTTCCTAATGTTTAGGTGGAATCTTCTTTCTTGTAGTTTGGATCCATTGCTCCGTGTCCGCTTCTCTGGAGCAGCAGAAAACAACCTTTCTCCCTCCTCTATGTGACATCCTTTTATGTATTTGAACATGGCTATCATATCACCCCTTAACCTCCTCTTCTCCAGGCTAAACATGCCCAGCTCCCTTAGCCGTTCCTCATAAGGCATCGTTTCCAGGCCTTTGACCATTTTGGTTGCCCTCCTCTGGACACGTTCCAGTTTGTCAGTGTCCTTCTTGAACTGTGGTGCCCAGAACTGGACACAGTACTCCAGGTGAGGTCTGACCAGAGCAGAATTTAGTCGGGCACGACTAAACAACTAAACAACAACAAGAGTGTGCAAACAGGCCTTCCTCTAAGGCAGGCAAACATCTTCCTTTTCAAGTGCTTTTGAGTTTCCTGGCTAGCAGTTATGCTCTAAGGTGTCCTGGGAGTGGTCATTTGGAGTTTGGGGGGCCAGGGGTGTTATGTACTGAAGTTCTCACCCTGGGCCAGCAGGGGGATACTGTAGATAGTTTTCACTCAGGTCCACATATGCAAATAAGGGATTGAAAGTGATGTTCAGTGATTGGATAGTTACAGAAAGTGGTTACAGTTGCGTTGTAGTGGAGCTCTATATAAGCAGGCTGGCTGAACCCTTCAGTTCAGTTCTGTTCTGGCCTGTGAATAAACAAGAGCTGTTTGAAGAATTGCTGTGTCGTCTGATATGTTCACCCACAACTTAACAATGTGCACCTATAGCCATCTATCTGGAGGGAGGGGTGTGTTGTTCATCCCTCCCCTCAGCCACTCCTCCCCCCCCACCAACAATATTTTTCTTTTCTTTTCTTGGCACGCATGCTATTGTTTCTACACCTGTGCACATACACACACCTTTTTCTAAAAGGAAACAAAATCCCAGGAATTATGCAAGAGCACAAGAGCAAAGGTTGCAGTCCTCATCTCACCTACCTGAGAGTAAGCCCCCAATGAAGTCTATAGGTACACATGGTTAGAAATGTGCTATTGGTGCCGAGCAAAATAGAGGCTTTTCCCTTTTCTGTTTTTGGAAGATAGGAGAAATATCTGTTTTGTTTCCATTTGGGTTTTTGAATACCGGGGTCTTGTGCAAACTGGATAAAGAGATCCTGCCCAAACTCCCTGTGTGTTAAACAACTTCTTCCTTTTTTTAAGCCAGATGTGCAGCGGAGGTTTACCCAATTGAGTGAATGGGAGAACTGCCCCACCGACCTCAGTCCGCCCTCACCTAGTTTATTTGGGCTCCATAGCAATTTGAAGATGACATTAGTCACAATCCATTATATAATATCGTGTAGTTTGAAGCTCAACATCAAAAAACCTAAGATCATGGCCACTGGTCCCATCACCTCCTGGCAAATAGAAGGGGAAGAAATGGAGGCAGTGAGAGATTTTACTTTCTTGGGCTCCA
Source organism: Podarcis filfolensis (assembly GCF_964270895.1). Classification (NCBI taxonomy): domain Eukaryota; kingdom Metazoa; phylum Chordata; class Lepidosauria; order Squamata; family Lacertidae; genus Podarcis; species Podarcis filfolensis. The sequence goes on from NC_139608.1 coordinate 3,603,436, forward strand.
TGATCACTGCAGATGGTGACAGCAGTCACGGAATTAAAAGACGCCTGCTTCTTGAGAGAAAAGCAATGACAAACCTAGACAGCATCTTAAAAAGCAGAGACATCACCTTGCCGACAAAGGTCCATATAGTTAAAGCTATGGTTTTCCTAGTAGTGATGTATGGAAGTGAGAGCTGGACCATAAAGAAGGCTGATCGCCGAAGAACTGATGCTTTTGAATTCTGGTGCTGGAGGAGACTCTTGAGAGTCCCATGGACTGCAAGAAGATCCAACCGATCCATTCTGAAGGAAATCAGCCCTGAGTTCTCACGGGAAGGACAGATCCTGAAGCTGAGGCTCCAAGACTTTGGCCACCTCATGAGAAGAGAAGACTCCCTGGAAAAGACCCTGATGTTGGGAAAGATGGAGGGCCCAAGGAGAAGGGAACGACAGAGGACGAGATGGTGGGACAGTGTTCTTGTAGCTACCAGCATGAGTTTGACCAAACTGCAGGAGGCAGTGGAAGACAGGAGTGCCTGGCGTGCTCTGGTCCAGGGGGTCACGAAGAGGTGGACACGACTAAACAACTAAACAACAACAACAACAAAGTTTCTTCTGCTCAATGCACCTCCCTTCAAGCCAGATTCCATCCAATCTGAAAATGTAAGCCATGTTCACTTTGCAAAAAAGGTAGTAACACAATAGAATTCAAAACAGTAACAACTGATTGCACATTTATTCAAAATCCATGATACCAGCTTTTCAGAGACTGACAGTCACTGACCCCTTTGCCCCCCCCCCGCCACCTGATTGCCTCCTAGCGCCCCCTTGGGGAATCCCACCACAGGGGACGGAACCACCAACTTTGGGAACCACTGGGTTAGTGTAGCACGAGGCCCTGGGAGACCAGGGTTCATTTTTTTATTCTTTTGAATATTTATTGAATTTTATAACAAATAATGATACAAATCTCATTCATCGTGTTATTTACAATTATTCTCCCTCCCCTCCTCTGGACTTCCCTCAACTCCCCCTCTGCTATTTCGTTTTATTTATCGTATCTTGCTTTTCCTACACAAAAATAAAATCCCTTATCATTTCTCTGAAATATCGGTTACTCAAATGAAATTGTGAAAGTTTATTCAAATCCTGCCAGTGAATCTAGTACATTACAGTTTATTTGTTTCTGCAAATAAACTGTAAATGGTTCCCAGACTCTTTTGAAGTCCTTTTTTGTCCTTCTCTCATAGTTTGTCTGTTAGCTTAGGCAATTCTGCACATAGTTCATCAACTTTTCTTGCCATTGTTCCTTTGATGGTATTTCTTCCGTGTTCCAAAATTGTGCAATCAAGATTCTTGCCGCTGTTGTAGCATACATAAATAATGTCCATTTTTCTTTTGATAGTTCTTGATTTGAGATACCTAACAAAAAGGCTTCAGGGTGTTTAACAAAATTCATTTTAAACGTTTTTTAAAATTTGTTGTATATCATTTCCCAAGATTATTAATGCATTTGCATTCCCACCACATATGATAAAATGTCTCTTCCTTTTCCTTACATCTCCAACACCTGTTATTTTCTTTCCTAAACATCTTTGCCATTTTCACTGGTGTGATATACCATCTATACATCATTTTCATGTAATTCTCTCTTAATAGTATGCAGTCTGTGAATTTTACATGGGAGAACAGGGTTCAAATCCCCACTGGGTCATGAAGTTTGCTGGGTGACCGGGATCACTGCCTCTCAGCCTCTCAGGTGGTTGTGGGGATTAAATGAGGAAGGGGGAACCATGTACACCACTTTGAGCTTCTTGGAGGAAAAGGTGGGAGAAAACTCAAGCGATAAATAAATGCTAAGAAGTTTATCTGACCTCCACCCACCCTTTCATGGCTACCAGATAGCTGCATAAAGGTAAAGGGACCCCTGACCGTTAGGTCCAGTTGTGGCCGACTCTGGGGTTGCGGAGCTCATCTCGCTTTATTGGCCGAGGGAGCCGGCGTACAGCTTCCGGGTCACGCGGCCAGCATGACTAAGCCGCTTCTGGCAAACCAGAGCAGCGCATGGAAACGCCGTTTACCTTCCTGCCGGAGTGGTACCTATTTATCTACTTGCACTTTGACGTGCTTTCGAACTGCTAGGTTGGCAGGAGCAGGGACCGAGCAACGGGAGCTCACCCCTTCGCGGGGATTTGAACCGCCAACCTTCAGATCGGCAAGCCCTAGGCTCTGTGGTTTAACCCACAGCGCCACCCCGTCCCAGATAGCTGCATACTGGCCTGCATTTTCTAGACCAGCTCTTGGTAGAGGTGCAAATTTAGGAGGTTAAACTAGATCAATGAGCAAACTGGAACATATGGTAATCCCTGAGATCAGCTCTAAAATTCAGAGAGGATAGGACTGCTGTGGAGCAGGTGAAAAGCCCGGCTTCCCCGCTCCTCTTGGGTGTGTTTGCTTAGGTCCCATTTCTAGCCGTGCTGCAGCCACGGCCTCATCGCTTTGCAAGCCTTGCTGCCTGCCGCCAGCTGGGAAATGAAGCAAGCTACCTCTCTCCCACATGTAGACGTGCTGCGGGGAGTGTCAGAAATGGTGCCTGCATAACTGCTGTACTTAGCTTCAAGGCAGGAGGAGGAGCTGTGTGACTTCTTAATTGCAAGCGGGGTTTTTTTTGCAATCTGGGCTATAACGTGTTGGCTTGGGACCCACCTTCCTGTAAAAGGCAGGAAATCACTGCATCTCTCACCACCCTGTGCAAATTTTACGAGGCTGCAAAACTGAACAGGTTGCAAGGCCTTCGCGAGATGCAAAATTAACATGGGGAATTTAGTGCCTCTTGATGGCTGTTGGCAAGAGGTTTTCTTAAAAGGAAGCAGGAGGCAAACGAGAAAGGCATTTGCTGTTTCAATGTGCTTTTAAATAGAGCTTAGAGGCTTTTGCTGGATTTAAGCTGAACTGCAAATTGTTTAGCTTTCTCAGCTAGAAGGAAAGTTTGGGGTTGGAAAGCCTGGAGAGCAGCTGCCAGTCCGTGTAGACAGTATTGAGCTAAATGGACCAATGGTCTCAGTAAAAACTGTCTCAGGAAGATCTAGCCACAGCACAGTGTAGAACATCTGCATTGCGTGCAGAGGGCTCCAGGCTCACAGGATCATAGAATCGTAAAGTCAGAAGGGACCCCAAGGGTCATCTAGTCCAACCCCCTGCAGTGCAGGAATCCTTTGCCCAACGTGGGGCTTGAACCCACAGCCCTTGGATTAACAGTCTCATGCTCTAGCAAGCAAATCAATCCCTGGCATCTCCCCGTAGGGCTGGAGAAAATCCTGGTCTGTAACCTTTGAGCGCCACGGCCAATCAGTCAGTACAGACAAGACTGAAACAACAGTCTGACATGGTGTTTGAGAACTTAAGAATGGAGTTGAATATTTATTAGCTGTTTTTTTATAATAAAAAGACAGCAAGGCAATGTACATCACGCAAAATTACAATAAGATTCTGCATTACAAGGGGTTGGCCCTTGTGGTCCCTTCTAACTCTACAATTCTCTGTGAAAGGCTAAAGCAGGAGTAGGCAAACTAAGGCCCAGGGGCTTCTCAATTGCCTTCTCAATCTGGCCCACGGACGGTCCGGGAATCAGCGTGTTTTTACATGAGCAGAATGTGTCCTTTTATTTAAAATGCATCTCTGGGGTTATTAAGAATCTGCAAAAAATGAAAGATTAATATGAAAGCCTGTTGAAGGGAGGGAGGGAAGTCTGTGCTCGTTAGAGCGTTGAGAAAATAAGTGGACACACGACTGCAGAATTTTACTGTATTTTGTTTTGTTTATGTTAAAGAAAATTCAATAAAAAGCATTTTTAAAAATTAAATGCATCTCTGGGTTATTTGTGGGGCCTGCCTGGTGTTTTTGCATGAGTAGAATGTGTGCTTTTATTTAAAATGCATCTCTGGGTTATTTGTGGGGCATAGGAATTTGTTCATTTCCCCCCGAAAAATATAGTCTGGCCCACCACATGGCATAGCTGTCAAGCGTCCCTTATTTGGCGGGACAGTCCCTTATCCCAGTGCCGTGTCCCGCTGCTGTCCCTATTGATGGATGTCCCTTAAATTTCCCGGGTTTCAAAGAAAGCAGCTCCTCTCCCTTCCTCCCTGCTGGCCAGGGAGGAGGGAGGCTCCAACTGTGTTGCTTGGAATCATAGAATCATAGAGTTGGAAGAGACCACAAGGGCCATCGAGTCCAACCCCCTGCCAAGCAGGAAACACCATCAGAGCACTCCTGACATATGGTTGTCAAGCTTCTGCTTTACTGTATTTTGGATGCCCGGCCCGCCCCCCTCCGGCCTCCTCTCACCAGCCTCGGCCCCCGGGAGCCCCGCGGCCGCCAAACTGAGCGTCTCTGCCTGGGGCCTCCCCTCTGCCCATCGCCACCGCTCCCACTAGGCCGTACTGTGGCTGTGCCGCCGAAGGACCCGGATGAGATGGGCAGCCTGGCATGGCCTATGAATTGCTGAGGAGCCTTGAGAGGAGAGCGAGGGCAACCATAGAGAAAGCAGTTCAGAGAGAGGAGGAGGCGGAGGTGCGGGCAGGTGTTCCAAGGGCTACAAGGGAAGGACCGCAAGCGCTTCTCCCATAGATTTGTAGTGGTAGACTAGCATAGTTGGTCTGATCTGCGGGTTTACTTTGGAGGCTATTCCCCCCCCCACACCCCACCTGATGGAATTGAGAGCTGCAGATGGAGCATGAGAGAAAAGATACAGAACTGTAGCAGCATCTTCGTAGCTTGGACTTCGTTTTGCGCGAAAAGAGGTTGCTGCTTGTAGTTATTTAATTGCAGTGTTTCATCAGCTGGTGTCTTGAGCAGCAACCTCTGGAAACGAAGGGCTAAAAACCAGCGTTGCTCTCCAAAATTATCTGGTCCCTTTTAACTTCGTATTTCAGCTGGTTGGCTAAAATCCCTTATTTTGGCTGCTGATCCCTTATTTTCAAGGCTGCTGGTCCCTTATTTTCAAATCTGTAAGTTGACAGCTATGCCACATGGTCTGAGGGACGGGGGACCGGCCCACAGCTGAAAAAGGTTGCTGACCCCTGGGCTAGAGTGCTCTTGGGGCAGCGTGTTTACCTGCATTCTGGCCCCAGACTGGGGGGAAGCCAGATTGCAAAATGCAAAAACAGCAGAATAGGGCTGGAACGAAAACATATCCATGTATTTGTCAATTCCGAAGGCTGCGTTTCCTCTTGCACCGTTGCGTAACTCCAGTTGGATGGACTCTGAAGTGCAGCCCCGGCGTGAGCCTGCGGTGGGGGGGGGGCAGGAGGGGCGGACAATGCTGTCAAAGGGAGGGCGAGGATTCTGCAGTGTGTGGAAAGAGGAGATAAGCACCCCTTCTCCTCCCCCTCCATATAGGGCAGCTGAAATATAGTCGCAAAGTGATTTCATGCTCTTTATTCAGCTCATAGTGGTGAGGAGGAATGAATGAATGTCCCCTCAAGGTATCTGCTTTATATACATTATTTACACAATGGGCTGCACATGATTGGCTAATTCCGGAATTCTACTGTAAGCCAATCAGGTTGTGGATTCACTTCTATCTGGAGCATGATTGGGTGGTTCCTGCCAACCAATCATACTGCTGCATTGTTCTAGGACCAATCAGACTGCTGCATTCTGAATCCTATTGTTCTAGGACCAATCAGACTGCTGCCTTTTGGATCCTATTGTTCTCAGTACATAACAGCAGCAGTGCAGAGAAAACTTTCTCTGCACTCCCCCCCCCCCCTTCTTTGGGGCAAACTGGCCAGATCCCTAAGCTCAAGTTTCCAAAAAGCGCCTAAACTGGCCATGCCCCATTCTTAGTGATGAGCAGCTCCGGGGAGTCCCCAGCTCTGGCTGAGGGCGGGGTATTGATTTAACCCTTTCCCCTCCTAAGCCCATTTTCAGTCTCGAAACTGTCCCTTGATGCTGCTAGCTTGCCCCAGCGATAAAGAATCGTCATAGGAATTCAAATGAATATTTTAAAATGAGGTATTATTTTGAAATAAAAATGGATTTTAATCTGAGACTGAAGAAACCCCAGCTAAAGAATCATGGCAAGAAAAATTGATGGACTATGCAGAACTGGCCAAACTGACATATAAGCTACGGGACAAGGATAACTGTGACTTTAAAGATGAATGGGAACCCTTTACAAAGCATTTGAAGACGCAACAAAGCGAACTGGACTCCTTGGCTGGTTTTGAATAAATATTCACAAACTTTTTATTGATAATAATCAGCTAAATAGTTTGAGGATCTATACAACTGTGTAACATGCAGAAAACAGCATTTTTAGAGAAATCAAAGACTGGAACTGAGGGAAGTCAGGGGGTGGGTGGCTTCTGTGGGGGGAGGGAGGAAAAATGGGGGGGGAATAAGGATGATATGTTTCTGGATAATATGTTTTGTTTCAATTTTGAATAAAAAGTTATTTAAAAAAATTAATCTGTTTTAACTTTTTAAATGTCTTACAAGTATGGCTTTAATTTTTTTCTCGGTTTTCCTGTATTATCTTTTTGTAAACCACTTTGAGGCATAACATTCTGTGCGTAAGTCTTGAAGAGAGAAAGAGGGGGATAGAGAGAGGGAGAGTAGAACCAAACACCAGGACTTGTTTAAGGAAGCACATTAGCAGATCCATGAATGAAATGGAAATGGATGGGACCTTTTCTTGGCAATGGAAAATGCAGACACAGGCATTTTCTAAATGATTGGGAGCAAATGGCTAAAATCCCCTAACCATGATGCTAGGCTTCCAATCCAGATTTTGCTGGGTGGCAAGACGTACTGGTTGCATTCAAGCAAACCATGTTTAGGAAAAGAGGAGACTGAGAGGAGATACGACAGCCATCTTCAAATATGCTGTCCATGGAAGATGGAGAAAGCTTGTTTTCTCCTGCTCCGGCGAGTAGGGTGGAATCTACACACATATAAAAAAAACGCTGTGAAAATGCTTTTTAAAAAAAAGTTTTGAAAAATACATTGAATTTTGCATAGCTCACTTTCGCCATCTAGTGTCAAATTTGTATACTGCACTTTACAATACATTTAAAACGTTTTATTTGTAGCTGTATAGCTGAGTCCTAAGACCAGAACCGACGCTTCTAATTACAAGAAAGGAGATTCCAATTAAGCACCAAGAAGAACTTTCTGAGAGTAAGGGCTGTTTGGCAGTGGAACGGATTTCCTCGGGAGGTGGTGGATTCTCCTTCCTTGGAGGTTTTCCAGCAGAGGTTGGAGGCCATCTGTCTGCGGTGATTTAGCTGAGCTTCCTGCATTGCAGGGGGTTGGACTAGACGACCCTCAAGGTGCCTTCCAGCTCTACAATTCTATGATTCTATGAAACCTTGCAGCACTTAAGTGTTAAGTTGTGGGCAAACATAGCAGACGACACAGCGATTTCTCCAGAGCAGCTCTTTACTTGTAAGCTGGACAGAACTGAACAGCAAACAGCTCAGCCGGCCTGCTTTTATAGGCAGCCGGCTGTCAACATTGTAGCAACAACAACCCAGGGATTCCCGCCTAAAATAACTGTGCCTCTTTTGCCGAGCGCACCATTCTCTCCGCTTGCCCGTTGCTGGATGGATGAAAGGGTGCCGTTAGGGCATGGCGGATGCCCAGTCCCAAAAGATACCGCTCAAAAGTGCCTGACGTGAACTGCGGTCCATTGTCGGAGACAAGGACATCAGGACACCCATGCGTCGCAAACAGGCCTCGCAGCACCCGGATGACGTCCTCGGTAGTGGTGGAGGGCATCAGGGCCACCTCCAGCCATTTGGAATAGGTGTCCACCACTACCATAAAGGTCCGGCCGTGAAAGGGGCCAGCCAGATCGATGTGCACCCTCGACCAGGGTGTCTTTGGCGTCTCCCAGGTGTGTCCCTTAGCTGCCGGTGGTGCAGGCCTCAACTCTTGGCACGCTTGACAGGCGGACACCCAGGCAGTGATGGCATCGTCCATGTTAGGCCACCAGACATAACACCGAGCCAACGCCTTCATTTTGACAATTCCCGGGTGGCCAACGTGCAGAGCCTCCAGGACACGCTGACGGAGTCCCTGGGGAATCACGATGCGGTCTCCCCACAGCAGACAGCCGCGATGAGCCGAGAGTTCATGTTGTCTGGTTGCGAAGGGCTGGAACTCCGATGCAAAAGGCCCTTGTGGCCACCCCCTCCACATCCAGTTGAGCACCCAGCTGATGGTGCGATCCTGGGCAGATGCGGAGGCCACAGTGGCAGCCGATACAGGCGCTGCCGGAAGATCCTCAATCAGGAGGAGCGATGAAGCTGGAGCCGGGTCTTCCACAAACGCTGGAAGAGGGCAACGGCTGAGGGCGTCGGCATGGCCCATCGATTTCCCTGGGCGATGGACGAGCCGGTAGTGGTAGGCAGCCAGGAAAACAGTCCATCGCAGCATGCGTGGCGAGAGGCCCGGTGGAGTTGGACGATCACCGGCAAGGAGGCCCAGGAGCGGCTTGTGGTCAGTGATGAGGTCAAAAGTCCTGCCATAGAGGTATTCATGGAACCTCTTCACTCCAGTCACAAGTGCCAGTGCCTCCTTGTCGAGCTGGCTGTAATTCCGTTCCGTCGGAGATAGCGTCCTGGAAAAGTAGGCGAGCGGTGCTTCTCTTCCGTCTGGAAAACGGTGACTAAGGTCAGCGCCGATGCCAAAAGGTGAGGCGTCGCAGGCAAGGACCAGCAGCCTGGATTCACTGTACTGTACCAGCACACGGTCCGATGAAAGGAGAGCCTTGACCGCGTTGAAGGCCGCCGTCTCCCAATGACCCCAGGCCCAAGGCGTCTTTGTGCTGAGGAGTCGGTGAAGAGGCTCAGCCACTGTGGCTTTGTGGGGCAGGAACATGTTATAAAAGTTCAGCAGCCCCAGGAACGCCTGCAACTCCGTCTTGTTCTTTGGGATGGGGGCCTGCTGGATAGCGCGGATCTTGGATGTGGTCGGGTGAAGGCCGGAGGCGTCAATAAGATAGCCCAGGAACTCTACCTGTGGAACGGCGATCTGGCACTTCTCCCTCTTTACCTTGAGCCCGGCCTCTTGGAACCTGGTCAGCACGGCACGGAGGAGCTCGAACAGCTGCTGGTGTGAGTCTGCGGACACCAAGACGTCATCAAAATATGGTACCACGCCCGGAAGCCCTTGCAGGAGACGCTCCATAAGGCTTTGGAAGATGCCAGGAGCCACACTCACCCCAAACTGCAACTGGCGGCAACGGAATGCCCCTCGGTGGGTGACAATCGTCTGGGCTTCAGCAGTGGCATCATCGACGGGCAGTTGTTGATAGGCTTGGGGAAGGTCCAGCTTAGCGAAGACCTTACCCTCACCCAGGGAATGCAGCAGGTGTTGGACAACAGGAACCGGATAAGCGTGCTGCTGAAGTGCCTTGTTGATCGTGCACTTGTAGTCAGCGCAGATTCTCACCGACCCATCTGGCTTGACAGGCGTGACGATGGGGGTTTCCCACTTGGCGTGGTCAACCGGCTCCAAAACTCCTTGGGCGATCAGCTTGTCCAGTTGTTCGTCCACCTTAGCCTTGAGAGCAAAGGGAACCCGGCGTGGCTTTAGCTTGATGGGGGCGACTTGTGGATCAAGGCTAAAGGAGATGGGCGTACCTGTATACTGCCCCAAAGTGCCGTCAAAAACCTCGGCAAAGTCTTTGACCAGACCCTCAGTCTCTGCGTTAGAGATGCAGTTGATGCCGGTGACTTCCAGGCCGAGGGCATCAAACCAGTCTAGCCCTAGGAGGCTTGGCCGCTGACCTTCGACCACCACCAACCGGAGCAGGCCCGAAAAATCCTTGAAGGTGATCCGGAACCGGCCAACGCCTACCACGGGAATGTCGTTTCCCTGGTAGTCTCTCAGGTGTACGCGGTGAGAGTCGAGTTGCCTTTTGGACACTCTGGGTACCAGTCTTTTGATGGTGCTCCAAGACACGATGGACAGGGCAGACCCGGTGTCGATCTCCATGTCACATGGAGCTCCTTCAATGAGCACCGTGACTTTCAGCTTGCGTCGCGTAGGCGAGTCGGTTTGGCCAATCGTGGTTCCAGACGGGCAGCGGCAGTTGGTGAGAGCGAAACAGCTTTCCTTGGCAGACTGGAGTGAAGATTTGGGACTTGCGAGTCGGTGAAGGGGGGGTGTCAGACGGAGCCGATCGGCAGACCTTAGCGATGTGGCCCCTTCTGGAACACTTCCTACAGATGGCGTCTCTGAATCGACACTTGGCACGGGAATGGTTGCCTCCGCAGCCGGCACATTCCGGTTGGCCCTTGGACTTCTGTTGGAACTTCCTGCGCTCCCGCTTTGTCTGGTGCACGTCATCGTCTTCACTGGAGGATGCCTCATCACTGCTGGCCTCTTCATGATGCACTGGAACTGGCTTCCTAGCAAGACACGGGCTGCTGGACTTGCGGATCTCCTGGGCAGCTTCTGAGGCCACAGCCTCCTCAATGGCCTTCTGTAGCATGAGGTCTGGCTTGGCGAGGAGACGCCGTTGCAGATGGATGTCCCGGACCCCGCAGACGATTCGATCCATCAGGGCATCGTCTAAGTCTCGGAACTCGCAGTGCATTGCAGCCTGTTGCAGGGCGGTGGTGTAGTTGTTGATTGACTCCCCCTCTGCCTGGTTCCGGTGGTAGAACGCATGGCGGGCAGCAATCTTGGACGGCTTTGGTGCGTAGTGGTTGCGGAGCTTCTCTTGGATCGTGTCCCACGGTGTTGCCTGGACCACTTCAGGCGCAACCAATGCTCGGGCCGTCTCAAACACCTCAGGCCCACAGAGGCTGAGGAATAGGCCCCGCTTACGCTCCTGTGATACTTGCGTCAGCTCGTTGGCTTGGAGGTAGCAGTCGAACTGAGCGAGGTAGGAGTCCCATGATTCAGAGGCTGGCGCAAACGGCTGTAGAGGCACAAGTGAAGCCATGATTCCGATGCCGGCGTGAAGGGCGATGGATGCAACACAGTGCTCTAGCCAGAACAGTCAGCTCTGAATTGGTTCTGTTCAGTGATTTCGCTCATTGATTCAGCTCAGTGATTCAGCTCTGCTCAGAGGTGGCTGCATCTGTCTGTGCTCTGATGTCCATCAATCCCATCCTCGTCGCCAGTGTTAAGTTGTGGGCGAACATAGCAGACGACACAGCGATTTCTCCAGAGCAGCTCTTTACTTGTAAGCTGGACAGAACTGAACAGCAAACAGCTCAGCCAGCCTGCTTTTATAGGCAGCCGGCTGTCAACATTGTAGCAACAACAACCCAGGGTTTCCCGCCTAAAATAACTGACGTGGACCTGAGTGAAAACTATCTACAGTATCCCCCTGCTGGCCCAGGGTGAGAACTTCAATACATAACATTAAGGGTGGAGTCTTAAGTTGCACATTACTCCCCACTTCACATGTGGACAGAGCAAATCTATGCAGACCTGGGTGTGCTGCCCTCATGCGTAACTTCAGGCTTGTTTTCTGCTTATGGAGGTTTTGTTCCAGGCATTTCATGTTTCATGAGAAACCAAGCCTTGTTTCAGTTCCTCGCATCCTCTTTGCGTGGGCTTTTGAGAGGTCTTCAGGAACAAGAAGTGAAAATGGTACTCCCAGCACACTCCAGCAGGGGAACATGCCTGCACCTTCTTTTTAAAAATAAAAGTAGATGGCTGGTTCCTCTCCCACCCCCACCCCCCAGCCTGACTTGTCAGACGATTTTTAGAAATTATTTGAATTGCCTATATTTAGTGCGTTTTTGTGTAAAACTGAGAAGTGCATCGTCTGCTGTTTGAAACCGTTAAAACGAAAATTGACTGAGGGGGTGGTTGGAAAGCAGAACACTCACTGGTAGGTTGGTGGGTGGGGTGTAGAGTAACACACAAACGTGATTCAGGTAGTGTGGCGTTTGCCTCCTAGGATGGGTCATAAGGAAAGGGTTAAAATGGGTGTGATGTGATTGGCCAGTGAGAATGCAAGGGGGGAAATAAAAGTTAGAGTGGGAGGTTTTGAAAGTCAGTTGAGAGTTGAGTTGAGTGCAGTTGAGTTGAGAGTGGAGGTTTGGGAGTTGAAGAAGGAAGAGGGAGGTATAGGTGTGGGTTGGTAGAATTGTATTGTGAGAGAGTGAGAGGAATTGTTAGGTGGAGTCAGATAGATAGTTGGGAATAATCAGTTTGAAGTTGTTAGGAACTAAGATTAAGAAACTGTCAAGAAAAACTAACTGAAACCATAAGTTTGTTCCTGCATTTAAAAATAAACTTGATTATTTGTTTATGTTAACAACTGACTGGACTCCGTGTGTCCCCGTGTGATACGGGGTGGTGGCAGCGGAAAAAGCAATCACAGTGGGGGCACAGGGTCAAAAGACCGTCAAACGTCCGGGGGCCCTGTGTGTGATCGCCACAGGTAGGTAGCCGTGTTGCTCTGACGCAGTCGAAATAAATAAAACACTAAAAAATTGCCACTAGCACCTTAGAGACCAACTAAGTTTGTTCTGGGTATAAGCTTTTGTGTGCATGCACACTTCTTCAGATACATGAAAGCTTACACCCAGATAAACTTAGTTGGCCTCTAAGGGGCTACTGGACAATTTTTTTATTATTATTTACACAAACTTGAATGTCAGGTAAGGTTACCAGCCTGGCAATGAGTTTTGCCTTTAACAGCAGTGTGACCTGCAGGACTTACCAGGTGATAACATGCTCATCTCTGTGCCTGCTGTTAAAAGAACATAGGCTGGCCACTTTTCACAGTCAACTGGCAACCCCTGGCCTCTCAAGACCAGCCAAGAATGTGGGTGCTGCCAATGGGCAGAGTTGGGCCTAAAGCTGGAGTGTCAGATGGCATCAAGGCAAGCAATAGTCAATGTCAGAGCTGCAAGATTTGGTCCAAGGCTGAAGAGGTACAGAGCATCTCAGTTTGTTTGATGGGTAAGGTTAAGGTAAAGGGACCCCTGATCATTAGGTCCAGTTGCAGATGACTCTGGGGTTGCGGCGCTCATCTCGCTTTATTGGCTGAGGGAGCCGGCGTACAGCGTCTGGGTCATGTGGCCAGCAGGACTAAGCCGCTTCTGGCAAACCAGAGCAGCACACGGAAATGCCGTTTACCTTCCCATTGGAGCGGTACCTATTTATCTACTTGCACTTTGACATGCTTTCGAACTGCTAGGTTGGCAGGAGCAGGGACCGAGCAACGGGAGCTCACCCCGTCACGGGGATTCGAACCGCCGACCTTCTGATCGGCAAGTCCTAGGCTCTGTGGTTTCACCCACAGCGCCACCCACGTCCCGTTTGATGGGTACCATCAAATAAATATATGCCTTACAATTGGCCAGCCAGGATTCATCTTGTGGAAGGCCTGTTGGGTTGCTCTGAATTATTGCAGCTCTCCTGACTCTTTAACGTTGCTCCTTTGCTACTGCAGCCAAAAGTAGAGCTTCCATGTTTACGGGCATTACATCTCTAGCTGCTGGAGACAACAAGGTTCTGGACTAAGATGGACCCTCCACCAGAGCAACTGCTGTGTTCTTTGGACCAGCTCTCAATGATCCTTGGTGGCAGAGAGACTCTTGTGGCTCTGAGCTGCTAGTGGAGGAACATGGGAGATGTTCGGCAGGATCCAAGCGCTGCGCACAAGCATGCCAACAGCCTACAAATTTGAGCTGCAATATGGATAAGCCCAAAGCAAAGGTGTCTTAAACAGGGCAGGATTTGGACCGTACGGTCAGTTATCACTAGAGGAGCAGATCTCCCAGGATGGAAGGAGGGACTTATCTGCAATGCTGCCAGAGGCTTAATTCCTGGAGGTAGAAAGAGGGTGGGATTTGGGTGCTTCTGTGTGGCAAGATAATGCACATGTGCCACACAGCTGCCGTCCCCCTTCACCCTGCCCCCCCCATGCTTTCTCTGCCTTTCTGCACTAATCCCAGTATAATTAAAACAAATAAATTCTGGTTGTTGCATTAAAAAAAAACAACTTGGATCAGGAATAAAAGAGGCTAATCCTTTTTCAAAGAAGATACTTATAGTAAAAGGAATAAAAGACCTGTGGCACAGGACTTGGAAGGTTCCCCGCACCCCAGCTTCAATGTGGGGAAGCACAAGAGTAGCAGTTCTGACATGAGGGGGGATTCTCAGGCTTGAACAAAAAAGGCACCTCCCAGGTAGAGCAACTGCAGTCTGAATGTGGACATGGGCATGATCAGACCACACGCAAGGCTCACTGCTTTTGGCTCATGTGCGAGGCAGAGAAGACCATGTGCCCAGGTAGAAAGGGAGCAGTGCGCTTTTAGCATCTGCTGTGCTCCTGTCTCCACCTGTGGGGCTCTTGCAGAGCTGTTTGGCTCTGCGAGAGAGTTTGGCTTCCCAGACTTGGCTCAGCAGTTTCTGATAGCTGGCACCGGCGTCTGCCTTTGCCCTCAGTCCCACAGCCTTCAGGAATGCTGCTGCCTTGGCTCCAAGGAACCAACTGTGCGAAGGTGTTTACCCCCTTAGTAAATCTGTTTGGCTTGTCAATTGTGTTGGCTTCTGTGTGAGAGTCAAGAACAATGCAGAGGATATACATGCGCCTAACCCAAGCACTTGGTGAGAGGTCGAGTGCTGGGGAATGGTGACCTGGTGAGAGCATGGAAGCTATTCATGGGCACATATAAAAGGTGGATGATACTGCTATCTGTGTGTTATTTCGGGAGCTTTTTTTATTCAGGGTCCTGGGTTTGGGGAGTATGAAAACCTTGATATGAATCAGGATGCGTCTGAGTAGACAGTGGAGGAGAGGAGGCTGGCTGGTGGCGGATTTGCCTGGTTTGGTGAACTGAAGAGGGGGTGAGTCTGAATATTGGGAGGGTTAACCCTGCGGTCATGATCAGACCACTATCTGTTGCCGTCTGATCTTACAGTGTCAGACCACCACACCCCCCCAGTGTGCATGCAGGAGGGGACCTTTTTAGGAAGGTCTGCCCCCATCCTTTGTCAGAAGGGATTTTGGCATGCTTTGGGGGATTTTCTACAAGTCAGAGCCAGCAATCTCGTTGAGTCCTTTGTCCTGCTATGGTATGGCGAGATGTGCTGGGCTCTGACGCAGTTGCTCCTGAGGACCCTCTCTAAGCCTCTAGAGCCAAGCTATGAAACAGGTTGGGCGCAAGTGGTGTAAGACTTGATTAAAGGCTGATCAGATACGTGCTGGAGTGCATGGTTGCGCCTATTGCATGGCAGTGGTGAAACATCTCTGAGCAGCCAGCCAAAAGAGCTATTCCATTATTCCATGTGGCAAGAGGACTGCTGATATCTGTCCCTGATAATAGTTTTTAGGCCTGGTGTGAAAAGTTTGCCAGGGAGTTTGAGGATAAAATCACTCATCTCTTTGTTCAGTGCCACCACTATTACAGAACCAGGAGACATACTATTTCTTGGAAGGCACTGGCAGACAAATTTCTAATTTGTCTAATGATCTTCTAAAGCCATCCAAGGTGATGGCCATTACTGCCTCCTGTGGGAGCAAGTTCCACCGTTTAACCATATACTGTGTGAAGAAGGACTTTCCTGGCACTTCCAACATTCAGCTTTATGGAATGTCCAACTGTTCCAGTCTTACTAGAGAGGGACAAAAATAATTCCCTATCCACTGTCCCCATGCCATGCCCGATTTCATAAACTTCTATCATGTTAGCTTCCAACTGTGAGTGAGGTAGAATGTGCCATTCCCTGCCAACCAGTTCTAAGGACAATATATTCAGCCTCTGGAAACACCGTTGTTCTCTCAACTAGCAAAACCCCAAATCCAATTTGAGCTCAAGGGAGTGAGTGCATGCATAAATTTCTTGAGCCACCAAGTTACCCAGCTGCAGAGGCTGGTGTTCAGGTTGCCAGCCATGGGCAGAAGCAACTGGTCTATTGCTCATCTCCCTCCAGACTGCCAGTCACTGTAAACCAGCAATGACATTTAAATTCTAAATCTGCATGTATACATGCATACATTTTATGTAACTTTGTGTCTTATTAGCTGGGGCCCCAAATTTTCTGCATACCAAGCAAAGCTCCTGGCCTTTGGCTACCTAGGTTGGTCCTAAAATGTATGCTTCCCCTGAGTACCGTCTGTACTCCACCCCTTGATTCCATGGCTGTGGACCATGGACTGTTAAGCAGGAAAGCTATGGCAGTGCAAGTTATCTGATCGGTTTGATTCCAGTGGGTGAGCAGGTGCAGAAAACCGGTTGGGCAGGACATTGTGACCTGCTTGGATTTAAAAGAATGAAAGGCATTCCATCATATTGGAAGGAACAGACCCTCATGGCCACAAGCCTTCAATGGCTTTTAAACGGTGTTCTAGTCTGGATTTTATCAGCAGAAGACAAGTAATTGTTAGATGGCTTTCCCTACCATTTCCTATAGCAGCCAGCAGGGTATGTTTTGAATTAGGGCACACTCTCGGTTCATGTGGGACAATGGGAAAGCCCCAGACGCCCAGCAAGCACCCCTTGTGATAACCTAGGGTGGGGATCCTTGGGTCTGGAAGTCAAAAAGGGTCCTCAGAACTACTTCCCTCAGCCACATCCCTCCAAGCCCATGCTTAACATCATCTTTGAGTGCTTTAGCCTGCCTGCAATGTCTGCTTGAACGGCAATGTAATTCTTCTTGTTTGCCTGGTTAAGAAATGGGGAGGGATGTGTGTGTGCATATATAGACTAGCACCCCTGATTCCATGCACCCATTTATTTTCAGACATTACTTGTCTGGAATGTAGCCTTCTGTACAATGCGCTCTACGTGGGGCTACCTTTGAAGGTGACCAGGAAACTACAACTAATCCAGAATGCGGCAGCTAGACTGGTGACTGGGAGCAGCCGCTGAGACCACATAACACCGGTCTTGAAAGACCTACACTGGCTCCCAGTAAGTTTCCAAGCACAATTCAAAGTGTTGGTGCTGACCTTTAAAGCGCTAAACAGCCTCAGTCCAGTATACCTGAAGGAGCGTCTCCACCTCCATCGTTTTGCCCGGACACTGAGGTCTAGCTCCGAGGGCCTTCTGGCGGTTCCCTCGCTGCGAGAAGCCAAGTTACAGGGAACCAGGCAGAGGGCCTTCTCGGTAGTGGCACCCACCCTGTGGAATGCCCTCCCATCAGATGTCAAAGAGAAAAATAACTACCAAACTTTTAGAAGACATCTGAAGGCAGGGAAGCTTTTAATGTTTAATAGGTTATTGTATTTTAGTGTTTGTTGGAAGCGGCCCAAGTGGCTGGGGAAACCCAGCCAGATGGGCAGGGTATCAATAAATTATTATTATTACTATTTATTATTATTATTATTATTATTATTACTATTATTATTATTATTATTATTACAGCGGTACCTCGGGTTAAGTACTTAATTCGTTCCGGAGGTCCATACTTAACCTGAAATCTGGGGAATCTCAGGCTGGCAACAAAGAATGACAATTTTGAAAGTCAATCTAACCCTGAAGTAGACGGTACATGCAGCAGAGATTCATTGCGGGTTGATGAGGTACATACAGTGGTACCTCAAGTTAAGTACTTAATTCGTTTCGGAGGTCCGTTCTTAACCTGAAACTGTTCTTAACCTGAAGTACCACTTTAGCTAATGGGGCCTCCTGCTGCTGCTGCGCCACTGGAGCACGATTTCTGTTCTCATCCTGAAGCAAAGTTCTTAACCCGAGGTACTATTTCTGGGTTAGCGGAGTCTGTAACCTGAAGCGTACGTAACCTGAAGCATATGTAACCCGAGGTACCACTGTATCTGTATCTGGATATTTTTGCCTCTGGCCATATTCACTTTCCCCTCCCACTAACACCCAGTATGTGGTCCATATCAGGGGTTTTCAACCTTTTTGAGTCCACAGCTCCCTTGACCAACTACCTTCTTTCTGCAGCTCCCCTGTGGGGCTCAGGAGCCCAGTGAGTTCACCCCTTGCCTGCAGAGCTGGCAGCCTCTCACCCTTTTCCAAACACCCTCCCTCAGCCTCCTCTCCCCTCTCCTTGGGAGTACTCTGGGCAGCTGCTGCTGCCGCCCCTGGTCTGTGAGCTGCCCCACACCACCCCAAAGAGAGGTGATTCCTCACACTGCCCCACAGGGGCCTGGGACTTGACCGTCCATTCCCAAGAGCAAGGGCTGGCGGACCGGCTGGCTCAACTCCCTTGCCTGCTTGCTTGCCTACCCTGAGGCCGCCTCAGCTTCTGGCAACCAGCACCCCCTGGCCAGCGCCAGAGGCGCCATTCACCTGGGGAGCTTGTAGCCACTGCTCTATATCATAGAATCATAGATGTGGCTCTTGGGTTAAGTCCCCACCTCAGAAAAACTCCTACCGAACTGTTTTGGGCTGTTTGGCTTTGCTTTCATGAATGAAGCTCCAGAATTTGACCAGCTGCACATCCATTTATCTTTGTTGCCTCGTTATCATTTTCGCTGTCATGATGACTAATGTCCGGATAAGTCAGTATCTCCTCTTAGCCAAGGGTACTTTAGAGAAGGCCAGAGTGTTAAAGGACTCAAGATGTCCTTGGTGAGGCATGATAAGTTCTAGCCTTGGGGCTCATCTCAGGAATGCAGAAAAAAAGCTCAGCTTGCAAAGAAGACTGTTAGTGATAGGGCACAGAAAAGTGCTCCTTCACTCTTTGCTCATTTCCCTTTTCATTGAATTAAATTTTATGCAACTCACTTCCAGCTGAGATCGGACAAGCCCACACCCTACTGAAGTTTTTCTTTCATTCCAGCAGGCATTTTAATTGAAGCCTGATTTGATAGTTTAAACTGATTTTTATTTTTTTGTATTGCTTCTTTGTAGGACACTTAGTGACTATCATAGTTAAGCAGTACAGTGGTGCCTCAGGTTACAGACGCTTCAGGTTACAGACTCCGCTAACCCAGAAATAGTGGTTCAGGTTAAGAACTTTGCTTCAGGAAGAGAACAGAAATTGTGCTCCGGCGGCGTGGCAACAGCGGGAGGCCCCATTAGCTAAAGTGGTGCTTCAGGTTAAGAACAGTTTCGGGTTAAGAACAGACCTCCGGAACGAATTAAGTACTTAACCCGAGGTACCACTGTATATGAGTTGTTTAAACAAATCAAGGGCAGCCACAGTAAGGAAAAACCTCACATAACAGCTCCAGAGCCATAGAGCTCTCACCAGAAGCACTGCTTCTGAATTTCTAATCCCAAAGGGATTCTTCTTTCCCTAACAGGGCTTCCCCTAATAGTTGTATGTCAGGCAGAAATTCAACAAGCACAGCTTCTTTTATCCACGCATGCAGCAATTAATGCTTGCCTGCCATTCTAGCCCTTAGGCCAGGGGTCAGCAAGGTTTATCTTCCCTGGGCCAGATCAGTCCAGCGGAGTTCCGTCCGTGGGCCAGATCAGGCCCGCACGCCTGCGATTTTCGATGTCTACATGTGCGCAGACGTGATTTTCAGTGCCACAGAAGCGAGTCCCCAGGCCACGCTGTGCCGGTTTAGCGCAGCACGCAAGCAGGCAGCTTGGTTTGGGGGCGGCTTGGGGGCCGGTCAAACGGTGGTCCGCTTCCAGCCCATGGGCCTTTGGTTGCTGACCCCTGCCTTAAGCCATGTCTGATTTTCAGGTTAGACACTTGATCTCTGATGCCACATTTGTCTCTGCCATGGCCCACAGGGGGGGTGTCTGAACCATCTTGTTGTTGTTGTTGTTGTTGTTTAGTCATTTAGTCGTCTCCGACTCTTCGTGACCCCCTGGACCAGAGCATGCCAGGCACTCCTGTCTTCCACTGCCTCCTGCAGTTTGGTCAGACTCATGCTGGTAGCTACAAGAACCCTGTCCAACCATCTTGTCCTCTGTCGTCCCCTTCTCCTTGTCCTTTCCCAACATCAGGGTCTTTTCCAGGGAGTCTTCTCTTCTCATGAGGTGGCCAAAGTATTGGAGCCACAGCTTCAGGATTTGTCCTTCCAGTGAGCACTCAGGGCTGATTTCCTTAAGAATGGAGAGGTTTGATCTTCTCGCAGTCCATGGGACTCTCAAGTGTCTCCTCCAACACCAGAATTCAAAAGCATCCATTCTTCAGCGATCAGCCTTCTTTATGGTCCAGCTCTCACTTCCATACATCACTACTGGGAAAACCATAGCTTTAACTATACGGACCTTTGTTGGCAAGGTGATGTCTGAACCATAGATCCATCCAAATGCATGAGAGCTACCCTGTACTCATTCCAGAGATGGTAGACGCCTTCTTCACCAATACTGTTAATGACATGGAAGCCAATTCCCTCTGGTGAGATCCCTTGCCTGACAAGTATTCATATGAACATTCTTTGTGCATCTCAGATGCCACTGTTTATATTCACCATAGGCCATAGCTGAATGGGGTCTTGCTTGCCCTTGCTGACTAGGTCTCCTGTGTGATTTCCTTGCAACTCTGCCATTCTGTTAAAGCTGTCCCTTTCACACTAATACACCTTTTAAATGCAATACAGTGGTACCTCAGGTTACATACGCTTCAGGTTACAGACTCCGTGAACCCAGAAATAGTGCTTCAGGTTAAGAACTTTGCTTCAGGATGAGAACAGAAATCGTGCAGCGCAGTGGCAGCAGGAGGCCCCATTAGGTAAAGTGGTGCTTCAGGTTAAGAACAGTTTCAGGTTAAGAATGGACCTCTAGAACGAATTAAGTACTTAACCCGAGGTACCACTGTAATATTATGCCAATGCACTCACTGAGCAGGCAGAACCTCCAGTGCCACCAACGCAGGCAAAGCCTCAGGAAATTAGACAGAAGGCGTGTATGCCAAGACTCAGATCAAATTAATTTCTCCTTTGGTGAAGTAGGAATCTGAACCTCGAGAACATTTATT
Source organism: Podarcis filfolensis (assembly GCF_964270895.1). Lineage (NCBI taxonomy): Eukaryota > Metazoa > Chordata > Lepidosauria > Squamata > Lacertidae > Podarcis > Podarcis filfolensis. The sequence continues at coordinate 3,624,249 of NC_139608.1, forward strand.
CTTCTGTTACAAAACTAATCCTCTTTACAATCATGTGTTATGCTAAACTTTCCAGATCCCCCCTTTTGCAAGCCTCTCTAGAACTGGTGCTGGGAAGCGTTTAAGCTGTGCATCAAAGATTCAAGTCCACACAGACAGATGATTTTTCTTGGGAGTAGGCACTGAACATATACATGATCAAATATTATTTTTTAAAACCCAAACCCTTATAATTTGAACCGCACAGTCTCTGTGTTATGAAGGATTATTTCAGGTCACATTTTATGTAAGAAAATTCATAAAGTAGGTTATTCTAATTTTTCTGGAGCCAATTGTTTTTATAGCCTCCCTTAACCTGGTGACCTACAGTTATTCTGAACTTCAATTCTTATTCTGTGATCTAAAACAGCTGGAGGGTACCAGGTTGGGGTGGGCTGCAAGGTAAAGCACAGTCAGAGAATATCCTAAACAAGGTCCCCTGTAGCCCCATCTTCTATTTATTATTGTTATTGTCATTATTTCATTAAAAGTATATACTGCTTGATTGTAGAGAAAACCTCAAAGCCGTTTACAAAAAAGATAAAACAAAATTATCACTAAAAATTTACACCATAATATAAAACATACAGAAGGATAGAACTGCAATAAAATAGACTAAAAAAAAATTAAATGCCCACAAACTTTCTAAACGTCTGGGCAGATTTGTCTACATAAGAATGTCTTCAGCAGGTGCCAAACCTTAGCCTGGTTTTCAAAGTAGTTGATGAGTTGATTACTGCTAGTTTCTACTTTTACAATCCACATGTTATGCATAATGAATTGGTAAATGTGGTAGAATTCTGGGCTGGACTACTACATAACCACCACAGATTTAAATAACATTTTAAATCCCATTCCTCCCCCACCTCTGAAGAATTCTGGCAACTGTAGATTATCCTTTACAGAGCTACAATTCCCAGCACGCAGCACCCTTAACAAACTACATCTTGCAGGATTCCTGGGGGCGAGGAGAGAAATGTGCCTGAAATGTATGTGTGGAGAAGGTGGGATTCTTTAATGCTTTTTCACACATAGTGAAGCAAGCACAGTCTGTTTCCCACAGTGGCCTCTGGGAAACCTATCAGCTCCCCAGCAAATAGTTCCATGTAGTCATCATGATTGATAGCCATTGATAGTGCATGCTTCATGAGTTTGCCTAATCTCCTTTTAAAGCTACCTAAACCTGTAGCCCCTTCATGGATCACTGCCTTGCCATGGCAAAGGGGCTCAAATAACTCAGAGAAGCTATGAACTATGCTGAGCAGGGCACCCAAGATAGACAGGTCATAGTGGAGAGTTTTGATCCACCTGGAGGAGGAACCGGCAAGCCACTCCAGTATCCCTGCTCACTGGAAGGACAGATCTTGAAGCTGAGGCTCCAGTACTTTGGCCACCTCATGAGAAGAGAAGACTCCCTGGAAAGACCCTGATGTTGGGAAAGATGGAGGGCACAAGGAGAAGGGGATGACAGAGGACGAGCTGGTGGGATGGTGTTCTCGAAGCTGCTAACATGAGTTTGGCCAAACTGCGGGAGGCAGTGGAAGACAGGAGGGCCTGGCGTGCTCTGGTCCAGGGGGTCACGAAGAGTCGGACACGACTAAACGACTAAACAACAACAAACCTGTAGCCACTGGCAAACTGTGTTCATTATCAGAGGGTGAATTCCTCTACCCTGCCCCACTGAGCTGATAAACTAATCCACTGATTTGTCTCTTTTCCTCCTGACCCTACTTAGACTGCCAGGTCCTCACTGAACCACTCCAATGCCGTTCACGGAACAGTTCGTTCTAAAACATCTAAAGTTCATGCTTGTGATTTTAAATATTTATCTCATATATTTCACTGTACTGTATCTGAGTGGTTATAATCTGCTAGAGAGAATATTTAAACCAATTAATTAATTAATTAATTAAAGCACCCATGGGAAACCAATCAAAATCATATCAAAGGAAGGGAGAAGAGCATAAACCAAACTCTGCATTGGAAAGCCTTACAGTGGGGCAGGCAACACAGTACCCTTCCCGCCCGGAAACCAAAGTCCCCACTGCAGAAGGACGTGTGGATCCATAACTGGCCTCCATAGTCACTTATGGACTCATTGTTAAAACTGTGTTTATGGAAGACAATCTTACTCGGCTACGAGTGATCGCCACAGAAGAAGAAGACCCTCCTCCAGATGATATTGGAATACAACTGCCAGCTTCCATGACCATAGGCCATGGCTGGGGCTGATGAAAGTTGCAGTTCCAGAAGATCTGGAGGACACTATGCTGCCAACCCCTGCATGAGGTCAAGCCCTCAAATCTGGTGAATCTCAAGGGGTGATGAATTAATCTGGGGAATCTCAGGCTGGCAACAAAGAATGACAATTTTGAAAGTCAATCTAACCCTGAAGTAGGCAGTACATGCAGCAGAGATTCATTGCGGGTTGATGAGGTACATACAGTGGTACCTCAAGTTAAGTACTTAATTCGTTCCGGAGGTCCGTTCTTAACCTGAAACTGTTCTTAACCTGAAGCACCACTTTAGCTAATGGGGCCTCCCACTGCCGCTGCGCCGCCGGAGCACAATTTCTGTTCCCATCCTGAAGCAAAGTTCTTAACCCAAGGTACTATCTCTGGGTTAGCGGAGTCTGTAACCTGAAGCGTATGTAACCTGAGGTACCACTGTATGGGAATTGGTGGTACTCCCTAAGGCAGAGGTTTTCAACCTCTTTTGAGTCCACAGCTCCCTTAACCAACTACATTATTTCTGTGGCTCTCCTGTGGAACTCAGGAGCCCAGTTATGTCACCCCTTGCCTGCAGAGCTGGCAGCCTCTCACACTTTTTTGAACACCTTCCCTTGTGGATGATAATAATAATATGTTTATACCCCACCAATATGGCTGATGCTTTTGAATTATGGTGCTGGAGGAGACTCTCGAGAGTCCCATGGACTGCAAGAAGATCAAACCTATCCATTCTTAAGGAAATCAGCCCTGAGTGCTCACTGGAAGGACAGATCCTGAAGCTGAGGCTCCAAGACTTTGGCCACCTCATGAGAAGAGAAGACTCCCTGGAAAAGAACCTGATGTTGGGAAAGATGGAGGGCGCAAGGGGACGACAGAGGACAAGATGGTTGGACAGTGTTCTCGAAGCTACCAGCATGAGTTTGACCAAACTGCGGGAGGCAGTAGAAGACAGAAGTGCCTGCGTGCTCTGGTCCAGGGGGTCACGAAGAGGCGGACACGACTAAATGACTAAACAACAACAACACAATATGGCTGAGTTTCCCTCAGCCTCCTCTCCTGTCTCCTCTCCTTGGGAGTCCTCTGGGCAGCTCCTGCTGCCATCCCTGGTCTCTGAGCTGCCCCCCGTGCACCAAGGAGAGATACCTCCCAGAGGCACCATCTGCCTGTGGAGCTTATAGCCAGGGCTGCTGTAATAAACAGTTGTGCAAGCCTTTGGGAGGCAGAGATGCAAAAGGGCATCAGAAAAAGGAAGGGAAGGGACGAGGGACAGAGGCCAGTGTTGTCCATGGCACACGGGTTGAAAATCACTGCCCTAAGGTATCCCTGAACCAAAATTTAAAGGCAAGAACCAACCCTTGACATGAGCGCAAAAACATACAGTAATGGTAACCAGCAGAGCTCTTGGAAGTACAGTGGTACCTTGGGTTACATACGCTTCAGGTTACAGGCTCCGCTAACCCAGAAATAGTACCTCGGGTTAAGAACTTTGCTTCAGGATGAGAACCAAAATCGTGCTCCAGCGGCGCAGCAGCAGTGGGAGGCCCCATTAGCTAAAGTGGTGCTTCAGGTTAAGAACAGACCTCCGGAACGAATTAAGTACTTAACCCGAGGTACCACTGTACTGATGGTATTTGATATTTGACTTGATAACCATACTGAAGGTGAAAACTCCAAATGGGCAGAGAAAATACTTATTGGTTAACTATATGTGCATTAATGATAAGCTATCCTTCAGTGTGAATATTTCCAGGGATGCTGACAAGCTAATATAATAAAATAAAAGATGTTGTTAACATACTTAACAGCCTAGACTCTAGGCCCCAGAGTTACGCGGTATTTCAGACACACAAGAAGAGAGAATTTTAAAGAAAAGCTACAAAGAGAAGCAAAGTACCACCGTGAAAATTGGTACAATTAAAGTGGGGATTTCTGCTAGTCTCAGTTTAATGCTATAACTGCTGTTTACTGTTTCTTTGTGGTCACATGCTAGGTGGTTTCCACACAGAAAAAAGGTGGGAGGTCTACGCTTTACAGAGCTCACATCTGTACAATTTACGAAGCTGGCAATGATGGATCATGGGAGGCTTAATGCCTTGGAAGGGGGAAGTGGCTTCCATCGCTCCCTCGTCAATAGTCTTTTGTCATTCCAGCATGAAAAACCACACCTGGCAAAACTTCCTCTTTGTTTCTGCTGACTTGATCGTTGCTATCAGCAGGGAATTTCATTTCACAAATTCATGCTTGAGTTGCACGAACAGGCCGATTCTGCTATGAGCTGCTGCCCATGGGGGGGGGGGGGAGAAGGACTACACCTCAGTGATATCTATGGCTTTGCATGCAGAAGATCATAGGGTTCAATCCTTGGTCCATCCAGGTAGGGCTGAGCATAACCCTTGCCTGAAACCCTCAAGAGCCATTGTCAGTCAAGAAAATACTGAACCTAAGCCTAAGATGTATGGAAGTGAGAGCTGGACCATAAAGAAGGCTGATCGCCGAAGAATTGATGCTTTTGAATTATGGTGCTTGAAATATACTCAGAGTCGCAAAGTGATTTCATGCTCTTTATTCAGCTCATAGTGGTGAGGAGGAATGAATGAAAGTCCCCTCAAGGTATCTGCTTTATATACATTATTTACACAATGGGCTGCACATGATTGGCTAATTCCGGAATTCTACTGTAAGCCAATCAGGTTGTGGATTCACTTCTATCTGGAGCATGATTGGGTGGTTCCTGCCAACCAATCATACTGCTGCATTGTTCTAGGACCAATCAGACTGCTGCATTCTGAATCCTATTGTTCTAGGACCAATCAGACTGCTGCCTTTTGGATCCTATTGTTCTAGGACCAATCAGACTGCTGCAGTTTGGACCCTATTCAACTCAGTACATAACAGTGCTGGAGGAGACTCTTGAGAGTCCCATGGACTGCAAGATCAAAACTCTCCATTCTTAAGGAAATCAGCCCTGAGTGCTCACTGGAAGGACAGATCCTGAAGCTGAGGCTCCAATACTTTGGCCACCTCATGAGAAGAGAAGACTCCCTGGAAAAGACCCTGATGTTGGGAAAGATGGAGGGCACAAGGAGAAGGGGACGACAGAGGGCGAGATGGTGGGACAGTGTTCTCGAAGCGACCAACTTGAGTTTGACCAAACTGTGGGAGGCAGTGGAAGACAGGAGGGCCTGGCGTGCTCTGGTCCAGGGGGTCACGAAGAGTCGGACACGACTAAACAACAACAAGCCTAAGAATACCTTCAGTAGGCCCTCCTCCCTCCTTGCAACCAGCTGCTGCTATTTTTCCTATTGCTACTGTGATGGGATGGTGAGCTGCTTGTGCGTAAAATCCTGATCCCTCAGAGTTTGGCTAAGTTCCCAAACCTCTGTCTGTGATGGAGCTCCTTAAGCGTGGCTCCATCAATCGCTCGTAGAATCGGACAGTGGGCGTTTACGGAACTTCTTCCAGCATAAAAGCTCCTTAACGGAAACGCGTCTTCTGGACTCTCGGCGTGACAGTTTCCGCCGAGGAGTGGGTGTCCCTACGGGAGGTCCTGAAACCTCCCCACTGTTCTCGCTTGAAGTGTCTCTGAGCCCTCCCTCCGACTCACTTTCCCTTGGAACTCCACTTCTCCCCCTGCTGGTCCCCTCCTCCGCTGAGTGGTCTCTCTCACCCTCCATGAGCCCTTTCACCTCCTTCGTCTCAGATGACAGTTCCCTGACATCCACCTCCCCTCCAGGGCCCCCTTCACCCCCTTCCCTCCCCTCCTCTGCGGGAGGCGAGGGAGCAAAACCCCTGAAGGAACCTCCCTCATCTTCCGAAGTTTCGAACACTTCCCTCCACCTTTTGCTGTTTCCGGTTTCCAAGTACTCCTCCTCCTCGGAGTCTGTACCTCCTTCCAACTCCGATTCCCTGAATCCCTCCAGTTCCTCCTCATCGTCGGTGGTGCCAAAGTACTCCCTCCGGAACCTCGCTACTGGCTGAGGTTTCCTGGGGAACCTTTGGTGGAACGTTTCGATCAAGATCTCGTCATGGACCTCCTCTGCCTTCACCCAGGTGTTTTCCGACTCCGGTTCCCCTTCCCATGCGACCAAATACTCCACCTGATTACCCTTCCACCTGGAGTCGATGATTTCCGCCACATAGTTGCGGCCTTCCCTTTCTTCTATGGCTGGCCCCCGTGTGGATACCCCTTCACCTTCCCCCCTGTATGGTGACAGCAATGACCTGTGGAATACCGGGTGCAGTTTCATGTGGTTCGGTAACCGGAGTCTGAAAGCCACTGGGTTGACCTGTTGGATGACCTCAAATGGTCCCAATCTTTTGGGTCTCAATTTCTTGCAACCCCCCTTGAACGGCAATCCTTGGGTTGATAGCCAGCCCCGACTCCCCACCCTAATTGTTTCGTCTTCCCTTCTGCTCTTGTCTGCCTGCCTCTTATATTCTTCTTTGGCCCTTTCTAAGTTGTGTTGGAGTTGACGATGGATCGCTTCCATTTCTTCTACAAAAAGTTCCGCGGCCGGAACACTCCATCTCTCTCCTCCTTCCCCTGGAAACGCCCTGGGGTGGCACCCATAATTAGCCAAAAAGGGGCTCATCCCGGTGGACACATTCTCTGCATTATTGTAAGCAAATTCCGCTAGTGCCAACTTTTCGACCCAATCGTTTTCTCTGTCATTGACATAACACCTCAGGTATTGTTGAAGGATACCGTTTGCCCTCTCCGCCTGCCCATTGGTCTCAGGGTGCCTGGCAGTCGAAAAGTTGACCTCTACGTGCAACAAGCTCATAAGCTTCCTCCAGAATCTGGACGTGAACTGTTTCCCTCTGTCGGAAACCACCCTCAAGGGGGCGCCATGCAGCCTAAAAATATGTTCTACAAACAATTTTGCTGTCTCTTCCGCCGTGACTGCATGTGAGCAAGCTACAAAGTGACCCATCTTAGTTAACAGGTCTACTACGACTAGTATGGCGGTTTTCCCCTGGGATTTGGGCAGATCAGTCATAAAATCTATCGACACCGCCTCCCACGGTCGTTCTGGTGTGGGTAACGGTTCTAATAACCCCGCGGGTGCCCGCCTTTCTCCTTTGGCTCTCTGGCATTGGTCACACCTTCTCACATACTCCCGTACATCCTCCCTCACCTTGGGCCACCAAAACTCCCTGGTCACCAACCACATGGTCTTGTGTTGCCCAAAATGCCCCGCTGTGGGATTGTCGTGCAGCTGTTTGAGTACTCTCCCCCTCAATTCCCCTTCAGGTATATATAGCGCCCCTTTGTAATACAATGCCCCGTTTCTTTCTTCAAAACCTCCGGGGTCTTCTCCCTCTCTCCTTAAACCTCTGAGCTTATCCTGGGCGTACTCATCATTTACCGTTCCCTCTACCAGTTCTCTTTGCCCCACCCAGGCCGCACCACACACCCAGTGGTCCTCTGGGATAATATGTCTCTCTTCTGGCGCTCCCTCCCCCTCCAAATATTCAGGTTTGCGAGAGAGAGCGTCCGCTCTGATGTTTTCTGGACCTGGCACATAGCAGATTTCAAAATGGAATTTGGAGAACTCCTGGGCCCATCTCACTTGTCGTTGGTTGAGCACTCGTGCCGTTCTCCAATACTCCAAATTCTTGTGGTCCGTACACACTTGCACCTTATGCTGTGCGCCAATTAGTAAGTGTCTCCATCTCCGGAACGCTTCGTGAATGGCGAGTAGTTCTCGGTCATATACCGTGTAGTTCCTCTCGGATTTGTTCAGCTTACGCGAAAAGAAGGCACACGGTCTCCATTCCGACTTATTGCTCCCTGGCTGAAGCAGCACCGCCCCCACCGCCCGGTCTGAGGCATCAGTTTCCACTCTCATGGGTTTTTGTAAATCCACATGCAGGAGCTGTTCTTCCGAAGCGAATGCCTTTTTCAATTCCTCAAAAGCGTGCTCCGCCTCCGCCGTCCAAACGAATTTCTTCTTGCTGCTTAGACAGTCCGTGATGGGAGCCGTTAAGTGGGCAAAGTTCTTGATGAATTTACGGTAAAAGTTCCCAAACCCTAAGAACCTTTGCACATCTTTTTTCGTTTTCGGTGTCTTCCATTCCAGCACCGCCTGGACCTTGCCTGGATCCATGGCTAATCCCTTGTCTGATAAGCGGTACCCCAGGAATTCCACCTCCTTGGTGTGGAACTGACACTTCTCCAATTTCACCCACAACTGGTTTGCTTGCAGCTGGCTCAGCACTTCCCTGACATCCTTTACATGCTGTTCCTCATTCTCTGAATATATCAGCACGTCATCGAGGAAGGCCACGCAATTCTTGTAGAGCAAAGGTCCCAGTACATGGTTCATGAGCGATTGAAAACAGGCGGAGCCTGCTTGTAATCCAAAGGGCATAACGAGATATTCGAAAGCCCCTAGGGGGGTGAACATCGTTGTCTTCCATTCATCCCCCTTCTTTATTCGTATCAGGTTGTAAGCTCCTCTCAGGTCCAGTTTCGTGAATATCTTTCCCTTCCTCACCCTGGTCAAAATGTCATCAATCCTGGGCATGGGGAAAGTCACTGGTTCTGACACGGCATTTAACCGCCGGTAGTCCACGACCAATCTCGGTTTATCCGTGTTTTTTTTGTCCACAAAAAACACTGGGCTGCCCCCCACCGCTCTGGACTCTCTGATGAAACCTCTCTTCAGGTTTTTGTCAATAAATTCCCTCAACTCCTGCATTTCCCTGTCTGACATGGCGTACAGCTTGCCCACGGGGAGCTGGGCCCCAGGGACCAGGTTAATTTGGCAGTCAAAGTCTCTATGCGGTGGTAGTTTATCTGCTTCCCTTTCGCTGAAGACCTTGCTCAGGTCAGCGTATTGTTTGGGCACCTTCCCTTTGTCCGCCACTTCCGTCCCTGCTAGGGAGGCTTTTGCCCCTTCTGGCACCTTCCCCTCTTTGCAGTGTTCCAGGCAATGTGCTGACCCAAAGGAGACCACTCTCTGATGCCAGCCCACCAGCGGGTCATGCAACGCTAGCCAGCTCATTCCCAAAATGACTGGCGCCCCTCCCAGGGTGGCTACATTGAACGCTATCCTTTCGGTGTGCCTTGCCACCCTCATAACCATTGGGACGGTCTGTAGGCTAACTTCTCCCCCCAACAGCTCCCTCCCATCGATCGTGGTGACCTGCAGGGGGTTGCTTAAAGGGAGTGTCTGTATCTGGTGTTCAGCTGCAAACTCCTTGCTCATAAAATTACAGGAGCTGCCTGAGTCCAACAGCGCCTTGGTCTTCAGTGGGTATCCGTTTGCCAGCTCTAGCCACACCTCTATTACTAGGGCTGGTCTTGGAGGTTCCGGAGTGGGCACTTTTACTGCTCCTTGGCCTGTCTGCAGTGCCCTGACAGTGGCAGACAGGCGTTGGCTTTTACTGGCTCCTGGACTTCCTCCTCCTTCCCCCCAACAGCTCCCGCCATCCCTTGCCATTCCTTTCTTTGCGGGCAGACTCTGGCAAAGTGACCTGGCTGCTGGCAGAGATAACATTTCTTGGCGCTCTTTCCCTCCTTCTTCCTCCCTTCACTGGGATTTGAAACTGCGCGCGCGCGCGCTGTTCCAACCTCCATCGGCTCTCCGGGCGGGAAACTTGGTTCTGGAATCTCTGGAATGCGGAAATCCCTCCAACGCTCTCCTTTCCCCTCCCGCTTCTCCAAGGCTCTTGCCTCCTGGCGCGCTCCAATGGTCAGCGCTGATTTGGTCAGCTGGTCCATAGACTCCGCCCTGGGCGCCCGGGAAAGTTCGTCTTTCACCGCCAAAGAAAGCCCCTCTTCAAAGAGCATTTGAATGGGTTCCGCCGATAGGTCCCACCCCAATTTATGTATCAACATTGTAAACTCAGTCCAGTACTCACGAACCGATCGGCTCCCCTGTTTGCAAGCCATCAATTGTCTGCGCACCAGTCCCTGTTCAATCTCGCTGGAAAACATCAAATCCATGGCGCGAAAAAACTTCCTCGCGTCCTTCAGCATGTCACTATTCCCTGCCATCAGGGGCCTGACCCAGTCTCTCGCCCCTCCTTCGAGATGGCCAATCACAAACGCCACTCGCGATGCCTCATCGGGAAAGTCGTTAAACTGCAGTTCGAGAGCATACTGCATCTCTGTCCTAAAGGCTTGGCAGTTCCTGGGGTCCCCCCCAAACTTCTGCACCATTCCTGGCATCTTTCTTGCTAGTGTAGCGCCTTTTGCCTTTTCTGCATCCTGCGCCCTCCTTTCTTCTAGCCTCACCGTTTGCATTGCTAGCTGGAGTTCCAACACTCTGTACCTTTCTTCCAGACTTGGACTTTCTCCAGCTCCTGCTGCTCCTCCGGCTCCGGCTGGGTTGCTCATGATGCCTCTCTGCACAAGCTGCTTTCAGGGACTGTCCGATTGCTGTGATGGGATGGTGAGCTGCTTGTGTGTAAAATCCTGATCCCTCAGAGTTTGGCTAAGTTCCCAAACCTCTGTCTGTGATGGAGCTCCTTAAGCATGGCTCCATCAATCGCTCGTAGAATCGGACAGTGGGCGTTTACGGAACTTCTTCCAGCATAAAAGCTCCTTAACGGAAACGCGTCTTCTGGACTCTCGGCGTGACAGTTTCCGCCGAGGAGTGGGTGTCCCTACGGGAGGTCCTGAAACCTCCCCACTGTTCTCGCTTGAAGTGTCTCTGAGCCCTCCCTCCGACTCACTTTCCCTTGGAACTCCACTTCTCCCCCTGCTGGTCCCCTCCTCCGCTGAGTGGTCTCTCTCACCCTCCATGAGCCCTTTCACCTCCTTCGTCTCAGATGACAGTTCCCTGACAGCTACCATGCTGTTGTGCACCAGTTGCCATAAACTGCAGGAGGGAGGCCTACTCTTGTACTCAGCTTCCGCTTATGGGTTTCCCACTGGCATTTGGATCCAGAACAGGATGCTAGACTAGATGGGCCGCTGGCAGGCTCTTCTTGTTTTCTCTTCTTCCCCCTCCCTGTCTGCAAGTTGGCAAGCAAATGAGCAGGCTATGGCGACTCTTCCTCAACACCCCTAACTGTTTGCTCACCCACCTTCCCTGGGCTAGAGGGAAGGTGCAAATGAGAATCAGAAGCTGGGCCACTATCAGCTGTGCCCCCTGTCTGCCAGTGTGTGGGTTTCAGCAGCTGCCCATCCATGCACACCTGTGGTGCTGGCCCCTCCTTGGGGGACGAATCTGTGGGCTTTTAAGATGCCAGCGACATTTCTAGCACTGTCCATGTTTTGACTTGGGAAAGGAGAAAAAAGTAATAGCTAACATTCCATCCCACACCGGTTTAAGAAACACTCAGGCTGGGGGAAGGAGTTATGTTGCACATGTTTCTAGAATACTGTAAACCAGTAGTTAATTTTGTGTTTCAGATCATCCCCCCGCCCCCAGCCAATTTCTGCCCGGCTTTGGCCCTTATACTCATAGGTCTGTATTTAAAAAAATAAACAAATTATGTCCAAATGGGTACAGCAGATGTCCAGATGTTTCCATCTAGCTACAGAAAAATGAAAGCTTTCTAGAAAACCAGACAAGCAAAGACATTAAGAATGACGAATAATGTGTCAGACATTGATCTATGGATCCACATTTTTTTATTATCAAAATAGGCTGCTAAGATACGCCTCAGTAGTGTACCCCCACATATGGCTCTGGGGCTGCAGCAGCATAAATAGTAGTCAATGAATTCACCCTTAATGTAGCAATATAGTCTAATAACCTCTTACATGAAATCTACATTGGAAATGTTTTTAGATCTAGGCTCATTTGCTATTTATTTTTGCTTATTTGTGTTGAATTCTCCAATCATGCGGAGAGAAAGGCTTCTCAACCTTCCATATTAGAATCCTGGATTGTAGGGAACTTCCAGATGGGCAGCTCTTAAGAATATATGAAGAACCCCAAAAGTGGCCCATCTAGTCCAGATGCCACAACTTCCCAATGATTGCTCTTCCACTGTATGCTGTAAGAGGAACTGCTGTTGACATTACAGGGGGATAGACCATTTTTGGTGTGTACATCCCATTATGGTTTGTCCACACTAGTGGGTGTGGCATAGTCATGAAGGTGGAAAATTCACCAAAGCATCCATTAATTATTATTTTTTAATCTTTAAAAAAGTTTTAATTTTCACTTCTACAAGTTAAAATGCTACAGCTTAATCAACCCAAACAATTTTTCCTTTTTTTTTTTTTTTTTTGCAGAAACCTGAAGTGCAAAAGTGGCTCAAACAGCAGCAACGGAAAAGCCTAGACATGTTTTCTTGCTAATTGAAAGATCAATCAAATATAATAAACATTGGGACAACATAATGCCATTGAAAAGGTCATAGTGAAGGTATCCCAAAGTGGCAATAGGTTCACCAACTCAGTGCAGCGCCTGTCAAAACCATGTGTCTTGAAAGACAGAAGATTAGCACTAAAGACATTGTGCTACTCTTACATTCTTTCCTTAAGTGAGTTTATGTGGTTTGAGAAAAAAATGGAACAACCACAGAAGAGAACGAGTTGATCATGACGTAGCTGCTATAACACTGTTAAGATAGTGCAATGTTTTTTCCACTCTGCATGTGCAGGGTGCTCTCTGACATATATGTATGCAATGTTTATCACTCAGCAACAGTCTTGCGGTAATTGTTTTCTCAATCCAGGTAGGTGGCAAATTATGGGGTCAGAGTTCTGCAGCTCTTGTGGACTGTGGTATCTGGTTTGGGGAAGAGGGAGAGTTTTCTAGAATTTGTTTTATTTTCTGATTAGCAATCTACATGGATCAATATTTTCCTCTACAAGAGGAAACCCACTTTACAGTATGTAGCAGCCATAGTTCTGTACATAGCTCACCTCTCAACCTAACAACTAAATGGCTATGGAACTCCTCTCCATTCAATTAATACATGAGGTAAGAAGCAGCTAATAAAAATTATTAATAACCTTGATAGGGAGTCTTGCCTCCTGGGAAGTTTCTCAGCTTGTCTACCCTGTTTTTCCACTGGCTAACTTCCATGCAAATCAATGGCCTACAATATTTTGAAAGTGCATCTCCATTTGCAATTGAAAATGATCAACTCTTATTTTCCTGGAAGAGATGGAAAGATTGTAATGATCCAGCTGTTCACGGGAAAGTCACAGGAAAGTTCAAAGGAAAGTCCCACTGGTAACCCCGACAGGTCTAAAGAAGCTGGTACTGTCATCAGATTTAGCATATAAATTAATTTAATAATTTATATGGGTTTTCCCCACCCACTTCCTGTTTGGGGTTTTTTTTTTCCAAGCTCAGGGCCAAGCCACATGTGACATAAAAATTTTTTTTTGCATTTAACATGAAGGTAGGTGATGTTGTTTTTAATTCAAACAGCACCAGCTGTGTGGGGATGAGGTTGATAATTGCTGTAATCACTGCAGGTGGGAAAGGAGAGTGTAACCCTTTCCTCCCCTACTAAGGAAAATCATTTGTGTGAAAATGGGTACGTAGTTGCTTTCTGGGGAAAGATTTAATTTGCAAATACTAGCATCAGGGAAGGACTTCTCCTTAGGACCTCAGCAGGATATTAAATTTAAGGCTCAGTGGTAGAGTTTATGCTTTGCCTGTAGAAGCTCCCAGGCTCAATGCTCAACAACATCAAGTAAGGCTGGAAATGTCCCATTTGAGACTGGAGTGCTGCTGCCAGTCAGTGTGGACAATATTGAGCTAGCTGCATCAATGGCCTTTCTCTGTATAAGGGAGCTTCTTATATTCTCCACCTCAGGGGACAGCAAACTTTTCCAGCAGGGGGCCGGGTCCACTGTCCCTCAGTGGGGGGCCGGATTATATATATTGGGGGGGGAATGAACGAATTGCTATGCCCCACAAATAACCCAGAGATGCATTTTAAATAAAAGCACACATTCTACTCATGTAAAAACACACTGATTCCCAGATTGTCCACAAGCCAGATTTAGAAGGCGACTGGGGCGGATCCGGCCCCCAGCCCTTAGTTTGCCTACCCATGCTCCACCTGCTGCAATTCTGCTAATTATCAGCCCACCCAAAATGCACTCCTGTATTTGCATTTTTAAAGAACCTTTATGGTGAATGCAGATACTGCGCTTCACTTCTAGTTTGGCTTTCAGCCCCAGTGTTAAACAACAACTACATTTCGGATACACCAAATGTGAATTAAGACAGAACTTGTGTGAGCCAACTTTCTTCCTTCGCGTCTCTCCTCAAAACCTAACTTTCATGAAGAAGATACAGTATTAGAACCTCTTTCTCCCTGAACCCCACCTGTTGCCAAGCATAAGTAAATAAATATAATGTGCTGTATATGCATTCCCCTGTTTTCCCTCTGATTCCATCTCTTTCCCTTGTGTTGAATTTTAAAATTGTAAGCTCCTCGGGGCAATGGCCAGTTCTCTTACACTTCGTAAAGTGCCAAACGCCCATGCAGTTACGATGTTATATAACTAGCTAGCTAACTCATAACAGCTGCAAGCAAACATATCCAAGATTTGGAAGACGGCAACCTTTTTGTGGCAAAGATTGGAGAGTCAGAATCTGTGGACATGCAAAGACCTGCTTTATTCAGTCTAGTGCTTGTTCCAAGTAGTTGCTTGCAAGGAGGAATATGCACCTCACCTGGACTACACTAGGAGAGAGAGAAATGGCTGGGAAAGAATTAAGTACCTATGCTTTCTGGCAATCTTTTGAGACTCAATATATATAAGTAGTCTTAAAATAGTCAGGGACATACATATATATAAATAAGTATATATATATATTAATAAGTATATACTTATATATATATATATATAAGTATATATTAATAAGTATATATATATATATATATATATATATATATATATAATAAGACTACTTATATATATATTAATAAGTATATATATATGTATATATTATAATATATATATATTAATAAGTATTAATAAGTATATATATTAATAAGTATATATTAAGGCGTATATATCCCTGAGTGCCATTTTACACGTTCAAATTAATAGGAACCACTTGCTTCCCCAAGACAGAGAAGTCACTCCTCAAAGATATAAAAGGGAAGCTTTCGGACTTTATAGCTAATAATAAGGGTGATCACTTGATGGATAACACGAGGCTGTGGAGTTGGGGTTGTGGTTTTTTTTGCCTTTGAAGGACTTGACAACCACCTTTCTCCATAACTTCTTCATCTGTGTTCTTTGCCCTTTGGTTACTGGCAAGTAATAAAAGCTGCTGGCTTCCAAATGCCCTTATATAATGTATGTGGTTGCAGAAACAAGGAGAAACAAGTCTTGCGACACCTTAAAGTCTTAACAAATTTATTTTGTCACAGCAACATATTTTCTGCGCTCTGCAGGGGGAGGGCGGGATATAAATAATTTTAATAATAATATTTATGTTTAGGCGAGCCTACCCAGAATATGTAGAAAGCTGGTGGGTGTTTAACCTTATCTTTGAATGTTTCAAATAGCTGATTTTATTGATGATTTTATTATCTTTCGTAAGCAGCTCTGACATGTTTTCCCCACCCCTGACCATCAAGCAGTATATAAAATTTTATGTAATAAATATTCGGGCCACTTTGTCAGGTGCAGCAAAGGGAAAGAGGAATGGCGCGCCTTGTGCTCTGGTTTCAGGGGAAAGGCTTAGAAAATGACCGTTAAGTGGCGAGAGGATCGGAGCACCTTCACTGCGCTGCGTAAAACCTGTGCCAAGTGCGGAGGAAAGGCATGGCCACTTAGGTCCCTCAAACTTCTGTGACAAACCTAGACAGCATCTTAAAAAGCAGAGACATCACCTTTCCAACAAAGGTGGTACCTCAGGTTAAGTACTTAATTCGTTCCGGAGGTCCGTACTTAACCTGAAACAGTTCTTAACCTGAAGCAACACTTTAGCTAATGGGGTCTCCTCCTGCTGCCGCCGCACCACCATTTCTGTTCTCATCCTGAAGCAAAGTTCTTAACCCGAGGTACTATTTCTGGGTTAGCGGAGTCTGTAACCTGAAGTGTCTGTAACCCGAGGTACCACTGTAGTTAAAGCTATGGTTTTCCCAGTAGTGATGTATGGAAGTGAGAGCTGGACCATCAAGAAGGCTGATAAGAATGGATGCTGTTGAATTATGGTGCTGGAGGAGACACTTGAGAGTCCCATGGACTGGAAGAAGATCAAACAGACACATTCTTACGGAAATCAGCCCTGAGTGCTCACTGGAAGGCCAGATCCTGAAGCTGAGGCTCCAAGACTTTGGCCACCTCATGAGAAGAGAAGACTCCCTGGAAAAGACCCTGATGTAGAAAATGAAGGTACATTCTTTCACCTTTGGTGGACATGCCCAAGGATTAAGGCTTTCTGGGAAATGATTTATAATGAAATGAAAAAGGTATTTAAATATACCTTCCTGAAGAAACCAGAGGCCTTTCTTCTGGGCATTGTCGGCCAATTGGTGCCAAAGAAGGACAGAACTTTTTTTATGTACACTACAACAGCAGCAAGAATACTTATTGCAAAGTATTGGAAGACACAAGATTTACCCACTTTGGAAGAATGGCAGACGAAGATGATGGACTATATGGGACTGGTAGAAATGACTGGCAGAATCCGGGACCAGGGAGAAGAGTCGGTGGAAGAAGATTGGAAGAAATCCAACATCATTCTAACATTCATTAATTTTGCAATATTTCTGTAAATAGTCTTTACAGAAATATTGCAAAATTAATGAATGTTAGAATGATGTTGGATAGAAATTAAGTGGTTTCCAGCTGTAATGCTTTAAGAATATGGAAAAATGAATTGATAATGGATGAAAATACTGAGTTATAAAATGTTAAGTTATAGAGATAAGATAAATGAAAGAGGGTAAGGATTTGCTGATTTGATTATTTAAATGCGAATACAAGAAGGGGAGGTGTGAGGAAGTCAAAGAAACAAGCAAACGAGTTTGATGTTATGAAAAACAATTGTTTTTAATTTTTCTTGTTGTTTTTGTATGTTTTATTTATCTTTTTATTTTTATTTTTTCTCTTTTGTTATTATGTGCTTTTGTATGTTTGTTTTTGTGAAATTTTAATAAATATTTCTTTAAAAAAAAAGGAAAAGACCCTGATGTTGGGAAAGATGGAGGGCACAAGGAGAAGGGGATGATGGAGGACAAGATGGTGGGACAGTGTTCTTGAAGCTATGAACATGAGTTTGACCAAACTGCGGGAGGCAGTGGAAGACAGGAGGGCCTGGCGTGCTCTGGTCCAGGGGGTCAAGAAGAGTCAAATACGACTAAACGACAACAACAACTTCTATGTGGAGCGCGGCCATTTCTTCCTCTTTCCCGCCCTTCTCAAGCAGCGCATTTTCTTTTTCCCGCCATTTTCGCGTCCCTCCCCCACGGCCGTTTAGCTTCGCTTCCCTCAGAAACTCCCTGCGGGCGACCGGCTCCGCCACCTGCCAGGCGACTGAGATAACATTGAAATAAAAATAAAAAAAACCCTCCTTTGTTTTCGTTGCTTTTAAGAAGGCTGTGATTCTCTCCCGGACGCGAGCGCGCGAGGGGAGAGGCCGCGCACGGACCTTTGCACTTGTAGGAGTAATCGATGCGGATTTTCTCCCAACCCCCACCCTGTTCTCGCGTTTCCTTTCGTGCCTTTTAAAATCAAATTAAAATTAAATTAAAGCTCTGAGGGGACAGCGACCGGGACCCATTTTTTCCCTCAGCTACGTTTTTTTTTTTGGGGGGGGGGTATTAACGCCGCCCTCCTGCCTCGGAAGCTGCCGCCACAAGCGACGGTTTCCTGAGGTGGGGAAGGAGGGTGGCCTGTTGTTGCTCTGCGCTTGTCATAGAGGGTAAACCGAGAACTTTCAAGGCTGTCACAGAATTGTCGAGTTGGAAGGGACCCCAAGGGGTCATCTAGCCCAACCCGCCATGACAAGAATCTGTCAGACCCATAGAGCGGATAGGGAGTGCAAAAGCAGATTCCTCTCAGAGAAGCCCCTCCAAGACCCAAGCAGCAGGTGCTCGGAGTGCTTGTTATTCCCCGCCTCAGGCCAATTACAGACATGACGAGCGACCCGCGTCTTAGCTAAAGGCGCGCCTGAGGCGGAAGCCCCAGCCTCAGAAAATCATCTTCATCGTACTATTTGCTTAAAAGGCGGTTTCGCTGCTGCCTTCAGCTGCCAGCCCGTTTCAGCTGCCTGAGGTGAAGGCGGCCGACAGCCTCGCTCTTTGCCCAAAGGAGAGGGCGAAACCAGAAACGGTGCTTTTTGGCCGTTCAGTTTTATTATTTTCTATGTGTTGGGGGGGGGGAGAGAGGTTCCCCCGCTTCCCGCGCGCGTCGGACCCGCGTCTCGGCATTCGCACGTGCAGCGGTGTGTTCGGGGCGAGCTCCGCCCCGCCGCTCCTTGAAAAGCGGGTCGCGCGCTCACGCCGCCGGTGGGCGGGGCTCCGGGCTGCCCCTTTTACGCGCTTGCGTGCGACGTCGCTGGACGCCCTTTCCTTTTAGACAGAGCTGGTTGTGCTTGCGGCGACCGCCGCGCGAGAGAGAGGGCCTGCCTGGGAAAGGTGATGCGCCGGGGGAAGCGGGTGCGTGGCCGCGGGGGAGGCCGCCGGGAGAAGGGCTTTCCTCGGGAGGAGGGGCGGGCGGGGGTCTCGCGTGCGGCAGCCCCAGAGGGCGCGGGCGCGTGCTCCGCCTGGCTGTGGTCCAGCTCCATGCAAATGCCGCATGGTGTCTGCGCCCTTTGCAAGGCGGGGAGGTGGCGGCGGCGGCGGCGGCGGCTTCGCACAGCCTTGCGCTCCAGGCACGCTCGTTCCCTCTCCTCCCATTCATTTGCCTACAGAGCTCGCTGGCGGGCGGGGAAAAAAAAAAAAAGGTTCCGCGCGAGGCTTTGCATTATGCAATGGGAGAGGCTGACTCTGGGAACTTGGGGGTGGGCGCTATCCCGTTTGCATTGCGGCCCTAAAAGGGCTCTTCGCTTAAAAGGGGCCCTTCGCCCTCGCAAGTCCCTTTCCCCCTTTTTCCCCTTTGTTAAAAGCCTCTGCGCATTTCTTGCGCCGCGGTCGATCTCCTTGCAAGCTTGCCTACGTGACATTGCTCGGCTTTGACCTTTTCTTCAGGCCGACCAGGGCTTGAGGCGTCCCTTCTCCGCATAATGTGGGGTGGGGTGAAGTAAGGGCGGGCGGGGAAGATCTCCAGGCTAATGGGTTGTTTGAGGCGGGGGGGGGGGAGATGCAATTTGTGGCCTTTGTGCTTTGTAGAGCAGAGCTGAAATCGTGCTTCTCGACAGGAGGAGGACCTATAAATGGGGAATAGGAAAGGCGCTACAGAAGTCTTGGTGGGGGGAGGGATGTTTTACCGTTAACCAGTGGGAAGTATCCGGGGAGAACGTGGGGCATGTATGTGCTGCTTTTTGTGTAGTTGCAGGATCCTGTTGTTAGGGATAGGAGCCCTTAGGTGAACCTCCATGGGTTTTGACTGGGGAGGGGAGCTCTACATGTGCTTGGAGCGCATGGCTCCATATTTCCTGACCTTGAAGGGATAACTCTGGGGGCCCAGCATGCTGGGAAAGGAAGGGGTGAAGCAACAAGCCTGCCCATTGGCTGTTACTCCTTCTCCCTCGCGGTTTCTGCCCCAGCTTGCTTATATAAAGAATAACGATGGGTTATTACAAGAGGCTCATTTTTCTTGATATTTCTGGGCCCAGGGCCCTTTACTCATCTTCGTTTAAATTCTTTGTTCTGCCCACTCATGTGCTTGTCTGCTGGTGCAGTATGACTTGCTGCTTTTTCATTAATTTCCCTCTTCCTGCCCAGTGCAGAGTTGTTGAGGAAGGCTGCCTTGTTAGGCATGGTGCCAAACACAGAGGTAAACCCTTGGTTCATTTAGTTTACATTGACCAGCCATGACTCTCCGGGATTTCGGGCAGGAGATTCCCCCCAAATCTGATTGAACCTGGAGCCTTCTGCATACAGAGCAAAAGCTCTACCAGCAAGCTTTATTTTGAGAACACTTTAAATGTATAGTGTCCATGCAGTCCAAGTTAAAAGGAGCTTCAGAAACAAATCTTGCCTAGAAGAGCTTCTGTAGAAGCTTGTGTCACCACCCTAAAGTACATCCTTAGGACATGGTTTGTGTTGCTGTGCAAATGTGGCGGACCCTTGCATCACAGGTTAATTGTGCAGTCAGACTGGTTAAGAATAGAGGAGATAGAAGGGAAGTAGTTGCAATAGTTGAGCGCCTTTAAATGAATTCTACCGTGAGTTCCCACAGAATCCCACCACACATGTAGTGTAGGGCAGAGATGTTTGATCGTTCTGATGACTTTGTAGCAAGTGGCTGCTGCTACTGGATGCTAGAGCATTATTTAATTTAACAGGACTTCTTTTAAGAAGGCAAGATTAGGATTCTTCTGTTAAACAATTACTTAGATAGTAATGGCAGCGTGACTGAGGTTTTCATGTTTTCCAGGTGTTTTTTTCACTGCGTATAAATGTGAAGGTGAAGGGAGGTGACACTAACCTTTGATCAGAGTGTTTAGCAGCAGCAGCCATTGAGCAGGGGTGGCAAATTGTTTTAGTGCTGGTAGGATCAGGAGGCACTGAGGGGGCAGCCTATAAGGGGTTGATCCGTAGTGTGGCAGAGGGAGCTCTTATTTGTTTTACTAGCTATAAATCCTGGTTGGGGGGGACAGCCCATGAAGGGAGGGGTGTTGGGCGGGGCCTCACTGTGAGAGGTGGGTTGGTTTCATATATGCACTCTTAACCACAAAACTCTTACCTCATGGCTTTAATGGGAGTCTGGGGTGAGAGGCTAAACTGAAGGTGATTGAAGCCATCTATTGCCGACAGAGTGTCTTCCTGAGAGGTTTACTGAGAGGTGATTTTGAGCACTTTATAGTAAATGATCAAGCAGCTAGGAACTGTCTGCACTTTTTAGCCTATATGAAAAAAAATTGTGCACTTTACTAATTTTTACAGCATATGGCATAGTACTGCCATGTGCTGCCTTCTGATTATATTATTGTAAAATAACTGCATTGGAAATGTTTTGCATATCTGTCTCTGGTTTATTATTTGCTTTAGCTAACGGATATCAGTTGATATGCTTTAAGTATTTTATAATGAAATGTTATAATGTCTCTGTTACCAAAATGAATTATTTGGATTCTATACCATGTTTCGAAATGAATTAGCATTTAGATAGTTATAGTTAGGATATATTGATTTGCATTTTTTTGTACTTGAGATATTTTATGCACTGTGGAAAGAAGCAGGCTAGAAATTGAAATAATAAATACATATTTTATAAATAAAAATGGGGTGTATAGTCTGATTGACAGTACAGTTACGCTAAACAGATCAATGCCTCCCATGTACATGAAAGTTCATGGTGAGTTGACTTGTTTTAGGATAATTTCAACAAGCAGTTTGTGCC
Source organism: Podarcis filfolensis (assembly GCF_964270895.1). Lineage (NCBI taxonomy): Eukaryota > Metazoa > Chordata > Lepidosauria > Squamata > Lacertidae > Podarcis > Podarcis filfolensis. Next base: position 3,645,897 of record NC_139608.1, read on the forward strand.
ACCTAGTCATTGGTTTTGCTTTCTGGCACACCTTGGACTCTGCCATTCATGGTGCCCTGCAGATACTTAGCCAGCAATGGAAAGCCTTGGCAGTGAGCTGGTGACACACCTAGTGCTACTGTAAATATTAGTTTGTGAAGTTATAGGTAAAGCATATCTATTACTTTTCTGCCTTGCCGTGAATGAAAATATGTTCTAAGAGTTCTGGAACTCTTGCTTTATTCATTGTGCTGAAGACTCCTTGACTGCTATAGTAGTGCAAGGTATGGTAAGATTAAATCAGGCCAAACTGGCTTGTTTGACTCCTTCATAAACTGTTAGAACAAACTGGTAATTCCAGCATATTGCAACTGCAGTGTTTCTGGCAATCCCAGAACCTACTCAAACAAGCTAAATAAGGCAGTGTGCTGAACCAGTTTGTGAATGAAATACTGTAGAACTTTATTACTTTACGTTGAGAGTAGTTCCAGATTCTTACTAGCTCAACATCCTGTGGCAGAATATTAAGACAGTAGAGCACAAGTGCAATTAAAATATTAATTATGTGGTCCTCCGCATGTTGGACTCAACAGCCCCAGCCAGCCTGGGCAGTTGTCAGGGATAATGGGAGTCGCTGTCCAACAATATCCAGAGGACTACAGGTTCTTCTTCACTACTTTAGGTAGATGCTTGGAATGTGGATGTGTAATAACTTAAAAGTTTAGCCTGAGGTTTGCCACTTCTGTAAGCTGTTTCTGGTTTGGTGTTTAATGGAGCTGTGTGCTTGTTGATCCACTTCAGTAGCTGCAAGCATTTAACACCTACCTAATGGGGCCACTGGTGTAAAAGGTGATTCTGTGTACCCTAGTATTCCTGAAGTCAAAGTTTGAAAGGGACATATCAGTTGCCTCCTTCTGTGGAAGACTCATTGCTTTCTACAGAAAGGTGGAGTTCATTTGCTTGCTATCTAAGTGCATAGCAGCTTACCCAGTTTTCCTCGAAGCGGTTATCTTCTCTGGCCCAGGCTATGGGATCATTTGCTGATGTGTAATAGCCAGAGATAGATTGTGGCTAAGCTTGACTCCTGAGCTTCATGTAACTCCAAACACAGTACATATGTATGCTTGGCACATTTTCGCAACTGAGAGACTGGCCATTCTGCTGTGTATTGGGACTTCTGGGGGCTGCTTCTTGCTTGATGTGTTGGATACAGCATATAGACATGCACCTTGCATCAGTTCTGAAGGTGCACGTGAACTCATATTGCTATTAGTTCAAACAAGTAAAATATCTGCTGCCGAAATCTTTTACCTTATGTATTTTGCCAAGAAAAGAAACTGTTTGAAAACACTATTCAGAACTGGTGCTGACATTTAGAACTTTAGCATCTACCTAAATATAAAATGTCAAGATCTGAGGAAGCTTGGAAAGTCTGTGTTCAGGGACTGATTGAAGATCAAATCTTGTTGGGAGGATTGGAGGTAATAAACTAATCTGAGCCACTTGATCCAACTGAATGAAGAGCTTGGCCTGATAAGGATAAATCTGGGTGTAGGTTTGAGTCTTTTTACAGGTAACAGAGCTTCAGCTTAGTTTTATGTGCATGCTGCCTTTCTGCAGTGGACCATCCAGGAAGTATTTCATAATAGGCATCAAAATACAGCATTGAAACATTCCATGTCACAACTACATTGTGTATTACAGTGGTACCTCGGGTTAGACGCTTCAGGTTACAGACTCTTCTAACCCAGAAATAGTACCTCGGGTTAAGAACTTTGCTTCAGGATGAGAACAGAAATCACACGGTGGCAGCGGGAGGCCCCATTAGCTAAAGTGGTACCTCAGGTTAAGAACAGTTTCAGGTTAAGAACAGACCTCCAGAACGAATTAAGTTCTTAACCCGAGATACCACTGTATTACAATTATTTATACCGTTCCACTCATTATACAATCCTTTCAAAGCAGATTCCAAGAGTCATTCAAATACATTTAGTGGTTTTTAAAAAGGCTTTCCTACAGGATAGTTGGTGGTAAGAAAGAGAAAGTCCAGCTGGATAGGTTCTTGAGATTGTTTACTAACCAATTCACACTTCATATGTAGCAATCAACAAGCCAGATCAACAATAATTTATTTGTATGCCGCCCATCTGACTGTGTTGCCCTAGCCACTCTGGGCAGCTCCCAACAAAAAATAGTAAAAACTCAAGACGTGACATACTAAAAAGGAAAAACCTCTCACCTCAACCATGACTACAGCTGCAGTTATTGCAGACCAAGAAAACTGGCATGCAAAAGCATAGCAGTGGCATGCGGGATAAAGTAGCTGTGTATTGCTGAACACCAGCAAAAGATTACTAGTTAGGTCTTCTGTGAAGATTTTTCATGCTTAAGCTCCCCTTTCCACCCCTAAAATAACTCAGTGAAATATGCACATAGACTTCAGGCCAAGCTTACATAGGAACTCTAAACAACAGTTTCTAAATGTAGATGTGTTAAAGGTCATCTACTCTGTATGTGACAGGTGAAGCCTGTCACAAAGAAAGTCCTTGAAAGTAGCGGGCATGGCTGCAGAACTGAGCTACTCAGGACAAAACAAGAATTATACTTGTTATAAATATATATGTATATATTATTAATTTTCCAAAAACAGCAATACATATTCAAACGTAAAGAAAAGAGTTGGCTTCCCCTTAGTCCCATCCCTGGTTCCGTTGTTTATCATCATACTGCATGTCCATTTTTAAATTAAAAAGTGATTGAAATTACTTAATTGTCCATTCATTAAAAGGGACGCGGGTGGCTCTGTGGTCTAAACCACAGCCTCTTGGACTTGCCGATCAGAAGGTCAGCGGTTTGAATCCCCGCAACGGGGTGAGCTCCCATTGCTCGGTCCCAGCTTCTGCCAACCTAGCAATTCAAAAGCACGCCAAAAAGTGCAAGTAGAGAAATAGGCACCAATCTGGCAGGAAGGTAAATGGTGTTTCTGTGCGCTGCTCTGGTTTTGCCAGAAGTGGCTTAGTCATGCTGGCCACATGACCCGGAAAACTGTGGACAAACGCCGGCTCCCTCGGCCTGTAGAGCGAGATCAGCACCACAACCCCAGAGTCCGCAACTGGACTTAACTGTCAGGGGTCCTTTCAATGTCCTTGCAAGTACTTGAATTGGACTAGAAATTAATTCCCGAGTTGCATCTTGTTTACAAAAGGTGCGGCTTTTAAGTTCAGATGGCACTGTTGCATGGCTTCAATAGTTGCCTGGTGTCCTGTGGCATCTCTGGTAATGGGTGCTAGCTAGGGCCACTGCTTGTGGCAGCTGCCAGCGTGTGCTCTTTCTGCAGGAAGAGCATCACTGACAGTGGGTAACAGGTGGTAAGTGAGCCAGGTAGCCATGTTGGAAAGCTACCTACTAGCTGGTGTTTATAAATGCCATTTCCTAATACTATGTGGCTCAATAAAGATAGAATGAAGTACAGTGCACTTGTATATTAAAGTGTTGCAGATAATCTGTCCATGTGGTTGTAGAGGCCTCTAGTGGTGACTGCAGTTTTTAGTTTTGATGGGAGAAACTCTTGTGCTTTATAGATGTGGCTTTTACTGCCCTTGCTTTGCTAAAATGTCTTCAAACATCTGTGTTTCAGTTAAGCACCTGAAGGAGTGACCAGCTATGGATCATGCTAGGAAAGCAATATTTAACATGGTAAGGATGATCAAACTGCATTATCAGGTTTACTCAGATAATAAAAATTCCCTGGCCAAAACCTTGATGCACCACTTACCCCTATCTTTACATGTAGCTTGGTCTGCAAAAGCTGTTCCAGCATGCAGAATTGGACCTGAATGGCACTCTTAATTATGGGGATGCTGTTCTGGCCTCCCAGGTGGCGCTAAGCTGTAGTTCCCACCATTCTTGATGATTGGCCATGCAGGCTGGAGATAATGGGGACAGGGGGGCCACTGGCTATCTACCCCACTTTGTCACAAAGAACTGTAGATAGCCAGTTGTTCAATGGAAACAAGTATTTGTGCCTGTACGTGCCTGAAGTAGCTCCTCAACTGATGAGCTTAAATCTAAGCCCTTCCATGCAGATTGGTCCTTAGGCCTAGAGACGCATGGGTTAATTATGACCACAGTTATGAATGAGCAGGGTCATGTCTATGTAAATGCCTTGGACTGATTATGTCATGTTCGTTAATCTTACAAGCCCAGATAGGTTTATGTTCTGCAGCATCTAACTTGAGAACCGAAAATACTGCATGCTGTCCTTACCCCCCCCCCCCAATTTTATTTTTAAGCCAAGTATGTGTGACCTTGCTTTGGATGTCATGTTGTTTTATATATTTCTGCCTCCTTTCCTTGATTCAGTCAAGATATACAGTAGGGAAAGAACAGCCAGACTTACTTTTCCTATTCATATGTACCAGATTTTATTCCAATCTCAGATATTCAATTATTACAAATAATTTGCAGCAAGGCTATTATATTAGCAGACTGCAGCAAAAGCAATCTACAAGAAATCCAAACTACAAGAAAGAAGATTCCACCTAAACATTAGGAAGAACTTCCTGACAGTAAGAGCTGTTCGAGAGTGGAATTTGCTGCCAAGGAGTGTGGTGGAGTCTCCTTCTTTGGAGGTCTTTAAGCAGAGGCTTGACAACCATATGTCAGGAGTGCTCTGATGGTGTTTCCTGCTTGGCAAGGGGTTGGACTCGATGGCCCTTGTGGTCTCTTCCAACTCTATGATTCTATGATTCAATCTTGAAAGTTCAGCAAACTTGTTATGGCATAATTTTTTGTGAACGACATTCCTTTTCATCAGATGAAGTCAACCACAGCCTGCAAATTCTTAGGCCATAATAAATGTGTTAGATTTTAAAGTGCCATAAAGCTGTTTTACACTCTGAAGTTCTAATGGGGTGAGTGGAATTAAAGGCCTCTCTTGGTGTTATCAGTGCCAACAAATAAGCTTGACTTTTTGGTGTCTTTAACATTAGCACTCTTCATTCATCTCTGATGAATTCTTTTTTCTATCTAGTTTGGAGGAGAGCCCCTCTCATACACCCGCTTCAGTCTGTCTCGACAGCCAGATGGCGACAACAGTCATGTGGAAATGAAACTGTCTGCTGAAGATGAGGAAGGTATTGAAAATGGAGGAATTGACCATCTTCACACCCGACCAATAAAACCAAGGAACAACAATCGACACCTCTGCTGTGTACTTACTGGGGCAGCTCTCCTTTTCCTTATAGGTAAGTTGAATAGGTGAGAAGTACAGAGCAATTTGTGTTGTTGTTCTTTTTGTATCTTCCAAGGCACACTGAATAATGCATTCCCTCCGGTAGGCACAATTCAGCAGTGTTTCCTAGAAATAAACTTGGTGTATTAAAAGTTAAAATGGTGCCACATGGGTATTAGATCTTCTAGGGAGGATTTACTTATGGACATATACAGTAGTATCTGCATTACAGGAAAATAAAGAAAAAATGATGCAGCAATGGTATCAAACCACAGGAATATTCATAGACTTTTAAAAAAACCCACCCTGATCTCTGCTGGAATTGTAAAAAAAGTAAAGGGGGATTTTGTCCATTGGTGGTGCTCCTGTGAACATGCTAGAAGTTCCTCTGAATTTTGAATTTCTTGGGTTTGCATATGTAAAGCCAGCATCTAGTCATCAACTATTTCAATTTTACAAAGTCTGGAATACTGTACAGTTGTACCTTGGTTTTCAAACTTAATCTGTTCCAGAAGTCCATTCGAAAAGCAAGGTGCGGTTTCCCACAGAAAGTGATGCAAAATGGATTAATCCATTCCAGACTTTTAAAAACAACCCCTAAAACAGCAATTTAACATGAATTTTTCTATTTAACAACACCAGTGATCCATAAAATGAAAGCAAACAATGTACTGCAGTCACACAATCAGTCAATCAGTAGCTGAACCGGGTTCCACACAATCACACACAAAAAAGAGCCACAAAAAGGCAAAATAAATAGCAAAAACAGACAGACCTCAGCGTAACACTCAAACGGAAGTGTGGCACTCAAATTGTCAGCATAACACTCAAAATGAAAGTGTAACACTCAGTGGAGCACGTTTGGTTTCTGAAAAGTTCGCAAACTGGAACACTGCAGTGTTTGGGTTCCAAGTTGTTTGAGTACCAAGGCGTTTGAATACCAAGTTACCACTGTATTTGTGTATAGCATATTGCATTTTATTTTGTACAGTGGTACCTTGGGTTACAGAGGCTTCAGGTTACAGACTCTTCTAACCCAGAAATAGTACCTCGGGTTAAGAACTTTGCTTCAGGATGAGAACAGAAATTGTGGCGCGGCGGCAGCAGGAGGCCCTATTAGCTAAAGTGGTGCCTCAGGTTAAGAACAGTTTCAGGTTAAGAATGGACCTCCGGAACGAATTTTCCCGAGGTACCACTGTACAGTGGTGCCCCGCAAGACGAATGCCTTGCAAAGACGGAAAACCCGCTAGACGAAAGGGTTTTCCGTTTTGGAGGTGCTTCGCAAAACGAATTTCCTATGGGCTTGCTTCGCAAGACGAAAATGTCTTGCGAGTTCCTGCGGGGTTTTTTTCCTCTCCCCCCCCCCTTTTTCCCAAGCCGCTAAGCCGCTTAACAGCTGATCCGCTAAGCCGCTAATAGCGCTAAGCCGCTAATGGGCTTGCTTCACAAGACGAAGAAACCGCAAAAGAGACTCGCGGAACGGATTCTTTTCGTCTTGCGAGGCAGCACTGTATTGGTTTTTTATTTGTAAACCACCTTGAGGTTTGTTTGTTTTTAAGAAAGGTGGTATATAAACTAAGTTCATTGAATAAATCTACACAAACAGGATTCCTGATTGGATATCTGAGTTTCCGTGGAAGGATACAGGCAATGAAAAGTGCAGATGTTGTTGAAGCATGCCATGGCTATCGATGCTCAACCGAGCCTGAAGATGACACACCGGAACCAGAACCTGTGTTATACTGGAGTGACCTTAAAAGCAAGTTGTCGTCCAGGCTGCGCTCTGCAAGTTTCAGAGATAAATTTGGGTAAGCTTTTTTAGAAACCTTCTCAAAAATCCTTTCTAAAAGAGCATTTCAGTAGACTCAAAATAATGGCTGGCTGCAGTGCTTGGCTTCTGGAAACATAACTTAACTGGAATACCTCTGTGTTCAGGTTCGATCAGAAAGATGCTGGCAGTCCAGGAGATGAGAACCTAGCCAATATCATTCATCAAGAGTTTGAGAAATTCAAGTTGGATAAAGTCTGGAATGATGAGCACTACGTCAGGCTGCAGACCCCAGGGTATGTGCTTCTTCAGTTCTTCATATCAGAGCTCCTCTGGTCGCTCTCAAACATTAGAGCTGATTCTATATGAAGCTGTCAACAAGGTGTCTGCAGTATAACTTGGTTGGCAGATCTTCTGAGAATTAACCCAATGTGGAAAGCCAAAATACAGGAAGTGAATAGTCACGTATTAGAAAAGAACAGGCTTCCTGTCTAGTAAGGTCCAGGTTCAAATTGATCTTAAGGCTGTGATTTCTGCTGTTGTCCTCCTGGTCCTAGGGTAGTGGTCACAAGGTTAGCTGTAACCAGTAAAAACTAGCACAGGCTTGCATTTCAAAGCTCCCCAAAGAGTGATAGTTAGATGGTCCAGGATATGTGCAGCCCTTAGTTGTGTAACTGGGACCAAAAACATTTTAAAATTCTGTGTTAACGCTCTGATTGACTGCTGTTATTCTTCTTTCGTAGATCTCCGAATGTAGTTTCCCTGGAACAGCCACGTGAAACTTTGGAGAATCCTCAAGCTTATGTAGCATACAGTGAAAGTACAGAGGTTTCTGTAAGTTGGCTTGGCTTGTTAGGTACCTGAAGTTCTGCTTTCAACATAGTGGCATGCTAGTTTGTACATTAAGTAAAACTTGCTTTGGCCAGTAAGCTGGTTTGCAATGGTCTAGACCAGGCATCCCCAACCTTCGGCCCTCCAGATGTTTTGGACTACAATTCCCATCATCCCTGACCACTGGTCATGTTACCTAGGGATCATGGGAGTTGTAGGCCAAAACATCTGGAGGGCCGCAGGTTGGGGATGCCTGGTCCAGACCCATGGCTCCCAATGTGGGGCACATGCCCTACAGGGGGGCAGTTTGATTTTTAAGAAGGGCAATTCGAGAATGAGTTATTTAGGCTTCCTCCACGTGAACCATTCATTTTTTGAATAATAAGAATTATATGTTGGGTGGGGGGCATCAGGATTTTAGAGATGTTTAGGTGGGGCATGGCCAAAAAAACGGTTTGGGAAAAACTGGTCTAGACTTAACTTGGTGTGTTACCTGAAAACAAAACTTCATCTTTAATGTCTCCTATATAAGTCAATGGGCATGTGTAGCATGTAGAACACTAGTCCTAACTCACGTAAAGAAGTGGATACAATCAAGCAAGGTCTCCAGGCCTTAAGAAATATTCCAAGCACACTGTTACTCTTTCTGTTGGGCCAGGGGTTGGACCTTATGCTCTGTTTAGACAATTGGTTGGCTACATTTTCTCAGTCATGCTGCCTGAGATGCTTTAAGATCATTGGGGATGAAACAGGAACCATTCTTCATCGTACCTCAGGAAGGTGTCTCTAATGTGAAATCTTGTGGTCTGGTTGAAAGGAGATGCAGCAAGTTTGCCACTTAATTGCTCTTTTATAGGGAAAACCTGTTTATGCCAACTATGGGCGCAATGAAGACTTCTATCAACTGCTGCAGAAAAATGTCAACTTAACTGGAACAGTGATCCTTGTGAGAGCTGGAGAAATTGCTTTTTCTGAAAAAGTAAGTTTTCTGCTCTTAAGGCAGGACCAGAAAAGATGCTGCATGATAAAGGGATTTGTAGGGAGCCTGTGGTGGCTCTTCCAGTTCCCTGTTCAACTCCCATCTCTTTTGCACGTGTCACGAATGCTCAGGACTCACAAGCTGGCACTGTCTCCAGAATGGACGTGCAACAGACACCATCCTCTGAGCCAAATTGAACTCTATGATCTACCTGGTGCTTCCCAGGTCGTTCTTGTGCTCTGCAAAAAAAACAGTCTGGCCACTAAATAAAAGCATATGTGCCACTATGGCTGTGAATGGACAGAAGCATGGGAAAATGACTACATGGTGGGCTGTAGAGCTTTTACAGATACTGGGCAATGGTCACAGTGGAATGGCTCTACTAATTGACCAGTTCCATTTAATATTTTACTGTTTTCTTTGGCACAAACCTGCTAATAAATATGCTAAATGCCTCCTCCTCCTAGGTGGCAAATGCCAAGAAGATGGGTGCTGTAGGAGTCTTGATATATCCAGATCCAGCGGACTATGAGAACCTTGGAGAGGGCTATTCCCAATTTGGACACGTGAGTGGTTTCCTATACCTCCTTGGGTGAATGTGGGTGCCTCTTCTGCAGGCTTCCTAGATGGATTCTGGAGCCTGCCTAGCACAGCAAATGAAAGACAAATAGCTTCCTCTTGAGCAAACAGAGGCATAATCCCACCCTTTTACCCTGTGAATGCCCTGAAATAGACCTGTTTGAACTGCTTTTTGGTCTCCATGTTTCATATAATTCTTGGATTTTGCCTTGGCAGGCTCACCTTGGGACAGGAGACCCTTTTACTCCTGGATTTCCGTCTTTCAACCATACTCAGTTTCCCCCAGTTGAATCCTCAGGCCTCCCACGCATTCCAGTACAAACCATTTCAAGCTCTGCTGCAAGAAAAATATTCAGGTAAACAAACTCTCCCTTCAAGCTAATGGTAGAGTCAGTACCCTTTCTCAAGAGCTGCTGTTACCAGATTTAAGGGTGATATGCAGTTTTTAAAAAACCCAAATCAGAGCAGCCCCCCCTCCCAAAAAAAACCCCTCACTTTCAAAAACAGATGGAAGTTTACTGGATTAAAGCTGCTATAATGCCTGGCAAAAATGTGTTTGCCTGGCACCTGAATGATAGCAATGCCACATATTCCCAGCTAGGAATTCCTACAGCATGGCAGCATTTGGGGGAGAGGGACAGCCTCCTTCCTGGCAAGTTACTCCTTGCACTCTGCTAGGCAGAAGCTGTAATGCTCTGTAGCTGGTTGGAAGTAGGTGCCTCCGTATAGTCCAAAGCTGCTCACTGTGATGTGAGGAAGTTTTGTGCTTTCTAGGAGCTATCTCTGGTTGCCTCTACCAGTAGAAATAAACAGTGTGTTAGGCCCAGTAAAGCTGCTTGCTGAATTCCTTTTGTGATTTAAATCACCAAGAGTCCAGAATTTGGCTATTAGGACTGTCATTTCAGGAGGACCTTGGTAGGAGGCGCTGTGTGCTTCAAATAACTAGTTTTCCCTCTTTTCAGCGCTATGAATGTGCCAGACTGTCCAAATCCATGGAAAGGAGCTCTTTCTATTTACAAGCTTCGGTCAGATTCTCAAGGAAGAAGTGTGACGCTGCAGGTGAACAATGAGCTTGTGGAAAAGAAAATCCTAAACATCTTTGGTGTGATCAAAGGCTTTGAGGATCAAGGTAAAAGCTTTGCCAATCTGTTGCAGATGTAAAAGGGAAGGATTGGTGTCCCTTAGTTCATTTCTTACCATTTCGTGATTCAGAGCTCCCTCATGGCGTTGGGAGGGATCTTGATGGGCATTTGGCCTACTCCCTACTCTGCAAATGATCTACAGAGATGCTATGTGGGCAGCATGCCAAACTGCTTGCCCAGCCTGTGTTCAATAACAGAGCACATTCCAGACTCACAGGATGATGATACCTGTAATGGAAATACTGCAAGATGACTAACATGAAGCAGCCTAGCAAGATGCTCCATTGAATGCATTATGCCTGTTTGGTAGTGAAATACAGTGGTGCCTCGCAAGACGAAATTAATTCGTTCCGCAAGTTTTTTCTTCTTGAGAGTTTTTCGTCTTGCGAAGCACGGTTTCCCATAGGAATGCATTGAAAATCAATTAATGCATTCCTATGGAGACCGCTTGCCAGGCTGGCGGTGCGGAGAAGGGCTTTTCTCCCCACGGCAAGCCTTCAGGACAGGTCCGGGAAAAGAGGGGAAGGCCCGCAGCGCTTCTCCTCTGTTCCCGGGGCTTGCGGTGGGAGGGAGGGTTTTTCCTCCCCACCGCCAACATTCAGAACAGCATTCTGAATGTTGGCGGTGGGAAGGAAAACCCTCCTCCCACCGCACGTCTTCAGGACAGCCATCCGAAGGCTGGCGCGGGGAGAAGGTCTCTCCGCCCCACCGCCAGCCTTCGGAGGAGCCTTCCGAAGGCTGGCGCGGGGAGGAGGTCTCTCCGCCCCACCGCCAGCCTTCGGAGGAGCCTTCTGAAGGCTGGCGCGGGGAGGTCTCTCCACCCCGCCGCCAGCCTTCCGAGCAGCCTTCTGAAGGCTGGCGGTGGGGCGGAGAGACCTCCTCCCGCCGCCAGCCTTCCGAGCAGCCTTCCGAAGGCTGGCGGTGGGGTGGAGAGACCTCCCGCCGCCAGCCTTCCGAGCAGCCTTCCGAAGGCTGGCGGTGGGGTGGAGAGACCTCCTCCTGCCGCCAGCCTTCCGAGCAGCCTTCCGAAGGCTGGCGGCGGGAGGAGGTCTCTCCGCCCCACCGCCAGCCTTCGGAGGAGGTCCGAGGACAGTGGGGAAGACGCGCTGCGCTTCCCCGCTGTCCTGGAGATTTCCCTATGGGCTTTCGTCTTGCGAAGGAAGCCCATAGGGAAATTCGTCTTGCGAAGCGCATCAAAAAACGGAAAACCCTTTCGTCTAGCGGGTTTTTCGTCTTGCGAGGCGTTCGTCTTGCGGGGCACCACTGTAGGTGGCTAAGAGATACTGAAACACATCCACACATTGCAGTTTGGTGCTGTTGAGCAGAAGAAGGTTGAACTGCATAATATACTAGGATAATGGCATAGGCTAGTCCCCAAGTCTTCAGCTGACTTAGTTGCAAGGAGCTGGTGTGCACCATAACACAGTGTGTGTTAAGCATACCCTTAGCTCTCCATCCTGCGATTCTGATAGAGGCTCTAACGGTTGATCCCTGTCTTGCAGATCGGTATGTAGTCATTGGAGCCCAGCGTGATGCCTGGGGGCCTGGAGTCGTAAAGGCTGGTGTAGGAACCAGCCTGCTTCGGCAGCTTGCCAAAGCACTCTCTGACATCGTGAAACTTGGTAAGGAGATTGGCACTGAGCGTCTACAAAAGGGATTCTTCGGCATGAATATAGAGCTGGATACAGTAGTTGTCCCCTCTCCTCTTTGCAGATGGGTACAAGCCCCGCCGGAGTATTGTGTTTGCCAGTTGGAGTGCTGGAGCCTTTGGAGCTGTCGGTGCCACAGAATGGCTGGAGGTAAGTTCGGCTCCAATGTATTGGTCAGTTCAGAACAGCCAAATCACGCAAATAGCTAATTGCTGCTGTTCCTTTACTCTCTTCAGGGCTATTCCTCATCTCTCCACATGAAGGCGATTGCGTATATCAACTTGGATGCAGCAGTTTCAGGTAACTGTCATTAAAGATTGCATGTGATAGAGGGCGTTCCCTGTAAATTTAATACTGTAAATGTGATTTGATGATTAAGTTGGATAATATAAACTGGATAAATGTGTACAACAGATTAGTCCAAAACAATCTTAAGAAGGGTGAGTGTGTTTGCGTTACACAAAAAATAAACAATCCTGGTCATTTTCTAGACTAGACTGGCGCAAAAGACTGAGGGCACTAAACTCTTGGTTTCTTTTGCTCATTGGACTAAAAATGCACTTTGAGGCTAAACTTCCCTTGGAGATCTTTACCACTTTGATTTACTGAAATTCAGCCACTTGGGGTAGGGGCTGTGGCCTTTAACTGTTCCATAGAACTAACTTCCATAAGAGCCTAAGAAGAGTCTGCTGGATCAGGCCAATGTCCCATCTAATCCAGCACCCCATGTAGAGAAAATGTAGGTGGAAAAGGCATTGGAAGTTGTAAGATGAAAACCTACAAATGCTCCTGCTACAACCTCATTTTTATGGGAGCATCATGCAAAAATACTGTGGGACATGAATCTTGTCCCTTACAGTCACATCAGAGTTGCATCCTCCTTACTTCCTTAAGGTATTAGTTGAGAAGCATTTAGTGTCCTTGTTTCTTAGTTTTTTGCAAAAAGGAAAAAACTCAGCTTCCTTGCACCTGAGGTATGTAACTAGTGCTTGCAGGTAAACACCACCTCTCCATCCCAAAGGCTGATAATGATGATGTACTTCGTTGAAATTAAAATGGAAGTGAATATGTATAGCCACAGTCCATAGCTGCACTGCAGATCATCAGTCCATCTCGGTAGGCCTTGAACTAATACTTTTAAATTGTACCCCACAGGCTCGAAGGACTTCAGGTTCTCTGCCAGCCCCATGTTGAAAAGGTTGTTGGAAGATGCAGTCACAGGGGTGAGTATCGTCTCTTGAAAGTTCCAGGCAGGGACCTGGAGAAGCTGAACCATAAACTTGGTACTGGGGCCATGTTCTGTTCCCCCGCACAGAGGGTCTTCATCAAAAGCTCGAGAAACACTCCACAGCCATATGTATGAGTCTTCCTACCTCAAGCTCTTTGATGGCAAAAGTGGCTGGGAATACCTGTTGATAACAAAGCATCCTTCAGAATTTTGCAGAACACTAGAGTCTTTAGACCAGTGTTTTTCAACCTTTTTTGGGCAAAGGCACGCTTGTTTCATGAAAAAAATCACGAGGCACACCACCATTAGAAAATGTTAAAAAATTTAACTCTGTGCCTATATTGACTATATATAAAGTAATTCTCTTGAATAGGAATCAAATAAACACAAAGAAAGTATTTTATAATTACTTTATTATGAAATAGTAAGTAAACAGAAATATGAAAAATTATAAAATACTTTATTTTTAAATCTTTCGAATTTTTCAATTTTTCCCACGGCACACCAGGCAACATCTCGCGGCACACTAGTGGTGAAAAACACTGCTTTAGACGAAGGGGTGGAAGACTGTGCTTTATCTGGAGAAGGTTTTATTGAAATGTGCATCTTTTATTCACTTTTAGATTACTGTGTCGTCAACTGATCTTCGTTCCACTTTGGCCAGAAAAGAGTAAGTATCGTTACAGACGGGTAGCTGCGGTGGGAAATCCTTTTGGTCCTGGTAGTATAACGTAAGGTTACCAGACATCCCCATTTCCCAGGAACATTCCCCAGATATACAAATCAGTCCCCATACAAAATCCATTGAAGTTGAAAAGTGTCCCCGGATTCATTGAAAAATATCTGGTAACCTTAGTATAACGACCTGTAGTACCTGCTTTGTTCCATCCGCGGCAGATGGGCATCAGTTTTGCTTCTTCTGCCCATCTCCAAGGCTGCCTTGAGATCTGACATAAAAAAAGATGTCAATTTAAATCATCAGAACATTGGTCTTACCTTGCCAGTGCTTTTTCTTGGGTAACAGGGCAGGCATATGACAATAACTTGGTTGTTGAATGCTTTGGTACTTGTACCAAACCTGGTACAAGTGAAACCTGGAAGTGAATGTTCGGGTTTTTGAACTTTTTTTGGAAGCCAAATGTCCGATTGGGCTTCCACAATTGTTTCCGGTGCGCCTGCGCAATCGGAAGCTGTGCCTTGGGTTTCCGAACATTTTGGAAGTCAAACAGACTTCCAGGACGCATTCTGTTCAAAAGCCAAGGTACAACTGTACAAACTTTTGCAACCCAAAAAGGCTCTTACCAAAATAGGCTCTTACCAAAAGCTAGAAATGTGCTCTCAGCAAAAGCTGAACTGTGTGCCATGTGTACCTTGCAGTGACCTTGGGATTCTGTTTGGCTTTTCTAACTTCTGTTGAAGTATATGACTCTTCAATGCTGAGCACAGCAGCTGAAAACTTCTCCTTTTGCAGGGTCCCGTTTCGTATTGATGACGCAGCCTTTCCTTTTCTGTCCTACTCGGGGATACCATCTATTTCATTCCAGTTCTGTAATGTAAGTTGGTTAATGCTGTTCTGCTTTCCTGGCCCAAGCTCATCTATGTGCTACCTCTTGAAAATTATCTATTGGCCACAGCAGGGCACAATACCTACTCTTGGGAGAATTTGACTGGAGCAGTCAGTTATGCAGAAGGCCCATTCAGATTTTAAAATGTAAGCCAAATCATAGAGGCAAGTTGTAGCCACCTCCTGAATTTGACCCTTCACTGGCTTGCATCCTAGACCTCGTTTGTTGAGATCCACCCTGAGGAATTAGGAAGAAAAGTAATTGTTCGGTACTTTGTGACGCGCTATTGGACCTAATAAAAATACCCTGCCCCTGCAGCTTTTCTTTTACTTTTGCAGTGGTACTTCAGGTTACATATGCTTCAGGTTACAGACGCTTCAGGTTACAGACTCCGCTAACCCAGAAATAGTACCTTGGGTTAAGAACTTGGCTTCATGATGAGAACAGAAATCGTGCTCTGGCAGTGCGGCGGCAGCAGGAGGCCCCATTAGCTAAAGTGGTGCTTCAGGTTAAGAACCGTTTCAGGTTAAGAACGGACCTCCAGAACGAATTAAGTTCTTAACCCGAGGTACCACTGTAATTTACAAGAACCTGCAATTTTCTGTCTTCTGGATGTGGAAGACTTGCTAGGACAATGTGAAGTATTTCAAATGCATGAGAGAAACCATTTGGGAAGTGTGGAGCACCAGGCAAAGAATCTTACTCTGTTTACTTCTTGCAGAATGGGAAAGAGTATCCCTTCCTTGACACCCAATTAGACAATCTGAACAGCCTGATGAGGCGTTTCAGCGTCCCCTATGAAGCGGAAAGTACAATCCGCAAAGCAGCTGAAATCGCTGGCCGTATAGCTCTGAGGATGACGCATGACCACGAACTGTACCTGGACTACGAGAGCTACAATAACAAGCTGCGTGACTTTATAGGGAAGATAATTCCGTACCGGAAAGAGATGCAGGTAGTGCAAAATACCAAGAGGTGCTGGGGAAGTGGGGTTTTGTTTCAGGTTTGCAGTGGCGTGCCTGGTCTTGCGGCAGCGCTTGTGTGTTCACAGTGGTTTCTTGCAATGTAAATGCTTCTGGCACTGGGTAGGGTTAATGGAGACAAATGTCTATAGGGATAGATGTTCATCTGTAGTGGATCAGTGGGGACCACCAACAGTAGGTTGTATTGTGTACTTATTTGGGCCCTAACAGGAGAGCTGCTATTCAAGACTCCAGCCTGGATTAAGGCCCTTGTAGTGTTCAGCACAGGAGGGGAGGATTCCTAAAGGAGCAGAAGGGAAAAAATTGTTCTTTTACCACCCATTTCAAATATTGCATAAAAGTCTTGCCTACTGTCTTCGCTTGCAGAATATGGGCTTGGGCCAACAGTGGCTGATGGTTGCCCGTGGAGACTTCAACCGAGCTACAAGCGCCCTGACACAAGATATCAGAAACACCGACCTCACCAACAAGGCTGCTTGTCGTGCTTTGAATGACAGGATCATGAAAGTGAGTTGTTTCCCTTCCTCCCCAAAGGGATGAGAATCTTAAGGGAGCCTTTTCTGAGAGATTTTGTAAACCCTGATGGAGTGAATAGCAGAAGAACCTGATGACCGGTTGGAATCTGATCAATCCCTGTGCAAATTACAGTGACAAGGCTAAGAGCCCAAATCCGTGATAACCATAAGCTAGGAGTAGTCAACTCTGTACATGGTCCCTCTGGTCTAATCAGCTAGTAGTCTAGAATCCATTAATATTGATCATCTTTCTTTATGTTGTAGAATGTAGGTAGAAATATAGATATATAAAAGAACACAAATTGTCACTGCATCTTTCTGTTGGTTTGCCTAAGAAGGTAGATTTCCAGCGGGGGCACTGAGTAATTTCTTTTCTGAAAAGGAGGCGGTAGGCCAAATGTTGGGAACCTCTGTGTTAGTGGATCTGTACGTATGCATCTTTACTTCAAACACCAGAATAACTGTCTAGAGTACGATAGTGAAAAGGTAAAGGGACCCCTGACCATTAGGTCCAGTCGCGGACGACTCTGGGGTTGCGGCGCTCATCTTGCTTTATTGGCCGAGGGAGCTGGCGTACAGCTTCCAGGTCATGTGGCCAGCATGGCGAACCAGAGCAGCGCACAGAAACGCCGTTTCCCTTCCCGCCCGAGTGGTACCTATTTATCTACTTGCATTTTGATATGTTTTTGAACTGCTAGGTGGACAGGAGCAGGGACTGAGCAACAGGAGCTCACCCCGTCACCGGGATACGAACCGCCGACCTTCTGATCAGCAAGCCCTAGGCTCTGTGGTTTAGACCACAGTGCCACCCGCGTCTAGAGACAAACACTTTGAACTGTGTGGGAGAGGAGTTTTTCCCTTTCCCGGGGACTTGAAAAAGCTGCTCTGCTGGGAGAAGGAAATGTCTGAAGACTCTGCTGGGGCTCCACATACTCTGCTGGTTTCCACAAGTCACCAGCAATTCAGAGGGTGCTTCTACTTGTCAGGGTTGCCTAATCCCAGAGCTCTTTTTCACTTGTGTTTCTCTCTCTCTCTCCTTTTAAGGTGGAGTACAACTTCCTCTCCCCGTACCTCTCTCCAAAAGACACTCCTCTCCGGCACATCTTCTTTGGTTCTGGCTCCCATACTCTCCAGGCGTTGCTGGACCACTTGGGTCTCTTGAAGACAAATAGGAGTGCCTTCAATGAAGATTTGTTCAGGAACCAGCTTGCTCTGGCAACCTGGACAATCCAGAGTGCTGCTAATGCCCTTTCTGGTGACATCTGGAACACAGACAATGAGTTTTGAGAAAGTTGAAAGCTACCATTAATTCTGAAGTACAGTAACAGGGAACCCCTTCCTTTTCAACCAGTAGCACATAACAAAGTCCCCTTAGGCCTTCAGAGGATTTTTAGTTGTCCAGGCTGAAACTTGAGCAATTCCAAGCAAGTTAAAATGTCCTGACCCAGAGAACATAGATCTATGTAGATTCACCTTTTAAAATGTGCTGGCCTCTCTAACCCAAAATTTGAGAAGGCTGATCTTGGGCTGAGTAAAGCATTTCTTCCAAGGGATGCACACAAAGCAACCACAGCATTGAACTCATAAGAATTGTAAGGGCTCTTGGATTCTTATGAATTCGACCTGACCTCCCAGACTCTTCCAGAGCAAAGTTGTCGTGTGACTTGTGAGCCTAAAAGCTCCCACGTCTTTAATCCTATTAGGAAGTGTCTCCCCTGGGTACAGAAGCTCTTCCATAGACCCCTTGGCCTCTGGGATACAGCCAACACACCTTGACATAAGATCTGTCTAGCAGGGAATGAGAATGAAGCCTTTCGCCTTCCCAATAGGAATTGAGAAAGTCCCAGGTGAAATTCTCCTGTGACTTGCTCCTTTCCGTACTAAGGAAGGCCGCGCCAAAGAAATGAAGGCTATAGTACCTCGAGTGGTCCTGTGGTACTATTTAAAAACTAAAACGATAACCGTTCCTCCTGCGAGGAGACTGGTTGTACTCAAGCCCTTGCTGTGAGGCCTTTTCAGTAAACGAGGAGTCTCTTGGCCTAGTCTTAACTTGCAGCACTTGTTTGAGAGACTGACTCTGCAGACTTTGGTATCGAGGTATTTATTTATTTATTTATCAGTGGCAGTGTTCACTATAAATGGTATTTGTTTTTTCTACAGAATATAATTATCGGAAGCAGTGACTTCCATAATTATGACAGTTATACTGTCGTTTTTGATAAAGCAGCATCTGCTAGTACAATCCAACCATGATAACTGGAATTTTTGCCACCAAGCCTTCAGTGGCCTGCAACAGCACCATCCCTTCGGAAGATTATTTGGGATTCCGGAGGGTAGGGACATCGTCTCATCTCTTGGAGCATGCAGTCCAAGCAGGTGAGGGGAAGTCCCAGGAAGTGTTACTCTTGCTTTTCACTCTCAGAAGATAGAGCGAAAGCTGTGAGACGCACCTTCTGCCGGACCCTTTAAATGAAAAGCTTCCTTTGATTGGGTGCAACCAGTATGTGATGGGGATTTCCTTCAGTAGATCTGGAACCCCATCATTTGGGCTTTCTATCAGTCCTCTGACTCCTGGTTGTGTTTAGGCTGATGCAAACCATTGCAGGCTTGTGTTGAGCTGTGCTTGGCTCCAACAGCAGCTCCTGTGCAGAACTTCCAGCACTGCGATGTATCATGAGAACTTGGGTCACATTATCGGGAGCAGTGTCTCCCATAATGTTAAAGAACAAGGTAGTTTTTGCCTACCACAGTGTTGTATCGGAGGCAGTGACCTCCATATGTTGCACTAAGGGTGTCTTAATTATCGGGGACAGTGTTTCCCATAATTTTTTTGTAAATGCTCACCATGCAATAACACCTGCGGAGCATGATCGTTAGTATCTAACATGTATATTCAAACATCTGCAACTGTCTGTCTTTGTCTGGTCTCACTTTGTGCTGGATGCAGTAACTACTTTAGTGGCTCTTGCCACGCTGTGGGCAAGGCCAGGGTAGTAATTGGCTGCCACAACTAGTTTTATATTGCTGAGAACCTTGGAGACGACTGAGCAGTGGGCTTTTGCTGACTCTTGGTGAAGCCTGACCCTTCTTTCTCTTCTTCTTTTTTGTTCAAATCTACTTCTAAGACTTCAAGAAAAGGCTGGATGAATGTATATAAGAGTTGCTTATGGCTATAAAGACATTTGTGTTAAAATGTGGGTGTCGGTTGGGAATGCTTCAAGAGCTTGAGTGGATGATTCTGATCAGTTGCTTGCACTGAAATAACTGAATCTACTGTGATTGTTGCACTTCACTTTTTTTACTTGGCTTCTGGTACGAAAATCTGGTTCTTACATCTGTGGGAACATCCCTTTAGATATTCCTCAGCAGAAACAATTTGTGTATTCTGGCTCTCCAAAGACTCAGGCTGATAAAGATGCTCTCCATACTATTCATAAGTGCTGCTTTTAAGGCTCTTTGCTTAAATGAGCAGCTTCCGCACACTGGGATTTCATGCTTTGTGCTGGAGAAAGCTTGATGAGCTGGGCACAAGGATGGAAAGTCATGTGTTCTTGTAAAATCTCTTCCACGTTGTAATTCTGTTTACCCCAGCTTTACCCAACTTGGAAGTGCCTGCAGCTCCAGGGACTCACGGGGATTGTAGTTTAAAAACAGCTGAAGGGCACGAGCAGGTAGGTTAAAGCTGGTGTAGATAAAGTCAATTACATTTCAAACCTTTTGTGTGTGCGAGTGAAAAAAATCTAGCTTGGTAATTTCCCATGCGTGGTTTTCTTTCCTCCGTTTCATGAGGCCTGTGAATGCCGGGTCATCAAAGTAGTAGCCGTCTTCCCATAGCGCTGCATGCATCTTGGGTGGGTAATAAAGCGTAGACATAGTTACTGGGGGGAAAATTGGACTGAATCTCAAATATATAAGCTATGTGTATCTCTGAAATTTGTGTTTTGTGCTGTTGTGCTATGAGATTATTTAGAGTTGGGGGTTGTAATCTTGGTGTTATGGCTGATGAGAACTGCAAGACTTGACTGTCAATAAAGAACAAGGAAGACTTGACTGTGAAGTGGTTTATTAAGCTTCGTTAGTAGACATGCAGGTTCCTAGGAAGCTGCTAATTACCAGCCTGTTCTGTGGCCTGCCCAGAAATAAAAAGTGCAGACCACATTTTGAGTGTGCTTGAGATCTCTACCAGTTGGTTAGTTTGATTAGGAGTTTCCTGTCTAGCCCAAACTGTACTAATGGCATTGTGAACCTGAGAATGTCATTTCAAAGCCAATTCAGTTCCATTTTTATCTGAGTAGAGTCCGTGTATGAAAAGGCATAACCTCACTGCATATTACAAACTTGCATGAACAATCCATACCAACTCCATTATGCAAAGGCCAATCGTCGGGCTCATCCTTGCATAGATTCCCCACCTCATAGCAGCTTAAGAGAGGTTTTTGCATTGTGTATCCACCTTATTGGGGGATATATTAGCAGGACAGACACCTCAGATTGAAAGTGGGGGAATTTCAAATTTACGTTGCGATGAAAACGTGTTATTTCATTTGAAAATACCCATTGGATCAAGGCTAAGATAACCAAGCCTGATGTATGACATTAGGTGTGGAGCAGTTAAAGAGGCAGCTTGGCAAAAAGGGTTTTTTGTTACACTCCTGCAAACCTCCAAGCCCTGCATTTTGCAAGGCCGAAGCATCTGTTCAGCAGGCTCCGTTTTTGTAACTGCAGTCAGGATCCTGTCCTCCCAAGCCCAGGCATAAAGAGGTGAGCAGGGCAGGGGCAGGTCTCCCAGGACTGAGAGCCAAGATGCTTTCCAAATTATCCATCCTTCAGAGGAAGGCATGTGAGTGAGTTACTCGTGTGCCCCGGGAGCAAGGGCCCCTGTTTACTAGCCAAATCTTTTAGGGCCTGTATGTGGGCTGAGAGTGTCTCAGCAGGCTAAGGTGATGCTCCTGGCAAGCAAAGTGTTTGGCAGACCCACCTTCTCAAGGCAGTGCCATGATCAGGCAGAAGAGGGCAGGCCCAGTCTTGCACAATGGCTGGTTGTGCAAAGAACAGGACGTGCCCCTCTGCCTTCCCTACCTCTGCCTTGTCAACAGCAAACTGATTTCTCTTTTGCAACCTCATGCCAAGGCGGTGTTTGGTTTTCGAATCGGACTTGGGTCAACACAACATGTAAACGAAAGGTCCCTCTTCCGGCTTGCAGTGTGACATTTCCCTCCTCTGCATCGGCATCTGGAGCAGCTGTTGCTATAAAAGGAGCTGTGATCCTGTCCTGAGCCGGCTGTGTCTCGCACACCAGCAGCACAGACTGCACGTACAACCTTCGCAGCTATCGAACAGACGGTGCAGCAGCCCAGAGCCATCTCCAGCCTCGCAGAGCCCCTTCTGGCGGATTTAGGGTAGTTGCGGCCCAATGTGCCAAGCCATATTGCTCCTCTGTGGCTTGCTCCGAATCTGAGACCCGACAGGCTAGATCACAGGGCATGGAGATGTCAAAAGGGACTCCTTAGGGCTGTAGGGAGGCCTGAGGCAACGTACGTTCAACTTGCAGGACTTGGGTCTGGAAGGTGAGACTAGATTTGCCCCAGCTCTCGGTTTTTACCCTCGAGGGGGAAAGGGATTGTGAAATGTTTGGAATGGAAAGACACCAGTTTGCCTTCCACTGCTGCTCTGCCCCACATCCTGGCATAGCTTCTAAGCCATGCCCATATACCATTGCTATGATTTATTACTCACCCTTCTTCCCCCTAAGGTCCCAGGGCAGGTTAGAACAATTAAAGCACAGTTCAAAACAGTATTAAAATTGGTTCAAAACAACTTACCCAGGAATCAGGTGGCTCCTAAGAACATACACCTCAAGCAGTAATTAGTTGTATCTTCATCATCCTCTAGGAGCTCTGCCAGATCCACCTCTGGCGGGAGGGAGTTCCACGACTTAGGGGTCACCAGACCCAAACTTCTGAGGATGGTGAAACAATCCAGTGTGCTGTAGTAGTTAAGAGTGTCAGGATTCAAATCCACACTTGGCTAGGAAGCTTGCTGGGTGACCTTGGGCTAATCACTGCTGCTCAGGCTAGCCTACTTCGCAGGGTTGTTGGGGAAATTACAAAGAGCGGAAGACCAGTTGCAGCACCTTGCACACCTTGGAGAAGGTGGGATCAAAATGGAATGAATGAAATGAAATGAAATAATTGAGAGGGCACCCTCTGCTGATCTTAGCACCCAAGAGGGTCTGTAGGGAAAGGGAGAGTCTTTCCCGTATTTGGGGCCTGGGTCATTTAATCTAATGTGAGCACTTTAAACCGGGCCTCGAAATGAAACTGTTTTAAAATTGGAGTAAACTCATGCTAATTTTTTTTGCAGTAACCTTACTAAGCTGATGTCTTGCAAATGCTTTGCACTGTAATTCCCGCCAGCCAGCCAGTCTGTATCCTGGGAATTGTAGTCCAAAATATATGGAGGGTGCCAGTTTGGGGAAGGTTGTCTAGTCCGACGGTACTCCTGGCAGCGACACATTTGGGTCTCACAAAGAGATGAAACTCTTAGAAGAGTTGTCTGTGGAGCAGACTAAGAGGGCACCTGATCTAGGGGCTCCTAATCTGTTTCCCCGTTGTAGAAGGTGCTTTGAAAGAGAAAAGAACGCCATGTTTTAACACCTTTTGTCCTGTAGATGGCACTGCTGCACTGCTCACGGGAACATTTCCCCACTTCTGGCAAAAAGTTAAGGCATTTGCAAAGGGGAAATGTGTAATTATTATTATTATTATTATTATTATTATTATTATTATTATTATTATTTATTATTATTACATTTATATGCCACCTTTAACTTCCAAGTATCTCAAAACAGTGTACACGGTTCTGTTCCTCCCCATTTCATCTTCACAACAACCTTGTGAGGTTATTTTCCAGGTGAAAATAAATTATCAGTGGTTGGGTTTGCTAGTGGTGCCTTTGACCCCAAGGCATGGGGGAGGGGAGCCTTTTTGTGCAATCTCCATACTGCAAGGCTCTGGTGGATAACCTTTTTTTTCACTCTGAGGGCCTTATTCCCTTCTGGGCAACTTTCTGGGGGCCGCATGCCGGGGGAGGGGGCAGAAGGAAAAGCAGACAGAGCAATGAACACAAAGTTTACATTTGTGCAGTAGGATAGTTTCTACACACATCCACACACCCCTCTCTGTTTTGCTTCCAGGCAAACAGGCATTATCAGAGTTCAATGATATTTTCCAGCCAGGCAAAAATTCTCAAGGTGGGTGCAGAGCAGGTTCATTCAGGAAATAAGAATACATCTATCCACAATAGTTAGCTGATTTCTGATTTTAACTTGTACAATTTGCTATAAACCACCCTGATAATTTTTTCAAATGAACAGTGACATAAATAATTTTATAAATAAAAATATGAATGCAGTATAATAAAACAAAGTTAAACCATGCCAAGTAAAAGAGCAAGAATATAATCTTGGTACCAGCTAACACCAGGCCTGAGAGAAAAGGTTTGACCAGGCAACAGGAGCTCACAAGGGCTATAGCCATCCGAGACTCTGGGAGGAGGGCGTTCTGCTGTCAGGGTGTGACTATGGAGAAGGAACAGAGGAAACTGCCTAATACAGAGTCAAACCATTGATCCATCCATCTCAGCACTGTCTACAGTGCACTGACCGGCCGCAGCATGGCACGGTTTTAGGCAGGAGCATTTCCAAGCCTTACCTGGAGAGCTCAGGGGGTGGACCTATGACCTTCTGCCTTCAAAGAGATGCCCTCCCACTGTGCTATGACCTGTCCCCTGGCTCACAAAGAGCACTCAAAACAAGTTTGTAGGACTGGGTCCTAATCAAAGTGATCTTCCTGGTTTGGGGCCAAAATATCTGAAGGATTACCTGCCTCCGCATGTGCTTGCCTGTACTTTGATATCACCGCCAGAGCCCTTTTCTGATTACCCGTGCCATCTGAGCTCCAATGGGTGGTTACCAGGGAAAGGGTCTTTTTGGTGGTGGCCCCTGGATTTGGAAAAATCTCCCCAAACAGGCTCACCTGGCACCCACTGTGATGTCTTCCCAGTGCCAAGTGAGGGCTTCTTAAAACTTCTTAAAACCCTGTTTTATTCTCTCTGCATGCATTATTTTCATGCTGCTTTAAGAGACATGCTGCACTGAACTTATGTTTACGCATTAGTCATTTCACTGCACTTTGAAATAATATATTGTTTAGGTGCCCTGAACCAACTTGTTTGAAAGCTGGATCATAAACCTTAGCAACAGGCAGAGAACTTGGGGTTACCCTATGAAACTGGGGAGCGGAAGGCACAGAACAGACAGATTGTAAATAATATATCACACAAAAACCTTTTGTTAATTTAGCTGCGCTGCTGAAATTGGTCATGTTTAGTTCGCATCCCATTTTGTCTTTAATAATAATATTAAATAATAAAATTGTATTTATATCCCGCCCTCCCCAGCCGAAGCCGGGCTCAGGGCGGCTAACAACAATAAAATGATACAACATTCTAAAATCATTTCATTATAAAATTAATTCAAATCAGATTAATGGCAACCGTTGGGCTAGAGTTCTGTGAGGATTGCCAAAGGAGGGAGTCAGGCTGTGCCCTGGCCAAAGGGCAGGCGGAACAGCTCTGTCTTGCAGGCCCTGTGGAAAGATGTCAAGTCCCGCAGGGCCCTAGTCTCTTGGGACAGAGCATTTCACTAGATCGGAGCCACAGCCCAAAAAGCGCTGGCTCTGGTTGAGGCCAACCTAACCTCCCTGTGGCCCAGGATCTCCAAGATGTTTTTGTTTGAAGACCGTAAGGTCCTCCGCGGTGCATACCAGGAGAGGCGGTCCCGTAGGTACGAGGGTCCTAGGCCGTATAGGGCTTTAAAGGTTAAAACCATCACCTTAAACCTGATCCTGTACTCCACCGGGAGCCAGTGCAGCTTTGTCTCTAAAGAGGGGTGCAGGCCCACAGAGGGGTGCATGCATGCAAACCTAGACAGTTGTGTAAGTGCCACCGAGTGACGTCACACAGAAGAGCTAGAAAGCAGAGACAGGGAGGGCAGAGGAGGAATCTGATGCCCTGATTTGCAACGCATAATGATTAAGAGTAGGGGACAGATTTAGGATGTGGAAGAACACCTGCTGTGCCAGTTTAGCAAAAAAAAAAAAAAAACCCTTCAGCACACGAGGAGGTGCTTCCCAGGGAATTGGACTGATTTGCAGCCAAGTTTCTGGAGCAGCGGGACCAGATTAAGTTATTGAACGAGACGGTTCAGGTTCCATCCGTACAGCAGATGCAAGTCTGGGCACAGAAATGAGATCATTCCTGCTCTGGTTTTTTCCCCCCTTAGGGAGCCAGAGGCTGTTGCAATAAATGCCTCCTCTTTGTGAGAAATTCCATAACAGAGACAGAGTGCAACACTCAAGGCTTTTCAATCCACCTGCAGTTCTATGGAAAGCCTTGTGGCGTATCACTCAGGCTATGTAAACATTAGTGGCTTAAAACGCAGCGCATTTAAAGTTGCATTTGCAAAATGTTATGCACACCAGAGAGCGGGACAGGGATGTCTTCACCTGATGCGCGTGACCTGTTTGGTTTCTCCAAACCTGCAACCCCGCCATACTCCTATTCATAAAGCTGTCATCTAGGCATGTAGAACAGCTGTCTCAAATGCACACACCTCGGCTTAACTGCAGAGGGAATGTGGCTTACCTTTTCAACTCGGAGGCAAGCCAGTTTGAAGGAAAACATACCCAACAGGAGTATTGTTCAAGCAACTATAGGACTGATGTGGATTACGGATAATGTCGTGCGTACTTGGCTTCAAACACCAGTGACTGGAGCACACTGAAGTCTGGGATGTTTTTGTAAAAGCAAAATGGGCATGCTCCAATGGGAAGATCACCTGCACAAGCCTAATTAAAATGAATGGGAGCTGTGAGAGAGCACACTAGTCATTCTGTTCGAGTCCCCTTCATTTCAACCAGGACCAGAGAACGTTTGCTGGACTGTGGCAAAAGCTTCTAGTCACTGTGTCTGTAGAGTTCTTTGGAAATGCCTGGAATAAAATTGGCATTATGGGGCAAGATCTTCTAGATCAAAGATGGGTGACCTTTGACCCTTCCGGTGATGGAGGACCATAACCCCCACCATTCCTGGCAATTGGCAATTCTGGATGGGGCTGAAGCCTTGGGGCTGAGCAGGAGGAGGCGTGTAGTGGTGATAGGGGATTCCCTACTGAGGGGAACAGAAGCAGTGATCTGTGGGCCTGACAAGATGTCTCGGGAAGTGTGCTGTCTCCCCGGGGCTAAGATCCAAGATGTAACTGAACGACTGCAAGGAATCATAAAACCCACTGACAAATACCCCTTCCTCTTGGTTCATGTGGGAACCAATGACACTGCAAGCAATAGCCTCCAGAAGATCAAAAGAGATTACGAGGCTCTGGGCAGGAAACTGAAGCAATTAAATGCACAAATTGTCATCTCATCTGTCCTCCCAGTTGAACGACGTGGCCCAGGGAGAGAGGGAAAAATAGTGGAAGTGAACAGCTGGCTTCGCAAATGGTGTAAACAGGAACGGTTTGGATTCTTAGATCACGGACTGCAGTTTCTTGAAGATGGACTTCTGGCAAGCGGTGGGCTGCACCTCACAACGGTTGGGAGGAATGTTTTTGCCAAAAATCTCATAAACCTCATCAGGAGGGCTTTAAACTGACTAATGTGGGGGAGGGAGACAGTGCTCCTGAAGGTAGGAGTCTATCAATTGATGAAGATGATCATCCAAATGTCATAGACCAAATGGAGCAAACAGCACGCAGACCTAGTGGTGGGAGGAAAAAATCCTTAAATAAGAGACACGGGGGAATGATTAATGGACTTCAATGTCTGTACACTAATGCGCAAAGCATGGGAAATAAACAAGATGAGCTTGAGCTCTTGGTACAGCAAACTAAATATGACATAATAGGCATCACTGAAACCTGGTGGGATAAGTCCCACGATTGGAATGTAATAATGGAGGGATACAATCTATTTCAGAGAAACAGACCAGACAAGAAAGGAGGAGGAGTGGCGTTATATGTCAGGGATGTGTATACCTGTGAAGAGATCCAAGATTTAGAACCTCAAAGCCAAAGTGAGAGCATTTGGGTCAAAATTAAGGGAGAGAAGAATAACAGTGACCTCATTGTGGGAGTTTACTATAGATCCCCAAGCCAAACGGAGGACATAGATGATGCCTTCCTGGAACAGATGGCCAAGCATGCAAAAGGAAGGGAGATAGTAGTAATGGGGGACTTCAATTACCCGGATATTTGTTGGATGTCAAACTCAGCCAAGAGCATAAGGTCAAACAGATTCCTCACTGGCCTTGCAGACAACTTCATTGCCCAGAAAGTGGGAGAAGCAACAAGAGGAACAGCCATTTTAGATCTGGTCCTAACCAATGTTGATGACCTGGTTAGTGGGGTAGAAGTGGAAGGATGATTAGGCGCGAGTGATAATGCTCTTCTGAAGTTTACTATACAGCGGAAAGGAGCAGCCAAGCATACTAGGACTCAATTTCTTGACTTTAAGAAAGCCGACTTCATAAAACTTAGGGAAGTGCTGGGAGAGATCCCATGGACAGTAATACTAAAAGGAAAGGGAGTTCATGATGGCTGGGAGTTTGTTAAGAGGGAGATAGTAAAAGCACAACTTCAGGCAATACCAATGAGACGGAAACATGGAAGGTGCCTAAAGAAGCCAGGGTGGCTATCTAAAGAACTTTTAACTGAGTTAAGATTAAAAAAGGATCTGTACAAAAAATGGGAAAGGGGGGAAACCACCAAAGAGGAATTCAAACAAATAGCCAGCACGTGTAGACACAAAGTCAGAAAAGCTAAAGCACAGAATGAACTCAGGCTTGCTAGAGAGGTTAAAAGCAACAAAAAAGGCTTTTATGGGTATGTTCGTAGCAAAAGGAAGAACAAAGAAACAGTGGGGTCACTCAGAGGAGAAGATGGTGAAATGCAAACAGGGGACACAGAAAGGGCTGAACTCCTCAATGCCTTCTTTGCCTCAGTCTTCTCCGATAAAGAAAACAATGCCCGACCTGAAGAATTTGGAGCAAATGATTCAGCAGAGGAAACACAGCCCAGAATAACTAAGGAGATAGTACAAGAATACTTGGTTAGTTTAGATGTATTCAAGTCTCCAGGGCCAGATGAACTGCATCCAAGAGTATTAAAAGAACTGGCAGATGTGATCTCAGAACCACTGGCAGTCATCTTTGAGAATTCCTGGAGAACAGGCGAAGTCCCGGCAGACTGGAGGAGGGCAAATGTTGTCCCTATTTTCAAAAAGGGGAAAAGAGAGGACCCAAATAATTACCGCCCAGTCAGTCTGACATCAATACCAGGGAAGATTCTGGAGCAGATCATTAAGCAAACAGTCTGTGAGCACCTAGAAAGGAATGCTGTGATCACCAATAGTCAGCATGGATTTCTGAAAAATAAGTCATGTCAGATGAACCTGATCTCGTTTTTTGACGGAATTACAAGCCTGGTAGATGAAGGGAACGCAGTGGATGTAGCCTACCTTGATTTCAGCAAGGCATTTGACAAGGTGCCCCATGATATTCTTGTATAGAAGCTGGTAAAATGCGGTCTTGACTATGCTACCACTCAGTGGATTTGTAGCTGGCTGACTGACCAAACCCAAAGGGTGCTCATCAATGGTTCCTCTTCATCCTGGAGAAGAGTGACTAGTGGGGTGCCACAGGGTTCTGTCTTGGGCCCGGTCTTATTCAACATCTTTATCAACGACTTGGATGATGGACTCAAGGGCATCCTGATCAAATTTGCAGATGACACCAAACTGGGAGGGGTGGCTAACACCCCAGAGGACAGGGTCACACTTCAAAACGACCTTGACAGATTAGAGAACTGGGCCCAAACAAACAAGATGAATTTTAACAGGGAGAAATGTAAAGTATTGCACTTGGGCAAAAAAAAGGAGAGGCACAAATACAAGATGGGTGACACCTGGCTTGAGAGCAGTACATGTGAAAAGGATCTAGGAGTCTTGGTTGACCACAAACTTGACATGAGCCAACAGTATGACACGGCAGCTAAAAAAGCCAATGCAATTCTGGGCTGCATCAATAGGAGTATAGCATCTAGATCAAGGGAAGTAATAGTGCCACTGTATTCTGCTCTGGTCAGACCTCACCTGGAGTACTGTGTCCAGTTCTGGGCACCACAGTTCAAGAAGGACATTGACAAACTGGAACGTGTCCAGAGGAGGGCAACCAAAATGATCAAAGGCCTGGAAACGATGCCTTATGAGGAACGGCTAAGGGAGCTGGGCATGTTTAGCCTGGAGAAGAGGAGGTTAAGGGGTGATATGATAGCCATGTTCAAATATATAAAAGGATGTCACATAGAGGAGGGAGAAAGGTTGTTTTCTGCTGCTCCAGAGAAGCGGACACGGAGCAATGGTTCCAAACTACAAGAAAGAAGATTCCACCTAAACATTAGGAAGAACTTCCTGACAGTAAGAGCTGTTTGACAGTGGAATTTGCTGCCAAGGAGTGTGGTGGAGTCTCCTTCTTTGGAGGTCTTTAAGCAGAGGCTTGACAACCATATGTCAGGAGTGCTCTGATGGTGTTTCCTGCTTGGCAGGGGGTTGGACTCGATGGCCCTTGTGGTCTCTTCCAACTCTATGATTCTATGATTCTATTCTATGATTCTATGAAGTCTTGAGCGAGCCCAACCACATCTAGAAGGCAAGAGGATGGCTTGTTCAGTATAGGACTGTTCCCTGAGTTGGCCAGAGATGCTGGTGTTCTTCAGGAATGTGAACTGAGACTGACTATCTACCTACCCACCTATCATCTATCTATCTATCTATCTATCTATCTATCTATCTATCTATATCGACTCCCCCTCCCTAAAGACCTCCCCACCTCCACCTTGAAAACTATTCATGTTTGTGAGATGTTAACTGAAACAGGTATCTATGTTTATTTAGCAAGGCTGAGATATTTTCCAGGCTGCTACTGGATTGGAATTGTTTTTTAAAAACGTTTTAAAGATATATATATTTTTTAGTTGCTCTTTGCTGCCCTTAGGGTAGGGGAGCGCAAGATATAATGTATCAAATAAATAATATAGTGCTCCATGAAAAACAAACAGCCTCTGAGCAGTTTACCTAAAATACAGTAATATAAAATATCAATTAAAAAAACAGCGATTAAAAGCAAGACGTGAAAAACAGTAGATGTAATAAAATACACGGGGCAGCAAAGGTCATCCTGGGTGAATCGAAACTTTTGCGGTCTGACCGTTGGAGGCCGCCGTTTCACGCCTGGATGGAGAGCTCCCCCAGCCCCTGTTAAGACGTGTCCCCAAAGCCCTTAAGGTCTCCCTCAGCCTTTGAAATCTGGATCCAAAACCCAAAGAGCCATTAGCTATTGGGGGCCAGTCAGCAACTTCCCCGTCGGCATCATCCTGGGGGTGGGAGTGGGCGGGGGGCGAGTTGCCCCAAGTGCGCGTCTCGCTGGGGCCGGAGGATGCGGGGATGCAGGAACGGCTGGACCACTCCGGCCTGGCGCCGCCGCCGCCTCCTCCTCCGGGGGCTAGCCCTTCGCCTGTCCCGACGGTCTGCGCAGTCATCGCCGCCTGTTACATAACCCGGGCAGTGACTTAATGAATGGGGGAGGTTTGCCACCCCACCCCCCTCCTTTTGGGCACAAACTCACGTTAACCCCTTCCTTCCAGCTCTCCCCGGGCCGCCTCGGTGCGCCCTGGGCGCAGAAGAGAGGCGCAGAGAGACCCCTTGAGCCAGCCCCTCTCCTTCATCTGCCTGGCCCTCGATACCCCCACTTTCCGTGATCGGACCCCCCTCCCTTGCCCGCTCGCCCTGCGGCCCCCCACTTTTCCCTTCCCTTTGTTTTGCAGAGCCGAGGCTCCTTTAAGGGAGGCAGCGGAGGCGGAGCGAAGCGCGAAGGGAACAAGGCGACCCACGCTCCGGGCGACTTTGGCCAGCCGAGCCGGGCCGGGTGGCGCAGAGGCCGCGGCCGGGCGGGGAGGGCGACGCTCGGGCGCGCCCGCAAAGTGAGGAAGGGGCTGCTGGCAAAGGCGATCGAGGGGGAAAAGTTAATTTTTAAAAATTTGGGGGTACTTTTTTGGGGAGCAGGAAAGCGGGTGTTTTTTTGCGGGGGGACTCTTAGAAGGGGAGCTTGGAGGAGGAAGGAGGGCGCTTTGCAGGCGTCAAGGTGGAGAGGAGGGCCGGACGGAGCGCCCGGGGGGCCGGTCGGGGAAAGGAAGAGCGGCTGGAACAGGAGGAGGTTGGGGAGACTTCGGGGCGCAGGTGACAGAGCAGGAGAGGGAGTTTGTGGGGCTGGAGAAGAAGGGGTCAGGTGTCCCAAGGTGACCATTCGGTGGGGTGAGCCGGCTCCCCCTTGAGCCATCCGGCGGCCGGAGGTGCGGGCCAGGCGAGGGCTTTGCTGCCAGCAGGAGGCGCTGGGACTGGGGCAGGGGGTCCAGGAGGCGTGGGGCTTGGCGGTGGGGGTCCAGGAGGAGGCTTTGGGGGCGGGGGTGCAGGAGGAAGTGCTGCGTTGTGGGGTTCAGGAGCAGAGCCAGGCCAGGGGGAGAGGAGAGCCCCTTGGGGGGTGGGCAGGGGGAGGCCCTTGGCGGGGGGGCCTTGGGGCTGAGCAGGAGGAAGGCGAGGAGTGGCTGCAGAGTGGGGTGGGGGAGAGGCGGGTGAGGACCCCCCAGGAGCCACCGGGGCAGGTCCAGTGGGCAGGCGAGAGGCGGCTGGCAAGGGGCGCTGGAGTGCAGGAAGGGTCAGCTGGCCAGCGGCCAGAGCGCTGTGGGGTGGAAGAGGAGCACCCTCCTTTGTGGGAGGTCTGGGAGGAGAAGGGGGAGCAGGAGGAGCTGCTTGGGGGTCCGCGTGGAGCAGGCTTGCTGGAGGAGCGAGGTCTGGGCCAGGCAGGCCAGGAGGAGGAAGGCCCGAGCCTGGGGGGCCGCCAGGAGCAGGAGGGACGGGCCGGCTTGGGCCAGGAGGTGGGCCTGTGGGGCCAGCACCAGCCCCATGGCGAGAGGGATGTGAGCCCGGCGCCAGGCCTTGAGCCCGAGGGGCAGGAGGTCCGGCAGGCGGTGCAGCACTCGGCCTCGCAGGAAGGGGGCTTGGGCCAGGGGGTGCAGGAGGTGGGGGGGCTGAGGCGGGGGGTGCAGGAGCAGCGGCAGGAGCTGGGCGGCTTGGGCTGGGGGCTGCAGGAAGGGCAAGGGAACGCGGGCAGGCGGCAGCCCCTGCAGGGCTAGGAAGGTGCTGTCAAGGAAAGGGCCCCCCTTCCCCAGAAGATCCAGGCCAGCCGACCCTGAAAGCTCAATCAGGGCCGGTTGGAAAACTGAGGGGCTCTCTGCTTTCCCCGCCAAAAGGACTCTGGTTCTGCTGCAAAGGGGGCAGAATCCGTTCCCGTTGTGCCAGAGGCTGCTGAGAGGTCCTGCTTGAACAGGCACCGGATGACCCTTGCCATCGCCTTTCTCTCATCCACAAGTCTCTTTGCGCAGCTTTCCCCGCCGTTCCTGGCCTTCTGTGCATCCTTTCCGCTCCAAGTCCTGGAAGTTTTAACACTGTGTATTGCAAGCCGTTCTGTGTGTGTTTCTTCCTACTTCTGCATGGACTGAACCTACTGCAGGATCGTCTTCCCTGCAGAAACACAAATTAAATTCCTAGAAGTTGCATGAAGTCTTAAGCCCTTTGCAGTGCATCACAAATGCCTTGTTCACCCCTCTGCTTTTATCTGGATTATCCATCAGCAGCCTCTTTCTCCGCCAGAGATCTTGGCTCTGCAAATTCCCAGCAGTGTGCCATGCAAAAGAGAGCAGGGGGGCCTCACGATGGGCCGTAAACCTCAGCCCTGATGTTCAGCATCCCTGTGTGGTCCTGTGGATTGCCGCAGCTGCTCCTGATGTCCTCCTCGCGTGGAGTTCTGCGCAGTGTGCGAGTTGCCAGCCTGATCATCTAACAGCTGCCTGTGTCTCTGCCTGCTCTGGAAAGCCACAACAATGTTATCTCGCTGTTTGCTGGATTAACAGCAGCAGCTCTACCTGAGCAGCCGCCTTGGCAGCGTGCGGCCACGAGAGAGCGCATTGTCCCTGCCAGTGTGCAGCAGCCAAAGCAACCGAGAGAGGTTGTCTGCGTGTGTCAACAACACTCGCTCGGGCCTCCTGGCGTGTAAGATCAGCAGCAGCGGCAGCTGGCCAGCCCAGCAAAACAGCCCAGCCAGAGTGTGCACACTGCAATTTCTGGAATTCGTTCCTCTCTCTGCTGGAGAGCAGATGTGGGATCCCCATGGCAGGACAAGGAGATAAAGGGCCGCAAGGGAAGGCAGAGGCTTTGGTGGGTAAGTGAAATGCCGGTGGGGAGATTCAGGGGGGGACCCTGAATGATCCACCCCCTGTTGTGTAGAGTTCCTTGTCTTGTCTGTTCAGGCAACAGGCAATCGCTCACTATGATCTGAAGGTTGCGTCGGTCAGATCGGACTGACTGAAGCCATATCTACAGCCTGTTGAGGAAGGAAGTGGGTTCCTGTGGGGTGCTTTTAAATGATATTTTATGAAATGTTGGCTCCACGGTTTGTAACACGAGCGCAAAAACTGCAGACCTTGTAAACCACTTGTAAAAGGAGGGTTTGGAAAGCTCTCCAAATTTCCGTGGATTATAGCAGTACGGGAGAACATCTCATGCTAACGAATAATCTGCAAGGGGGATGAACAGGCCCTGTATCTCCTCCTAACACCCCCCCCCATACAAACTGCTTCTCTTCTCTCATAAACAGTTCTGTCTTGGAACGGATAATTGTACTGCTTTGTAGAGGCAGGTTTGTGGTGTCCACAGAGGGTGTTGCATGGGTAGCAGAAAGTGGACTGGGGGGAAGTCATAGTCAGAAACATATGAGGTGGGCACCAGCTTGGGGAAGGGGCACCAGGGTGGGCTTCTCCTGAGCAGGCTGGTAGATGAAGACGCTTGTTTCAGACCTGTCAAGAGCTGCACAAACCGGCCCTGGCCCCTGCAGAATTTGGCTTTTGGCATGAGCTTCCGTTTGAAACTGGAATGAGAAAAAAGTTGTTGGTCCTCATTATACACAATTTAACATCAGCAACATGTGGCTGCTTTGCTAAGAGAATTTGGCTGTCTCTGGTACAGGTTTCCTTTTCTTTATGGATCTTAGATTTGGGATGCCCCAGTCCCAAGCACCCTGCCTGTGTGGCATAAAATGCTGTGATTCCCCCGTTGCATTGGACTGGATAACCATTTGGGTGTCTTCCAAATCTGCAGTTCTACGATTCTGTGAAATGCTTGCATATTTCCCCCTGAACAGCGTGTGGCTATACCGGTAGCTCCTTGCTCTGTAGCAAAGGAGGATTCCTGGGTACGGATAGCTCTGGAGCACTCAAGCAAGCGAGCCAAACCGCAGGACCAAACTAGGCCTGATTGCTCTCCACCTGCTTTCCCTGTTCTCCTCCCCAGCAGGGCAGTTTGCCTCCTCCTCCCCAGGCTCCCTTTCCAGTATGAAAACCAGAGACTTCTCTCCCTACTTCACGCGTGAACAGGGATGGCGTTTGAAGAAGCAATGGTGGGCTGCCTTGTCCTGTGTTTGACTGGGCAAATTGGATCGCGGGGCCCGTTTCAACCCTTGCAATTTAGAGGCGATCTCAAGATTTCATAGAATTGTAGAGTTGGAAGGGAACCCCCTGAAATGCAGGAATCTCAACTAAAGCACCCCAGTCTTTGTCTCTCTTTTATTTTTTCGAGAGGGAGAGAGAGTTGCCTGAACAGTATTTGCACAAACCCCCTGTCAACTGGCAATCGATAAAGGGCAGTAGGCCTCTTGCTCCTGCGGATTTTGGACTTTGGCATAAGCTTCAGGTTGAAATTAGAAAGGCAGAAAAGTCAAGTGGTTAGTCCTCATTGTTTTGTGCAATTAAAATGACAACAAGAGCCTGTGGCTGCTTCGCTAGGAGTCGAGAATTTTGTTGTCCCTGGTACAGATTTTATTTTGGTTTTCTTTAAGCGTCTTAGATTTGGGGTGTCCCAGTCCCACTCACCCTGCTCTTGTGACCTCCAATGTAGCCTGTCAGGGTCCTGCCTGTGGGGAGGTAAGTTCTGTGATGGCTCTTGCAGTGAGCGAAGGTGGGAGCCGGCGTGAGTTCTTCAGAGCCGCTATGCCCTTGTAAATGGTTTGGCAGTCACGCTGCCTTCCTGAGAGTTCAGTTGCGGGATGGATTAAATTCCTGCATTTAGCTCCCAGGTTGACCCAGCTGCCTGGCCTCTTGAGCTGCCTTGTGCCCTTGGCGGAAAGGGCAGAGGGAGGATTAGGACCTGGTAGCTTGGGGAATAGATTCATAGAACTTGGGAGGGACCCCAAGGGATATCTAGACCAACCCCCTGTAATGCAGGAATCACAGCTGAAGAATTCCTGGCAGACTGCCACCCAGCCTCTGCTTAAAACCCCCCGAGGAAGGACAGGTCACCACCTCTCGCGGGAGTCTGTTCCACTGCCAAGCAGCTCTTACGGTCAGAAAGTTTTGAAGTAGTGCATGCACAGGAAAGCTCATACCAATAACAAACTTAGTTGGTCTCTAAGGTGACCCATGTTTGTGGCGCTGTGGGTTAAACCACAGAGCCTAGGGCTTGCCGATCAGAAGGTCGGCGGTTCGAATCCCCATGACGGGGTGAGCTCCTGTTGCTCGGTCCCTGCTCCTGCCAACCTAGCAGTTCGAAAGCACCTCAAAGTGCAAGTAGATAAATAGGTACCACTCCAGCGGGAAGGTAAACGGTGTTTCTGTGCGCTGCTCTGGTTCACCAGAAGCGGCTTAGTCATGCTGGCCACATGACACGGAAGCTGTACGCTGGCTTCCTCGGCCAGTAAAGCGAGATAAGCGCTGCAACCCCAGAGTCATCTGCGACTGGACCTAATGGTCAGGGGTCCCTTTACCTTTAAGGTGCTACTGGAAGGATTTTTTTTATTTTGTCAGAAAGTTCTTCCTGATGTTTAGTCTGTATCTCCTTTCTTGCAACTTGAAGCCATTGGTTCGAGTCCTACCCTCCAGAGCAGGAGAAAACAAGCTTGCTCCCTCTTCCAAGTGACAGCCCTCAAGATAGTTGAAGATGTCTATTGTATCTCCTCTCAGTCTCCTCTTTTCCAGGCTAAACATACCCAGCTCCTTAAACCACTCCTCAACGTGGTTGCCCTCCTCTGCACACCTTCCAGCTTGTCAACATCCTTCTTAAATTGTGGTGCCCAGAATTGGACCCCAGACGTGGTCTGATCAAGGCAGGATAGAGCCGTACTATTACGTCCCTTGATCTGGACACTAGTCTTCTGTGGATGCAGCCTAGAACAGCATTAGCCTTTTTGCTGCTGCATCACACTGTTGACTCATGTTAAGCTTGTGGTCCACCAAGACCCCTAGATCCTTTCCACACATTCTTCTGTCTCCCAGCCTATACAGTCATACCTCGGGTTACAGATGCTTCAGGTTGCGCGATTTTGGGTTGCGCACTGTGCCAAACCTGGAAGTACCAGAATGGGTTACTGCCGGGTTTCGGCTGTCGCTCATGCACAGAAGCGCAAAGCGCAACCCGCACGTGTGCAGAGGTGGCGCTGTGGGTTGTGGATGCTGCGGGTTGCGAACGTGCTTCCTGCATGGATCACGTTCACAACCCGAGTGTCCACTGTATTTGTGCACCTGGTTCTTCCTGCCTAAGTGCAGAACCTGACAAGTGTCTCTATTTAAATCCATTTTGTTCCGTGTGGCCCAATTCTGCAATCTATTAAGGTCATCCTGATCCTATTTTCTCAGGTAATAATTAGCCAACCCTCCCAGTTTGGTGTCATCTGCAAATCGGATGGGCTTTCCCTGAATTCCTTCAGCTATATAACAATGTTGAACAACACCCTGCCGCACCCCACTTTTCACTTTCTCCCCAGGGTGATGAAGACCCGTTGCTGAGTACGCTTTTGGATGGTCAGCCAGCTACAAATCCTCCTAACAGAAACATTGTCTAGCCTGAATTTTACCAGCCTTCCCGCAAAAATATCAGGGGGGGGGGCCTTTGTCGCATGGCTTGGTTTCCAGAAAGGTTTGCTGGTTTGTGCTGGAATCCCACCAGTGAAATAGCAAGTGTGGGAATGTTCAGGGATGCAGGAGAGGATATGTTGTCTGATTATAGCTTTTCCAACTTGTGTAAACAAGTTCACAATTTAGCAGAGTAACATTCCCCTTTTTAAACTCGCAGCGGATGCATTTGCTCAGGCTCGCTAAAGCCTCTATAATAACTGTTCTGGTATTTCCCCCTTATTCCCTCATAAAAGATAAGGCATGTAATAGTCTTCTATAAAAGTATGAAAAGGTTTACTCACACATCATTCTGCTCACAATCGGATCCCAGAAGGCAGACTTAGCTTAGAAAAGTAACATACACCTGGAAACTATCTCATAAAGAGACAGTCCCTTTGGCTGGAGGCCAAGAGAACATCTTTGGCTAAGCAGATGTTGCTTCTTCGATGCATGTAGTCAAAGAGAGAGAGATGGCTGCCCTGCCCTGTGCTTTTGTTGTTACCTGCACAGGTGAGGCCATGCCCACCTCTAGTCACATGCAGAGGAAGTCTGTCTCAGCCCAGAAAGAAACAGGAAGTTTACCTGCTGGCTGGACATTCCTCCCCATGTGTAAACATGTTCACTCTAGGAATGTTGTACTTCACTGCTCTTGTGTTTCACATCCCACAGTGTGAAGCTTGGAAGCGGCTCTCCTTCCTCGGAGGTTTTTAAGCGAGCTTGGATGGCCACCTGCCATGAGCTGAGATTTCTTGCATTGCGGGGGTTGGGGGGTTGGGCTGGATGACCTTTGGGTGTCCCTTCCGAGCCTACAACTCTATGATTCTAAGCCTGCTTTTCTTCCCCCCACAGCAATGTGCTTTGGCCTACGCACAAGCCCACATCCCACCCAACGTGGCGCCACTGGAACATGTTGTGTGGGGAGGGGGACACATGGTTCCTGTTGATCAGAGCCCTTCTGTTCTCCTGGGTCTCCAGATGTTGTGCAGATGGTGCCCCAAAGCATTTCCTCTCCATTCTCTTTTCTTTTCCTCCCTTTGTTTCCCCTTCCGTGCTCTGGGCCACATCCAGGCTGGGGGTCGGGGGCGGATGTGCTGAGAAAGTGCTGAGCGACTTTGGTGAGCCTCCAAAGAGAGAGGCAAATTGCTGGCAGGGGAGCTTCTCATTTTGGGGGTCCAGAAATGGCACAAAGTGGGAGGGTTTTTTGGGTGCCTATGAAAAGTGCAATGCAGGAGGAGCTGTCAGGACAGAGGATCACAACTAAGCCCTGCGAAACCAGAACTTGCCCATTGGCGTTTGACAAAAGATTGTGATCTGTGCAAAATGTGTCATTTGCTGCCCTTGGCATAATTCCCGAAGGCCTTGCAAGAATGTAAGAAGTGCCTTTTGGATCAGGCCATTGGCCCACTGAATAGGGCTAGGAATGACAATAATAATAATAATAATAATAATAATAATAATAATAACATAGAATTTGTACCCTGCCCTTCCTGCCAAAGGAGGTCAGGGCAGCAGGAATGGAAAGGCTCTTTTCCAACGGCGCTAGAGAGCCGTGGTTCGTTGGAGGAGACCAACCA
The DNA here is from genome assembly GCF_964270895.1 of Podarcis filfolensis. NCBI lineage: Eukaryota > Metazoa > Chordata > Lepidosauria > Squamata > Lacertidae > Podarcis > Podarcis filfolensis. The sequence goes on from NC_139608.1 coordinate 3,685,028, forward strand.
GATGTTGCCCTCCAGATGTAGATGGGCATCAGCCAGGCTTGCCAATGGTGAAGGGCGATGGGAGCTGCAGCTGAACAACATCTTGGGGGGCACCAGGTTGGGACGGCTGGTGCAGATGATATTGGGACAGGTGTTTGAGCTGCGCTCTGTTTTGTGACTCCTAACACATTATCTTGAAATTAATGTTATTATTTATTCAATTTATATACCGCCCTTTATCCAAAGATCCCAGGGCATTGTACAACATTACGAACATACAGTGGTACCTCGGGTTACAGACGCTTCAGGTTACAGATGCTTCAGGTTACAGACTCCGCTAACCCAGAAATAGTACCTCGGGTTAAGAACTTTGCTTCAGGATGAGAACAGAAATTTTGCGGCGGCGGCAGCAGCAGGAAACCCCATTAGCTAAAGTGGTGCTTCAGGTTAAGAACAGTTTCAGGTTAAGAACGGACCCTCGGAACGAATTAAGTTCTTAACCGAGGTACCACTGTATTACAGAGCATGGATAATAAAAATGTAATAAAAAGCATAGTAGCAGACAGAATAATAAAAGAATCATAATAACAGCTCCCTCCCCCCCAGCTTTAACAGCCATAGATTATTCAGTAGCCAAAGGCCTGGGTAAAGAGGAATGTTTTTGCCTGGCGCCGAAAGTCATGTAATGATGGCACCAGGCGAGCTTCTCTGGGGAGAGCATTCCACAGTCAGGGAGCCACCACTGAAAAGGCCCCATTCTCTGAAACTCTCTGGGATGGGGGTCATTGAGAAGGGCCCCAGATAACAAGCGCAGGGTCTGAGTCGGTTCGTATGGGGAGGGGCAGTCCTTTTGGTACAGTATTGAGATCCTGAGCCGTGTTGCATTTTATTCCCTATGCTGTTGCATAGCTGTCAATTTACAGATTTGAAAATAAGGGACCAGCAGCCTCGAAAATAAGGGATCAGCAGCCAAAATAAGGGATTTTGCTTAGCTTATACATAAACCTGCCACTGATGGAGCCATGCTGCTTTTGCTGCGACTGACTGCGTTTTGCAGGGGGTTTGACTAGATGATCCCAAGGGTCTACAACTCCGACCAAAGAAGAGTGGCAGACAAAACTGATGAATGACATCAAGATGGCAAAGCTTACAGGCAGAATTAGAAACCAGGAAGAGGACCTCTTTAATAAAGAATAGGGGAAGTTTATAATTTAGTTGAAAGGCTATTGTAAAGAGTTACATACATTGGTAGGATTGACAGAAAACTTGTAGTAAAAATTTGAACTATGGATGGAGAAATGATTTATAAAAATAGAGTTACAAAAGGGATGCAGAGGGGGAAATCACTACATTAAGATGCTGCACTGGTTGGAGGGGATGCTAAGCAGCACGTTGGGGCTGCCGTCGTCCTGGCGCGAGGAGTTCCATCGGCCCTTCCCCGCCCAAGAGAGAGAGAGGGAGGGAGAGAGACTCTTGCTCATTCCGCCCACGAGCCTGGCATGAGGTGGTTGTGGCGCCGCAGCGGCCGCTGAAGCATCACCCTTCTGTGTCCTTCCCCATCCCCTCCTCTTCCTCCTCCCTCAGGCCGCCTCCGGTTTCCCCTGGCAGCGCGGCGGAAGTCTCGCAAGAGAGGGGCTGCCTGCCCGCCCGCCGCCACCCGTCTCCTCATGACACGCCCCTGAGGGGGAAAGGGGAGAGACGGAGACGCGGTAGCTCGTGCACGTGCTCCCTCTCGCGGCGGAGGACCCCGAGCCACTGCTTCCCTCCCGAGCCGGGCGAGCATGAAACCCAGGAAATTTAAGGGACATCATCAATAAGGGACAGCAGCGGGAAACAGCGCTGGGATAAGGGAGTTTCCTGCCAAATACAGGACAGTTGACAGCTATGTGCTGTTGTGAGCCACTCATTGTTCAGCTGTGGAAAGGGGCACAGCAAAGAATTCTTGACGGCACTCTTCTGAAGAGCCTGAGTTAGCCTTCCCCAACCTGGTGCCCTCCCCATGCTCCTGCGCCGTGGCTGCTGTCCTCCCTGACCCATTGGCTGGGTTGGCTACTGGGGCTGATGGGTTTGGCAGCCCCAACATCTAGAGGGCATCCCCAGGCCTGGGAAGGCTGAGCTCCCAGCGGAAAGCTGGCATCCGAGCCTTATCTTCTGCTGAGCCCATTTTGTCCATTTTGGACAGGGCCCTCGCCTGGCCCGGATACTTCGTAAAGAAACAATCAGCGAGGGAGGAAGGCCCTGACGATAACGGCATTTGGTTGTTCTGTCCTGTTCCGTTAATCGCTCTCTCCCACCCTCTCCTGATAACCAAAGTTGCAGGAGGCAGTGATGGGGTCTTAGGGTCATCTGGTACATTGGCTGTGCTGGGGGAAGGAGATTTGGCGAAGGGTCGTGGATCACTGGCAGAAGGTCTCAGGTTCAAATCAGGGTTAGAAATCAGGCAGGTGCGTTTTGCGACTGGCACAGATCCAGTTGCGGCCGCATGGAAATCTCTGGGTGCTGGGCTGGCGACTGGGGAAAGCAAAAAGAGACGGATCTGGAATATTTCCCTTGAAGTTTGCATTTGGATTGTTTTATTTGATATTTTAATGGGTGCTAAACTGCTTTGGATTTTTTTCCCTTCAAATATAAAACGGTATAGAAATGAGATTGATAATAATAATAATAATAATCTCCATTGACAAAAAAGGTGCCTAGACATTCCATTGTGGCAACTGTAACCTAGGCTTAAGGTGCTATTTGGCAATTGGATTACCGGTATATATATATATGCGTTTCTAACGCTGGGTTCACTCCCTGGTAGAGCTGGGAGAGACTTTTGTTTGAAATCCCAGACAGCTGCTGCCAGTCTGTGTAGGCAGTACTAAGCTAGATGGGCCAATGATCTGACTCGGTATTAGGCAGCTTACTATGTTCCTATGAGTTAGCATTCACTCGCTTTTCTCCTGCCCTCAGAAATCCAGCAGAAGCCTCTCTTATTTAATCCCACCTTGTTCCTCCAAGGAACTCAAGACGGCCTGCAAGGTTCTCCTCCAGCCTGTTTTATTCTCACAACCACCCTGTAAGGTAGGCCAGACTGAGAAGCAGTGACTGGTTGCCCAGTGAGCTTCATGGCTGAGTGGGGATTTGAACCCTGATCTTCCAGGTTCTAGTCTGACACTCTAACCACTGGGCCACACTGCTCACCTGAATTTCTGCCTGCAATGCTGAAACTACAATGAAGAACTAGATCAGGCCAGTGGCCAAGTAGAAGCCCATTTAAAATGCTTTCAGGTTGGGGGAATGATTGGGTTGTTCTTGTTTTTATTTTAATTTTTGTATTTTATGTTTTTATATTGTGATTTTATCATGTGAACCACCCTGAGACCTGTGGGTATAGGCGGTATACTACTACTACTACTACCACAGTGGTACCTCGGGTTAAGAACTTAATTCGTTCTGGAGGTCCGTTCTTAACCTGAAACTGTTCTTAACCTGAAGAACCACTTTAGCTAATGGGGCCTCCTGCTGCCGCCGTGCAATTTCTGTTCTCATCCTGAAGCAAAGTTCTTAACCTGAGGTACTATTTCTGGGTTAGCGGAGTCTGTAACCTGAAGCGTATGTAACCTGAAGCGTCTGTAACCTGAGGTACCACTGTAATAGAAAACTCACAAGCAGGACCCAAGCACAAGAGCATCTCTCCCCGATACTCTGGCGAGAGGATATACGATTTACTGCCTCATATACAATTAAAGAAAATTTTGAAAATATGTTCTATAGGTGGCACTTAACGCCAGTTAAGTTGGCAAAGATATATAAATTGAAATCCAACCTCTGTTGGAGATGTGGTGGAGAAATAGGAACAACAATACATATATGGTGGAGGTGTGAGGAAATTAAGAAATTTTGGATAGTAGTACATGAAGAACTAAAGAAGATGTTGAAAATATCAATAACAAAGAAACCAAAGACATGTCTCCTTAGATTGATAGATGAAGAGATACCACGGGGGAAAGAAAGAACTTTTCTATATGCCAGTACAGCTGCTAGAATAGTGATTGCTGCTAGGTGGAAGTCACAAACTACACCCACAAAGGAGGAATGGATTTGTAAATTAAATGAATATTTAATTTTGGCAAAATTAACCGCTATAATAAGAAATCAGTCAAATCGAAAATTTAAAAAGGAGTGGAAATGTTTTGATGAATATATGGCAAAATATTGCCATAAGATACGCTAATATGCCTAGATTAAAATGTGAAGTACTGGATGGAAGAAAAAAGAGTAAGGAAAGATAATAAGAATATATAGATGATTTGAGAAGATGGTAGGATGCAAAGATTATTGTAAATTGTATAATGTGGAGGAAATCGAGTGGGGGTGGAGGGAAGTGGGAGGAAGGAGAAAAGAATAATATGATGGATTCAGGAAATGTACCGTATTTTTTGCTCCATAAGATGCACCTGACCATAAGACGCACCTTGTTTTTAGAGGAGGAAAACAAGAAAAAAAATATTCTGAACGAAACAGTGGATGTATGATTTTTGTGGTTCATGCTGTGGCCACAGACATGTGGTTTGACGGTGAGTTTGGAGTAGCCCAATGCAAAAATCCTGAGGATATATGTGGATCCGTGCTTTGTAACCACATTTTAGCACCATTGCGCCCCCATGAAACAGTGGGTGCGTGATTTTTTTGGTGCAGGCTGTAGCCATGGACATGCTATGTGGTCTGATGGAGAATTTGGGGTGACCCGATGCAAAAATCCTGAGGATCCATGGGCTTTTACCTCCCCCCTCAAAGGCAGCCTCCTTTATCTCTAGAGTCCCTTATCTCCCTCCCTGATTGCTTGCCAATCAGCTGCTCAGCGGCTTTGTTTCAACGCTCCCTTCCCTCTTGTTTGCCTTAGTGTCTTTTCCGTAGCTGGAGCAGTTTTTTGCCCCTCCTTTTCTTCTAATTTCTCTCCTCGTTGATTTAGTCTTCCTGTCTCCTCTCCTTGCAAGTTCGGTGTCTTTACCTCCCCCCTCCCAGGCAGTCTCCCTTATCGCTAGAGTCCCTTATCTCCCTCCCGATCGCTTGCCGCTCAGCGGCTTCGTTTCAACACCCCCTTCCCTCTTTCTAATAAAAAAAGCACCATCTGCTTTTTGCCCCTGGGCAATTCGGCTCCAGGGACCATGCATTCACTCCATAAGACGCACAGACAGTTCCCCTTACTTTTTAGGAGGAAAAAAGTGTGTCTTATGGAGCGAAAATACGGTAAATGTAAATGTATGGGGGGATGGGGAAGAAATGGTGTTGCCTTTGGTACATCTGTATTGTAATGTAATATGTGAAAACCAATAAAAAGGAAAAAGAAGAAGAAATAATAAATCACAAGAGCAACTCTCCCCTCCTGTGGTTTCCAGAAACCAGCATTCAGAACCATTTCTGCCTCCAACTGTGGACCAGAGCAGAGCCACTATGACTAACAGCCTTTGATAGCCCTCTCCTCCTCTGTGAATTTGTGTAATCCTCTTTTAAAGCCAACGAGGTTGGTGGCCTCCTGTGGCAGGGAGTTCCATAGTTTAACTCTGTTCTGCATGAAGAAGTCCTTGCTTTCACTTGTCCCAAATCTTCCAGCATCCAGCTTCATGAGATGTCCCTGAGTTGTAGAGTTAGGAGAGAGGGAGAAAAAGTTTTCTGTATCTTGGGTTGGCGAAGGCAGGGCGAGGGAGAAGAGCTGGAGGCAACTGGGTGCGCTCTTCCCACCTTGGATCAAATCTATGCTTCCAGGTGCCATAAGAAAGCTGCAGAGATAGCGCAGGATAGTGCGCACCCTGGAAATTATCTCTTTCAGCTTCTGCCTTCTGGAAGAAGGTAAAGGTAAAGGGCACCCCTGACCATTAGGTCCAGTCGTGGCTGACTCTGGGGTTGCGGCTCTCATCTCGCTTTACTGGCTGAGGGAGCCGGCATACAGCTTCCAGGTCATGTGGCCAGCATGACTAAGCCGCTTCTGGCGAACCAGAGCAGCGCACGGAAACGCCGTTTACCTTCCCGCCGGAGCGGTACCTATTTATCTACTTGCACTTTGATGTGCTTTCGAACTGCTAGGTTGGCAGGAGCAGGGACCAAGCAACAGGAGCTCACCCCGTCGCGGGGATTTGAACCACCGACTTTCTGATTGGCAAGCCCAAGAGGCTCTGTGGTTGAACCCACAGTGCCACCCGCATCCCCCAGGGTTATAAAGACTAGGACTAGCCGCCTGAGAGACAGTTTCTATCCAAATGCGATTTTGGTTTTAAACGCAGTATAAGGAGTCTCTATGGGAGTATATTGTATTTAAAAATGGGGTATCAGAGTTTTTAGGTGGCTAACCAGGTGGGGATAGCTAGGATAGCAGGCTTGTTGGTTTTTGAATGTCTTACGTAGATTTTTTTCAATTCCGTTGTTCTGTATGGGACAGTGACAATAAAGATTATCGTATCGTATCGTATCGCCCTGGGAATAGGTGTTTTTACTGGGTGTTGTTCGGAGAGGAGTGTTTTTCTGTGCTCATCCCTCCCGAAATGTTCCCAAGCAGAGCGACTGGCAGGCTGGCCGGAGGAGGAAGGGGATGGAGCGACAGGGCGTGGGAAATCTGCCCTCCTACAGGTCTGGGCTGCTCTACTCACAAGAAATCACACAGCAGCATCCCCCATTAGCAACAATAGCTCTGTTGATCTTCGCAGGCCAAGGAAGCACTGGCTTTTCACTTTAGCTGTAGCCAAGTGCAGCGGGGGGGGGGGAGGGCCGGATCCTGACCTTGCCTGAGAGTTGGCTGGGGAAGTCTGTGTAACTAGGATCAGGCCAACCAAATGATTGAGCAGCTTCCCTGCGAGGAAACGCTTGCAGCATTTGGGACCTTGCAGTGCAGTGAAATGGTTTTCAGCCGGCAAATGGGTATGACATGGCCCTTGTGGCAATGCAAGTTCCACAGACCAGAGTGGCACATATCCTAGAATCTCAGCATTGTAGAGTTGGAAGGGACCCTGACGGTCATCTAGCCCAACCCCCTGAAATGCAGGAATCTCAACATGCAGGTCCCCCACCCAATTTGAAACCACACCAGACCCTGCTTAGCTTCAGTTGCAGGAATCGCAACGAAAGCATCCCTGACAGATGGCCATTTTTCATGGAAGGAGGAAACAGGGGCCAACTGTCTGTGTAGAAAATAGAAACCAAGACTGGGGAAGAATTATTGGGGAAGGAGAAAACTGAGGACTCGAAGCTTTAAAGTGTCACAGAGCATGGCAGAGAGTCAGGCCTCCGATTCTCTAATTTTATTAAATACGAAACCCCATATTTTGCTGAAGCCTCTTCTTGTTCTGCCTCAAACACTTCCAGCTCCAGACAGGAAACCTCTGGTGACTGACGCCTGTCTTCTCCATCCTCTTGCAGTTTGGGTGTGACTCACCTCCATGGACCACCCTGTGATAACTGGGATCCTGGGATCCTCTGCCTGAGGGAGACCCTAACCGTCTGAAGCAGCTGGGTGCTTAGCTGGCCCCCTCTCAGTAGATCTCCTGCTCCAGGTCGATCCTTTCTTGAGGGAGAAGAAGCAAGCCATAAGGGAAGGTGGAGAACCAAAGGACTGACTCTTCTCTTCCAGAGCCTTCTGGAGAGAAAGGAAACGCTGGGATTGGGAGACAGAAGATGACCCAAATAACACAGCCTCAGGTAGGTAAACAATCGTAGGCAAGTTTACTCAGAAGTAAGCCTTGCTGAGCTTTGTGGGCTTCTAAGTAGCTGCACATAGGATTGCAAGCTTAAGCTGTCCAGCCTAGGACTGATCAACATTGACTTTCCAGGTTGTACAATAAAGACCGGCCGCGTTTAAGAAAAGTCCAGACATGGTTACAGTGGAAACTCATCTTCAGGGGCTGATACCTTTTAATTTATTTTTTAAAAGCAGGTTCAGGTGTTTGAGTGCCTGTTTGTTTAGCAGGGAGAAGGATTCTAGGCTAAATGTCTCCCTGGTGTGCTTTGAGGAGAGATTCCGCCACACACACCACTTGCTCTGAAGTTGCACAGCTCAGACACAGGATTTCCGCCTCACTGAGAACCAGGAGCTTATTTCCTCCCTCCCAAGGTTTTAGCGCATCCTCTGAGTTGAGACCATCAAACCTGGAACTGCTAAGTAGCGTCTAGGTTTTTCTTAATAGAAAAATTCTTTCAATGGCTTTTTTGTGGATGGGATCAGATGGTGGATGGTTAAGACCTCTAAGGTTTTATTTATTTCTTGTTTTAACTGGTGAATAAGTACATAGGCTGGGGGACGTGGGTGGCGCTGTGGTCTAAACCACAGAGCCTAGGACTTGCCGATCAGAAGGTCGGCGGTTAAAATCCCCGCGACTGGGTGAGCTCCCGTTGCTCGGTCCCTGCTCCTGCCAACCTAGCAGTTCAAAAGCATGTCAAGTGCAAGTAGATAAATAGGTACCGCTCCGGCGGGAAGGTAAACGGCATTTCCGTGCGCTGCTCTGGTTCGCCAGAAGCGGCTTAGTCATGCTGGCCACATGACCCGGAAGCTGTACGCCGGCTCCCTCGGCCAGTAAAGCGAGATGAGCACCACAACCCCAGAGTCGGTCATGACTGGACCTAATGGTCAGGGGTCCCTTTAACTTTACCTTTACCTTTAACCTGAAAAAACGCAACCTGCCATCCGGAGCAGGAGAAAAGAAGCTTGCCCCCTTTTCCATGGGACTGCCCTTCCACAGAGCCTAGGACTTGCTGATCAGAAAGTTGGCGGTTCGAATCCCCGCGATGGGGTGAGCTCCCGTTGCTCGGTCCCTGCTCCTGCCAACCTAGCAGTTCGAAAGCACCTCAAAGTGCAAGTAGATAAATAGGTACCGCTCCGGCGGGAAGGTAAACGGCGTTTCTGTGCGCTGCTCTGGTTTGCCAGAAGCGGCTTAGTCATGCTGGCCACATGACCCGGAAGCTGTACGCCGGCTCCCTCGGCTGATAGAGTGAGATGAGCGCCAGAACCCCAGAGTCGTCCGCGACTGGACCTAATGGTCAGGGGTGCCTTTACCTTTAAGTACATGGGCTGCTGCATATGTTTCTGAGCATGGCATCTAACTGGGTGGTGAATTGCGCAGGTGGTTTCCTGAGTGTGCAAGCTGTTTTCAGGAAACCTGTCATTGAGGTTGGCAGAAAACAAAGTTTCAGCAGGCTTGTGTGTGGCTTGCTCAAGACTCATTTGATCTCTACCCAGCAGGGGGGCATTTGAAACCTGGCCTCCCCAACTCGTTGCTCCATCTCTTGGGAACTTAGGAATCATAGAACTGTGAGTTGGAAGGGACCACAAGGGTCATCTAGCCCAACCCCCCCCCAAATGAAGGAGGTGCCTTATCTGGTACTCAGTGGCTCAGCATTGCCTACATAAAGGGGAGAGACCTCTTTTTGGTTTCGTGAGTCAGATGCTAATTAGGATCAGCATCATGGGCAGAATGCGACAGGTGGGCAGGACCCATATGGCAGTGACACACCCTCATGATGATGTCACATAATTGACAGGTGATTTGCCCCACCCACCTGTCCGAAATCCCTTGCACGTTGCGCTGCTCAAGGACGTTGTTTCCCGTCATTTCCCAAAGCACCAAGCATGGAGCTAGCAAACTGTTTCTTTCTCCCCACCCTATGGGGAAGTGGGGACAAAGAAGGGGGCATTTTATGGGCATTGCTGCTGCGTGCAAGAGGGGCCCCTCGAAAAAGCAGGTTTCATCTCCCCATGTTATGCACATCAGCAGAGAGAGAATAATTCCTATAAAACCCAAGATGCGTGGCTTGAAAAGTCACTCTTTCTCCCTGCTCAGACTCAACAGCAGCAGGCACAGAGGATGGGGAGGGACAGGCTTACAGAGGGTGGGAGAAAAACCCTCTAGCTGGATCAGGCCAATGGCCTTATTACTCCAGCATCCTGTTTTCTCAGTGGCCAACCAGATGCCCCCACAGGGAAGCCCCCAAGCAGGATTTGAGCACAAAATTGCTATTACAGTTTCCAGCAACTGGTATTCAAAACAGTTTCCAGGGGGATGTCCTGCACTCGCTGCTCACTCCAGCTTGCCACTAGTAAAGGGACCCCTGACCATTAGGTCCAGTCGTGGCCGACTCTGGGGTTGCAGCGCTCATCTCGCTTTACTGGCCGAGGGAGCCGGCGTACAGCTTCCGGGTCATGTGGCCAGCAGGACTAAGCCGCTTCTGGCGAACTAGAGCAGCGCACGGAAACGCCGTTTACCTTCCCGCCAGAGTGGTACCTATTTATCTACTTGCACTTTGTCGTGCTTTTGAACTGCTAGGTTGGCAGGAGCTGGGACCGAGCAACTGGAGCTCACCCCGACGCGGGGATTCGAACCGCTGACCTTCTGATCGGCAAGCCCTAGGCTCTGTGGTTTAACCCACAGTGCCACCCACGCCCCTACCCACTTGCCACTAGAGGGCACTATAGGAATACACATGTTCTTCTTCTTCTTTGGTGATCACTGAGTAACTGAGTACTGAGTAGCTGAGTAAGATTGTCTTACATAAACACGGTTTTAACAATGAGTCCGTAAGTGACTGTGGAGGCCAGTTCTGGATCCACACGTCCTTCCACAGTGGGGACATCGGTTTCTGGGTGGGAGTTGATCATGGTGTGGATTTGCCAAGTGTGCCTTCCTCTTAGCACGTTTCTCCCTTTCATCCTGAGTTTGAACATCTTCAAAGCCCATGACACCTTTGGTCAAGGCTGTTCTCCAATTTGAGCACTCACAGGCCAGTGCTTCTCAATTGTCATACACAGTCATACACTTAAGACAAGATTTGTGAATGAAAAGACAATGGGGAGGCTTTTCCATTTTCCTTCACCTTGCAGAGAAATCATTTGGCCAGTTTGGGAGTCAAAATGGCTTCAGGACTGTTTTCCTGTGCTGCTTCAGGCATGTGGTTTATATATTTACATACGTGTTTGCTTGGTACATTTATGAACATTTATTATATATAAGACCTTCAATTTTTTATTTCACTGCCGAGATATGAACCTGCCTTCTACAAACAGTGAATCTTAACTGCACTTATGCCAGTGATGGGGAACCTGGTACCCCTCAGGTGAAGCTCAGCTACTCCTCGCCTCATCCCTGGCCAATGGCCATGCCGGCTGTGGATGATGGGAATTGGAGTCCAACAGTGGAGTCTGCTGGGAGAGCCATAGCCCCCCCCCCATATCTCCCTCTAGCCAAACTCTCTCTATCCCCACTGACAGCCTGTGTTGTCGGTTTTCTGGGGAAAGTTGACCCGGAATGTTTTCTGGGAGAACTTCCTATGCAAATTAGACCCATTTTTGGGATGCATTGAGTAAAGGAGGCCGAAAGCTACGAAATGGCCAAGCTTGCGTAGTATCTGTTTGCAGTTGGCACCCGTTCACTGCAATTAACGGATGAACTTACGAAACGGAAAATTTTCCACGGGAAAACAAAGCGCTGGAAAATTTCCCGCCCCACTTCTCAGCTGGCAGAAACTCTCTGAAAGGTTTCAGCCCTGCTGGCTGAGAGGCTTTGGACGTTAGCTGCTGGGAAGATCTTCTGCACGCAAAGGTGACCTGTTTATTCAGCATCCATCCTGATTTTCACACAACAAACGGATGCAGAGGTGAAACTATGTCTGATCTTTCTTGAGCGTTTGTTCTGATCCAAGCGTTGATCCTGATTTGCTTGTGCAGCATTTACATGGTATCAGATAACTGTAGAGTTGGAAAGGGACCCCCAGAGTCATCTAGTCTGACCCCCTGCCATGCAGGAATCACGGCTACAGAATCCCTGGTGTCCAAACAACTTCTGTTTGTAATCCTCTCAGGAAGGAGAGCCCAGATCCTCCCGAGAGAGAATCTGTTCCCTTGCTGAACAGTTCTGACTGTCAGAAAGTGCTTCCTGATGTTTCTGGCTCACACTTGAATCCCCCTTGCGAATACGGTCTGGGAGGCACACTCTGTTCCTCCTACTCTCTCATACAAACACACAAATGCACACCCACTTCAACCATTAAGCTACTGAGCCTCACCTTAAGGCAAGCGACAGGGCGACGTTGCTAGGCATTTCCTGGTTAGTAGCAGCGGTTCGGATGAGTGGCCTTCGATTTATGCCAGCTGCCTTTGGAAAAATAAGGGGGGGGTGGATATCTTAAAAATGAGGAGGGGCTCTTCCCCACCTTCAATTTTTTTTTTTAAGAAATATTTATTAAGATTTTACAAAGACAAATATACAAAAACATATAATAATAAAAATAAAAATAAAAAATAAGTAAAACATACAGAAAAAACAAGAAAAATTAAAAACAATTATTTTTCATAACTTAAAACTCATTTGCTTGTTTCATTGACTTCCTCACACCTCCCCTTCTTGTATTCCCATTTAAATGATCAAATCAGCAAATCCTTACCCTCTTTCATTTATCTTATCTCCTCTTCCCCACCTTCATGGCAGCTGTGAAAATGGGAAGAGGGTACGCACGATGCGAGAAAGGAGGGGGAGGATTCGAGCTGCAATCTGAGAGCACGGCTCGGGGTCGCCCAACTCGAGGCAGAACAGGCTGCTGCTGTTTATCTGCCGAAATCCTCCCTCACTGCAGGGTTGGGGTGGCAGCGGCAGTGGAAGACATTGTTTTTGGCATATGCGAGGTATTTGCAGTGGTGAGGGTAAATATAAGAGCCTAAGAACATTAGGAGAGACCCCATGGATAAGACCAAAGTCCCACTCTGCAGCCACTAATGCCCCATAACTATTGGGCTGGGGTTTGTGTGGAAGGAAGTCTATCCATTGTGAGGTCATTACAGTCATACTTCGGGTTACAGACGCTTCAGGTTGCGTTTTTTCGGGTTACAGACCGCTGAAACCCGGAAGTACCGGAATGGGTTACTTCTGGATTTCAGTGGTCGCGCATGCACAGAAGCGCTAAATTGCGCTTTGCACATGTGCAGAAGTCCCGAGTCGCGACATACACGTGCACAGATGCGCCGCTGCAGGTTGCGGGTGCTGCGGGTTGCGAACGTGCATCCCGCATGGATCACGTTCGCAACCCGAGCATCCACTGTACTTTCTTCAGTAGGGCCACTGCATATTGTTTGTTTATTATTATTATTATTACTATTATTAATCTATTTATAGATATAAATAGATATATCTATGTGCCTTTTCCCCACAGGCTGCTCACACAGACTAAAATACCAATTAAAGACAAAAAGGTAATAATAAAATAATAATAATAATAATAATAATAATAATAATAATAATAATTATTATTATTATTATTTTATAATTTATACCCCACCCATCTGTCTAGGTTGCCCAGCTAAAAAGTAATTAAACTACAATAGAATTGAAATGATATTTTTTAAAAACCCACACCACTATTGGAATATAGATAATAAAAGCAGCACAGCACTTTCTCATCAATAACATCTGGTAATAGTTCATCTCTCGTCCGTGACCCCTCCAAAGAATTTGAGGATCAGGTGAAGTCCCAAGTCCTGGCGCAGGATGGGCTTTGGGTGCCAGCAGCTGGCATTCCTGATGGCAGGAGGGTCTTCCTGGTGGAGAATCTTCCTCGTGGCTGAACCTGAGGGATGGGAGATGCACTGGATTCACCTTGGAGCTCCTGCCAGACTCTCCGGAATTTACGGGAGCCTGGAGGCTGTGTGTTGCGCGATTCTCTTTTCCTCTTCAACTTCTTCTTCTGAGGTTGTCAGCGTGACTTTCCAAGGAAGCCAACCACCCGGACCGGTGCGTCTCCCTGGTGAATGGGAGCCTGTCACTGAAACTCTGACGCCACTGCTAATGAGTGAATGGTCACCTTCCTCTCTGCATGCCAGGATGGGTGAAGTCATGGTCATGTGACTGGCTGGCCAATTGGGAGAGAGGCAGCCTGGCTGGGAGAGAGGGAGGCAGAGAGAGAGAGACAGAGCAAAACTCCTGGCCAGATGTTTGGCGATGGGCAACCAGCCACCTGAGCCTTAAGGCATCCCTCCGGAAGAGATGCAGGAGGTGAGTACCGACTCCAGGAGCCGCCCCTGATGCCCCCGCTCCCGGCCCTGGCTGATGTGGGAGGCTGGCAGCAGCGCCCGGGAGTTGCTCAAAGTGTGATTTCAAAGCAGCTGGGGCAGAGAACTTTTGTTTTTCAAGCTCTCCGGTGGGCCCTGGGCCGCTTGCGATGAGGTTGAAACCCCTAAGGCAACTAAATGCAGACCCTGAGACTTCACTGCCAGGGCCCAGAAGGCTGCAAAGCCAAATGTCTGTCTTCAGGGAGGTCAAGACTGAGAACAGTCCACTGGGGCTTGCAAAAGTGACGTTTCGTTCCTTAGTGGGAACTGGGCTGTCTTTTTACAGGTCAATAAGATCTATATTGCATGTGTGCATTTGTTCATTAGCGCAGCGAGCAAAAGGGAGGCGTCAAAGCAACGTTTCCTGTGTTTTTGCTACTCACTTGTTGTAATAACTAGGTGGTTTTAGTGACTGGCTGCATGCTTCCAGGATCTGGAGCGGGCTTGTCTGCTGTGCAGTTTGACGCTTCAAAAAATCTCGTGTGTGTGTTTGTGTAACAGGAAACATGCGTTTTCAGTTTGAGTGAGTGGTACTTCTGTGGAAACGTGATTTATCGCTTATTTGACCCGGTTGGCCTTTTCCTTCTTTCTGTGGAATGAGGCTGAAAACGGTCCCTTGGTGTGTAACGCATTTCTTACGCTTCAGCATTGGAAATTGCGTGCGCCCGGGGTTCCCTCGTGGCAAATGTGACTGACGGGTGTTTGTTTGCACTGAGAAGAGATGGGGATTAGCAGCTACAAACTTCTCAGCTTCTGTTTCAAAGGTTGCTTGCTCCATAGACTTGTTGTGCGCCTTTCAGGACTGTGTCTCCCCTTTCTCTCCCCCTGCCCCCCCTCGGCCAAGTGTGCCGTTATTATTATTTAATAATAATAATAATAATAATAATAATAATAATAATAATAATAATTTATTATTTATCCCCCGCCCATCTGGCTGGGCGGCTTCCAACAGAACACAAAAATACAATAACCTATTAAACATTAAAAGCTTCCCTAAACAGGGCTGCCTTCAGATGTCTTCTAAAAGTTTGGTAGTTATTTTTCTCTTTGACATCTGGTAGGAGGGAGTTCCATAGGGCAGGTGCCACCACCGAGAAGGCCCTCTGCCTGGTTCCCTGTAACTTGGCTTCTTGCAGCGAGGGAACCGCCAGAAGGCCCTCGGCGCTGGACCTCAGTGTCTGGGCAGAATGATGGGGGTGGAGACGCTTCTTCAGGTATACTGGACCGAGGCCGTTTAGGGCTTTAAAGGTCAGCACCAACACTTTGAATTGTGCTCGGAAACGTACATTATTAAATGTATTACATGCCATTCACTGGCAGGTCAAAATACGGGAGCAATAGAATTGGCTTACCTTACAGGACTGTTGTAAGAATTAATGAAATTATGTCTCTGTAAACTTATTTAGTTTTATCTATGATGAAATGACCTCTCATCAACAAGGATTCTTTGGGTTGCTTTCAAAACAAGAAGTGAAACTGAATGGTTTTTTAAAGAAATATATTCAAATGCAGCACTTTGAACACTTTAAATGTGTTCTGTAAATGCTAAGTGTTACAACATGGTTCCTAGGTCAATTTGTTAATGAGAAAGCTGGGGAAGATCTGTAGCTCAGTGGAAGAGCCTCTTTTTATTATTATTATTATTAATAATAATAATAATAATAATAATAATAATAATAATATTTATTATTTATACCCCGCCCATCTGATGGGTTTCCCCAGCCACTCTGGGCGGCTTCCAAAAAAATATTAAAATACTGCAATACATCAAACATTAAAAGCTTCCCTAAACAGGGCTGCCTTCAGATGTCTTCTAAAAGTCTGGTAGTTATTTTTCTCTTTGACATCTGATGGGAGGGTGTTCCACAGGGCGGGAACCACCACCGAGAAGGCCCTCTGCCTGGTTCCCTGTAACTTGGCTTCTCGCAGGGAGGGAACCGCCAGAAGGCCCTCGGCGCTGGATCTCAGTGCCTGGGCTGAACGATGGGGGTGGAGACTCTCCTTCAGGTATACTGGACCGAGGCCGTTTAGGGCTTTAAAGGTCAGCACCAACACTTTGAATTGTGCTCGGAAACATACTGAAGGCCCCAGGGCCTTCTCTGGGATCTCCAGGTCGGGCTGGGAATGTCCCCTAGGTCTGAAACCTTGGAGAGCCTCTGCCGTTCAGTGTAGACAACATTGAGCTACACAGAACAATGGTGTGGCTCTGTTTAAGGCAGCTTCCTGTGTTCCTGGAGGGCCTCTGCCAGTCAGTGTAGACATTACCGAGGGACCAATGGTCTGACTCGGAGTAAGATTGCATTATGCAGGCCTGCTCAGCTGTTGCTCCCATGTCAGGAGCCTCATGCCCTGCCATGTGTGTGATGACAGCAGAGAGTTTTACGGTTTGTTTTGCCACGGGTACAAATGAGCAGCCCTGCCCTGTGAGGCCACAGTGCAAATACACACTTGAAGCAGATCTCCACTTGCTTGTCAGGTGTGGTAATTACTCACATGAGAAGCAGCTACTGGATCAGGCCAATGGCCCATCGAGTCCAGCTTCCTGTCCTCACAGGGGCAGAACCAGGTGCCTCTTGTGGGAAACCAGAAAGCATATAAAGTGGTACCTCGGTTTTCAAACGTCTCCGTTGATGAACTTTTCAGTTATCGAACACCGTACACCCAGAATGCTTCGGTTTTTGAACGCGCCTCGGAAGTCGAACATGCCCCACAGCTTCCTCTGAGTGCAGGATCCTGAGGCCTAGCTGTTGGCTATTGAGTTTTCAGTTTTCAAACGTTTCAGAACTCGAACGGTCTTCCGGAACGGATTACGTTAGAAAACCAAGGTACCACTGTACAGTAAAAAGGTAAAGGGACCCCTGACCATTAGGTCCAGTCGTGACCGACTCTGGGATTGCGGCGCTCATCTCGCTTGACTGGCTGAGGGAGCTGGCGTACAGCTTCCAGGTCATGTGGCCAGCAGGACTAAGCCGCTTCTGGTGAACCAGAGCAGCGCACGGAAACGCCGTTTACCTTCCCGGCGGAACGGTACCTATTTATCTACTTGCACTTTGACGTGCTTTCGAACTGCTAGGTTGGCAGGAGCAGGGACCAAGCAACGGGAGCTCACTCCGTCGCAGGGATTCGAACCACCAACCTTCTGATTGGCAAGTCCAAGGCACTGTGGTTTAACCCACAGCACCACCTGCGTCCCTCCACTGTACAGTAGTCGTATACAATTTCTGACGCGGTCATTTCACACCTGTGAAGCAAACCTTTTAATTATTTTTTTCGTATTTCCATTTCCATGTATGTATACACACGTCTGCCACTTCATACTTCTGCCACTTCATACTTCAACAGAAATCCCTAGGCTGCTTACAGAAAGGGGTCAAGAAATACAATGCAAATTCTACATCCCAATCGCTGATACTCACAATTCCTCACTTTAAGTATATGGAAGGGCCTTTTGTAAGAGGGATTTTTGTCATGTCTGCAGCAGCTGTGAATGATAGAATCATAGTGGAGCTGGAAGGGACCCTGGGGCCATCCAGCCCAACCCCCTGCATTGCAGGATCTCAACATGCGGTCCCCCATCCAATTCGAAACCATACCGGACCCTGCTTAGCTTTGCAAATGTGCTAACCGTTTTATGTCTCCTGGATGTGCATTTCCCTGCCCACTGCCAGGGGCAGACAGTAGCGTGGAGTGCAGGGCAGGGAATATAGGAAGCAGAGGAAACTGCCTTATATATGGAGTCAGACCGTTGGTCCACCCAGCCCAGTGTTGCCAACACTGACTGGCAGCCGCTCTGCAGGTTTTTGAACTGGGTCTCTCTTATCCTCATCTAGAGGTGCCAGGAATTGGACCTGGGACCTTCTGTCTGCAAAGCACATCCTCTTCCACTGAGCCATGGCCTCTGCAATGCGCAGTGACATCAGGGTGCAGAGTTATGTTGCCTTCTGCATCATGGAAGAGGATGTGAGGGAAAGTCAGCTCATGACCTGCTTTCTTCATCCTGCTCACAAGGTGTAGTAGCTCTGGCGAGGACACTGGCCTGGCTTGTCCTGACATTGCACAGGTCTCAGTTTCCCACTTCTGTTTGAGAAGGAGAATCTGAACTGGGGAGCCTTTGTTGAGGTCTGGGGAGGAGGGGCTGCCGACCAGAGACTGAGCATTTGTTGTGGTTTAGTCGGTGGAGGCAGTGAGAGATTTTACTTTCTTGGGCTCCATGATCACTGCAGATGGTGACAGCAGCCACAAAATTAAAAGACGCCTGCTCCTTGGGAGAAAAGCAATGACAAAACTAGACAGCATCTTAAAAAGCAGAGACATCACCTTGCCAACAAAGGTCCGTCTAGTTAAAGCCATGGTTTTCCCAGTAGTGATGTATGGAAGTGAGAGCTGGACCATAAAGAAGGTCGATCGCCGAAGAATGGATGCTTTAGAATTCTGGTGCTGGAGGAGACTCTTGAGAGTCCCATGGACTGCAAGAAGGTCAAACCTCTCCATTCTGAAGGAAATCAGCCCTGAGTGCTCACTGGAAGGACAGATCCTGAAGCTGAGGCGCCAATACTTTGGCCACCTCATGAGAAGAGAAGACTCCCTGGAAAAGACCCTGATGTTGGGAAAGATGGAGGGCACAAGGAGAAGGGGACGACAGAGGACGAGATGGTGGAACAGTGTTCTCGAAGCTACCAGCATGAGTTTGACCAAACTGCGGGAGGCAGTGGAAGACAGGAGGGCCTGGTGTGCTCTGGTCCAGGGGGTCACGAAGAGTCGGACACGACTAAACAACAGCAACAAGTCGGTCTCCGGAGGATGGGAAGCTGAATCAATGCCCTGCATAGAGCAGAATGGCAGAACAGGGACACGGAAGCAGGAGCCATGGACGAAGGAGGAAGATTAGCACTGTAGGGCAAGATGGCAGGGAACCTGTGGCTGGACCACTGACCATGATCGCTGGGATTGGAGTCTATATGGAAAGCCAAAGGTGACTTATCCCAGCCTTAGATGAAACACAGTTTTGCCCCCAACCCTACAATTCCGTGATTCTTTGACTTCCAGTTTATTTATTCCAGGCTGAGAAACCTCAAGTCCAGCAGAGCAATTTCACGAATGCTTTCCCCTCCCACACAAAGACGTTCTGAGGACTGAGCAGGAGCAGACATTTCTCATTTATTTATTCATCCACGGCACTTGTCTGTTCCTCGTTCCTCCGGGGCTTGGGAGCCTGGAGCTGGCGGCTTTCCCTTCCATCCCTCACTTCCGCCTGCCAGGGCCTGGCGTGCTTCCTGGATTCCGGCTCTGCCGGTGCGGTGACAGGCGTGTGTGCGCAGGGCCCCTTTCGCGCGTCTGCTGCCTCAGGGCTCTTCCTGCCTCGGCCCATGAGCTGCGCTCTCTGGTATGACGGAGGAGAGCAGGCCTGTCACCTGGGAGCTTTGAGGAGGCCCTGCATGGAACTGGATGCGCACACAGGTGTTCCCCGCCAGCACCTGGAGTCGGTGATGCTTTGCTGGCGCGAGCAGATACCGCACCACGATCATCGAGGACGGACAAATCTCTTACTGCTCTTCCAAGCAGGGAAAGAGAACTGTAGGAGCCGAGGGGGTGAAGAAAGGTCTCATTGCCTGGGACTTTTTAATGCAGAGAAAAGTCGACATGATAGACGGACATAACACTATGACTGGCATGGATAGGGGAAAAAACACCCGTTTTTCTTCCACTCTCCTAGCAGTACAGTGGTAGCACAGGTTACAGACGCTTCAGATTACAGACTCCACTAACCCAGAAATAGTAACCTCGAGTTAAGAACTTTGCTTCAGGGTGAGAACAGAAATCGCACGGCGGCAGCAGTAGGAGGCCCCATTAGCTAAAGTGGTACCTCAGGTTAAGAACAGTTTCAGGTTAAGAACGGACCTCCAGAACAAATTAAGTTCTTAACCTGAGGTTGTTGTTGTCGTTTAGTCGTTTTTAGTCGTGTCTGACTCTTCGTGACCCCCTGGACCAGAGCACGCCAGGCCCTCTAGGCTAAACATACCCAGCTCCTTCAACCATTCCTGATACGGCTTGGTTTGCAGACCCTTGATCATCTTGGGCCCCCTCCTCTGCACATCTTCCAGCTGGTCTTACACACACACACACACACACACACACACACACAGGAATTTTCTCCCCCAAGAGGCATTGATGGCCACTATTTTCTTAGGCTTTTGCTCAAGAGGAGGAGAAGGCCATGGATGAGCGAGAGAAGTGGTCCATGCATTCCCTCCTCCGTGGGGCCAGAGGCAGCGTGCCAGGTTGCCAAAGCCTGATCTAGGCAGACCCCTTTGTACCCCCTTTGTACTCCCCAACCCCCCCTGCTTTGAAGAACGCAGCTGGGCCAGGTGGTGTGAGCCGGAAAAAGCCCCTCTCCCTCTCTGGGTCCTTGCTGATTGGATCGCCAGGGGAAGGGGAGGGGGAGATGCAGCCACTGCAAGGGGAGGGGGAGAGCACAGCTGCAGGCAGGGGATGCGGGGGGGGGGCTGCTCCTGGTTTCTATTCTGAGCGGCATCGCTGCCCCGTCCTTTCTGTGCCACCTTGGTTTCGCACCGGGGCTGGATTTTAAGAGAGGCTTTGCCTGGACCAGTTTTCTCCATCACCTCCCTCCTTGCCCAGTTGCCTGGAAAAAGGACGACTGAATCTTCCGAATCTTCGCCTCTTTGCCGGGAATCCTCCCTCCCTCCTACAATCCGCCACATAGCATTAAGCTGGGAGCATCACAGCATCCTCTCTGAGAGGCCTCCCTCCATCTCTCTCTCTCTCTCTCGCCATGGCGACGGGATGCAGGCGCAGGAGGGAGGGGGTTGGCCAGCGGTATGCCTGAAACCTCCAGGAGATTCCTCCTGCCACCCACCTCTGGGAAAGGCTGACTCACTCCTGACCGGAGGCTAAGATGGCCCCCTGAACCCCCAGCCAGGTGAGGTGGGGCCGGTCTCCTCGCATTCTGGGACTGCGGCACAGCACGCCTCGCTCTCTCGGCCAGGATCTGGCCTCCGGATTTGGCACAGCTCCGCTCAGCCATGGGGGAGAAGTCGGATTATCAGCGGCTGTCGACTGGGGAGGACGAGGAGGTGGAGGGCTTCGTGGCTGCCCCAGAATCCCAGCCCCGGGTGCCCAGGCCGGACCTGCTGGTGGTGCCAGGACAGAGGGTCAGTATGGCTTTGGCAAGGAAGGGGGGTGCTGGAGGAGAGAGGGGGTTCCTATGGCACCCCCAATTCACCCCTGTGGGGTGTCAGGATCTGATGGATGGGTTGTGGGGAGTGCGAAGGTTGGGGGGGTCTTGGGTTTCCCTTTCCATTCGGCTCTGCAAGGGGGAAGCCCCAGCACCTCTCTTATTTCTTTTCTTCCAGAAATGAAAGGGCTCCCCATTTAGGGAATCCTTGTATTTGGAAGGGCTGCAGGTATGGGGGTTTCAGTGCCCCCCCAGCCATGTTGCAAGCTGATATTTCTCCCCCTTGCTGCCCTGTACATTTGTAACTGTCTCCCAGGAATTACTACTATTGTGATTACTATTGTGATATTATTATTATTATTATTATTATTATTATTATTATTATTATTATTGTTGACTTTTAATCAGCCCTTCGCCCGATCTGCCATTCCCCTTAAGGTCTCAGGGCGGCCCACAACCATATCGCCACATTAAAAAGTCAGCTAAATAAATTTACAAGCCCACACAGTGCCAACTCCCTCAGCCCCCAGTCCTTCCTTAAAAGACATTTGTGAAGACTCAGCCTTAATCGCGCCCACTACTGAAGTGAAGCATGTGTAAATGCATTTACTCACATTCACCCTCTGTTATTCACTCCTGCCTCATTTCCCATCCTCCCAACACTCTCTCAATGATTCAGATTGTATTCTGAGAAGAGGGACTGGCTGTAAAACCGCTCTGGGAATTGTAGCTCTGTGAGGGGAATAAAGGCCTCCTATCTAGACTTTGCACCCTTTATAAACTACAACTCCCAAAGGTCTTTGGAGGAAGCCATGACTCTTTAAAGTGGTATCACAGGGCTTTAAATGTGTGGTGTTAGAGTGTTGGACTGAATCCCCATTCAGACACAAAGCTCACTGGGTGATCGGGAGGTGGGCAGTGACTGCCTCTCACCCTGGCCTACCTCACAGGGGTGTCGTGAGGATTAAATGAGGAGGGGGAGAATCATGCATGCCACCTCGAGCTCCCTGGAGGAGAAAAAGGTGGGATATAAATGCAATGGAATAAATAAAACGATGATGACCTGCAGATGTGTCTTCCCCAACCTGGGGCCCACCAGATGTTTTGGGATACAGTTCCCAAATCAGTCAGCACAGCTGTAGTTCGAAATGTTTGGAGGACACCAGGTTGGGAAAGACTGGTATAGACATTGATAATATTTATGCACCTTTTTAGTGGCACTCCTGTGATTTAATTACAGGAGATAAAACAATTTAAAATCTACCTTTCATCCGTATAGATCCTAATTTTATTTGCTTGCCAGCTTTCCACAGTTCAGGCCAGGTGGCTCACAACATGAAAAACCACCCCTCCTGCAATGTAACGACATTACTCATAAACAAAAAATGAAACACTAAAAAATACTTTCACAGAATTTTCCCCCATGCTTCCCCACATCACTGAGCCTTGTCTGGCGGTTCCCTCCCTGCGAGAAGCCAAGTTACAGGGAACCAGGCAGAGGGCCTTCTCGGTGGTGGCGCCCGCCCTGTGGAACGCCCTCCCACCAGATGTCAAAGAGAAAAATAACTACCAAACTTTTAGAAGACATCTGAAGGCAGCCCTGTTTAGGGAAGCTTTTAATGGTTAAAAGGTTATTGCATTTTAGTGTTCTGTTGGAAGCCGCCCAGAGTGGCTGGGGAAACCCAGCCAGATGGGCAGGGTATAAATAAATTATTATTATTATTATTATTATTATTATTATTATTATTATTATTATCATCATCATCATCATCATCATCATCATCATCTCCTTGTGCACGGCTGCATTCGGTTTTGCATCCCTTCAGCCGCACATCCCTCCTCCTCTCTTGTGCTTTCGCTCTGCCCCTGAGTTTGCGGCCGCCGACTCCAGGTGGTATGAAATCCTGCTTTTGAAAAAGAATTGGACCTGGATCCAAATTTGCCCAGAGGAACTCTGTTTGGTCTGCAATTATGCCAGAGTGATGGCAAGGGCTGCGAGACCAAGCACATGCTTTTGTTCCGGGGGGTTGGGCTAGATGACCCTCGGGGTCCCATCCACCCTGACAATTCTTGTGATTCAATCCCTGGACTCTGCAGTTTAAATAGCTCTTGGGTAGCAGAGGTGGAAAAACCTGGTGTGGAACCTGATGCCCTCCAGATGTTATTGGACCCCAACTCCCATAATTCCCAGGCAGGATGAACAATGTCTCAGGGAATTATGGGTGTTGTAGTCCGGAAGGCTGCAGCTCCTTTTTCTCTCTCACACACACACACTTGGCTTTAAGCCCTGGAGAGCTGCTGCCAGTCCGAGCAGGTAACACTGCTCTGGAGGGACCAGGGGCAGGTTCCTGTGCTCAGTCCAAGGCCAAGGGGTCAGGCACGTACCTTTGGCAATCCCGACTGACTCAACAGAAGAACGCAGCCCCAAAGCGGACATGTGGGCTGGTTAGTCCGGATTGTCTTTTTAGAAGTGTAAACAGATCAATTGGGGGGAACAGGACCGTCCAGATTCCAAAGTAGCTGACGATCGGAGGGGAAATGGCGGTGTTGTTGATGTTCAGCAAGGGCAATGGAGAGAGAAAGTGCATTTTGGATAGGGGCCACATGCAGGTAAGTAGACATATTCCTATAAAACGGAGAGAGGGGGTGCGGGTCTTTGATTTTCACCTTTCCCCCTTTTGCTCTCAGATGCCTTTTTAAAAAAGAAAGCCTGTCTCGCTAATCCAGATCTTGTAGGTCGTTGTGTTTGGGGTTGAGAGAATCCGTTCCTTCAGCTCTGATTGGTTGGTGGCAGAGGTGGCCCGGCCCTGGAGGGGGACGAGGTGGGTCAGTGGCCTTGGGGGGCTCAGAAATCAGGCACCGATATGGGCGGCAGCCTGGGACACAAACGGATCAGAACTTGGAGGCCAAACTGCCTGCTCTTCTCGTTCAGCTCCGGTTCGCTGGGTCTCAGACATGGGACTTTCTTACTGGTTCATGCCCTGTCTCTGTTACTGGGAAGGAGGGGGCCATCTATGCTGAGCAAGTCCTGGTGGATTTGGTGGTCTCCACCAGAGGGTGTTTGCCAGGTGGTGCCAGGGGCGAGGAGGGCATTGAAATGTGGCTCAGCTGATTTGCTCTGCATGGACAGGGGTCTCCTCTTGGTGGAGACGGCCTCTGGATTCTGCGATTCCACAACTGCGGGTTTGTTGTTGTTTAGTCATTTAGTCGTGTCTGCCTCTTCGTGACCCCCTGGACCAGAGCACGCCAGGCCCTCCTGTCTTCCACTGCCTCCCGCAGTTTAGTCAAACTCATGCTGGTAGCTTCGAGAACACTGTCCCACCATCTCGTCCTCTGTCGTCCCCTTCTCCTTGTGCCCTCCATCTTTCTCAACATCAGGGTCTTTTCCAGGGAGTCTTCTCTTCTCATGAGGTGGCCAAAGTATTGGAGCCTCAGCTTCATGATCTGTCCTTGCAGTGAGCACTCAGGGCTGATTTCCCTAAGAATCGATCTGTTGGATCTTCTTGCAGTCCATGGGACTCTCCAGAGTCTCCTCCAGCACCAGAATTCAAAAGCATCAATTCTTTGGCGATCAGCCTTCTTTATGGTCCAGCTCTCACTTCCATACATCACTACTGGGAAAACCATAGCTTTAACTATACAGACCTTTGTTGGCAAGGTGATGTCTCTGCTTTTTAAGATGCTGTCTTAAGAAAGTAAAATCTCTCACTGCCTCCATTTCTTCCCCTTCTGTTTGCCAGCTCTCCAGGGAGTCTTTTCGTAGCTACCTAGCGATGCCGCTGGGGATTGAAGCTGGGAACCTTCTGCATGCCAAGCACACGCTCTCGTGCTGAGCGATGGGTCTTTGCAAGGACGGTTCTGCATATTTGGGGAAAGGGGGCAAGAGGTTGGGCAAGGACTTCCTCTGCCCTGTTCCCTGCTTCTGGCGCAGTTCCGCAGCCTTGTTCAGAACCATTTGTGGGGCTGAGCGCTGCAGGAATTCTGGCTTGAATTAAGCCCCACACGAAGAATCCTTTTCCCTGACTCTTCTCGGAGGCACGGGAGGCTGCAAAAAATTAGAGGGAGGGAAAACTGAGTTGTGGCACAGATTCAGAACAGACCCGGGAGAGTACTTCTTCGCACGACACACTTAAACGGCAGGGTTTGTTGCCACCAGATGTGGCAGCAGACTCCGGCTTGAAAATGGGATTAAAGAAGGCTACGGAGGAGGGGAGGTCTGGCAACAGCTAGTAGATATAGGAAGCTTTCTCGTTCAGGATGAAGACATTTGATACAGAGCTAGGCCACTGGCCCATAGAGCCTATTGCAGCCTCTTCTGGCTGGCAGCATCTCTCCCGAGGGCCGCTTTGCCTATGCTCTTGTAA
Source organism: Podarcis filfolensis (assembly GCF_964270895.1). Lineage (NCBI taxonomy): Eukaryota > Metazoa > Chordata > Lepidosauria > Squamata > Lacertidae > Podarcis > Podarcis filfolensis. The sequence goes on from NC_139608.1 coordinate 3,710,625, forward strand.
CCTCTAGGTTAGATGACTGCAGCACATTATACGTAGGGCTGCCTCTGAAGGACGGTATGGAAACATCAGCTGGTGCAGAATTTGGCAGCCAAATTGTCACCAGGGCAAGACAGTTTGCACATATTACTCTGATCCTGGCTCAGCTCCACTGGCTGCCCATTAGTTTCTGGGCCCAATATGAACTGACCCAGGCTCTAGGATCTTTATCTGAGGTCCTTCTTTGTGTGCCTCCTTCACTAGACATCTGAAAGGCGGCAACACAAGAACAGGGCCTTTTCTGCAGTGGCTCCCCATTTGTGGGATGCTCTCCCCAGGGAGGCTTGCCTGGCACCCTCGTTATATATTTTTAGACGCCGGGTGAAAACGTCCCTCTTCAGCCTGGATAGCTCAGTTGGTTAGAGTGTGGTGCTGATAATTCCAAGGTTGCGGGTTCGATCCCCACATGGGACAACTGCAAATTCCTGCATTGCAGGGGGCTGGACTAGATGACCCTCAGGGTCCCTTCCAACTCTACAATTCTATGGTGACCAGGCCTTTGACTGATTAATATTCCAGGACCTTTCAAATGTGTTTGCGGGTGGTGGTGGTCATTATTCTGTTTTGCTTTAACTATTTATTTTGTGCTCTTACCTTGTGAACGTCTCCGAGATTTTTGGGTGAAGGGCAGGGTATACATTTAACAAAGAAATAATAAATAGGTTCATTCTGCTACATCTCCAGTTTGGGATGGATTAGGCCCCTGTTTGAAAGCTAGGGCAGTTGCTGCCAGTCCCTAGGACACGGGCAGACTCTGGCAATGCCCCTTCTGTGTGTGTGTTTTCGTCCCCACTGTGCAAAGGGAAAGATGGCCCTGCCCACCCCTTCCATGCGGCCCCCGGCAGGCTCCCCAGAAGAGAACATGGCCCTCGGGTTCTCCATCTTTGCTGTAGGCAAATCCTGAGGTTGATGGACCAATATCTTGGCATGATTTATTTATTTAATAAAACCTCTCTACCCCTTGATTGTTTAAAAACGCCCTCAAAGCAGCTTGCAAAAAATAAAATTAAAAAATGAGACAATATTATTAATAAAAGCAATTAAAATGTTCCAAAAAAAAAAAGTAATAAGCTAAAAGCACACCAGCGTTCTAGATACCTGGGTAGGCTTGTCGAAACAAAAATGTCTTTAGCAGGTGCCGAAAAGGGTACAGCGAAGGCGCCAGCCTGATATCAAGTGGCAGGGAGTTCCAAAGTGTAGATGCCGCCAAGATGGATTTCTTATGGATGTGGAGTATAAGACAGTTTCCTGCTACTCACAGAGTTTCGAGGAGAGATCTTTGCCAGCTCTTCTGCCTGAGATTCCTTTTTAACTGAGGTTGCTTGCGATTGAACCCAAGACCTGAGCTACGGAGAAGTAGCAGCAGAGGTTTGCTGGCTGCCTTTGCACTTTGCTTGCGATCTTCCTGGAAGCATCTGGCTGCAGCCAATGAACCCTTCATCTGATCTGGCACAGTGCTTCTTACATTCCTAGTCCAGTTTTGGGGTCAATAAGGACTCCCTGATTCATTTTGAAACTGGCTAAGGAACAGAGGAGAGGGTCAGGGGGTGGCCCTCCCTAGCTGCTTGCGGCTTGGCTCGCTGTCTCGAGTCACCTGGAGCTCTTTCCATTGCAGGCCTCTGGTTGCACCTGCTGTTTTGACGTGTCCCGTGTTGCGCTTCCTTCCCTGCAAAAGAGAGGAAGGCAGCCTACCGATTCTCTGCAAGTCTGCAATTTGATCAGAAGCCGGCTGCAAAAATAAGCTTTCCCCTCAATCTTTCTGCATGGCTCCCCCCCCCCCATTCCCTTTTCAACAAAAATGCATACTTTTTTTCAAAGTGTGATGCTTCAAACGGTGCTTGGTGCTTTTTATTATTATTATTATTAACTGCCTTGAAAGTGTGGGAATTGTTCCAGGCGAATTGGTAAACAGGAAGGAAAGCCTCCCATTCCCCCGGGATTTTGCTAAACCCCCCCACCCGGAAAAAACCGAAACCTGTTGTTTCTCTCTGCCTCCTCACGCCTTCAGCATCCCTCTGCAGTGAACATGTTTAGCTCCAGATCCGGCCAGCTGTTCTCCTTGGGGATGTGCTGGAAGACAAGAAAGCAGTGTTAAGGAGCCAGGGCACCGCAAAGGTCGCACTGTTTTCCTCCTGTTTTCGTCCCCGCTTGGACGAGGGACAAGACCCTAGCGCTGGAGGAAGCTCCCTGCTCCTTCGCCTCCCCCCGCAGCCTCCCCACCAGCCATCTGTCAGGTGCATAGGCTGGGAAGCCTTAAAGAAAGGGCTCTGCCCCATCCCCAGCAGGCCCAAGGGGGCTTCGGGGCAGGATGAGACCCTTCCCACATCATTCCCCTGCGGCAGGCCTAGGAAGCAGTTTTGCAGAGGAGGCGACTTCGCTGTTTCCTGCAGTTCCAGGTCTCTCGCATCTCCAGCGTTTTTCCAGGCCTGCCGTCAAATTATCCCCTGTAGTGGCTTTTGCCGCCGAGGACATTCCGTCCGGTTTGGCACTTTCTTATGCTCCAGGCTCAAATTAGGTGGGGGGGGGGGTTTGGTGGGGTTGTACACACTGGAGTAGGAGAGGAAAAACAAAGACTGACATTTTTGCATCAGCCCCAAATTCGACACCAAGGAAAGCGTTAACTGCAAATTAGGACAACGAAGCACGCTTCTCCATTTTTGTCCAGTTCTGGGAATCACAGTTTATCGGCAAGGTAGAATGTGTGCAGAAGAGGGCGACCGAGATGATCAAAGGTCTGGAAATGAAGCCGTATGAGGAAACGTTGAAGGAACTGGGGGCATTTGGCCTGGAGAAAAGAAGACTGAGAATTCAGATACAGTCATACCTTGGGTTACAGCCGCTTCAGGTTGCGTTTTTTTGGGTTACGCACCAGCCGAAACCTGGAAGTACCGGAACGGGTTACTTCTGCGTTTTGGCGGTCGCGCATGTGCAAAAGCGCTATATTGTGCTTTGTGCATGTGCAGAAGCGCCAAATTGCAACCCGCGCATGAGCAGACGCACCGCTGCGGGTTGCGAACGTGCATCCCGCACAGATCACGTTCGCAACCCGAGCGTCCACTGTATTTGAAGATACGATAGGTAAAGGTAAAGGGACCCGTGACAGTTAAGTCCACTTGCGGACGACTCTGGGGTTGCGGCACTCATCTCACTTTATTGACCAAGGGAGCCGGCGTACAGCTTCCGGGTCATGTGGCCAGCATGACTAAGCCGCTTCTGGCGAACCAGAGCAGCGCACGGAAACGCTGTTTACCTTCCTGCCAGAGCGGTACCTATTTATCTACTTGCACTGGTGTGCTTTCAAACTGCTAGGTTGGCAGGAGCAGGGACCGAGCAACAGGAGCTCACCCCGTCACAGGGTTTCAAACCGCTGACCTTCTGATCAGCAAGTCCTAGGCTCTGTGGAAAGGCAGTCACATGGAAAAGGGGGCAAGCTTCTTTTCTCCTGCTCCGGATGGCAGGACTCGAACCGACGGATTCAGAGATGAGAAAGGAGATTCTGACTAAACATAAGGAAGAAGTTTCAGATGGTGAGAGCCGTCTGACTGTGGAGCAGACTCCCTCGAAAGCGTGTTGACTCTCCATCATTGCATGTTTTTAAACAGCTTGGATAACCATCTGCCAGGGATTCTTTAGCTGTGATTCCTGCATTTCAGGGGGTTGGACTAGATGGCCCCTGGGGGTCCCTGGCATCTCCGCAGTTCTGTGATAATGTTGCCGGGAAACCTGGGTAACCCAGGATGCTCCCTGGCCAGCCAGGTCTGCCAGCAAGGTCTGAGCTAGACGGCTGGAGGAGAGCCTGAGAAGCGATTTGAAATCCCAGGCAGAGGCCCACAGGAAATTGCCTCTCCAGCCCACAGTTAAAGCTGACCTCTTGGCAGCCGGTCAAACTGCGTTCCCTGCGAATACCATAGAGTCTCTGTTCCAGGCTAGCGGGCAGGCGAGGGAGAGATTCCCTTGGGACCGGCCAGAGAGGAGGAAAGGGGAGGAGAGGAGAAAGAAAACAAGCATGCGCGATTGCAGGCGCAGCGCGCACCAGACTCAACAGTGTCCTGTTGTGGAGAGCTGCACAACAAGCTCCCTCCTGCCCTGGTTGCCCAGAGGAACCCAGATCCCAGACCTGTCAGGATTCGGATAACTTTCGGATGCTGGGAAGTTGGAGCCTGAGCTGGTTTGCTGCCTCTTGCTGAGCATGGAGATTTCAGGGAGGCCAGGACAGGCAGTTTTGACACCTACGACCCTTGCTGAAGTCTCCGCTTGGTTTTTCCTGGGGAGACACCGAGGCAGTGTGGAGGATGCCTCCCCCCGAAAGGTCAGACGCCTCTGAAATTGACTGCCTGGAACTGCATCAATCTCCGTCATCCACAGAAAACCTTCGGATTTCTCCTTGGGCGCATGCAAGTGTTCCCTGAAGCATCTAGAGATTGGATTGATGGATGCCTTTGCCCTCCAATGGAGTCAGCCTTGGTTGGATTGTGCTGCAACTCTGGTGGTTTGGGGGACTTTTGCTAGCCGCTGACAGTGCAAGGATCCTCTCCTGTTTATGTTGTGGGTCCCTTTCCCAAAGGTGCATTGGTCATATCAAGACAGGAGGAAGGCTGTCAGAGAGCATCCTCTCTGGGTAGCAGAGATGCGCCGCTTTGAAGCTCTGCGGCGCTCCTTCCCATTTCTGGCCCGCTTCCGCATGTACACGGTAAGAGAACGATGCGCGCAGACCCGTTTGCAATGAGGAAATGCCCTGCCTCCTCTCCCTTTCGGCGTTGGCCTTCCCCTGCTGCTTTCTGCGCGAGCGCGCAGCCTGGCTGGCTTACTAGAGCCACCTCTTTAGCTGCTTGCTCTGTAGGCGCCGTTCCGCTACGCTATGGTCTGAGTTACGAAGGTCCATCTCCGGGAAGCTGAAGCAAGGATAGTCCTGCTTTACTTTGGGGTAGGAGGGTGGGTAGGGAACTTGCGGCCTTCCAGCTGGCAGCAGGGCCAATATTCTGGGATGGCAGGAGCTGGAGTTCAGCAACACCAGGGGCCCCAAAAGGTAGCCACCCCTGGTCTAGAGATCCTCATGAGAACGCACCTTCCGCATAGGGCTAGTGCCAGGGACTGATGTAGGGACTGGTGCAAGCAAAAGCAATCTGGGTCTGTGCATCCTCACATGTGACTGGCCCAGCACATTGCATAAACCCTGCAGCAGTGGCGCACAGCAGAAAGCGTGTCAGAATCTGGACAAAAGGGACCTGGCTTTTAAATCCATTCTCAACCATAAACTCACAGGAAAATTTCCCATCCATGCAGTGTTTTTTTGGGGGGGGGAGAAACAGTGGTCCTAGTTCGTGTGACATCAGCACAGACGCGGCGGCTCATCGCAGTCCTTCCTTTCCAGGTTCCAGCTTTTTGCTCTTCTGAATTTTGTCGGCAAAAAGGGGTTCCCTTTTGCTGCATGCCAGCTTCTAAACTTTCTTCTCCGTTGTTTCTGCTGTGAGAAGCAGATTTCAAAACTGTAACCCTAAACAGGCTTCCCCTAAGGGAAAGACACCTCTGTGTGAACGCAAACGAAAGGATTACATAGTTAGCCTGTACATGGTGCTTTTGAGTGCTCAGAACACTCCACATACATTGGCTGAGATCTTTGCTACAACCCTGGAAGGTGGGCCACTGTCCTTTGTGCCATAATGCAGATTTTGGAGCGGTGTGATTCAAATCCAGAGCGTTAGCTCAGCACAAGCTTTTGCATGTCTGCTCAGAAGCAACTCCCACTGATTTCAGCTGGGCTTAGTTCCAGGAAGGTGTACATAGGATTGCAGCCTCCAGCCCTATAGACATTTACTTGGGAGTAAGTCTGATTGAAATCACTGGGCTTTACTTCTGAGTAGACATGTCCTGGACTGCACTCCATCTTAGCCACTGCTACCTCACCTGTCACGGACTTGACCTGTCGGAGAGATGGTGGAACAGCCAGATGGGTGGCAATAATAATTAATAATAATAATAATAATAATAATAATAATAATAATAATAATAATATCAGCTTTGCATGCAGAAGGTCTCAGATTCAGTCTCTGGGGGACATCCTGTTCTGAGAACCTTAGAGAGACGCTGCCAGCCAGTGTAGACAATATTACACTATATGGACCAATGGTTGGGCTCAGGATAAAGCAGTTTCATTACTCCAAAACAGTAGCTGCCACGTTGCAACTTTGTCTAAGCTGTGCAGTTTATGATAATAATTCTACAGGGATAAGGAGTCCAGGGGAAGTTTGCATACTTTGAACAGGGCCAGACAGGGTTACTATTTTATTATTACTACATTTGTATCCCATTTTTATTTCGTTTCACTTTTGATTTGTCTGTCGCCTTTCCATATTGCTATACCCAAGGCGGTTTGCAAGCTGGAGAAGCAACAAAGTTCACGCACCGTATAACCATCTGACTCAGTACAAAGAATTCATAATAAAAACTTAACTTGAGAATGAACAACTCGTATCAAATAAAGTAATATTCAATAATCCATTAGAACAGCACACAATACAATTAAATACCACGAGATAATAACCGAACAGAAATCCTTTCTTAACAATTACAAGAAGTAATTAGATTCAGGTAGGTAGCCGTGTTGGTCTGACGCAGTCAAAATAAATAAAAAAAATTAAAAATTGTCCAGTAGCACCTTAGAGACCAACTAAGTTTGTTCTGGGAAATAATTACTAAACGATAATCAAGAGAAATAACAGCAACACACGATGCATAAAACACCACAGAACAAAACCACATGAAAGGATCAAATTGTGAAACAAAGAATCATAGTGTTAATAAAAATAATAATAAAATTTTATTTATATCCCCCCCTCCCCAGCCAAAGCCGGGCTTAGAGCGGCTAACAACAATAAAAGTAACACAGCATCCTAAAATCAATTCATTTTAAAAGTTGGGACCCCACGGGTCATCTAGTCCAACCCGCTGCAATGCAGGAACAACTCCAAGGAGTTTAAGGTGGCCTGCATACTTCTCCTCTCATTTTTATCCTCACAGCAACCCTGTGAGGTACATTAGGCTGAGAGGCAGGGACTGTCTCCAGGTGGCCCAGTCAGCTTCCTGGCCGAGTAAGGATTTGAACCCGGGTCTCCCGCCCTGTCCCAATTGCACCAGGCTGCCTCTCAAATAGTCTCCAAACTTGAATGCTTCTTGACCAGAAACTGCAACTCTCTCTTTCCCTTCTTGCAAAAGGGACGTCCACTTTCTCCCACTGGACGCAGCCCCAAATATTTTTAGCCCAGCCTGCACCACAGAGAATCTGTATTGTCGTGTGGAAGCTTGAAGTGGCTGCAGCCCAAGAATAGCAAGGCAGACTCTCCTTCCCCACCCCACTCTGTCTGGGGAAGCAGGGAGGTTCTTGGGAAAGGCGAGCCAAGAAGGCAGGGAAGGGGGCAGAGAAGAATTGGCGTGGCTGCGGGGGGCCCATTGGATTGCAAACACACAAGTTTGTTGCTTTTGTGGGTTGCCTTCCTTCATATCCTCCTTTTCGCTAGACTAGAGGCATCTGAGGACAACCGCTATTTTCAGGTGGGATTCAAGAACAGGCTTGCAAATTCAGGTCCTGCCATCAAAGGGGGTTTGTGCCACCTGGGCTGCCACCCCCCCAACTGTTTTTGCAGTAAGGGAAATTATGCCGCTGGGATAGCTCAGTAGCTCAGTCGGCAGAGCACGAGACTATATATATATATATATATATATATATATATATATATATAAAATTTTTTATTAATTTTCAGCATATCATTTTCAACAGTAATTAAACACATTTTGACATCTTATACAATTTTTTTGACTTCCATCAATCTCATCTGAAATTTTCCCAATCTAATCTCTAAATACACTTTCCCCACTTCTTCAATTAATTCACAACTAATATCACTGTTCCTTCTCTAATTTGCAATGCTTCATAGATTTCTCCTTACACAGCTTCTTGCAGTCCTACCAGCGTAATTTGTTGGTTACAGTTGCTCAACAAATAGTTCGTATATTTCTTCCAGTCTTCTGTAAATCTCTGTTCCCGCAGCTTTCGAATCCTTCCTGTCATTTTGTCCAATTCTGCGTAGTCCATTAATTTTGTTTGCCATTCTTCTTTCGTCGGCATCTCCTCTTGTTTCCATTTCTGGGCGGCAGAGCATGAGACTCTTAACCTCAGGGCCGTGGGTTTGAGCCCCACATTGGGCGAAATATTCTTGCATTCCTGGGGGTGGACCAGATGGCCCCTGTGTTCCCTTCCAATTCGAGTAGGAAGTGTGCTGTATGGCAGCACTTGCTTTGATGCCGTCGCACAATCGAATAATAATAATAATAATTTATTATTTATACCCCGCCCATCTGGCTGGGCTTCCCCAGCCACTCTGGGCGGCTTCCAAAAAAATATTAAAATACTGTAATACATCAAACATTAAAAGCTTCCCTAAACAGGGCTGCCTTCAGATGTCTCATAGAAGTCTGGTAGTTGTTTATCTCTTTGACATCTGGTGGGAGGGTGTTCCACAGGGCGGGTGCCACCACCGAGAAGGCCCTCTGCCTGGTTCCCTGTAACTTGGCTTCTCGGAGTGAGGGAACCGCCAGAAGGCCCTCGGCGCTGGACCTCAGTGTCCAGGCAGAACGATGGGGGTGGAGACGCTCCTTCAGGTATACCGGACTGAGGCCGTTTAGGGCTTTCAAGGTCAGCACCAACACTTTGAATTGTGCTCGGAAACGTACTGGGAGCCAATGTAGGTCTTTCAACGGATGTTCACGAAAGAGGTCTGAAGGTAGCCGGAGATATATGCCTTATGGTCTGATCCTCATGGTTGTACAGTAAGTCCTCTCGCAGGGGCTTGTAAAACGGCGCTTGTAAAATCTTTAGCGCAATTGGAGTCCCAGGTAAGCGTGCAGCTGGGTGTTTGCCTCCCCAAAGGTGCCGTGGAAAGAGGTGGAACTGGAACCCAAGGCAGCCAGTAGGTTCAGAGGGAAAACGTCTCTGCAGCTGAATTAGGTCTCTTTCTCCTATCCGGCCAAGTGGAGAAGAGGCTGATTGAGCTCTTGTGCTCGAATCCTTGCAGGTTTCTTGCAGGCCTCTTGGTTGGCCTCTGTGAGAACAGGATGATGGACTAGAGGGGCCATTGGCCGGATCCAGCAGACACTTACGAATTCTCTCATGTTCTTGTGGTGTGTTTGCAGCTCTTGTCTTTGCCCCAAAGACCCTCCAGTTATGTTTGCTGCAACCGACTTAGGCTGTACGTTAATATTATTATTATTATTATTATTATTATTATTATTATTATTATTATTACAGTGGCACCTCGGGTTAGGAACTTAATTTGTTCCGGAGGTCCGTTCTTAACTTGAAACTGTTCTTAACCTGAAGCACCACTTTAGCTAATGGGGCCTCTCGCTGCTGCTGCGCCGCCGCCACACGATTTCTGTTCTCATCCTGGGGCAAAGCTCTTAATCTGAGGTACTATTTCTGGGTTGGCAGAGTCTGTAACCTGAAGCGTATGTAACCTGAAGCGTATGTAACCCAAGGTACCACTGTATTATTATTAGACAAAGTAATAATCTTAAATAAATAAGAAAGAAAGTGACCCCATCACTGAGACCATTCCACTGTAACTATCCAAGCTCCCAAAATTTCAACACCTCTTGCGATAGTTTGACCCCTTTCCGTTTTAACAGTACAAATTCTACAAGCACCCTCCCTATCTCCTCAAAATCATTTTTTCCTGCATATTCCCCATCTTACCTTAATTGCACATATTAATTTATCATTAATAGCTGTATCCCACACCTCTTTATACCGTTCTTCCATTTTATATTCTGCTTGCCCCTTCCTAGCTACAGTGGTACCTCGGTTTACGAACAGCCCTGTTAATGAACTATTTGGTTTACGAACTCCACAAAATCAGAAGTTAGCGAACTTTACATCGGTCTAGCAACGGAAGCCAAACGGTGGAAGGGCGGAAGGCCTCATTAGGGAAAGCTCGCCTCGGTTTTAGAACGGTTTTGGTTTAAGAACGGACTTCCGGAACGGATCAAGTTCATAAACCGAGGTACCACTGTATTATAATTCGTGCAGCTGTCAATAAATTTGTGAGCAAGTCCTTCATAGCCACCCCACCGTAAATTGAGGCTGTACATTTAAACCAGGGAGTTGGCATCACTCCCATTGAGTGCAATGGGATTTACTTCTGAGTCAACATGCACTCCATCCCAGAATAACCTCTGCATCCTCCTTGTGTGAATGGGTCCTTGGTCTCCGGCTGAGAAGGGCTCTTCACTCCAGCAGAGCAAGTGAGCACAGCTGGGATCGGAAAGCCAAACAAATGCCATTGTTGTTGCTTTTCCCTGAAATCGGGGCCAGATGTTTAACTGGGAGGGCAGTTTACCAGCGACTGGACAGCGAGCCAAGAACGGAGGGAGTAGCTTTGTTGCTCCGCTTGCAGATCAAGCCCAGATGGCCTTTTAAAAAGCAGAGCAGAGTGGAGATCCCACAACGGCGAGTCCTGTAAAAAGGAAATGCTAACCAAGAGAAGGAAAATGTATTTGTTGTATTTATAGCATGTTTCTGGAACAGGACAGTCCACATTCATTCATCCTGGAGTTTTGGGGGAATCACTGACCCACTTTAAAACCCATTAGAGCAGTCTTCCACAAACTGGGACCTCCCCAAATGTTTTGGCCCACACCTGTAGCTTCTTATGATTGCTGAGAGGTGTCAGGTGACTCTTGTTGTTGTTGTTGTTCAGTCGTTTAGTCGTGTCCGACTCTTCGTGACCCCCTGGACCAGAGCACGCCAGGCCCTCCTGTCTTCCACTACCTCCCGCAGTTTGGTCAAACTCATGCTGGTCGCTTCGAGAACACTGTCCCACCACCTCGTCCTCTGTCGTCTCCTTCTCCTTGTGCCCTCCATCTTTCCCAACATCAGGGTCTTTTCCAGGGAGTCTTCTCTTCTCATGAGGTGGCCAAAGTCTTGGAGCCTCAGCTTCAGGATCTGTCCTTCCAGGGAGCACTCAGGGCTGATTTCCTTCAGAATGGATAGGTTGGATCTTCTTGCAGTCCAGGGTACTCTCAAGAGTCTCCTCCAGCACCAGAATTCAAAAGCATCCATTCTTCGGCGAATAGCCTTCTTGATGGTCCAGCTCTCTCACTTCCATACATCAGGTGACCCTTAACCAACTACAACCCCCAGGATGCTTCGGGGGAAGCCACACGTGTTAAAGTGGGGGTAACTGTTTTAAGTGTAGGACGTGCCTGTGGACTTTTGCCAATAAGGCACGCAAAAGAATTTGGTCCAAAAGGAGCTCCCTGCCAACGGAAACAGAGAAGGTCAGGGAGGAGGCAAGCCTTGTCGTCACCTTGAAGAGCTAGTTTTCTGTGTGCGGGTGGATCATTCAAATGTGCCCAGCTCAATCCTGCACCTGTTTGCTTCAACTCAAGTCTTGCTGAATTCAGTGGGGCAGTCAGAGCTCACCCACACTTTGGCAAACCCAGACACACTTGCGAAAACCCAATTTCACCTGCTGAATTGAAGCTGGGTTCCGCAAAACCTCTTTTTGGATTTTCCGCGCATCTGATAGGATTGCCTTACTATGTTTTTCAGTTTTTGGGAAGCTGACCAGGACGGCAGCCCAGTCTGATAGGCAGGGTACTATTTTATCATTATTATTATTATTATTATTATTATTATTATTATTATACAGTGGTACCTCGGGTTACAGACGCTTCAGGTTACAGACACTTCAGGTTACAGACTCCGCTAACCCAGAAATAGTACCTCGGCTTAAGAACTTTGCTTCAGGATGAGAACAGAAATTGTGCAGCGGCAGCAAGGAGGCCCCATTAGCTAAAGTGGTGCTTCAGGTTTAAGTACAGTTTCAGGTTAAGAACGGACCTCCAGAACGAATTAAGTTCTTAACCCGAGGTACCACTGTATTCAGTTTTATGATCTGTTTCTTCGGTCAGTGTTTGACTGTGAAGATGATCAGTGTGTAAAAAGGAAAAGGCCGCTGGGTTTTTGCAAGATACAGCCATGGAACGATGAGCTACTTATAAGGAAACAAGGGATACGCATGGATCCACTGGCCCTGGCTTGCGCAAATGCAGAAAGTGTTGGCAGGGAGAGGTGTGTGCACAGAAGCCTCATTGCACAGATCCCTTTTCTCCTCCACCTTCCGTGTACATTGGGAGGGCAGTCTGCAGAGCGATGCTCAGTGTGCTCACTTGGACATCTGTAAAACACATGCTCAGGGGCCTTGATAAAGCAGTTTCAGCATTTGTGTGCTCAGACAAGCCTCTTAGCTTGGCTCGCTATTCCCACCTCTCAAATGCACGCCTTTCTCGCGTCCTACTGTCACCTTCAGCCAAACAGGTTCTGCCGCCTTTTGCAAAACCTCGCAACACCCGTTTACCCGAGTCCAGTTTAACTCTATCTACCTGCTGCTTTTCCACGGCAAACTATGCGGGAAATGTCCTGCAGTAAACATTAGCTTGCCATCAAAATGCATCTACACCCATTGATTTGTTTCGCTTGTGCCCTGCCCTTCTCCGTGGAAGGTGGCTCACGACGTACATTAACGCGGATGCATCTGAAAACGAACAACAAACAGTTGAAAACAATTAAACGGACCTATTGAAAGCAGTGCCGAAATGACTTAGATTCATTTTTAAAACACACATGAAGAGCAGCGCCCCTTGAAGGCCCTCTCGCAGCAGCCACTTAGCCACCAAAGGTCTGTTGGAACAAAAAATGTTTTGCTGGCTGGTTGGCGAGAGCAAAGCAGAGAGGGCAAAATGACTCTTGTCCTGGGCTTTTGAGGCTCCGCTTTTGCAGAGGCTGTGGAAGGGAGTTCCACTGTCTAGGAGCAGCCACCGAGAAGGCCCTGTCTTGCGTCCTCACCAAACGTGTCTGTGAAGGTGGCAGTGTTGCAAGCAAACAAAGCCCATGCAGGTTGCATATGCTTCAGGTTACATACGCTTCAGGTTACAGACTCCGCTAACCCAGAAATAGTGCTTCAGGTTAAGAACTTTGCTTCAGGATGAGAACAGAAATCGTGCTCCAGCGGCGCGGCGGCAGCAGGAGGCCCCATTAGCTAAAGTGGTGCTTCAGGTTAAGAACAGTTTCAGTTAAGAACGGACCTCCGTAACGAATTAAGTACTTAACCCGAGGTACCACTGTAGTTCCTGGGTCTTGCCAATAAAACTCAGGAGCCAGGAAGAGATAGAGTCCAATGATTTTATTACTTTGCAAAGCAATAAGTTCAGCGGGATCACTTCCACAAAGGCTGAACCCCATGCCATTGCCGGGGCGGGGGGTGGCGTTTACTTACAGGTTTCTTACACAAAGCGTTAAATTTTTCTCCAATCATGCACAGAAACCTCTCTCATTACCTCATTCAAGGAAGAAAACTAGCTGTTGTTAACCAAAACCCATTTAGATACATTTTACTTCAAGCATAAGTATAAGCATTTGCTTACATAGCTTTAATTCACTGTGTGGCCTTCACATAAATACATTTTGTTGCAAAAGCTGTTGCGCTTTGCGTTGTGTGTGCTGTGAACCTGGGTGTGTAGCAACTTGTGTTCTCGCGATAAGAGCAAAGGCTTTGCCAGCAGTTTATGAAAGAGCTGTCATTTATTTTTTTTAAGAAATATTTATTAAGATTTTACAAAGACAAATATACAAAAACACATAATAATAAAAGAGAAAAAATAAAAAATAAAAAGATAAATAAAACATACAGAAACAGCAAGAAAAATTAAAAACATTTATTTTTCATAACATAAAACTCGTTTGCTTGTTTCTTTGACTTCCTCACACCTCCCCTTCTCGTATTCCCATTTAAATAATCAAATCAGCAAATCCTTACCCTCTTTCATTTATCTTATCTCTATAACTTAACATTTTATAACTCAGTATTTTCATACATTATCAATTCATTTTTGCATATTCTTATTAACTTCGTTGCCAATACCACTTATTTCCAATCCAACACCATTTTAGTTATTATTTTTTTTACCTACTTATACCCTTCTTCCATATTCTTAAAGCATTACAGCTGGAAACCACTTAATTTCTATCCAACATCATTCTAACATTCATTAATTTTGCAACATTTCTGCAAATAGTCTTTAAATTTCTTCCAGTCTTCTTCCACCGCCTCTTCTTCCTGGTCCCGGATTCTGCTGTCATTTTTGAGGCCCTTGGGGTCCGTCTGTCCCCTACAGCAGGAGTGAGAAATGGGGCTTATCAGAAAATCTCAGAGTCTGGGCAAGCTCCTTTGGAGTAATACAGGGTTTCTGATACACCTACATTTATTAGCAAAGTGTATTATAATATGAGGTAGACTTGTGGGGTTCTGTGGGGAACAATATCGGGTGGGGAAGGGTCTTTCTCAAAGGGCCGCCTTCTCGTCCTAAACTGGCAATAATCCCCTCCTTCAGGATGGGACGGCAACCATTTGCTGCTCAAATTCACCATATTTTTTTAAATAACAAATTTATTGAATTTCCAAATATAACAACAAAAACCATAATTTTGACTGAGCATTAACCATAATTTTTTGCTCTGTTACTTCGGTCGCTGTTTGGCTGTGAAGATGCTAAGTGCGAGAAAAGAAAAGGCTTATGGCTTGTTTCCTTATAAATAGCACCTCATTGGGGTTTTTTTGTTTTTTTAAAGTAATATTTATTAAAATTTTAGAGGTTACAAAAAGAAAAAAGAAGAAAACACCAAATTAAACGAAAACAGTACAATACGAAAAAGAAAAAAAATAGAAAAATAGAAACAATTAAAAAACACAATGAACCTTCCCATAACTTATCTTCCATTTGCTTGTTTCCTTGACCTCCTCACACCTCCCTTTTTTGTATTCTAGTTCAGTTAGCTATTTCAGCAAATCCTTTCCCTCTTTTCCAATTTTTGTCCTGTAATTTATCTTAATATAATATAACTTAACTTTCCCTCCTTTCGCCAATTAACAGTCTGTTTTTTCTTAATCCTTTGTAACATTTCTGCTAAAACCACATAACTTCATTCCAACATCAAATAGCACCTCATTGATAGCCTCAGTCAGGAAATGCCTAGAAACCAATATTTTAGCACGGCACAAAATTACTGTCATTTGAGCTGGTGAAAAGCACCATAAGAATTATTTATTTTATTTCTCCAGTTATTCAGCAATATGTATTTAGGAGAACTCTGATGGCTCGGTTGGCAGAGCGTGAGACTCATTATCTCAGGGTTGTGGGTTCGAAATTCCTGCATTGTAGGGGGTTGGCCTAGATGACCCTCAGGGTCCCTTTGAACTCTATGATTCTATGTCTTTTTTCATTGGCAAATTCGAAACGTGTACTGCGCGGCAGAGCATATTGTGGTTCCTCAGCAGCCAGGAGCTCTGCGCATGCTCAGAGATATCATTCTTGTGCAGACGGTGCGAAAAGAAGCCACAGATTTATTTATTGTGACAACGTGCAATGTTTTTAATTCCGGGACGTTTTGCAGACACCGTCACCACAAGTGTGCTCGCACACACAAGTGTGGCCATCTAGAACAATTTGAAAGGGGGTGGGGAGGAGATAGACTCTGTAATAAACGAAAATCTGCCCTTTTTCCCTTAATGGGGGACACAAGAGCCCTTATAGAGTCCTTTGTAGGTTCTCCATCAGTTGGAGAAAATAACTGAGGCCAAGCAGAGAATATTGAGAAGCAAAGCAGCTAGTAAGCCTGATCTTTATTGAACTGTTGCAAAAGGGTGCCCCCTTCACACGCAGGAGAAGGATGAGGACCCAGAACAAAGGTGTGTCTGCCCTTATATAGACATTTTAAATTGCCCGCCTTGGAGTCCAAGACCACCCCCAGAAACATCATACCTACATCACAGAAAGGGTGGTCTACAACAGAAATCTGAGTGCATTGTTTACCTCCTGTCTGGCAGGTTACCTATTAATGCTCACTTGATTGGATACCCTGGGGAGCCTGGCCAGTCTTTTGTAATGATAAATACTTAGTTCCTGAGCGAGGTCACAGGCTCACGCTATTCATACACAGACATACCCTTAAGACAGGATTTGTGAAGGAAAAGACAGTGGGGAGGCTTTTCCAAGTTCCTTTGACTTTGCAGAGAAAACATTTGGTCATTTTGGGAGCCAAAATAGCTTCATGGCTGTTTTCCTGTGCTGCTTCAGACATGTGGTTTATATATTTATGTACGTGTTTGCTTGGTACATTGATGAGCATTTATTACATATACAGTGGTACCTCGGGTTAAGTACTTAATTTGTTCCGGAGGTCCGTTCTTAACCTGAAACTGTTCTTAACCTGAAGCACCACTTTAGCTAATGGGGCCTCCTGCTGCCGCCGCGCCACCGGAGCACGATTTCTGTTCTCATCCTGAAGCAAAGTTCTTAACCTGAAGCACTATTTCTGGGTTAGCGGAGTGTGTAACCTAAAGCATATGTAACCTGAAATGTATGTAACCCGAGGTACCACTGTATATAAAAGACCTTAATTTTTTAAATTTCAATATATACATATGGAATAGTTGTTGATTTCCAAGCGGAGAAATCTTTCATTTTAAAACGCCTGCAAACCCTGAAGCTTTGAATGGTGCAGAGGAGAAGTCTGGGCAGGGCAACAGAACCCACAGGATGTGACGTCACCTCCGGGCACCAGCAAGGCATGGCACCGCTGGGTGCAAAAACAGGCAGGAAGAGAGGGTCCGATTCGAGCCTCCTCTGCCTGCAACTCTTCGCTGTAACTTTCATTTGTGACGCCACTTGCATTTGCTGGAATTGCAGCGTCTCTGGCAGCTTCCAACCAGTTTTCTTCACCTTGAACCCAGGTACAAGCTGTCTCTGTGTGCGTGCCAGGGTTTGTGCCAATGAGGGTGCCCCCGGCTGCTTTAGAAAGCCTGGCTGTTGTGGGCATGGGATGAGGCATTCCTTGAGCACTACGTGCAAACACTCTTTTCTAGGGAGGTCTCTGCTTGCACCCTCAAGATACTAGTCCTTCGTGCTTTTGTCTGTTTTCAAGAAACTAAACCCAGCAGGTTTTCTTATGGATTGATTTGTTCAGGGGTCGGTTTGGCAGCAGCAGCGGGCACCATCAAACCCCGTGGGAAGCTTGGAGGTCTGGGAGGGGCAGCATGCAGAAATGGTCTACCTCGCAAGGTTGCTGTGAGGACGAAATGGGGAGAGGGAGAACCATGTGTGCTGCCTTGAACTCCATGGAGGGAAAGGCAGGATATACAGTGGTGCCCCGCAAGACGAACGCCTCGCAAGATGAAAAACCCGCTAGACGAAAGGGTTTTCCGTTTTGGAGGCGCTTCGCAAAACGAATTTCCCTATGGGCTTCCTTTGCAAGACGAAAGCCCATAGGGAAATCTCCAGGACAGCGGGGAAGCGCAGCGCGTCTTCCCCACTGTCCTCGGACCTCCTCCGAAGGCTGGCGGTGGGGCGGAGAGACCTTCTCCCCGCGCCAGCCTTCGGATGGCTGTCCTGAAGACTTGCGGTGGGAGGAGGGTTTTCCTTCCCACCGCCAACATTCAGAATGCTGTTCTGAATGTTGGCGGTGGGGAGGAAAAACCCTCCTCCCACCGCAAGCCCCGGGAACAGAGGAGAAGCGCTGCGCGCCTTCCCCTCTGTTCCCGGACCTGTCCTGAAGGCTTGCGGTGGGGAGAAAAGCCCTTCTCTGCACCGCCAGCCTGGCAAGCGGTCTCCATAGGAACGCATTAATTGATTTTCAATGCATTCCTATGGGAAACCGTGCTTCGCAAGACGAAAAACTCGCAAGAAGAAAAAACTTGCGGAACGAATTAATTTCGTCTTGCGAGGCACCACTGTACTGTATTTTTCGCTCTATAAGACGCACCAGACCACAAGATGCACCTAGTTTTTGGAGGAGGAAAACAAGAAAAAAAATATTCTGAATCTCAGAAGCCAGAACAGCAAGAGGGATCGATGCGCAGCGAAATCAGCGATCCCTCTTGCTGTTCTGGCTTCTGGGATAGCTGCACAGCCTGCATTCGCTCCATAAGACACACACACATTTCCCCTTACTTTTTAGGAGGGAAAAAGTGAGTCTTATAGAGCAAAAAATACAGTAAATTTGACAAATAAAGGTCCTCAAAAATGAGGCCTGGCGAATGGGTGGGGGCAGTCCCAGAGGTGAAACGCTGCGAGTGAAAAGGCCTTGATCCGCATTGCCACCCGCCTCTCCACAGAAATTGAGAGAGGACCGTAGGGATCAATAGGATTTGTTCTGGGTGGAAGATTCCAGAGGCGCTGAATCATTTGGTGTCCCCTAAGAATTATTTCCCCCTTCTCCCCATTTTTTTATTTTCGAAAAAGTTACTAAGAATCATTTTTATATTTATTTATGCTGTTTATTCAAAGCATTTCTCCTCCTAAATCTTCAGCCGGAAAGGCTCCAACAGTGGCTTATGTATTTGTACGAGTAGCAGCCCCTACCCTGAGGCTCGCACTCTAAAAAGACACAGCATGAAAGGAAAGAGCGATGGGGAGGGAAGAGGAATACAAGCAAACTTGGCAGCTGATGGTTAATGTTAGCATGTGTTTCTTTGTGTGTGTGTGTTATGTAAGTGTATTTGTGAGCCAGTGTCTCTAGTGACTAAGAGATCAGGTTATAGATCTGGGATACAGTATCTTTATCGCCATGACCTTGCTAGGTTGCCTTAGGCTGCAATTTGGATTCAGTGGGACATTTGTGAATAGGCGTGTATATCTAGGGTAGTGGATGTGGTCCCTACATCTCCCATCAACCGCAGATAGCAAGCCTGTTGGCTGGAGACGGCACTACGTTGGCTAACCCAGGCCTCCCTCCCTCTCGGTCCATCTTCAGTATTGGGATAAAAGTACAGTTCTGCGTTAAAAGGTTGTTGTAATGATTGCATCATGAGAATCTGTGACGTGCTTTGAAGACTGGGACGCACCGTGGAAGCTGAAGACTTGGACCCATGGAGCTGATCCTTTGCAAAAAGTGCTTGCTAAGTGCTCTTGAGGGCCTTCTTAAATATAATAATAATAATAATAATAATAATAATAATAATAATAATAATACAGTGGTACCGCAGGCTAAGTACTTAAGTCGTTCCGGAGGTCCGTTCTCAACCTGAAACTGTTCTTAACCTGAAGCACCACTTTAGCTAATGAGGCCTCCTGCTGCTGCTGTGCAGCCAGAGCACGATTTCTGTTCTCATCCTGAAGCAAAGTTCTTAACCCGAGGTACTATTTCTGGGTTAGCAGAGTCTGTAACCTGAAGCGTATGTAACCTGAAGCGTTATGTAATCCGAGGTACCACTGTAATAATAATAATAATAATTTTTATTTATATCCCGCCCTCCCTAGCCGAAGCCGGGCTCAGAGTGGCTAACAGCAATAAAAGTAACACAAATATAGTATTTCGGATGAAATTGTACCACCCTGCTTCAAAAAAAGAGGGGGGGAGGAATGCAAGATCTGGAAGTGTGATGGTGGGCTGGGGGTGTTTGGAGACCACAGCACCTTCAATTCTCCGAAGGGCTGTATGATATGGAAGTCGGAGCAAGGTTTTCTCTTTTTTTATATAAGATATTTATTAAAAAAATTTAAAGTATTACAATAAAATGAAAAAAATAACAAAAATACAAAATAAAAATAATTAAAAACACACAAATTTTCCATTGCTTATTTTCCTTTAGCTTGTTTCCCAGACCTCCTCATACCTCCCTTTTTTGTATTCCACCTCAAATTGTTGGTTCAGCAAATCCTTACCATTATGTTTTTACCTATTTATAACCCTTTTTTCATATTCTCTTAAAGCATTACAGCTGGAAACCACTTAATTTCTATCCAACATCATTCTAACATTCATTAATTTTACAGTGTTTCTGCAGATAGTCTTTAAATTTCTTCCAGTCTTCTTCCACCGACTCTTCTCCCTGGTCTCGGATTCTGCCAGTCATTTCTGCCAATCCCATATAGTCCATCACCTTCATCTGCCATTCTTCCAAAGTGGGTAGATCTTGTGTCTTCCAATACTTTGCAATAAGTATTCTTGCTGCTGGAGCAAGGTTTTCTCTGCTGCGCCACAGGGTGGTACCTGAACCAACATATTCAGATTGCAAGAATGGAGATTCTGACTCAACATTCGGAAGGGGTTCCTGACACCAAGCCATTCTATTGTGGAAAGGCCTACCGTGGAAGGTGGTCGACTCATTTACGGAAAGCTGGATTTCCAGGGATTTTTCAGCCGTGATTCCTGCATTGCAGAGGGTTAGACTAGATGTCCCTTGGGGGGCCCTTCCATCTCTACAGCACTGGCTCTTGTTCGTGTACATCGCCGCCTTTGCTTCCTCCGTGGCTCCTTCCTCTCCTCCACCTCCACAATCGTACCTGAGCCTTGCCTGCCCTTTTCGGCCACCATCGCTTCTCCAGACGGTCTGAAAGAGACCCCCCAAACCACGGCTTCCTCCCCAGCAGCCCCATTTCCCACCGAGCGCGGCTCGCGGGTCTCTTCTTCCTCCCACCCTGATGCGAAATCCAGACTCCTTTTGGCCGGGATTCCTTCCGGCCCCCCGACTCCGCTGGCAGACTCCCGGGGACCCCGTGCCGCAAATGTGGAATCGTTCAGAGCAAGAACAGAAGGCCTTTCTGTGAGCCACACGTTCCTCTGGGAAGCTGGCCAGGAGACCTATTAACTGTCCATTAAGCAGGGCTGGGGGGCTAATGGGGTTTCGGCTGCCCCCTGGGAAAGGCCAGGCCCAGGTCCGACCCGTTTGTGACAGCAGTGGGAGATAGTCGGACGAGGAAATCTTGGCTGCAAGCTGGCTTGTTCCAAGACTCCTGTAAGGGGCTTCTGGTCTTATCCTCCCCCCAGCTCTCTCCCATCCCTGGACAAAGCCACGCTCTGTTTAAATGATTAACTTCCGCACAAAAAAACAGGGGTGTTTAAACTTCCAGATCGCCTTCGGATCCCCGCGGTGGATGCACCAAGCAGCGCAGGACGATGCCTTGCGTTGTGGCCACCAGACTCGGTTCCCAAACTTTCTGGGGCCACCCCCCCTTGCTTGGTCCCTTAAACACCCCCAGTGCCCCCTCCCTCACCTATGAAAAAGCATTGCTCAGATTTGTGGGTTTGCACAGCCCACGAAGGAAGATCATAACACAACAAGGTTCAGTTACAGTAGCAGCTGATGGCCCATTTATCCAAAATCCAGTTTAAACTATTTATAGTTTAATTAATTTGACAGTAGCGGTGAACTGGAGGCAGCTTTTCAAAGTCTTACGGTCATTTACACCTCCGGAGCCCCTCTGCCACCTCCTTGCTGCTTAGCCCCCCCCCCAGCCCAGATAATCCCCATTGTGTGCTTCCATAAAAGTTTTCTCCTTTTGCGAGATCTGTTGAGTAGCAGTTATTGATAAGCCTGACAGGCTGTAATTCCCAGATTTGAAGTGTTTAGCAACATGTTGCTTTGCTTTTGAGGTCAAAACGGCGGATCTATGATTCTATGGTTTCTAAAAGGTTTGCGTACGTCCCTTATAGTTTTAACCTAAGTACTGAATATGACACCTATCCTTTTTGCCCTTGATGGTAAAGATTGACGGTTCACACATACCCGCCTGCCCAAAATCCATAATTCTGGCTCTCCAAATTTCCTGGGCCTCTGCCTGCTCCCCAGCCGAGGAGAAGTTGGGGTGACCGTTTCCTAAAACCATGACCCCCACCCTCACCTGCCTGACTTTTTCTTCCTTCTGTTTCCCTGCAGAAGCTGAGCTGTGGCATGCAAGCAGATGAAGGAACGGACTGGCTGCTGGAACTGTTAACTGAGGTCCAGCTGCAGCAGTACTTTTTGCGCATCCGCGACGACCTCAACGTCACGCGCCTCTCGCACTTCGAATATGTCAAGAATGAGGATCTGGAGAAGATTGGCATGGGGAGGCCTGGTAAGCGAGTCCCCGCCACTTAACGCCGACTCAACCGGCAGCAGCATCACGGGATCGGAAGCGAAAGGGAAGGAGGATGCTCTGGAGCAAATCCGGGTGTCCTTTTTATTGTGCGTTGATGACGATTTGTGCTCACGGATGCTTTAGCTGAGACTCCTGCATTACAGGGGGTTGGGCTGGATGACCCCTGGGGTCCCTTCCAACTCTACAAATCTCTGAATCTGTGAAGGTCTCAGGGTAGTTATATGCAATCCTGCTATTATTATTATTATTATTATTATTATTATTATTATTATTATTATTATTTTATTTCCAAAACCAAAAAAAGAAAAATTACAAACATCAAATTCAACACCCATATTCATTTCTAACATAAACCTATTACATAATTAACTAAATTAAAATATACCTAATCACTCTAAACTTCTCTTTGCAATCCTGCTTTCAACGGTTTCAAGGCAAACACACTGGTTCTTGCCAATCAGAGCATACCCCAGTACTTGCTACGGAAATCCCATAACTTTTTGTACCACAAATGTCCAGCTTTATTTTCTGTCCCACTTTGGTTGTTCTCTAGTGCAGGAGGACAACTCCAGATGTTAGATGATCATCCACACACCAGATGTGTGGATGATCTGGTATAGGTAAGGTAAAGGAAAAAAGGTAAAGGGCCCCTGGACAGTTAAGTCCAGTCAAAGGTGACTTTGAGGTGCAGCAATCATCTCACTTTTCAGGCCAAGGTTGCCGGTGTTTGTCCAACGACAGCTTTCTGGGTCATGCGGCCAGAAGGACTAAACCGCTTCTGGCGTAACGGGACACCGTGATGGAAGCCAGAGCGCACGGAAATGCCATTTTACCATCCCACCGCAGTGGTACCTATTTATCTACTTGTACTGGCATGCTTTCGAACTACTGAGTTGGCAGGAGCTGGGACAGAGCAACAAGAGCTCACCCCATCATGCAGATTCGAACCGCCGACCTTCTGATCGGCAAGCCCAAGAGGCTCAGTGGTTTAGAGCACAGCGCTATAATACGGCCACAAATTGTTCTTCTTATTATTAAATTTGCATGCCACCCTTCACCCGGAAATCACAGGGCGGTTCACAACATAAAAATACAAAACGGAAATACTGAATACATAATAAAACACAAGCAAAACAAACAAACAAACAGAAAACAGCCTCCCACAGACACATTTAAAAGGTCATAGAATGTTAATGCCTGATATCAATAGGCAGGGAGTTCCAAGGTTATGGAAATTTGGTTATAGAACTAGTGAAGTGGAGGCAGAGAATAGGCTGAGCCAGAGGCAATGACAGGTGGAGTTCCCGTTTTGCACCTATCCTGCTCCCTGCTGGGTTTCACAAGGGCAAAACATAGAAAGCAGGATTGTGTATAACCGCCCCAATACCATCATGAGCATAAATCATCTTCAAATCTCCAAAGGGCTGTCACACGGAAGAGGGAGCCAAGCGTGTTTTCCGCTGCTTCATAGGGATTCAAATTGCAGAATGTTGATTCCAACTAAACAGAAGGAAGAACTTTCTGATGGTAAGAACCGCTTGACAGTGGAACAGACTGTAGGATTGCACCGCCCAAGCGCCACATAAATGTGAAGTGCATTATGAATTTTTATTTCCAAGTATTTTTAAAACTAGGGAAGCGGGTGGTGCTTTGGGTTAAACCACTGAGCCTAGGGCTTGCCGATCAGAAGGTCGGCGGCTCAAATCCCCATGACGGGGTGAGCTCCCGTTGCTCGGTCCCTGCTCCTGCCAACCTAGCAGTTTGAAAGCACGCCAGTCCAAATAGATAAATAGGTACTGCTCCGGCAGGAAGGTCAACGGCGTTTCTGTGCGCTGCTCTGGTTCGCCAGAAGCGGCTTAGTCATGCTGGCCACACGACCCGGAAGCTGTACGCCGGCTCCCTCGGCCAGTAAAGCGAGATGAGCGCCGCAACCCCAGAGTTGGTCACAACTGGACCTAATAGTCAGGAGTCTCTTTACCTTATTTTTAAAACTAATGCATGACACCTTATTGCCCCTTTTGGAGTCAAGGTTATGAAAAGAAAAGAAAATTGCCTTTATTTTGAAAGAGGCAGGCCTGAACGATGATCCCAGTCCCCTTTTACTTCTTCCCAACACTAAATATCCACCTGCAGTTTGGAATGCCTAGCCAGGAATTTGCTGGGCAAACCTTTAACAGGACGAAACATAGGTGACACACAGATGTATGAAATGAAGACTTTCAGGTTTTGTGGGTTGGGTGTTATTTTTTAAAAAAGAATTAAATGAAAAGCAGTTCTCTTGGGAGACTGAGTTTGAGTGGGAGAAGAGAGAAGGAAAGGAAGGGCTTAGCCCTGTCCCTGCCAGGCATTTTCTTGCTCAAAATGAACCCTCACCCTTTCCCCACTAACTCTCCTCTCACAGGGTTCTGGATTTGTGTCTGCAAATCTGGAACCTCAGGGTTGCTCTGAGCGGAAAACTGACTGGCAGGCGAAGAACCTCCCCCTCCCCCCCTGAGTTGATCCGCTACTCAAAAGGAGAGTTTCCCCACACGGACTTAGCTGGTATTCATTTATGAAAAACACGCAGGGCCATGTTGCAAATGTTTGCTTGTACTGTGTGCTTTGCCCTGTAGTGTCCTGGAGCTAGGAGAAGTAGAGGGTTGTTTCAGCTACAATATTCGGTATATCTTTAATAATAATAATAAGTTTTATTTATACCCCGCCCTCCCCAGCCAAGACTGGGCTCAGGGCGGTTAACACCAGGTATAAAAACAATTGATTAAAATACAACTGAAAAACAAGATTGAAACACAACATTAAAATGCAGCCTCATTTCAGTAGAAACTCAAATCTAAAACTTTTTGGAGATGAAAACGTCAAATCTTTGCAGAATTACCTGCAACAATGAAACATCCAGTCTGGAGATGATTTCCTTGTGGGGCACATGCATGCAATGGGGATTGGGGGTGGTGTGTGTGGATACTTCGGGAACTGACCAGTCCACCCCCCCCCACTGGCTGACCCTCGCCTTTTGCTTTCACAGGTCAGAGGCGCCTCTGGGAAGCCGTCAAGAGGAGGAAGGCTGTGTGCAAGCGGAAATCTTGGATGAGCAAAGTAAGGGCAGCTGTACTCAAGAGGGCTAGAAACTTAGTTTTTTAAAAGCAGTCTTTAAAATCCCCGCTGGATGGTTGTTTCTTAAGGACTGACTAGAGCCACACTGCTAGTCTCCCATTACTGATTTTTTAAGAAAGAAAGAAAGAAAGAAAGAAAGAAAGAAAGAAAGAAAGAAAGCTTAAACATTAATGTTTAATGTTTGATGTATTACAGTATTTTAATATTTTTTTGGAAGCTGTCCAGAGTGGCTGGGGAATCCCAGCCAGATGGGCGGGGTATAAATAATAAATTATTATTATTATTATTATTATTATTATTATTATTATTATTAAGCTGAAATGCAGCAGTAGGAGGTTGTAGCTGTAAACTAGAAGATGGATCTGTTCCTTTTCAGCCTCCATGCTCTGATCATATGTTTCAGCCTCCATGCTTTGATTATTTGCCTATTCATTCCTTTAAAAGATGCACACCCAGCTGTGCACCATGGGCTCTCTAAGGCGGCATATTTACAAAATGTGCAACAAAGCAGTGTGGATTAGTGGTTAGAGCAGCAGGCTAGGGACCTGGGAGTCCAGGGTTTGAATCCCTACTCGGCCATGGTGACTCTGGGCGCCTCTCAGCCTAACCTGCCACACAGGACCAATGAGGGGATTAACATGAGGAGCGGGAGACAGCCCTTCAGATATTCAAAGATGGCTGCTGTGTCACCTTTGGGATCTGCGGCCAGCGGGTTGGACTAGATGATCTTGGGGGGTCCCTTCCAGTTCTACAGTTCTGTGATTCTAGGACTGTTAAACCTTGAGCTCCTCGGAGGAAAAAGGTGGGATATAAATGCAATAAATAAATGACTAATGCAAGAACAAAATGCAAGCGAAACCGGACTTAAAACCCCAGTAATCAAAGAAAGAAATCTGCATTAAGGGCAGATTAAAAAAACTGTGCTTGTGGACAGATGCACCATGCAGACCTCTGTCCTCGGAAGGTTAATTTCCCAAGGCACTTTGGCTAATCGATTGCAGTTTACAGGATTAGTTGCAAGCTCAAAATAATTAACCGCCTTAGTTTCTGCTGAGCCGTCAGATGGGAGCCAGGCGCTTTTGGTCCCTCTGGCGCCCCCTTCTGGCTGAGGCTTTCTCGGGAGCAAATTTTCATCGCCAGGCTGCGTTGCTGCTGGTGGACCGACTCTGCCACTCTGCTGTTATTAACGTCTGTTTGCATAGGGTGCTGCAGTTGGAAGGGGGGTCCCTGCCCCCCCCCGCATGCACACAGACCCACGTACAAGCAGCAAGTGGAAGTGATAAATAGCTGCAATTGGCCGTGCTCAACGGCTGCAAATTGAATTCACAGTAATTATCAGGAGAGTATTGAATTAACCTTCATGGCTGGCTTGGAGCCAGGCTTTTAACTGCTTGCAGATCATCGCAGCGAGAAGCCCTCCTTTTGCTGGAGAGGGTGGGGATCTGAAGGGGCATGTCCCCTGGGATGCCTTATAAAAGCAGGATCAGGCCAGAGACCCTTTGAGGTCCAGCCTTCTGCTGCTTATAGTAGCCAGACAGCTGCTTCTAGGAAACTCCTGAGCGAGACATAGAGACAATAACCCTGTCCAGGTCTCCCTTCAGGCCCTACAGTGAGTATTCAGAGGTACCACTGGGACTGCAGCAAAATGTTGCAGCATGCAGCTCTTCTGTTAAGAGTTCCAGCCGCTCCGTTGCCTCAGTTTCCCAGTATCCTGTGGTCGCCAAACATGCAGCTCCTGGTATCTTAACAGCAGCTGAAGCAACCGAGATTGTCTGTGATTAAGTGGCACATGAATGCTAGTAAATAAAGTAAAACCAATTTGTTGTGGCCAGAGCCCTTCTTTACAGCACCCCATGCGGGCCGGTTCCCTGATCGAATCCTGGGCACCATGAGAATCCCTTTGGATTTTCTACGGGGAGATGGGGATCATGAGAGAACCGCCCCTCCCACCCGGACACTGAGGTCCAGCGCCGAGGGCCTTCTGGCGGTTCCCTGGCTGCGAGAAGCAAAGCTACAGGGAACCAGGCAGAGGGCCTTCTCGGTAGTGGCACCCGCCCTGTGGAACGCCCTCCCACCAGATGTCAAAGAGAAAAATAACTACCAAACTTTTAGAAGACATCTGAAGGCAGCCCTGTTTAGGGAAGCTTTTAATGTTTAATAGGTTATTGTATTTTAGTGTTTTGTTGGAAGCTGCCCAGAGTGGCTGGGGGGACCCAGCCAGATGGTTGGGGTATAAATAATACATTATTATTATTATTATTACCCGAAACCTCATGGCCAATAGGCCTTCTCTCTTGCTCAGAGACCCGTTGGGTCCCTCACCAGTCCCTGGGAAGTTGAAGTGTTTGGGAATATGCTGTGACGTCCCTCTGAAGCTCAGCCTATGAGATGGAGACAGGGAAAGGGCAGTCTTCTCAGGCCCTCAGCTGCCATCCCCCTCATCCATCTCCCTGTGCATGTCTACATCTATCTTTCTTTCTTATTTATTTATATACAGCCCTTTGTTTTTAAAAAAACAAAATGTATCTCAAGGTGGTTAATGATCCTTACATGTCTTTGTTTAATTTACTTCGGACGGTTGCATCTCGCCCTTCTTAAAAATGCATCCCAGGGCACCCCAATATAATGGCATTTTTAAAAAAAAATGCAATAGAGGAGAAGGAAAAATCTGATCCTAAACCTCCACTGCCTCACGGCTATACTCGTTTGTGAGAAAGCCTTCGGAAGCAAACCCTAAGAGAAAGCCCATTGCCGCTGTGTAAATTTTACAATTGTTGTTTAGTTGTTTAGTCGTGTCCGCCTCTTCATGACCCCCTGGATCAGAGCACGCCAGGCCCTCCTGTCTTCCACTGCCTCCCGCAGTTTGGTCAAACTCATGCTGGTAGCTTCCAGAACACTGTCCCACCATCTCGTCCTCCGTCGTCCCCTTCTCCTTGCGCCCTCCATCTTTCCCAGCATCAGGGTCTTTTCCAGGGAGTCTTCTCTTCTCATGAGGTGGCCAAAGTCTTGGAGCCTCAGCTTCAGGATCTGTCCTTCCAGTGAGCACTCAGGGCTGATTTCCTTAAGAATCGATCTGCTGGATCTTCTTGCAGTCCATGGGACTCTCCAGAGTCTCCTCCAGCACCATAATTCAAAAGCATCCATTCTTCGGCATTCAGCCTTCTTTATGGTCCAGCTCTCACTTCCATACATCACTACTGGGAAATTTTACAATACAGATAAAGAATTCCTCTCTCCTTCCCCGCAGGTCTTCAGCGGGAAGCGGCCTGACTCGGACTTCCAGCCCCTGGCGCAGTTCGGCCTGGGCAAGCAGTCCACCTCGCCCCCCCTGGAAGAGGGTCAGCAGCAGGCCTTGACATGCCTGATCAGCGAAAAGGACCTGGTGCTCTTTGAGAAGCTGGGGGACGGCTCCTTCGGGGTGGTGAGGCGAGGAGAGTGGTGCACCCCCACCGGCAAGTTGGTAAGGGTGCCACCTTCCCCCAGACTTTCCTCCCTCTGGCTTCCTGCTGCGCTGGCAGTAATGGAGGTGATGGGGGAGTTTAGCCAGTACAGTGGTACCTCGGGTTACAGACGCTTCAGGTTACAGACCTCACTAACCCAGAAATGGTACCTCGGGTTAAGAACTTTGCTTCAGGATGAGAACAGACATCGTGCAGCGGCAGCGCGGGGGCAGCAGGAGGCCCCATTAGCTAAAGTGGTGCTTCTGGTTATGAACAGTTTCAGGTTAAGAACGGACCTCTGGAACAAATTAAGTACTTAATCCGAGGTACCACTGTATGGAAAAGGTAAAGGGACCCCTGACCATTAGGTCCAGTCGTGACTGACTCTGGGGTTGCGGCACTCATCTCACTTTATTGGCCGAGGGAGCTGGCGTACAGCTTCCAGGTCATGTGGCCATCAGGACTAAGCCGCTTCTGGCGAACCAGAGCAGCACACGGAAACATTGTTTACCTTCCCGCCAGAGAAGGTACCTATTTATCTACTTGCACTTTGACGTGCTTTCGAACCGCTAGGTTGGCAGGAGCAGGGACCGAGCAACGGGAGCTCACCCCGTCACGGGGATTCGAACTGCCGACCTTCTGATCAGCAAGCCCTAGGCTCTGTGGTTTAGACCACAGCGTCACCCACGTCCCACCACTGTATGGTGTTGTTGGGTAAATAAGTAAAGGACCTCTGGACAGGTTAAGTCCAGTCAAAGGCAACTATGGGGTTGTGGCACTCATCTCGCTTTCTAGGCCACAGACAGCTTTCTGGGTCATGTGACCAGCAGGACTAAACTACTTCTTGGGCTTGCTGATCAGAAGGTCGGCGGTTCGAATCCCCGCAACAGGGTGAGCTCCCGTTGCTCTGTCCCAGCTCCTGCCAACCTAGCAGTTTGAAAGCACGTCAAAGTGCAAGTAGATAAATAGGGAAGGTAAACGGCGTTTCCGTGCGCTCTGGTTTCCGTCACAGTGTCCCGTTGCGCCAGAAGCGGTTTAATTCTGCTGGCCACATAACCCGGAAAGTTGTCTCTGGACATTCGCCAGCTCCCTCAGCCTGAAAGCGAGATGATCATAATCATACTAAAATTTCATTTATACCCCGCCCTTCCCGGTTCAGAAAACCGGGCTCAGGGCAGCTAACAACAAATTTAAAACACTTAATTGTAAAAGCTGCATAAAATACAGTACAAAAACATGAATAACAATAAAATTCAAAATTCAGAAATCAATTTGGGGGAAATTCATCTAATAAGCATTAGATAGTCACCAGGGCTAGCTGGCTAATTGGTCCTACTTGGGCCAACGAGGAGGCCAGGGGAGAATTAGCTGTGGGGTCTCAGAGCGGGGAATCTTCATAAAAGGGGAGGGGGAGGGAAGAGAAGGGGAATAAAAGATCAGGCTGAATTCAAATTAAAGGCCAGGCAGAATAGCTCTGTCTTACAGGCCCGACAGAAGGAGGTGAAATCCTGTAGGGCCCTGGTCTCCTGGGGCAGAGCATTCCACCAGGTCGGAGCCATCACTGAAAAGGCCCTGGCCCTGGTGGAGGATAGTCTGACTTCCTTAGGGCCCGGGACCTCTAAACTATGGTTATTCATGGACCTTAAGGTCCTCTGTGGGGCAGACCAGGAGAGGCAGTCCCACAACCCTATAGTCGCCTTTGACTGGACTTAACCATCCAGGGGTCCTTTACCTTTTTTACCATTGGGTAAATATTGGGGTTTGATGCACCTGTGGGTTTATCTAGCCAATAGAATCCAGGCACCAGCTGTCAACCGAACAGAACGTTTATGTAGGTTTTGCAAGGTTGGAGCGGCGCAACTTCAGCCTCGCTTGGTGGCTTCCAGCAAATTAACAATTGGTTCTTCTTCTAATGTCATCCGCAACAACCGTGTTGGCCGCCCTCTGGGTTAAAGATTGCGCTGCAACCTGTATGCCCAAAGCTTAACCTGGCACTGCCCTCTCTTGCTGCTTCCGCCAGTTGAACGTGGCTGTCAAATGCCTCAAGACGGACGTGCTGAGCCAACCGGAAGCCCTGGACGACTTCATCCGTGAGGTCAACGCCATGCACTCCTTGGACCACCTGAACCTCATCCGCCTCTACGGCGTTGTGCTCTCCAACCCCATGAAGATGGTGAGGACCAGGCTCCCTTCTGGAGAGGCTGAGGACAGACACCACGTCTGGGCTCCAGCCACAGAGGGAAAGCGGTGTTTGGGGCTGGGACTTGTGGCGGATAATAATAATAATTTATTATTTATACCCCACCCATCTGGCTGGGTTTCCCCAGCCACTCTGGGCAGCTCTCAACAGAATATTAAAAACACTATAAAACATCAGACATTAAAAACTTCCCTAAACAGGGCTGCCTTCAGATGTCTTCTAAAAGTCAGATAGTTGTTTATTTCTGAAATATAATCGGAGTCGAGAGTGGATTTCATGCTCTTTATTCAGCTCATAGTAGTGAGGAATGGAAGTTCCCCCAGAATGTCTGCTTTATATACATTATTTACACAATGGGCCCCACGTGATTGGCTAATTCCGGGATTCTCCGGTAGGCCAATCTGGTTGCGGATTCACTTCCACCTGGAGCTGGATTGGGTGGCTTCTGTGGACCAATCAGACTGCTGCATTCCGGATCCTATTGTTTTAGGACCAATCAGACTGCTGCATTCTGAATCCTATTGTTCTAGGACCAATCAGACTGCTGTATTCCGAATCCTATTGTTCTAGGACCAATCAGACTGCTGCATTCCGGATCCTATTGTTTTAGGACCAATCAGACTGCTGCATTCTGAATCCTATTGTTTTAGGACCAACCAGACTGCTGCATTTTGGATCCTATTCAACTCAGTACATAACACATAGAAATGTTTGAGGGGTTTTTTTGGTGTTTGAATATTTTGTTGGAAGCCGCCCAGACTGGCAACCCAGTCAGATGGGTGGCAAATTAATTAATTAATTAATTAATTATTAGTCGGAAGGGACCCTGAGGATCATCTAGTCCAACCCCTTTCAGTGCAGGGGGGGGAATGAACATGGAAGGTTGCCATTAACAGCACCACCCTCTAACTCAGAGTAATTCCTGCGGGGTTGGACTTGATGAGCCTTGGGGGTCCCGGCCCAACTCTACCGTTCTATGAATCAGTTCTGGTCCCTGTAACCGGGCAGCGGCCCTTTTGCCAACCCCGAGTCGAGGGTCCCGGCCTCCGCTGTGCGTGACGTCTTTCTGTCCCGCCTCCAAGGTCACGGAGCTGGCCCCTCTGGGCTCCCTGCTGGACCGGCTGCGCAAGAACCAGGGCCACTTCCTCATCGCCACCCTCTGCCAGTATGCCATCCAGATCGCCCGCGGCATGGCTTACCTGGAGTCCAAGCGCTTCATCCACCGGGACCTGGCTGCCCGCAACATCCTGCTGGCCACCAACGACCTGGTCAAGATCGGAGACTTCGGGCTCATGAGGGCTTTGCCCAAGAACGACGACCACTATGTCATGCAGGAGCATCGAAAGGTGCCCTTTGCCTGGTGAGTCACCTGCGCCCCATCAAGGCTTTGACCTTTAAAGCCCTT
Source organism: Podarcis filfolensis (assembly GCF_964270895.1). NCBI lineage: Eukaryota > Metazoa > Chordata > Lepidosauria > Squamata > Lacertidae > Podarcis > Podarcis filfolensis. The sequence continues at coordinate 3,742,786 of NC_139608.1, forward strand.
TGTGGCTTAGGGCCCTCGTATTTACGGGACCGCCTCTCCTGGTCTGCCCCACAGAGGACCTTAAGGTCCATGAATAACCATAGTTTAGAGGTCCCGGGCCCTAAGGAAGTTAGATTATCCTCCACCAGAGCCAGGGCCTTCTCAGTGGTGGCTCCGATCTGGTGGAATGCTCTGTCCCAGGAGACCAGGGCCCTGCAGGATTCAACTTCCTTCCGCAGGGCCTGTAAGACAGAGCTATTCTGCCTGGCTTTCAATGTGAACTTAGCCTGATCTTTTATTCCCCTTCCTTCCCTCTCCCCTTTTTATGAAGATTCCCCGCTCTGGGATCCCACAGCTAATTCTCCCCTGGTCTCCTCGCTGGCCCAAATAGGACTAATTTAGCCAGCTAGCCCTGGTGATCATCTAATGTTTATTGGATAGATTTTCTCCTAAATTGATTTTTGATTTTATTGTTATTCATGTTTTATACCGTATTTTATGCTGTTTTTTGCAACATCAATTAAGTGTTTTAAATCTGTTGTTTTCTGAACCGGGAAGGGCGGGGTATAAATAAATTAATTTTTTTAATAAAAAAGGCTGGCTTAGCAGAAACCCAGGCTAAAAATGGTAGCATGCATTTGAGCAGTGCAACACTAATACACACACACACAACACAAAACTCAGAAAGGAATCCATAATGAATTGAAAAAAATGTTTAAAAGTACTTTCCCCAAAAAAACCAACAGAGTCCTTTTTTGGTGGGAATAAGTCAGACGGAAATTCCCAGGTGTCAGAAAAAGTTATTTATGTATGCCGCTACTATGGCCTGTGTTTTGTTCCCAACTAGGTCCCAACTAAAGAAAAATGGCAGCTTAAACCGATGGAATATCCACATCTTGCAGACTTAACATATAGAATAAGAGAACAAGAAGAACATACGTTTAGAGAAGATTGGAAAATCTTTATTGATTATATGGGTGAAAATTGTGTACACTTGGCAGCGTTAAGAAATATTCAACACTGTAAATAAGTTTTGGTGGATGTGATAATGGAATACTGAATGGTATAGTTAATGTGAAATATGCAGGGATTTATGATATGCAAAATGAACCATGGAAAGAGAAGAAGGGAAGTCATTGACGTTTTAAGGTTGTTTAAATGAATATTCTAAATTGTAAAACAGAAAATTTAATAAAAATATATACAGAAAGGAAAATAAAACCAGGCTGAATTAGCAGCAAAAATATTTCTTTTAAAATGTTTTTTTTTTTGGGAGCCCCTGGTCCCCCTGCTGTCCTGAGGAGGGTGACCCAAAGAGTGTCTTTGCATCTCATGTTCCAGTTTACCTGTGAGATTGCCATACTATATGGGCCACTGCTCTGATGCTGTTCTTGCATTCCTAGGAGTGTCCCTAGCTGAACACAACCCATCTCATTCTCTCCCTTTTTGTATATAATTTTTATTCAATTTTCTGTTTTACCATTCAAAATACTCATTTAAACATCCTTAAAATATCAACGACTTCCCTTCTTCTCTTTCCATAGTTCATTTTGCATATCAGAGATCCCTGCATATTTTACAAAAACTAAACCAGTCAGTATTCCATTATTGCATCCGTCAAAACTTATTTACACTGTTGAATATTTCTTAATGCTGCCAACATTTTGAAGTGTACACAATTATTTCCCATATATTCAGTAAACATTTTCAAATCTTCTTTAAACCTATGTTCTTCTTGTTCACTTTTTCTGTATGTTAAGTCTGCAAGCTGCGCATGTTCTGTCGGCTTAAGTTGCTATTCTTCTTTAGCTGAGACCTCGCTCGTTTTCCATCTTGGGGCTAACCAACCCGTCTCATTCTCCACCCAGCATTGTTTTGAATTGCAGTTATACCTGCCCCCCTTCAAATAATAATAATAATAATAATAATAATAATAATAATAATAATAATAATATTTTATTTATATCCCGTCCTCCCCAGCCGAAGCCGGGCTCAGAGTGGCTAACAACAATAAAATAAATACAACATTCTGAAATCATTTCATTATAAAATTGCACTGATGCATCTCTCTCTTTCCTCCTGCTCACCTGCAAATCCAGGTGCGCCCCTGAGAGCCTGAAGACCCGCACCTTCTCTCACGCCAGCGACACCTGGATGTTCGGCGTGACGTTGTGGGAGATGTTCACCTACGGACAGGAGCCTTGGATTGGCCTCAACGGCAGTCAGGTACGATTGCAGAGGCCTGGTCTGCACAGTGCCTCACCTTACCTCATGAGAAGAGAGCTGAAATCCTCATGAACAAGAGGGTGCTGTTGTTTTTAAATGATGTGTGCTGGACCTCCTGCATCGCTCTCTGCGTTGCCACCAAGCTCCTAGTCCTCATCAAGGAGGCTTGCCGGTGGGCTGGTTCTGGCTTGCTCTCCTGAGCCCTGTTCCCTTTGCCTAGATTTTGCACAAGATCGACAAGGAGGGAGAGCGTTTGCCGCGGCCAGAAGACTGTCCCCAGGACATCTACAACGTCATGCTGCAATGCTGGGCACACAAGCCAGAAGACAGACCCACATTTGTGGCCCTGCGTGACTTCCTCCTGGAGGTATTTGCCAGAGGTGTTTGGGGTTTTCGGGGAGGGAGGGAGGAATGCAAAATAATAGCAGCTGGGAAAATCAGTGTTAACCTGTGCGCCCAAACTAAATCATGTCTGGAGGAATAATAATAATTATAATAATATTTATTTATTTATACCCCGCCCTTCCCAGTTCAGAAAACCGGGCTCAGGGCGGCTAACGACAGATTTAAAACACTTACCGTATTTTTCGTCCCATAGGACGCTCCGTCCCATAGGACGCACCTAGTTTTTTGGGGGGGAAATAAAGGGGAAAAATTTTTCCTTTATTTCCCCCCCAAAAGCAGGTCGGAGAAACCGAACCAGGTCGAGGAACAGCAGGATGGCGGCGCTGCGCCTCCCTGCTGTCCCCCGAGCTTGTGGGGCTGGCCGGCTCTGCTTCAGGGCGCCCCGCCCGCTGGGCGGCAGGCTGCTATCCGCAGCGTGGGGAGGCCTGCGGGGAACTCCTGCAGGGCTCCCCACGCTGCGGATGTCTGTCCGGCGCGCGGGGTGCTCTGCTTCAGGGTGCCCCGCGCGCCGGGTGGCAGGCTGCTATCCGCAGCCTAGACATCCCTGCGGGACCTCCCGCAGGGCTGCCTAGGCTGCGGATGTGTTCCCGAAGCGCCGGGCGCTCTGCTTTCAGCGCGCCTGGCGCTCCGGGAAGCAGGCTACTATCCGCAGCCTAGACATCCCTGCGGGACCTCCCGCAGGGCTGCCTAGGCTGCGGATGTCTTCCTGAAGCCTGGAGAGCGAGAGGGGTTGGTGCGCACCGACCCCTCTCGCTCTCCAAGCTTCAGCGAAAGCCTGCATTCGCCCCATAGGACGCACCCAGATTTCCCCTTCATTTTTGGAGGGGAAAAAGTGCGTCCTATGCGGCGAAAAATACGGTAGTTGATGCAATGAAAAACAGCATAAAATACAGTATAAAACGTGAATAACAATAAATTCAAAATTCAAAACAGTTTAGGGGGAAATCCATGGGGAATGGGGAACCTTGGATGTAAGCGAGCAAACTTGTTTTCTGCTGCTGCAGGGGGTAGGCCCCAAACCAATGGCTTCAAGTTACAAGGAAGGAGTTTCCGATTAAATATCAGGAAGATCTTTCTGGCATTAAGCGCTGTTTGATAGCAGAATGAACCCCCTCAGAAAGAAGCCGGTGGCTTCTCCTTCCTTGGAGGTTTCTAAGCAGACGTTGGGTGGCCTACTGGCAAGGATTGTTTAGGGGTTCCTGCATTGCAGGGGTTGGGCTAGATGACCACTGGGGTCCCTCCCAACTCTACAATTCTATGATTCTATGACTCAGAAACCCTTGGAGGCATCTCTTATTTGGGTGTCCTCTGTGCTGCCACCTAGTGAGAGAGAGAGAGGCAACAGCCACAGGTTCTATTTTATTTTACAGTGGTATCTTGGTTCTCAAACTTAATCCATTCCAGAAGTCCGTTCTAAAACCAAGGTGCCCTTTCCCATAGAAAGTAATGCAAAACAGGCTAATCTCTTCCAGACTTTTAAAAACAACCTCTAAAACATCAATTTAACATGAATTTTACTATCTAACGAGACCATTGATCCATAAAATGAAAGCAATAGTCAATGTACTGTGCTATAAAACAAATAAGACAGTATTGTAGATGATAAAAATAAAAAAATTCTTTTCTTTTTTACCTGCACTGATGATAGTTATTGTTTGGATGGAGGGCTTTTATCCATTTCCACAGTCAATCAATCACACTCAGTCAATCAATCAATCCATCCAGCCACAAAAACAAATTAACCGAAAAAGCCTCAAAAACAAAAACGCAAAATAAATAGCAAAAACAAAAGCACCAAACCTAATCCGTTCTGGAGGTCCGTTTGACTTCCGAAATGTTCGAAAACCAAGGTGCAGCTTCTGGTTGGTGCAGGCGCCCTGGAAACAATAGCTGACAGCCACACTGGATGTTCAGCTTCCAAAAAAACGTTCACAAACCAGAACACTTACTTCCGGGTTTTCCACGTTTGGGAACCAAGGTACCACTTGTATTGCATTTTGTATTTTCACATCTTTATCTAACCTCTCCCCAAGATAGCATGCGTGGTTCTCAGCCTAGTTTTATCCTCACAACTGCCTTGCGAGGTCGGTTTGGGCTGAGAAACTGTGACTGTTGCAGTGAGCTCATCGGCAGCTAAGTGGAGATTCGAACTCGGGTCCCTCAGGTCCTCGTCTTTGGCTGGGGGCCAGGGCAGTTTCCCTCCCAGCAGATCTGCAAGCTTTTGGCTGGGTGGTCTCTTTGCTGAGCCTTCACGTCTCCCCTCCTTTCCTCCCCTAGGCGCAGCCCACGGATATGCGGGCACTGCAAGATTTCGACGAGCCAGACAAGCTCCACATCCAGATGAACGACATCATCACGGTCATCGAGGGCAGGTAGCGTGGGGCGAGGGGAGGACTGCGCAAACTTTGAGAGGGACCCAGGCGGGCAAATTCTGACCTCGCCTAAGAAACCTAATGCACCGAGGGCAGTGTGGCCCTATACGCTTCTACCGAGAAATGCAACTTATTCTGCAAGACGGTCGCCCAAATCACCTGCTTTGCAAAGGCTGTTTCCGGAGGTTGTTGCGGGATAGCACAGTCGGTCTCGCGCGAGACTCTTGATCTCAGGATTGTGGGTTCGAATCTCACGTTGCACAGAAAGTGTCCCGCATCGCAGGGGGGTTGGACTAGATGATTTTTGGGAGTCCCTTCCAACTCTAAGATTCTGTGATTCCACCTGCCAAAGAGTCCCTGGGAAGAGAGAGTCTGACCAGGGTATTGGCTCGCTGTTTTGCCTTGGCCAAGTTGCTTTGCCACGGTCGTCCCCGCCCCGGTTTTCAGAATAGGTGGCTTTGAGGGCAAACACATTCAGAGATTGTCAAACAGCAGCAAAAGCTCCTCCGATTGAAATTGCACTGGATCATCATAAAATGTGGGCTCAGGAATCTCATGGGGCTGTGCTTTGGGAGGGAGGGGGAATGTAGCGGGCATAGCATCCAATTTCATTTGGTTTCTGCTTAACTTAGCTGGGAGGGTCTTTTTGCTTCCCCCTGGAGTCAGGGGATCCTGGCTGACCCAGATGCTTAGAAACTGGGTGCGAGTTTAAATAGGTTTTTAGTCTAGAGTTAGGGACGCGGGTGGCGCTGTGGGTTAAACCACAGAGCCTAGGACTTGCCGATCAGAAGGTCGGCGGTTCGAATCCCCGCGGCAGGGTGAGCTCTCGTTGTTCGGTCCCTGCTCCTGCCCACCTAGCAGTTCGAAAGCATGTCAAAGTGCAAGTAGATAAATAGGTACCGCTCTGGTGGGAAGGTGAACGACATTTCCATGCGCTGCTCTGGTTCACCAGAAGCGGCTTAGTCATGCTGGCCACATGACCCAGAAGCTGTACGCCAGCTCCCTCGGCCAGTAAAGCGAGATGAGCGCCACAACCCCAGAGTCAGCCATGACTGGACCTAACGGTCAGGGGTCCCTTTACCTTTACTAGTCTAGGTAAAGGTAAAGGTACCCCTGCCCGTACGGGCCAGTTGTGTCCGACTCTAGGGTTGTGCGCCCATCTCACTTAAGAGGCCAGGGGCCAGCGCTGTCCGGAGACACTTCCGGGTCACGTGGCTAGCATGACGAAGCTGCTCTGGTGAGCCGGCACCAGCGCAGCACACGGAAACGGCGTTTACCTTCCCGCTATAAAGCGGTACCTATTTATCTACTTGCACTTAAGGGTGCTTTCGAACTGCTAGGTGGGCAGGAACTGGGACCGAAAGACGGGAGCTCACCCCGCTGCGGGGATTCGAACCGCCAACCATGCGATCGGCAAGCCCTAAGCGCTGAGGTTTTACCCTTGTATTACTAGTCTAGTGTTGCTTTAACTTTTCAAAAGACTGACATTATCGCTGTTAACTTTTTCACATGGGTCATCTTACTGCCTTATCTTTTTTTGTAGACGGCTTTCAGCTCTCTCTGTGTGTGTGATGATTTACAATCAAGTGGTACATAATTTTATGGAATAAATAGAATGAATTAATACATAAAGCTTTGTGGGTGGGATGCTCAGAAAGGCTTCGTCTGCTAAAGCTCAGCGTGGCTGGGATTATTCTGTGTGGGGTTCCTCGGAGGCATTTTAGCAGAGATTGGGCGGCCATCTGCCAGGGGTTCCTCACCCGTGATTCCTGCATTGCAGCGGGTTGGACTAGATGACCCCATGGGGTCCCTTCCCAACCCTACGAGTCCGTGACGGTGCCCTGCCCTTTGCCAGCCTGCGTGCCATGCCAAAGCAGTGCCGCCCGGGCTCTGGAGCGGCCAGCCTCCCTTGCCAGGGCCCCTCTCTGAGTCACTCCTTCCCCCGGAGTGTGATTTCTGCCTTGGCTTGCGTACCCTCCAGTGCTCGGCGAGCCACGTTCTCTCGCACGCCCCCGCTCTGGCTGCCGCTCCCTGCCACCCACGCTCACCTGATCCTCATGCCCGCAGAGGAGACGGCACCGGCAGGCTGGCTGGCTACCCTGGGACGGTTTCCCCACAAGACCTGGCAACCGCAGGAGGGTTTTCCGAAAGAGGCGATTGTCTTGCCCAGGGTGGCAGCAGCCTGGCATGAGAAGAAGCAGGAAGGGGCGAAGGGGGCACCCCTATCCATCTGGATGCCAGCCGGCCTTGGAGGTGGGTGTCCCACGGGCAACTGGATGGCCATTGTAAGAACAGGATTTTTAGAGAACAGGACAATGAGAGAGTTGTAGAAATACTATGCAAGAGAGAGAGGGGGGCTTTTGATGTATTTAGATTTGAGGGGAGTGGGCTAGAGGTGTTTTGGGAGGGACCTATCAGATTTCCATTCTCCAGCCCTCGCTGTGTGTACCAGTCCTGGCATCTCCAGATTGATTCCTGCATTGCCAGGGGTTGGACTAGATGACTCTAGGGTTCCCTTCCAACTCTTCTGTTCTGTGATTCAGTGGCAATGATATCAGGGGGGCAGGACTAGGAGCGAGTCTCTTTCTCCCCAATAATAATAATAATAATAATAATAATAATAATAATAATAATAATAATAATTTATTATTTATACCCCGTCCATCTGGCTGAGTTTCCCCAGCCACTCTGGGCAGCTCCCAATCAAATGTTAAAAACAGTACAGCGTTAAATATTAAAAACTTCCCTGAACAGGGCTGCCTTCAGATGTCTTTTAAAGAGAGGATAGCTGCTTATTTCCTTCACATCTGAAGGGAGCGTGTTCCACGGGGTGGGTGCCACCACCGAGAAGGCCCTCTGTCTGGTTCCCTGCAACCTCGCTTTTCGCAGGGAGGGAACCGCCAGAAGGCCCTCGGCGCTGGATCTCAGTGTCTGGGCTGAACGATGGGGGTGGAGATGCTCCTTCAGGTCTACTGGGCTGAGGCCGTTTAGGGCTTTCAAGGTCAGCACCAACACTTTGAATTGTGCTCAGAAACGTACTGGGAGCCAATGCAGATCTCTCAGGACCGGTGTTATGTGGTCCCGGCGGCCGCTCCCAGTTACAAGTCTAGCTGCCGCATTCTGGATTAATTGCAGTTTCCGGGTCACCTTCAAAGGTAGCCCCACGTAGAACGCATTGCAGTAGCCCAAGCGGGAGATAACTAGACCAAGGGTTTGGTGAGTAGCTAGGGCTGCCTCCTCTGCCAGCTGGACGAGATGCTCTTGGTCTCCCCCTCCCTTCAGCCCCCGCTGATGGGATTTGTGGTCCAGCACATCTGCCTTGCTCAGACGCCCACCTGGAGTCCCGTGTCCAGTTCTGGGCGCCACAGTTTAAGGAGGATGTTGGCAAGCTGAAAGGTGTGCAGAGGAGGGAGACCAAGATGATCAGGGGTCTAGAAAGCAAGCCTGATGAGGAACGATTGAAGGAACTGGGTATGTTTAGCCTGGGGAAGAGGAGACCGAGAGGAGATACGAGGCCATCTGCAAATATCTCATGCAAGAGGGAACAAGCTTGTTTTCTCCTGCTCCGGGGGCTAGGACTGGAACCCGTGGCTTCAAGTTAAAGGAGAGTCTGACTAAACATCAGGAAGAACATTCTGACAGCAAGAGCTGTTTGATAGAGGAATGGAACCGGAAGCTGGTACACTCTCCTTCCTTGGAGGTTTAAGCAGAGGTTGCTGGGAACTCTTTAGCTATGACTGCTGCATTCTAGCGGGTTGGACTGGATGATCTTTGGGGGACTCTCCCTCCCAACTCTGCCATTCTGTGGAGGACACCAGGCTGGCCACGGAATGCCAGCGGAATGACAAAACGCAGAGGTTGGGCCCATCCCTGGACGCCCCTTTCCTGCCCCTCTGCTCCGTTGCCCAGCTGCAGGCTGGGTCCGTCCCCCCTCTGAGCAGCGACCGTGGGCCAGGGCGGGACGGTGTGTCTCCAGGGACCGGCTTTCGCTGCCGCCTGCCTCTCCGTGACTCTTGCTCCTGGGCTGGGCAGCCTTAATTGCAGGGAGTTGGCTGGCAACCAGAGCCAGCGACGAGGGCGTAGCGCAGAGCATTACGTCACGGCCCTGCTGAGTGACAGGGCTGAGCACATAAACAGCCCTTCCTCCCTGCCTCTCTCTCACACTCGGGACGCGGTGGGGAGAGACTCGGGCTTCCCTGCCGGCTGGGAGGCTCGCCTGAGGATCCGGCGTGGATTTCTCCCGGGGACACCCAGTGCAGGTGATGCTTCTGCCAGAGAGGGGAAACCGAGGCCGGTGGGTGGGTTTAACTGCAGTCCACTGCCGGAGGCAGTGAGAGCTGCTGCTCTCACACTCGGGTCCTGCTTTGGGGTTTCCCATCAGGGCGTCCGGTTGCCCCCTTTGAGAACAGGCCTTCTGGAGGAGATGGGCTGCCCCGCTTTGGCCAGCCTCTCCTCATGTTCTCAAGGGACTGCACATGCACAAGGTTTCGCTGCTGGTTTGCCCAGCCTTCGCTTTGCTGGTGGACGTTGCTCTGCAAGGCAGGTGAGCACAATTTGGCAGCTGGGGTTGCAGGTTCAAGTTCCGCCGCGCCGCTTTGTTGATGCCAGCCCTGCCTTGGCTCAACCTATCTGTTTGTCACCCCAACCCATTGCTCGGGCAGCAGGGAAATGGAGAACTAATTTGTGACTCTCAAACCAAATGCTTTAGCTGAGACTCCTGCATTCCATCGGGTTGGACTGGATGACCTTTGGGGGACCCCTTCCAACTCTGCAATTCTCTGATTCAAATGCGAGGCGATCTTTGAATGCTTTGTTTTAAGTGGACTTCCTTTGCATGTTGTTGGTTTAAGACATAAGAAGCTGCCTTATCCTGTGTGTCAGACCATAGGTCAGTATTGCCCACACGGACTGGCAGCAGTTCTCCAGGGCTTCTTTCTCAACCTGACCTGACAATTGGGGATTGAACCTGGGACGTTCTGCATGTAAGGCAGCTGTCCTGTGCCCTGAGTTGCAGCTCTAGGAAGCACGAACTGCGCATGCCCATTTGTACCCTGCTCTGGTCTCCTGCTCGCCTGCACAGCAAATGCAGGCAAGAGTTGGCTTAAGAATGTCTGAAGCGGGGAAAATAACTATGAGCAGCTCCTCTTCCATTAACTGACCTGGTGCAGAATCTGCCAGGAAGCTCACGTGCCTGTTGCTTAATTTTGGCCAGTCTTGTCCTTGCTAGGTGGGCAGGAGCAGGGACCGAGCAAGGGGAGCTCACCCCGTGGCGGGGATTTGAACCGCCAACCTTCTGATCAGCAAGTCCTAGGCTCTGTGGTTTAACCCACAGCGCCACCCACTTCCCTTTAAGAGCAGATTCATCACTTCTTTTGCATTCAGTACTTGGCTGAGCCTTGGGGGCGGCACGATGGGAGAGCTTTTGCTTTTCAGCTAACCAGAGTCCCCTTGGAAACTTTGCCTAGTTTACGCTCTGATTGGTTCGGAATAAGCTGGGATCGAACTGTGGTTGATAGAATCATAGAATAAGTAGCTATCTTATCTTTAAAAGACATCTGAAGGCAGCCCTGTTTAGGGAAGTTTTTATTAATTAATGCTGTTTTGCTTTTAACACTTGATTGGAAGCCGCCCAGAGTGACAGGGGAAACTCAGCCAGATGGGCGGGGTATAAATAAATTATTATTATTATTATTATTATTATTATTATTATTATTATTATTATTTGTAGAGGGACCCAGGGGGTCACCTAGGTCAAGGGTTGGCAAGGTTTACCTCGCTTGGGCTGGTTCACTCCAGCGGAGGACCCTCCGTGCGCCGGATCGGGTGCACGCCCGCGATTTCCAACGTCTGCGTCTGCGCAGATGCGATTTCCAGCACCGCAGAAGTGAGTCCCTGCGCCACGCTGCACCGGTTTAGCGCAGCGCACAGGGACTTGCCGAGCAGGTGGCTCAGTTTGGGGGCGGCTCGGGGGCCAGTTAAATGACCCCCATGGGCCGCTTTTGGCCCATGGGCCTTAGGTTGCCGACCCCTGATCTAGCCCAACCCCCTGGAATGCAGGAATATTGATCCTGGCTTGTACATTAACCACCATCCTGGCTTCTACATTCCACCCAGGCCCGGTTGGAAAGTGAAAGGGATGGTTTCTGATTTCCTTGCAGCCCTGCCAGAGGATGACAGATGGGTGCAAAGAGTTTAGGAGTCCGAGGTTTAAGCACATTAAGGCTTAAAAAAAACCACACCATGGTTCAGCCTTGGTCATCTTGCCGCTGAAGTCATCTTGCCTCGTTTTGTCTCCAAACGGGCAGAGGGGTCTCCAAACACGAAACCCTTTAACTGGAGATGCAGGGAATTGAATATATGAAGCTGCCTGTTGGGTCCATCTAGCTCAGTATGGCCTACCCTGACTGGCAGTATCTCTCCAGGGGTTCAGGTAGGGGGTCTTTCCCAGCCCCACGTGCCAATTCTAGAGATGGAGCCTGTTCTATCACCGAACCACAATCCGTCCATCTCTCTTACGCAAACCCCAGAGCCTCACCAAATTCTGCCTTGGTGAGACCCCACCTGGAGTCCTGCTTCCAGTTCTGGGCAGCACAATTTAAGGAGGATATTGACAAAGTGGAAGGTGTGCAGAGGAGGGCGACCAAGATGATCAGGGGTCTGGAAAGCAAGCCTGATGAGGAACGGTTGAAGGAGCTGGGTATCTTTAGCCTGAGAAAGAGGAGACTGAGAGGAGATAGGAGAGCCATATTCACATATCTCAAGGGCTGTCAAATGAAAGATGGGGAAAGCTTGTTTTCTTCTCCGGAAGGTAGGACTCGAACCCATGGCTTCAAGTTACAAGAAAGGAGATTCAGATATGAAACATTAGCAAGATCTTTCTGACTGCAAGAGCCGTTCGAGAGTGGGATGGGCTCCCTCGGAAGATGGTGGGAACTCATCCATTGGAGGTTTATAAGCGGAGGTTAGATGGCTATCTGCCATGGATGCTGTAGCTGAGATTCCTGCATTGCAGAGGGTTGGGCTAGATGACCACCGGGATCCCTTCTGACAATTCTGTGATTCTATGAAAAGTGCTTTTTAACCAGGTATAAACTGCAAGAGCCCTGGCCTTTTTCAGGGCCCCCTCTGCCAGGAACCCCAGTTTTGAGCCTGTTCAGAACTGGTGGGAGTTGCGCAGGTGCAGAGATGAGCAGGAGGCGCACAAGAGTCCTGGTGATTAATCTGCCCGGTGTATCAGTTCTCGATTATATAATGTGCTTCGGGTCATTGTCTGCCTGACGTGTCTCAATCTGGCTGTGCTCTTAACTTCTCTTGTTCCCTCTTGTCTCGAGCTCTTAATGTTGTTGTTGCAGTTTCTAATTAATCAAATGTGCTTCCTGCCCTGCCTTCTAAGGAACTCAGGGTGCCCCCCTTTCCCAGTCATATCACCTGTACAATTTAATGCAGAGGCAGGGAGCCTTTCGCCCTTCAGGTGCTTCCGCTTGCAGCTCCCATCAACACCTGCCAGCAGGTACGATGGGCACTGAGACATAGCTGTCAACCGTCCCTTATTTGGCGGGAAACTCCCTTATCCCAGCGCCGTGTCCCGCTGCTGTCCCTTATTGATGATGTCCCTTAAATTTCCCGGGTTTCAAAGGAAGCAGCTCCTCTCCCTCCCTCCCTCCCTGCCGGCCAGGGAGGAGGGAGGCTCCAACGGTGTTGCTTGGCTGCGTTGCTCACCCAATAAGGAGTCCAAGAACAACTGGGGAGGTGGAGCTTGCATGCCTTGTGCCGATCAAATCGGCCGCGTTGCCTGGGGACTCGCCTTTGCTCAGCGCTTCCCAGCGGAGAGGTGACAGTGGTTTTCCTTGCTGCATCCCCTTTGCTGGGTTGCTGCGCTGTGGGAACCACCGCTTGAGGCCTCGTTTGGCTGCTGCCTGGGCTTTCTGCCTTTGGCTCGGAGGGGCTCAGAAGTTGAACATACCTGTGCTCTGCAAATCCCTTATTTTGGCTGCTGATCCCTTATTTCCGAGGCTGCTGGTCCCTTATTTTCAAATCTGTAAGTTGACAGCTATGCACTGAGATCCTGCAACACCTGGACAGGCAGGTCCTCCCCTCCCGTTTTTGTGGCAGACCCCGTTGCCCTGCCTGCCGAATTCGGCCCTTTTTTGTGGGAGTGACCATAGCTGAGCCGCAGAGCACACCTGCTTTGCATGCAGAAGGTCAACCGCTGGGCTGGCACCCTTTCCAGGAGAGGCTCACTGCCTGAAATCCTGGGAACCGCTGCTGCCAGCCAGTGTGGGCAACACTAGGTGGACCAATGGTCCGAGTCACTGCTCACATTTAAACAAAGCCTCCATGAGGACTAGGATCTTACGTTGTTTACAGAGGAAGGACTGTCATTCAGAGGTGGGGCAGCTGCTTTTTGTGGGAAGCAGAAGACGCCCTGCCTGCACTCCTCGACAGCCGCTGACAGTCAGAGCAGGCAGTATTGGGGTAGATGGACCAAGGGTCAGACTCAGTATAAGGCTATTTGGCTCCGGCTATGGCTCTCTCCACTCTCTTTTCCTACCTTGCAGCCGCGGGGAACAGGGAATGCAGAATTAGCGCCAAAGGGGGCTTTTATAAGCAATAAAATAAAATAAAGAGTCCAAACCTTTCAATAGCCGCCTGGGCTCTCCAGCACCGTAAATAAGGAGGATTGGATTGCATTGGAGAGGTTGGGGTTTTCCAGCTGTGGTTCCTGTGTTTCAGGGGGTCAGACTAGATGGCCTTTGGGGGGTCCCCTTCATCTCTACAGCTCCATGATTTTATGACTACTGAGCAAAGCAACAGTGAGTCTGAGCTGAAGCAGAGAGGCTTAATCAGATTCCCCAGGGGAACTGCGGCATCTTGTTCGCAAAAGCGTTCGCCCTCCGCCCTCTCGTAAAATATCAGGGCGGCACACAGCCCAGTGGAAAACGTAGAAGCCCTTTTAAAAAGCAGCACAGAACCGTGTTGGATTGGGGCGACTCTCAGGGTTGCTCTGAGCTCGGCTGCTCTCGGTTCATGCTCGTGCGCTTAGAACCACCCATGCACAGCAAACTCCCGGTGACTAAGCGCTGCAGGCGACTTTGCACACTTTTCAGGGACCCCTCCTCTGTGGGCATGAATCACCCTCAGTAGCAACGTGACTGCACTGCTTAAAAGCTAACTTCCTCCATGGCAGATTTCCCCCTCGCATAGAAAGGTTTTGAGCATACGATCTAGTTTTAAAACTCTGCATAATCTCTTGATGTAAATGCCAATGGACCAGACTTGGTTGGTAGTTAGATATCTATCCCAGGAGCTCAGGATGGGGGCTGTATGGATCTGTCCCTGCACCACCAGCTTCCAGCTTTAGCCTCACAACAACCCTGTGAGGTAGGTAGGTAATAATAATAATAATAATAATAATAATAATAATAATAATAATAATAATTTTATTTATACCCCGCCCTCCCCAGCCAAGACCGGGCTCAGGGCGGCTAACACCAGGTATAAGAACAATTGATTGAAATACAACTTAAAAACAAGATTAAAACACAACATTAAAATGCAGGCTCATTTCAGTAGAAACTCAAATCAAAAACTTTGGTTAGGCTGAGAGGCACTGAACTTCCTGGCCAAGGGGTGATTTGAACCTGCTGGGTTCCAGCTCAGTATTCCAACCACTAAACCAAACTGGAGATGAATGGGGTTTCTCAAAAGAAGGAAAGAAACCAGACTCAATATTTATTCTAGAAATAGTTGTGTCATAGCTCATGGGAACTTATGGGAGCTGTTCAAGAGCTCGAGTGTGCAGGAGAAGTTCCCTAGCGGGCAGAAGACCATAAAACGAGCCCTGAAGCAGCAGGATTAGGCCAAAGAAGAGGCCCATCTAGTCCAGCATCCTGTTCCCAATTCTCCTAAAAAACATGAGACGTCTAGATAGAGTGCTTCTGGACCTGGAGGTTCCATAAGAACAACAGGAGAGCTTCCTGCCCCAATGGGAAGCCGTCCAAGTTGGTGGCCGTTGTGGCAGGGAGTTCCACAGGCTAACACGGCCGCGCTGTGCTTTTTGCTGCGGCCGGAACTCCGAGCAGGTGCTCTCTGGCTGCTAAGAGTGCATGCTGGAGGACGGCTGTCTCCTGAAGTTACCTAGTGAGTCACCGGCTTGCAATCAGGGCTGGCTCACCCCCTTTCCTGTTTACCTTCTCGATGAGTCGTCTTTCTGTGCCAACTTATTACTCAGCGTGGAGGACGGGAGGGCGGCAGCGAGAGGCGGTGCCGGCCCCTCCTCCCTTGTGAACACGGAGCGGCTCAGTTCTGGGTTAACAGTCTCACACTCGGGGCAACGAGGAACGGAGCAAAAGTTTCCCAATCGCCGAGAGGCTGCTTAATCAGGCTGGATTTCGTGGTACACCAAAAGCAAAACATAAGACTGTATGGCTGTGCACACTCCATATAGTTAAAGGACCCCTGACCATTAGGTCCAGTCGTGGCCGACTCTGGGCTTGTGGCGCTCATCTCACTTTATTGGCCGAGGGAGCCGGCATACAGCTTCTGGGTCCTGTGGCCAGCATGACTCTGGCAAACCAGAGTAGTGCACAGAAATGCCGTTTACCTTCCCGCCGGAGCGGTACCTATTTATCTACTTGCACTTTTGACGTGCTTTCGAACTGCTAAGTTCGCAGGAGCAGGGACCGGGCAACGGGAGCTCACCCCGTCGCAGGGATTCGAATCGCTGACCTTCTGATCGGCAAGTCCTAGGCTCAGTGGTTTAACCCACAGCACCACCCGTGTCCATATAGTTAGAGCATGCTTAAAGCACCTGGAGAAAAATCCTGGAAACTGTAGTTTATCCTCTCTCAAAGCGACAATTCCCCAAACCGTTGCCAAACTACAGTTCCCAGGATTCTTTGGGTTTCGAATCACTGCAAGCTTCTTCAGTGGGGAAGTTTCCAATGTATTTCGAACTTTAAAGCAGTTGCTGATATTTTTCCTATCCCATTAGTCAATTAAGAATGCATATTTCCATAGTACAGCCGTACCTTGGTTCTGGAACGCCTTGCGACTCAGAACGTTTTGGCTCCCGAACGCCGCAAACCCAGAAGTGAGTGTTTCGGTTTACGAACATTTTTCAGAAGCCAAATTTACAACGCGGCTTCCGATTGCCTGCAGGAAGCTCCTGCAGCCAATCAGAAGCTGCGCCTTGGAAGTCTAACGTTTTCGGAAGTTGAACAGATTCCCGGAACGGATTCCATTCAAGAACCAAGGTACGACTGTAGTTGATTTCTGATTCTAACATTGTTCTTTTTTGTCGTATATGGTTTCATGTATAACTGTTGTAAACAGCTCTGTGGTTGTTGTTTTTAAATGAACACCAATATATAAATATTTTTGCAATTAAAAAAATAAACTACTTGGTGAGAGCAATGAGGTAAATAGAATCGTAGAATTTTAGAGTTTAAAGGGACTTTGAGGGTCATCTAGTCCAACCCCCTGCAGTGCAGGAAACTTTCACCCAACATGGGTCTCGAACCCAAACCCTCTACCAAGTGGGACGTGGGTGGCGCTGTGGGTTAAACCACAGAGCCTAGGACTTGCCGATCAGAAGGTTGGCGGTTCAAATCCCCGCAACGGGGTGAGCTCCCGTTGCTCGGTCCCTGCTCCTGCCAACCTAGCAGTTCAAAAGCACATCAAAGCGCAAGTAGATAAATAGGTACCACTCCGACGGGAAGGTAAACGGCGTTTCCGTGTGCTGCTCTGGTTCGCCAGAAATGGTTTAGTCATGCTGGCCACGTGACCCGGAAGCTGTACGCCGGCTCCCTCAGCCAATAAAACGAGATGAGCGCCGCAACCCCAGAGTCGGCCACGACTGGACCTAATGGTCAGGGGTCCCTTTACATTTACTCTACCAACTGAGCTATTCCATCTCATGGCAGAGGGATTATCCCGGTATCTTGAACAGCTTGGCTCTCATACTTTTACCGAAACTTTGTTCCTCTGTTCCTGAGGTGAGTCTGCCATAATAATATATCGTTTAAAATTTGGGGGTGGGTCTGAGAAGCTGCAACCCTTAGCAGAATACATTTCATTGCCTTGCCATTCAAGTCCTGTAACAAACAGAAAAGAGGAGCGTTATTTGATTTTCACGTTGTCTGCAGATAGTTTGCGAAATATGACTTGCCTGGTCTGTTCGCCCTGCCGTGGTATAATGTTGGGTGTATCCTGTGTTTGGAGCTCCTAGTGCTTTCTGGTTTCTGACTTTTCTGACTTTCTGTATGTTCTACATAGCTTAGTAAAAAAAAAATTATATATATATGGTGAGAAAAGGGCTTGAAAAGTGGGGTGAAGAGCCTGTTTTCAGAATATTCAGTGTCAGCTCACAGAAATCGTGGAAAGTGTGCCTCCTGCTTGCCCTGATTCCCTTGTTCCTGCCCATTCTGGAACTTTTCCCTCGGAAGCACTAGGAAATTCCACCGTGAAAGGCAGCCGGTGTCACAGGGTTGCAAACCGTAAATTTCTTACTGGAATGGTGACTCAGTGAATGGCTTCTATCTCGGACTGTTTGGCTGGTTGCCACCCCTGCTTTGAGTCAGGGAGGAATTCCCCCCTGTTCCCCAGCCAGGTGGGGAAGGGATGCAAGTCGCTCAGCGCTGGAGCGTCTGTTTGGATGCAGAAACCCCAGGTTGGCAGCATCTCTGGGTAATTGCTGGGAAAGGCTTCCTGGAGGGCTGCTGCCAGTCAGAGTTAGAAGGATCAGCTGCCTATATTCCTAAGGTCATGTTGGCTAGTGACTTGGTGCATTGTCCCTCTGTAATGTATGGCTTGGCTTGCTTGCTCGAGCTTTTGCCCTGTAAGCACCCCTTGAGATTGCCTTTCTTTGTGCCGTGGATTGAGAAAAGCTTTCCTCCCTCTCTCCTAATACTAGAACTCGTGAGCAAAGCTGAATGTTGGAAGATTCAGGACAGGCAGCGCACAGTTAAACTATGGAACTCCCTGCCACAAGGGTCAGAGATAGCCACCAACTTGGGTGGCTATAATAATAATAATAATAATAATAATAATAATAATAATAATGATTTATTATTTATACCCCGCCCATCTGGCTGGGCTTCCCCAGCCACTCTGGGCAGCTTCCAAAAAAATATTAAAATACTGTAATACATCAAACATTAAAAGCTTCCCTAAACAGGGCTGCCTTCAGATGTCTTCTAAAAGTCTGGTAGTTGTTCTGTTTGACATCTGGTGGGAAGGCGTTCCACAGGGAGGGCGCCACTACCGAGAAGGCCCTCTGCCTGGTTCCATGTAACTTGGCTTCTCGCAGTGAGGGAACCGCCAGAAGGCCCTCGGCGCTGGACCTCAGTGTCCGGGTAGAACGATGGGGGTGGAGACGTTCCTATACTGGCCTGAGGCCATTTAGGGCTTTAAAGGTCAGCACCAACACTTTGAATTGTGCTCGGAAACGTACTGGGAGCCAATGTAGGTCTTTCAAGACCGGTGTTATATGGTCTCGGCATCCGCTCCCAGTCAACTAATCCAGTCTAGCTGCCGCATTCTGGATTAGTTGTAGTTTCCGGGTCACCTTCAAAGGTAGCCCCACATAGAGCGCATTGCAGTAGTCCAAGCGGGAGATAACCAGAGCATGCACCACTCTGGTGAGGCAGTCCGCAAGCAGGGAGGGTCTCATCCTGCGTACCAGATGGAGCTGGTAGACAGCTGCCCTGGACACAGAATTGACCTGTACCTCCATGGACAGCTGCGAGTCCAAAATGACTCCCAGGCTGCGCACCTGGTCCTTCAGGGGCACAGTTACCCCATTCAGGACCAGGGAATCCTCCAACTCTTGAAGGAAGAGAGGGCTCTTGATGGCTACTGGCCATAACGGCTATGCTCTGCTGCCAAATTTGGAGGCAGAAATGCTTCTGAATATCTTACACTCTTCTGCTCAGGTCCTGCTTGCAGAATTCCCACTGGGGCATCTGATAGGACACTGTGAGACCAGGATGCTGGACTAGATGGGACATTGGCCTGACCCAGAAGGCTCCTCTTATGTTCTTGCATTCACTTGGTTTGCTACAGGAGGTTGCAGTCTGGATGGCTAGCATCCGTCTGTTGTGTGTGATGGGTCCGTCCGAAAATAGGATTCTTGGCTCAGTGTCTTTGCCGCTTCTTCAGATATTGTCCGGTGGATGTTGGACATCTGCAGCACTGGGATTGGGTCATAGGATCATAGAGTTGGAAGGGCCTTCTCGGTAGTGGCACCCGCCCTGTGGAACGCCCTCCCATCAGATGTCAAGGAAAGCAACAACTATCTGACTTTTAGAAGACGTCAGAAGGCAATCCTGTATCAGGAAGTTTTTAATGTCTAATGCACAATTTTTTATGTGCTGTAATCCGCCCAGAGTGGCTGGGGAAATCCAGCCAGATGGACAGGGTATAAATAATAAAATTATTATTATTATTATTATTATTATTATTATTATTATTAATTAATTAATTAATTAAAAGCCCTATACGGCCTAGGACCCTCGTACCTACAGGACCGCCTCTCCTGGTATGTCCCATGGAGGACCTTACGGTCTTCAAACAAAAACATCTTGGAGGTCCCAGGCCACAGGGAGGTTAGGCTGGCCTCAACCATAGCCAGGGCTTTTTCGGCCGTGGCCCCGATCTGGTGGAACACTTTGTCACAAGAGACTAGGGCCCTGTGGGACTTGACATCTTTCCGCAAGGCCTGCAAGACGGAGCTGTTCCACCAGGCCTTTGGCCAAGGCATAGCCTGACCCCCTCCTTTGGTAATCCTCATAGAACTCTAGCCCAATGGTTGCCATTAATTTGACTCCAAATTGATTTTAGAATGAATTGATTTTAGAATGTATTTTAATTAACTGATTGTGATTTTAAGTAAACTGTGTTACTTTTACTGTTGTTAGCCGCTCTGAGCCCGGCTTCAGCTGGGGAGGGCGGGATATAAATAAAATTTTATTATTATTATTATTTTATTAACTATCTAGTCCAACTACCTGCAATGCAGTAATTTAAGCAGAGGTTGCCTACCCAACCTCTACTTAAAAACCTCCAAGGAAGAAGAGTCCGCCACCTCTGTTCCTCTGTCAAACAGCTCTTCCCGTCAGAAAGTTCTTCCTGATGTTTAGTCGGGATCTCCTTTCTATGATTCCCCATCCTATGATGTACAGGTGCTTGTGGATTCTCTGTCTCGGGGGGGGGGGGTAAAAACCTGACCTGCTTTCCTCCTAACCTGTGAAAAGGATCTAGGAGTCTTGGTTGACCACAAACTTGACATGAGCCAACAGTGTGACGCGGCAGCTAAAAAAGCCAATGCAATTCTGGGCTGCATCAATAGGAGTATAGCATCTAGATCAAGGGAAGTAATAGTGCCACTGTATTCTGCTCTGGTCAGACCTCACCTGGAGTACTGTGTCCAGTTCTGGGCACCACAGTTCAAGAAGGACACTGACAAACTGGAACGTGTCCAGAGGAGGGCAACCAAAATGGTCAAAGGCCTGGAAACGATGCCTTATGAGGAACGGCTAAGGGAGCTGGGCATGTTTAGCCTGGAGAAGAGGAGGTTAAGGGGTGATATGATAGCCATGTTCAAATATATAAAAGGATGTCACATAGAGGAGGGAGAAAGGTTGTTTTCTGCTGCTCCAGAGAAGCAGACACGGAGCAATGGATCCAAACTACAAGAAAGAAGATTCCACCTAAACATTAGGAAGAACTTCCTGACAGTAAGAGCTGTTTGACAGTGGAATTTGCTGCCAAGGAGTGTGGTGGAGTCTCCTTCTTTGGAGGTCTTTAAGCAGAGGCTTGACAACCATATGTCAGGAGTGCTCTGATGGTGTTTCCTGCTTGGCAGGGGGTTGGACTCGATGGCCCTTGTGGTCTCTTCCAACTCTATGATTCTATGATTCTATGATTCTATGATTCTAACCTGTCCCAATTTTGTTCCCCAGGGCTGAGAATTACTGGTGGCGGGGTCAGAACAAACGGACCCTGAAGGTGGGCCAGTTCCCGCGCAACACGGTGACCTCGGTGGCAGGGCTGTCCGCCCACGACATCAGCCAGCCCCTCAAAAACAGCTTCATCCACACGGGCCATGGAGACACCAACCCACAACAGTGCTGGGGCTTCCCCGATAAGATTGACGAGTAAGAACTTTTGCTCTTTTCCCTTTCTCCCCAGTTTCCTTCCCTGCAGCTGGTCAGGGGGTTCCCGGAAGGACCTTGTGGCTGTGGGGGACGTGTCTGGTCCCAAGGCTGCCTGCCCCTTGAACTAATGCCACTCAAATCCCCTTTCAGTCAAGAAATGGCCTGGGGAGCTGTTTCAGGGCAAGGGAGGGGCCACCAGTTATGGGCCTGATTGGGGCAGTTGGGGGGCTGCCCCACCAGGCTCAGTCTGCCCTCACCCTTGCACCTTTGTGGCTTCTGTCTTGCATCCAGGCCAGAGGGTGGCTCACCCTGTCTGCTTGCTCCTCCTCAGTCTCTGTGGGGAGGGGAGCAAAACTAGACTGGCTTGGCTAACCCTGTCGTTGGCTCTCTGGCGCCACCTGCTGCCAGGCTCCCAGCCTCCCACCCTACCAGTCCCAATGGACACTGTTTGCCACCGCTGGCAATGGAGCTTTCGGCTCAGGTGCACTCCTTCAGGGTCTTGGTTCCTGCGAGCCACGTGGCGTGCAAGGACCAAGCCGTGGCCACAGCCCAAGCACTGCTCCCGTGGCAGCCATGCCCTGGTTGTGGATAAGTAGCACAGACCTCGTGGGACAGAAATTTGCAGCTGCATCAACTCATATTTGGTCCGCATGCCCCCTCTCTGTAGAATTGTTGTCTTTCCAATGCAGATGTGCTCCAAATTTTGCCCACACTGTAAGGACGCCTTGCATTTTAAATCTTCAGAATGGCAATCCCGTGAGACCTGAATCCTAAATGTCAGTCCATTTTTTTCTTTAAGAATTGTTTGTCCATACTAAAGATTCAGCTGCCTGAATGATACTCCCTCCCCCTAAAGCAGCGGTTCTCAACCCGTGGATCCCCAAATGTTGTTGGACTACAACTCCCATCATCCCTGAGCTCTGGCCTTGCTAGCTAGGGGTGATGGGAGTTGTAGTTCAACAACATCTGGGGACCCACAGGTTGAGAAAGGCAAACAACAACAACTGCACACACCCCCCCCAAAAAAAATGTGCTTCTAGATTCTCACATCCCCCCGCCCCTGAATTTAGATTTTGGCAATTTTATCGCCAGGAAATCCAGAACTTTTCATCGTTTCAGAATGTTCAGATTCCAGTTTGACATCTGAAAAGTCATGCTTGTTCGAACCCTGAGCCCCTCCGGTGGGTCATGAGCACCGTTGCCATGGGCTTTGCAGAAGTTGGGGGCCTGTGGCTTTTTGCTATGCGGCTTGTGCCTTTCAACAGTGTGACGCAGCAGCAAGGAAAAGCTAATGTTATTCTAGGCTGCATCAACAGAAGTCTAGTGTCCAGATCAAGGGAAGTAATAGTGCCACTCTATTCTGCCTTGGTCAGACCACGTCTGGGGTCCTGTGTCCAGTTCTGGCCACCACAATTTAAGAAGGATGTTGACAAGCTGGAAGGTATTAAGAGGAGGGTGACCAAGATTATCAAGGGTCTGGAAACCAAGCCTTATGAGGGCGTTGGGTATGTTTAGCCTGGAGAAGGCTGAGATGTGATACAACAGTCATCTTCAAATATCACATGGAAGGTGGAAGAAGCTTGTCTTCTCCTGCTCTGGAGGGTAGGACCCGAACCAGTGGCTTCAAGCTACAAGAAAGGAGGTTTTGACTAAACATCAGGAAGAACTTTCTGACAGACCTGAGAATATACTATGACGCTGCATGTTTTAGGTGGATCAGAGACTGGATTACATTAGATAATAATGACATTCTAGACTTGGAGGGATGGAACGACAGATACGGCTGGCATGCCCACTCTACAATTCTACGACTCTAAGCCATGAGTGTTGTGAGTTTGGCTTGGCATCTCCCTCTCTTAACCAACCGTCTGCCCTTAACCAAGGCAGGCAGGCTTGTGTTGTGCCCGCTGCCAAGCCTCACACTTTGGGCTGGCATCTTTCCCATGCATGAGCCTCCAGGTCCTTCCTGCAGCTCAAAGGCAAAGGAGGGTCGGTCAGATCAGGAAGCGCACCTGCAAAACCCTGCCGTGCCCCATGTTTACGGGTTGCACCCTCTCTTTCCGAGGAACCGTCTCTGAGCTTCGCGTCTGTGTTTCGTCATCTCTTGTGTGGGCGGCAGATGCAGCCGCGCGTTCAGGTTGTGCCAAGCCCGAGATGTTCCCATTGCAGCCGGCAAGGTGTACCAACACTGCCCTTGCCCTCTGCTGTGCCAGCCACACCTTGCCTGGCCTTCCCTGCTCCCCATGGCGCTGCTTGGATCGAAACTGGGGTGCCCGGCAACACCCAAAGCTTGGGCTGGGCTTAACAGGACGACCTGTGGGGCAGGGCGGAGCAGGGTTTGTGTCCAGGAACAAACTTGGGTTTAAGTGCAGCAGATTCAAACCGCCGCCCCCAGGTAGCTGTTCTTTTATTGGCCTGGCAGAAAACTTTGCTTTTCGTTCCCTGGGCCAATTGTTTGAATTTCCCTCTAGGAAGGCTTCTGCTACGGACATCACAAGGAGATCTGTAAGCCTTCTGTCCTGGGCTGGCTCGATGTAGGGGACCGGTGGGAGGCACCAGCTGGAAAGCCCCCTGGGGAACCCCCAAGGGAAGAAGGCTCAGAGCCTGGGGATTGGTGGCAGAATGGTGACGAGTGGTCAGAGGGTAAAGAAGGAGCAGACTGGGAGGTGTCAGGAGCAGGAGAGTCAACCGGGTTTAGTGAGCAGGAAGAGGCGGTGGCAGAGGGCAGTGCAGACTCAGAGGCAGGAGAAGAGGGAAACAGAGTGGAGACAGGCTGCTGAAGAATCCAGGGAGTCTCTCCCTCCTGATGCGACAAGCTCCCCTCCCTGCTGGTCTCCCTGGAGAAATGAAATGGGCAGAGCAGTGGGTGTTTCTGGAGAGGAGTCCTAATGGGCACTGAGAAGGTGGGCACCTTCAGTCCTTGCAATTGCTTCACCAGGTTCTCCTGGAAAGAGTTGCTGAGACATGAGCTGTGATTTGTTTCCTAGAATAAAGATTTAGCTGACTTATTGTTTTGGCTGCTGACCTGCACCTGACGCCAGCCCTGGTGGCTTTGGGGGCACAGACCACCTTGCAGTTGTGTATTCCCTGCAGCTGATAATGCCTTAAGGGTTCAAAAGGGTTCAGCCACTTATTATTGAGGGGAAGTGCGTGGAACAGGTCTCGATGTTTCGATTTCTGGGAATGGAGCTGAGAGATGACCAAACCTGGGGAGAAAACAGCAAAGACCTGATGACGAGAGCACAGCAGAGGGTTATATTTTCTGAGAATCCTCCGGAAAAACAATCTCTCAGAGGACCTGTTGATGGCATTTTACCATTGTACTGTGGAGAGCGTATTAACTTATGGTCTGTGTGTGTGGTTTGGGAGCTGAACAGTCAGGGAAAAAACAATGCTGTCCAGAGTTGTAAAGACTGTGGAGAGAATAATTGGGTGCACTCTTCCCACCTTGGATCAAATCTATGCTTCCAGGTGCCATAAGAAAGCTGCAGAGATAGCGCAGGATAGTGCGCACCCTGGAAATGATCTCTTTCAGCTTCTGCCTTCTGGAAGAAGGTACAGGGTTATAAAGACTAGGACTAGCCGCCTAAGAAACAGTTTCTATCCAAATGCGGTTTTGGTTTTAAATGCAGTGTAAGGAGTCTCTGTTGGAGTATATTGTATTTAATTATGGGGTATCAGAGTTTTTAGGGCGCTAACCAGGCTGGGATAGCTGGGATAGCAGGCTGGTTGGTTTTTGAATGTCTGATGTAGATTTTTTCAATTCCGTTGTTCTGTATGGGACAGTGACAATAAAGATTATCGTATCGTAAGGGAAAGTTGTGGCAGTGAGACTGCATTTTTTATCAGCCCTGCAGCTCCCAAAGTGGGCAGTACTGCCCCCTGGGGTGGGGGTAGGATTACCTAGGAGGTGTAAATGACCATCAGACTGTAAGAAACTGGTATCCCTGGCTCAGGTTTGTCAGTTTTGCTGATTTAATTCAACTAAATGGCTTTAGCTGGGTTTTGAATGAATGTGCAGCTAATTGTTACTGTTTGGAATTTCGATGTGTTGGTATCTTCCGTAGTGGGTCCTGTAAACTGCTATTCTGAATAATGTGTTTCATAGGGTAGGGGGCCCTGGAGATGTGTTTGTGGAACGAACAGGTCAGTGGCTCTAAAAAGGTCAGGTAAAGGTAAAGGGACCTCTGACCATTAGGTCCAGTCGTGGCCGACTCTGGGGTTGCGGCGCTCATCTCGCTTTATTGGCTGAGGGAGCCGGTGTACAGCTTCCGGGTCATGTGGCCAGCATGACTAAGCCACTTCTGGCGAACCAGAGCAGCGCACGGAAACGCCATTTACCTTCCCGCCGGAGCGGTACCTATTTCTCTACTTGCACTTTGACATGCTTTTGAACTGCTAGGTTGGCAGGAGCAGGGACCGAGCAATGGGAGCTCACCCCGTCACGGGGATTCGAACCACCGACCTTCCGATTGGCAAGCTCTAGGCTCTGTGGTTTAGACCACAGCGCCACCCACGTCCCTTAAAAAGTTCAGGAGCCGCTGGTTTATATGTTTTTCTCCTTTCTGCCCTTCTCTGCAGGCTCTACCTGGGCAACCCTATGGACCCTCCCGATGTCCTAGGAGTCGACTTGAACGCAGCCAGGCCCACGCAGCTCCCTGGAAGAGCGAAAAGTAAGGAGGTCCCTGTGCCCCCCAAACCCAATCCCTCACCTATCCCTCCACCACTCCTCTTGCCAGTGCTAGGTCCTGCCCCGCTCAGCCTAAGCCTGGCATAGCTGCAGATATGGATTTGGATGAATGTACTGTAACTCAGAAGAACTACAAGACCCAGCATGCTTGTCTGTGTCATCGCTCCCTGCACTGCATGCTGGGTGTTGTAGTCTGCGTGTGTGATGTTGCAGAACCCTGGCTTGCTCAGATCATTTCTCCTTTGACACATGGTGATCCTGGAAGGTTTAGGAAGGTCCCGTGTTTCCAGGAGATCAAACGGTGGTGGTGTCCTCTGGGCTTTGCAATGGCTTCTTGGCTCTCCAACGTTTCTCCTCTTTTTGTTTTTTCTGGCTCCTCTGCTTCATAGGTG
Organism: Podarcis filfolensis; assembly: GCF_964270895.1. Classification (NCBI taxonomy): domain Eukaryota; kingdom Metazoa; phylum Chordata; class Lepidosauria; order Squamata; family Lacertidae; genus Podarcis; species Podarcis filfolensis. The sequence goes on from NC_139608.1 coordinate 3,769,007, forward strand.
CCAATTTCAGAAGGGGGTTCTTGTGGAAGTCTCTAGCAGTATTGGGGGGCGGGGTTGCAAAATCTTTAGACACTTGACTGCAGAAAGAACGTTTGCATCAGCCTTCACTTCCTGGGGGCCTTCCAGATAATTGTTTGCTATGAGTTGCATCAGTCCTCCATCTAGTCATGGCGCTGGCTGACGCGTGTGGTCAGGCCCCAGGTTGGCCAAGGCCATAGCTGTCAACTTTTCCCTTTTTTAAGGGAAATTCCCTTATTCCAAATAGGATTCCTCGCAAGAAAAGGGAAAGGTTGACAGCTATGGCGAAGGCAGATCTGCATCATCAAGTGTGTCATAGCGTTAGAGTGTTGAACTAAGACCCGAGAGACCTGGGTTCAAATCCCCACTCAGCCCCATGAAGCTCACTGGGTGTGACGTTGGGGGCCAGTCACTGCCTTCTCTCAGGCTGACCTACCTCGCAGGGTTGCTGTGAGCATAATATGGGGAGTGGGGAAGAACTCTGCATGCCACCTTGAGCTCCTTAGAGGGAAGGATGAAATAAACAATAACTAAACGTAATAAACAAATGCAAGGATGTAAGTGGGTAGTCTTAACCCCCTACGTTTAGAACCACTGACTATCTGTAGGCTACAGTGCCAAAATGTGATGCAGTTCCTCTGTTCAATGGGAAGGCATGGGAAATTTGGTTGATCTTGAAAATTTTGAAAAATCGGTTCTGTGATTCCTGCACGGCAGGGGACTAAACGTCCCAACTCTTCAATTCTGTGATCCTTTAACCAGATACTCTTATTGTCTACCCCAAAATGGGTGTCAATTGCAGTGACTTTTCTGCCTTAGTGGGACAGCTTTGCACAACTTGGGCATTTCCGCAATATAACCAAACTTTCACATCCCGTTCCTTCCCATCCAGTCCTTTGGAACGGTGCATACCTGGATTATTTTTTTACGTTTCCTCAGACTTCAGGGCAAATCCCATGAGGCACCTGCAGCAACCGCCTCCTCTCTCCATGCACCTGGTGGCTTTAAGCCAGAGGAGGAGAACTAGTGGCTCTCCAGAGGTTGTCAGACTCCAGCTGCCATCATCCCTGACCAATGGCCACGCTGCCTGGCGCTGATGGGAGCCCCACAACATTTAGGCAGTGTTTCTCAAACACAAGTCTCCAGCTGTTGTCGGACTACAACTCCCATCATCCCTAGCTAGCAGGACCGGTGGTCAGGGATGATGGGAGTTGTAGTCCGAAAACAGCTGCAGACCCACATTTGAGAAACGCCTGGGTCAAAACGGCTTGCTTGCACTGCTCCTTGCCTCTTCTCTAGCTGCTTCTTGCACCCCCCACACCCCTCTGCCCCACGCATGATGCTCACTCTTTCTCTTCTGTGGGGTCTCTCTGTTTCTCTCTCTCTCTCTTTCTCCTGCAGGGGAGCCTCCGCCTCGGCCACCTCAGCCCTCGATCCTCCTAAAGAGTAAGTGGGGGCGCTTCTCAGGCCGCCCTGACCCCTGCGCCTGCTCTCTGCGCGCTCTCTTAGCTCCTCTCTTCACAGGTACCTGGGTGTGCATGTGTGTGTGTGTCCCGGTGTGAGCTCTGCATTCAACCACCCCTGCCTGGCTGCACACACAGAACTACCGGGGGCATGTGAGGGACTCCAGAGAGGTGCGCAAGCGAGGACACAGGAATACTTCTAGCTAGGGATGTGTCGGCAGTGTAGTGTGGCACAGCAGCAAAGAAAGCTGATGTGATTCTAGGCTGCAACCACAGAAGTCTAGTGCCAAGGGAAGCAATAAACGGAAAAGGGAAAGGTACCCCTGAACGTTAGGTCCAGTTGCAGACGACTCTGGGGTTGCACGCTCATCTCGCTCTATAGGCCAAGGGAGCCAGCATTTGTCTGCAGACAGCTTCCGGGTCATGTGGCCAGCATGACTAAGCCGCTTCTGGCGAACCAGAGCAGCGCACGGAAACGCCGTTTACCTTCCCACCAGAGCGGTACCTATTTATCTACTTGCACTTTGATGTGCTTTCGAACTGCTATGTGGGCAGGAGCAGGGACCGAACAATGGGAGCTTACCCTGTCGAGGGGATTCGAACTGCCAACCTTTTGATCGGCAAGCCCTAGGCTCTGTGGTTTGGACCACAGTGCCACCCGCATCCCTAAGAGTAGCAATAGTCCTGCTCTGTTCTGCCTTGGTCAGGCCCCACCGGGAATACTGTGTCCAGTTCTGGGCACCACAATTTAAGAAGGATGTTGACAAGCTGGAAGGTGGGCAGAGGAGGGTGACCAAGATGATCAAGGGCCTGGAAACCAAGCCTGATGAGGAATGGTTGGAGGAGCTGGGCATGTTGAGCCTGGAGAAGCGGAGACTGAGAGGAGATATAGCCATCTTCAGATATCTCAAGGATTGTCACACGGAAGAGGGAGCGAGCTTGTTTTCTACATTGGCTCCCAGTACATTTCCGAGCATAATTCAAAGTGTTGGTGCTGACCTTTAAAGCCCTAAACGGCCTCAAAGGCCCAGTATCCCTGAAGGAGCGTCTCCACCCCCATCGTTCTATCTGGACACTGAGGTCCAGCTCTGAGGGCCTTCTGGCTGTTCCCTTCCTGCAAGAAGCGAGGTTACAGGGAACCAGGCAGAGGGCCTTCTCGGTGGTGGTGCCTGCCCTGTGGAACGCCCTCCCACCAGATGTCAAAGAGAAAAACAACTACCAGACTTTTAGAAGACATCTGAAGGCAGCCCTCTTTAGGGAAGCTTTTAATGTTTAACAGACCACTGTATTTTAATACCGTATTTTTCGCCCTATAGGACGCACTTTTTCCCCTCCAAAAATGAAGGGGAAATGTGTGTGCGTCCTATGGGGCGAATGCAGGCTTTCGCTGAAGCCTGGAGAGCGAGAGGGGTCGGTGGGCACCGACCCCTCTCGCTCGCCAGGCTTCGCGGACCTCTCCGCAAGCAGCGGGAGCGCTCCCGCTGCTTGCGGAGAGTTGCCTGCATGCCGAAGCCTGCGCGCGCTGAGATCAGCGCGCCCAGGCTTCGCGGACCTCTCCACAAGCAGCGGGAGCGCTCCCTCTGGGCTCCCACGGCTTGCAGAGAGCTGCCTGTTTGGGGGCTGGGGTCGGGGGAAGCTCGGGCCTCCCCCGCCGCAGCCCCGCGCCTGGGGGGAAAATAATTTCCCCCCCTTTATTTCCCCCCCAAAAAACTAGGTGCGCCTTATGGGACGGTGCGTAGTATAGGGCGAAAAATACGGTACTTTGTTGGAAGCCGCCCAGAGTGGCTGGGGAAACCCAGCCAGAAGGGCGGGGTATAAATAATAAATTCTATTCTATTCTATTCTGGAGGGCAGGACTTGAACTAATGGCTTCAAGTTACAAGAAAGGAGGTTCAGACTAAACATATGGGGAAAGCTTTCTGACAGTAAGAGCTGTCTGACAGCGGAACGGACGCCTTTGGGAAGATTATGGACTCTCCTTCCTTGGAGGTTTTCACGCAGAGGCCACCTGTCATGCATGCTTTAGCTGAGATTCCTGCATTGCAGGGGTTTTTCCTCCTAGACGGGCTCCCTTCTCAGGAGAATGGGCCCCATCTGCTTCTCGCTTCCCTCTACAGCACATGCACCTTCTTGACTCTTGGATCCACTCTTTGTCTCATCTGCTCAGTCCGCCAGAGCCTGTCTTCAGGGAAAGACAGACAAACACTTGCACACACTCCTTTATCCTGCTGGGTCCCCATCCTAGCTTTGATTTCCTATGTCGTTATAAACTTGCACCATACTTTCCCATGCAGGTTTTAATTCAGTTTCTGCATTAACACCAACTAAAGAAGATTCCCTTCTCCCATACGCTTCGCCTGTCAACGTTTCCCGTTTTTTAAGAGAAATTCACTTATTCCGAATAGGATTCCTCGCAAGAAAAGGGAAAAGTTGACAGCTATGCCTAAGTGCAACCCAGTCTTTGTACGTTGTTGATGGTGACTTTTCCCCGACCCAGTTCTGCTTCGCTGTCTGTGGTTGTTGGAAACAGAACACACACAGATAAGCCCAAACTTTGCAGCAGGAGTAGATCTCATGTTGCCCTCCAGGGGTTGTTAGACTACAACTCCCACCATCCCAGACCGTTGGCCAAGCTGGTTAGGGCCAGTGGGAGCCATAGTACAAAATATCCTCAGGGTACCACATTGCCCAAAGTTGAGTTATGGGAAGAGGGTGAAAACCTCAGCACAGAACCTTGAGTAAAAGGAACATGAGAACGCAAGACAAGCCTCCTGGATCAGGCCAGTGACCCATCTAGTCCAGCATCCTGTTCTTACATTAGGCAAAAAAATGCCCATTATGGGAATATAATAATAATAATAATAATTTATTATGTATACCCCACCCATCTGGCTGGGCTTCCCCAGCCACTATGGGCAGCTTCCAACAAAATATTAAAATACCACAATACATCAAACATTAAAAGCTTCCCTAAACAGGGCTGCCTTCAGATGTCTTCTAAAAGTCTGGTGGTTGTTTTTCTCTTTGACATCTGGTGGGAGGGCGTTCCACAGGGCGGGGGCCACTACCGAGAAGGCCCTCTGCCTGGTTCCCTGTAACTTGGCTTCTCGCAGGGAGGGAACCGCCAGAAGGCCCTTGGCGCTGGAGCTCAGTGTCCGGGCAGAACGATGGGGGTGGAGACGCTCCTTCGGATATACTTGGCAGAGGCTGTTTAGAGCTTTAAAGGTCAGCACCAACACTCTGAATTGTGCTCGGAAACCCACAAGCAGGATTCAAGCACGAGAGCAACTCTCCCCTCCTGTGATTTCCAGCAACTGGGATTCACAAGCATTGCTGCCTCCGATTATGGAGGAAGAGCAGGGACATCATACCCATTGATAGTCCTCTCCTCCAAGAATTTGTCCAATCCTCTTTTAAAGCCTTCTGGGTTGTTGGGCACATGGCCTCTGGCACCAGTGAGTTCTGCAGTTTAACTGCACTATATGAAGAAGGACTTCCTTTCGTTTGACCTGAATTTTCCAACGTTCAGCTTCTCGGGGTGTCCACAAGTTCTAGTGGTGGGGCTGGGAGTAACCACTGCCTGAAACCCCAGAGAACTGCTGCCAGTCAGTGTAGGCGATACTGAGCTAGATGGATCCATTCCTGAGTACCGGAGCAGAAAGTGACAGGAGCTTAGCTTAAGATGGTTTCATGGATCCACGTCCAGTCGCCGGGGCCGAAGCATTCAAGTCCCTGCTTCCCTTTTGAGTTTAGGGGAGAAAAGGGTGTCCCAAAGGGCTTGTGAATTACACTGAGCTGGGCTGCATCCTTGCATCATGTACTAACCTTGTTACCTGGCAGAGGTAAGAACGGGGTGGGGTGGGGGAGGAAGCTAGGGCAGGTGGGAGGATGCATGGCTGTGTGCAGGGAGGAAGCAAGGGGGTTGCATTTCAGGGGGTTGGACTAGATGGCCTTTGGGTTCCTTTCCAACCTTACAATTCCATGGCTCTAAGAAGCATGTGTGTGTTCAGTGCATGGATGGTGGAGACAGCAAAGCAGAACAGCGAGTAGTTCGGTCTTTGTGGCTTGGGGGCACAGGATTATTTTCAGCTGTTTGCTCCAAACAGATCTTTCTTTGTAACAGGGCTGCTCTCTCCGGATCGGTGTTAGTTTGTTGGAGGGGTGTCTCTTCCGCAACATGTCTCTGATGCAACAATAGTACATCAGTGGTGGGTTTATACGGGGCTGCCCACACACGTAATTCAACTGTATTGGCTGTTCTGCGATGCTTCCCCAACGATACCGCCTTATTGCCATCTACAAGGTCACTCTTCCCCTATAGCGCAAGAAAAGGGGGACAAAAATTAATGAACTGGGACATTCGTTGTTTAAAAGGTTGCAGGATCTCAGCATGAAACTATGGGACATGCGCCATTTAGGAACAAAGCAGTACATCTGCCCCAAAACAAGCTGTGTTGCATATCATTGCATCCTGAGCACAAATCTCCACAAGGGCACGATAGAAATGACCTCTGGAGAGGCCCTGTTTCTCTCTGCTTGTGGAATATTGTGGTTTGGACTTCAGTGGCTGATCTGCACGGGGTCAGGGGATGGGCCATCCCAAACTGCAGTAACAAGTTATGGTCAATCCCATCTAACTCTCTGATTCTATCATGGAACAAAGGGGATTCCCCACCACTGCCCACCAACATGCCCTTAAAACAAGCTGCTGGCAATATGGCACTTGTAGGCCCAGGTGGGCCCACGGAAACCACCCCTGATGCCCACAGGGTCCTGGCTGAAATTTGGCTTGAAAGACGTGTTCTGTTGTGGTTAATAGGTTTCCATGTGTGCTTGGTTGTGGGAATGTGTGGTGGCTACAACAGTTTCTCAAGTCTGCGCACGGGCCCATGGCCACCCTTGCTCTGGAAAAAACCAAAGCTAAAATTCATGACCTCAAATTATCACTTACCCCTAAATCCTTTAGGGATATCAAAGCTCTGTATCATATTTTCAGACGTTGGTGAAACAAAAGGGTAGAGGAAGGGTTGGGGGTTGATGAGCAGGGGCAGCAATGGGGCAGTCATCAAAGTGTTGAGAGTTGTATAGGATATTATGGAGGTATCAAGCAACCTTTGCCAAGCTGGTGCCCTCCAGATGTTTTGGGTGATGGGCATGGTACTCCAAAACATCTAGAGGGCATCCACTTGGCAAAGGCTCAACTAGAGGTTGCCAGGGTTATTGAGATGACCAGGGTTCCCCATAACCCAACCTTGTGGGTTCTGAGTGGCCTTCTTGGCGTCAGACGGTATGATGTCAGAAGGACGGGGACTCCTCTTCCTAGCTCAGATAGCCTATGAGCATCAGAGCACCCTCTGCCCCCAGGACCTCACCCAGCCCCCTTTTCCCTTCCAGAGCCCTCGTATGATCCTGTGAGCGAAGAGGACAACCCGCTCTCCTTAGGCCTCAAGCACCTCTGCCTGAAGAAGCCCGGCACGGGGCGAGGTCTGCGCCCAGCCAAGCCATCGGCCCGCATCTCTGGCACCAAAGTGGGCGAGAGGCTCCTACTGCCCCGGACCAAGGGAGGCGCTCTGCCCGGCAGCGAGGTAACACTGATCGACTTCGGGGACGAACCCGTCCCCACCACCCCCTCGCCCGTCGGGGAGCTCTGTGCCCCATCTCTGGCGAAGCTGGCCATGGAAGCCTTCTCCCTCTTGGACAAGACACCCCCTCAGAGCCCTACGCAAGCACTGCCCCGGCCCCTCCACCCGACGCCCATCGTGGACTGGGACGCCCGGCCCCTCCCTCCGCCCCCCGCGTACGATGACGTAGCGCAAGACGAAGACGACTTCGAGGTGTGCTCCATCAACAGCGCAGAAGGGCTGGTGGGGGGCCGGGGCAGCTGCAAAAACTGGGAGAAGGGGGAGACCGGGGATGGCTTTGGGTCCAAGGAAGACCCCACGACTCTCCCGCTGGAGGACAACCTCTTCCTGCCCCCCAAGGAGATCAAGCAGCCTAGCCCTGCCCAGACGACCGAGCTTTTCCAAGAACTCCAGCAGGAATGTATGAAGCACCTCAATGTGCCCTTGGGAGCTTCGTCTGTGGCCTCCACGCCCAGCCCAGGGGAGGACAAGCCCCAGATCCCGCCTCGCGTCCCCATCCTGCCCCGACCGATCCGCCGGAACGAGCACGGGCGCTGGTCCGGGGAGCTGTCGCCGGCCTCGGCGGGCGAGGAGGACCGGCCTCCCCAGATCCCACCACGAGAACCGTTGTCCCAGCCTGGTTCCAGAACTCCCAGCCCCATGGCTCTGCAAGGGGGGTCCCCGCAGCCGAGGACCAACCTGTGCTCCCCATTGTCCCTGGGGGCCTTCCTGTCCACGTCACCCGGCAAGCAGCCCATGCCCACCACCCAGAGCTTTGCCCTGGACCCCAAGTACGCCACCCCAAAGGTGATCCAAGCGCAAGGGAAGGAGAGCGCCAAGGGGCCTTGCATCCTGCCCATCGTCAAGGACGGCCGGAAGGTCAGCAACACCCACTACTACCTCCTCCCCGAGCGCCCGCCCTACCTGGACAAGTACGAGAAGTTCTTCAAGGAGGCCAAGAACCCCGAGGAAGACCCACCTCCGGCCAGGGTGGTCACCACGGCCACTGTCCGGCCCATGGTCCAGCAGCAGCCTGACTACAAAGCCAACTTCTCCTCCAACAACAGCAACGTCCCCTTCAAGGCTTCCTGCGGCCTTCAGAAGATCATCTACGACAGCTCCGATAGCCCCAGGCCCTCGGAGAAAATACGGCTGGTGAGTGGCTCTCTTGGGTTGGGGTAAGAGCTCCCTGTGTCGGCGGGCAGGCTTCGAAACCAACCTTGCCATCCGAAAACGTGTCTTGTTGCTTTGTCTGGGTGGACCATGTGCTAAAAGTAAACCCCCAAATTCTGGGCCGAGGTCCTCCAACGGACTCCTGCGGCAACAAGGGTGCAGGAAGGCCCATGGGCCAAAATGTGGCCCTCCAAGATTATCTGATCCTTGGCACCCTCTCCAGGCCCCACACCTCCTTTCTCTTTGCCCTCCGGGAGAGCTTTTTCCTGGCTAGATTGTGTCCCTAAATGGCAGTAATGCCTAATGGTTGCCTGGGTGAAGGGAAGGCTGTGAGCAGAAACCTCTGACTCTTTTTGGTTGGCTGGAATGTCGCCGGGTGTCCAGCGGTAGGAGTCGTATTGGTTGCTCTGCCCCCATTCCGCCACTGGACCCATACCCACCCCACGGCATCACTAGTTATTATGCTCCTCCTTTTCCAAACTGCCCTTCGTCAGTTCTGTCCCCACGGTGTGACTGGGGATCACTATTTGGTGATCTGAAAGACCCGAGAGCCATTGCGCTGTGCTGGGTGGGCCAATGTTCTGATTCAGCTTCATGTGTACAAACCTGACCCAAGTCTCCCCACTAGCCCTCATGGAGCATTCACACGCACTCCCTACTCCCCCAACCAGTTCTCCAAACTCCGGCAGGACCCGGAAGGGCGAGAGACAGGCACGCAAATGGGGTTTTCAAAACACAAATTCAAGCAGTAGTTGCTGCCACCACTTCCTTATCCCAGAACAGCCCCCGAAAAGTAACCCAAGGAAGGGAATTACTCTTCAGTTTTTTCCGGACTGCCCCACTCTATGTCACTTTACAGTGACACAGACAGAAATCCAACAGGTGCTCTGGGAGGCGACTAAGTGGATTAGGCACTGGTTCAGCTTCCCCAACAGAAAGGCCCAAAATACAAAGGCAGGAAAAAATCCTTTTTCCAAATTTATTAAAGAGAAAGGTTATTCAGAGCATAAAAGTTGGCACATCTCTTACAAATCATAGGATTCTCTGCTTGGCAAGATGATCTGTTGCAATTTGCATCTTAGTTTCTTCAGGTTTTATCCTTCTTGAACCCACGTGGATTCAAACTTAGAAACCAATCGGTTCTTTGGATTAATTAGCAATTTGCTAATGGTTACACGAGGAATAATAACTCAGGCTTCTTAAGAGGCAGCTGAACTCTGTTTATTCAAAAGGGCCTTGAAGATTAAAGCATTCCCAGAGACACACCAGATTCTTTGAGTTGTAAATTAGCCAGATAACCCTCTCACTCTGAATCTACGTCCCAGACACCCAGGTGTCAAGACCACAAATCAGGTAGAAACTTTCTTCCTGCTAAGGGAAAAAAATAACCCCGCTCACACTTTTAAAGTCAAAAGTCTGCAATTAAGACCCAAATACACATTCCCAACATTCTACAGTCTTTGGTTCTCCCAGCATGCTCCTCTTCAACTTGAACCAAAGTTTTTAAACTACTGAGATTTCCCAATATCACCACACCTCATTTTTTGTGTTTAGGTCAAGAGTGGGAGAGGGCTGCGGCTCAGGGTCAGGGCATCTGATTTCCAAGCAGAAAGCTGGGAAGGCCCCCTGCAGAGCTGCTGTCAGTTCTTGGTGACCGTAATCAGCTAGATCAGTGGTTTTCAACCAGTGTGCCGTGGCACCCTGGGGTGCCTTGAATGATGGTCAGGGGTGCCGATGGCAACACTGGCCTCTGTCCCTCTTTCCTTCCCTCCCTCTTGAGTCTCTGCCTCCCTAAAGGCTTGCACAGCTGTTCGTTGCGGCAGCCCTGGCTACAAGCTCCCCAGGTGAATGGTGTCTCTGACGCTGGCCAGGGGGTGCTGGTTGCCAGGAGCTGAGGCGGCCTCGAAGCAAGCAAGCATGCGGGTGAGGAAACCCAGCCAGCCAGTGTCACGGTCTGGCCTAAGGGTGATCAAAGTCCTGGCTGAGGACGTCGGGACCGGGGGCAAGATGGCGGGGTGGGAGCAGGCACGAGGGTCCAGAAGCCGGGGGTCCGAGGGTCAGGAAGCAGGGAGTCACAAAGTCATGGGTCCGAGGATCAGGAAGCAAGAAGCCAAACACAGCAAGAAGCCTTGCCAGCTCTTGCCACCAGGTGCAGTGAGTTACCAAACGGCCTCACCTGTGGGGCCACGCCTTGCCTCTCCAGGACAAGCTTAGGAAGGCCCCAGTCCTGCGAAGCCCTACTGGTCAGAGGGCCCGGCTCCTGCACACACTCCTGACAGCCAGTCTACCAGCCCTTGCTGTTGGGAATGGACAGACAAGTCCTAGGCCCCTGTGGGGCAGTGTGAGGAATCACTTCTCTTGGGGTGGGGGCAGCTCAGAGACCAGGGATGGCGGCAGAGGCTACCTTGATGACTCCCAAGGTGAGGGGAGAGGAGACGAGGCTGAGGGAGGGTGTTCGAAAAAGTTTGAGAGGCTGCCTGCTCTGCAGGCAAGGGGCGACCTCACTGAGCTCCTGAGCCCCACAGGGGAGCTGAAGAAAGAAGGTAGTTGGTCAAGGGAGCCGTGGACTCAAAAAGGTTGAAAACCTCTGAGCTAGATGGACCAAAACTAGTGCAGGCTGAGTTTCTGTTTCTAAAAACAGGTGGGAGTTTTAAACGGAGTTCTTATTACGGTTTTGTTTCTCTGCGCTGCATTTATGTAAGGGGGTCCGAATGCTGCGCAGAGAAGTAAATAATAATAATAATAATAATAATAATAATAATAATAATAAAAATAAACCATTCTCTTGCTACATTTGTGCTTTTCGCTGCAGGTCCAAGAGACGGTTCACGGCGTCACCACGGAGGAGTGCCACACGGCACTGCAAAACCACAGCTGGAATGTGCAGAAGGCCATTCAGTACCTGAAGGTAAACGGCAGCCAGGGAGGTGTGCTTTGGGGGGGGGGGGCTGTGGCTCAGCCGTAGGGCATCCTCTCTGCATGCAATAGGCCACAAGCCAGGAGAGAGGGTCCTTGCCTGAAATCCTGGAGAACCGCGGCTGGTTGGGGGAGACGGAGGGAGGAATAGTCTGGGTACTGTTGGAAACAAAAATTGCCCTTTTCCCTTATGGGGTATCCAAGAGCCCATATAGAGTCCTTACATAGGTTCCCTATTGGTAGGAGAAGATAACAGAGGCCAACCAGAGAATATTGAGAAGCAAAGCAACTAGTAAGTTTGATCTTTATTGATCTGTTGCAACAGGGTGCTCCCCTCACCTGCAGGAGAGAGGAGGAACCCAGAAAAATGGCGTGCAAGGCCTTATAAAGACTTTTGAAATTGCTACCCTGTAGCTCAAGACCACCCCCAGAAACATCATACATACATCACAGAAGGGGTGTAACCTAAGACCACCCCTCAAATACATCATACCTACATCACAGAAAAGGCGGTCTACAACATAAATTTGAGTGCATTGTTTATCTCCTGTCTGGCAGGTTACCTTGATTGGATTGCCTGGGGAGCCTGGCCAGTCTTTTGTAAAGATAAATACTTAGTTCCTGGGCCAGGTCACAGGCTCACACCCTATTCATATCTTAAATGTTCCCTTAAGACAGGATTTGTGAGGAAAGAGACAATGGAAGGTTTCCCACTTTGACCTTGCAGAGAAAACATTTGCTCAGTTTAGGAATCAAAATGGTTCCAGGTTGGTCTATGTGCTGATCTATGTACGTGCTTGGTTGGCACGCTTATGAACATTACCACATATCTAAGACCATAAAATTCCTATCACAGTACAAGGCCGCTTCCTGGGTTCCTTGCCATCCCAATATTGCTTGGCAAGGTGGGATGGAGCTCTTCCATCCAAATGCTGCCAGGACAATGTCTCCTTGTTGCACTTGGCTCACTAAGCCCCCTCCGCTGGCCGGGCCGGGCACAGCCCCAGGATGGGAGCCCCGCACCCGTGAGTTTGTGGCTCAGAGCCTTACCTGCCTGCCTCCCCCCAGCTCAGCCTTGTGCCCTGTCCTTCCCCACAGGTGGAGCAGCTCTTCTGCCTGGGCCTCAAGACACGGCTCGAGTGCCACAAAGTCCTGGAGATGTTCGACTGGAACCTGGAGCAGGCCAGCTCTCACTTGCTGGATCCCTACAGCGCCTTCCGGCTCAAGTAAGAGCAGGACAACGCTTTGTGCCACGGCTGTGGACTGATTTCTCAGTGGCTGCCTGCTCCTTGGGGCAGAGAAGCCAGGGCGGCCTCAGTAGATCACCTAGAGCAGAGAGGTGGTGGGGGCAAGGGACCTTTTTTCATCCTGGGGCCGTGGGCCGGCACAAAAGTGGGTGGGGAAGCAGACCTAAATGTTGACCTTAGCAGCCCAAATGCTACCCTACATTTCCATCCATTCGTTTTATTCTATTTCCACGCAGCTTTTCACTCACACGAGTAAAAAAACAGCTAACAAACAAAAAATACCAACAACACAACAGAACATCCCCATGACAACATAAACCGTATGGAGTAATTAACAGATCGCCAGAAAAACTATGACAAACCATCAGTGAAGCAAACCACCTTCTATAAAACATTATTAACGAAACAACTAAAAAATTGAGCTAAACAGCACAACAAAAGTCAGGTTAAGGAATTGCAAAGCACTGCAGCACTCATAATGCATAAAATAGGATTAATGACATTAACAAATTAATTACCAAAAACAAGCTAAGCACGGTTGAAGTCGCACACATACACTCTCTCCAACCCCATGACTAATACTACTACTGCTACTTATTATTATTATTATTATTATTATTATTATTATTATTATTATTATTTCAATTTATATACCACCCTTTATCAAAAGATATCAGGGCAGTGTACAACATTAGAAACCCATTAAGGGGTTGGACTAGATGATGCTTGGGGGTCCCCTCCAACCCTACAATTCTATGATTCTCTGATTACAAAACAACAATGACAAAAACATAATAAAGGCATAGTAAAAAGCATAGTGGCAGACAGTCTAATCTTCCACTTTGTTCAGCAAAAGACACAGGCACATAATACCCGTACCAGAAACTCCATCCTGAAGCCAAGGCAGGTGAAAAAGGCTGTTGCTTATGGTGGGAAAAGTCCTTGGCTGATGCTCAGATGCAGTATCACATGGAGAGAGAGGATTCAATATGGACAGCTACCGTATTTTTCGCTCCATAAGACGCACCAGACCATAAGACGCATACTAGTTTTTGGAAGAGGAAAACAAGGGGGGGGATTTTGAATCCCAGAAGCCAGGACACCAAGCGGGATCGCTGCACAGCGATCCTGCTCGCTGTCCTGGCTTATGGGATAGCCGCATGCAGCCTCTCCTGGGCAGGGAGAGCCTTCATCCCCTGCCCGGGAGAGGCTGCATGCGGCTAAGGCTCCCCCAAGAGCCGCGCTCCCTTTAAAGAGCATGCAGAGTGTGTGTGTGTGCGGCTCTTGGGGGCTTTTCCCCAAGGAGGGAGGAGGGCAGCCCTTCTCCCTCCTTGGGGAAAAGCCCTGAAGAACCGCACACACGCTCCACGCGGCTCTTTAAAGGGAGCGCTGAGCAGAGCCTCCCGCCTGCATTCGCTCCATAAGACGCACACACATTTCCCATTACTTTTTTGGAGGGGAAAAGTGTGTCTTATAGAGCGAAAAATACGGTATCTCTCTCTCTCTCTTTCTCTCTCTCTCTTTCGTTTTTGGGAAGGGTTGGGGGACTCTCTGCTGCCTCAGAGGCCCACTCCACATTTACTGAATTCTTGCTGTCATCGTCCACTTACTGAATCTTTCCCCTTGCAGGCGGTGAGCTGCAGGAGTACCCCAAAACAGGACTGGTTGACCCAACATGGGTTTCCGTGGTTGGTGCTGCTCTGAGGAGCCCTTTCTGAGGAGGTGTACGGACTGAGCCTAAGTTGCCCCGAGGCAGAGGACAGCAGAGCAGAGGCACACAAGACTGTAGCTTGGTCCCGCTGGGCCAAACCCACACGCGTTCCCCCCGCACCAGAGACCGGGCCGCTGACCCTTCCCCCTCCGCCGACCCCAGGCGGCTTCGTGTTTGCTTGTCGTCGTCGTCCCCGTCCCCCCGCTTCCGACCATTATTCCCATTGCTTCGTGTCGGATTTATTTTGTAAAGAGAAGTGTTACATTAATATATAAATATACTATTCTATTTTGGAGAGAAAGGAGTGGCGGATCAAATGGCAATTCATGTCCGCGGGCGAATGGGGCGGGCAGGGTGGTGGACAGTGTTTGGGCGAGGACTTGGTGGAAACTGGTCGCATTGGAGTCCAGTAGGAGAAGGTGCAAGTGTTGGGATACTGCCAGGGAGATAGAATCCATCTGACCCTCCAAGCTCGGTGCCGGACGATCCATCGACCTCCCGTAGCCACGCAGTATCAGCAATTTAGCGACACTAAGCCTCTGGCTTAGAGCACACTCTAAACAGCAGAATTCACACAGCAAGAAGTTGCACAGCATGAGAGCAGAACATGCATATTTACAGTTTATTTGGCGTTGGTCAGAACAAAGAAAACATGACCGTCTGCTCCGACTGCTCAGGCAAAACAGACAGAAAACGAAAGGAACATATAGCATAAACATCCTGTGAGACAGGAACTTACGCAGGCTGTGACACAAACATCCTGCTCCCTTTTAAGGTGGAACGGAAATATCCTAACATCCTCCCCCTTTCCGTGTAACCTGTAGTACCTGTGGTTCAACCCAATTGCAACCTTTGTACGTAAACCTTAAGTTGTTCTCTGTTAACAACCTTAGACAACAGATCAGCAGGAATTTCATTTCCTGGCATGTAGGACACCTGAATGAGTCCTTTCTGAATACACTCTCTTGCACGATGTAGCTTAATCTGCAAGTACTTGGTCCTTTGCTTGCAACTCTCCGACTTCAGCAAAGCCAAACAAGATCTATTGTCTTGATACACTTGTATAGGACATTTCACAGAAACCCCAATGTCCTTAAACAGTTGCATCAACCATTCACAATCCATGAGTGAAAATGACAGAGCATTGAGTTCTGCTTCACAGGAACTTAGGCTAACTGTCGTCTGCTTTTTGCACAACCAGTCAAACAGGCAGTGGTTGTACATGTAGCATACTCCAGAAGTGCTTGTACCATCCGTGGTGTCACTTCCAAAACTTGCATCCGCAAAGATTTCAAGACCTCCAGTCTTCTGACTGGTGAACCTCAGCCTGTAGTGCATAGTCCCTTTCAAATACCGGGCTATGCGCTTCAGAGCTTTCCAATCCTGAACAGTAGGATTGTTAGCATGTCTGCTAAGCAGGTTAGTGCTTACAGCAATGTCAGGTCTTGAACATCTAGCAATGAAATTCAACTTGCCTAGAATGCATCTGTACAGCGTTGTGTCAGAAAACGCTTCAGCAGTACTGTCTACCTGGTAACCTGTCACCATCGGTGTGTCTGCTGGGTTTGCATCAACCAAATTCAACCTGGTTAATACATCAGCAATTTTCTGTGTTTGGTGTACCAGAAAATTACCTGCTTGGTCCCTCTCCACCTGCAGAGAAAGATAGTTGGATACCTCACCAAGATCCTTCATGTCAAAGTGCTCCTTCAGCTGAGCTAGGGTGCTTTGGTAGAAAGCCTGATTCTTCCAAAACATCAGAAGATCATCAACAAAACATAAACAATACAGTTTGTTTTGCCCCTCCTCCTTGACAAACACACACGGATCAGCTTTGCCCTGGTGAAAACCTAGAGAAAGCAACGTTTCAGTGAGTTTTGTGTTCCAACACCTGGCACTCTGCTTGAGACCATATAAGGATTTCCGCAGTTTACAGACCATTCCCTTCTGTATCTGCATCCCGTCAGGTGGAAGCATGTACAGCTCCTCCCCCAAAATCCCGTACAAAAAAGCTGTATTTATGTCATGATGGGAAACATGCAGTTTCTCCTCCGCAGCTATCTTGAGCATCAGCCGAATGCTCTCATATTTGACCGTGGGTGAGTAGGTCTCGTGGTAATCCTGCCCTGGTACCTGTGAAAAACCTCTGGCAACCAATCTGGCTTTGTGTCTGACAACCTTGCCATTCTGGTCTGTCTTGGCCTTGAAGACCCATTTGCTGCCAACCAGTCTCATCCCTGGGACTACCGGTACCAGTTCCCAAGTTTGGTTCCTGTTCAAGGAATCAACTTCAGCCTTCATGGCATTAAGCCAAGGCTCAGCATCTTTAGAGGTTAACTCCTGGACCTCTTTGAAGCTTGAAGGTTCCCACACCTTCTCTGAGCTACTAAGAACAGCAGTTGCTGTCTTAGCAAACTCATCAGCAAATCTCTTTGGAGGTTTGCCTTTGGTCGCCCTTTCAGACCTGCGAACTAGACGCAAGTCTTCTGGACTCATCTCCTCCTCTGGATAACTCTGGAAAATTCCCACATTTTCCCCCCACTTAGGATTGAACTCAACACTCCTTGTGAACTTTATGGATTTAGAGTTAGTCATCCATACTCTGTATGCACCTTTTTCGTACCCCATGAACAAACCATGTGCCCCACGCTTCCCAAGCTTGTTGCTTTGTGGGGTGTGTACCCACATGTCAGAACCAAAGATTCTCAAGTGCTTGGTGTTAGGTTTCTTACCAAACATTTTCTCATAGGGAGTGCAGCCAATAGGTGATGACAGTCTGCGATTAAAACTGTAAACAAAATTCGAGAGAGCCTCCCCCCAAAGCTTCTCAGGGAGGGTGGCATCATGCAATAAGGTTTTTATTCCTTGCAGCAACGTTTGATTTGCTCTCTCCGCAAGCCCATTCATCCATGGCGATCTAGGCGTTGACAAGTCATGCTGGATTCCCTTCTCAGTCAGGAAAGCTTCAAACTGCTGAGAAGTGAACTCCCCGCCCCGATCAGTAAACAGACAGCCAATCCGTTTACCATGAGCATTCTCCAACCAAGCACAGAATGCCTTGAACCTAGGAAATGCTTGCGATTTCTGCTCGAGCATAAACACATGAATGTAACTGGAAAAAGAATCAATTAGAACCATGAAGTACCTTGCCCCTCCCAAAGAGGGCGCTAGAGGACCTACCAGGTCTGCGTGAACTAGCTGGTAGGGTTTGGAAGCCTGCCTGCTAGACTCCTTGCCTTTTGGAGCAACCTTCACCTTGTTCTCTGCACAAGATACACACTTCATGTGAAATGTACAAGACTATTACGTCTATGGCTCTCGAATTCTGAGCCTCCCATCTCCCTGTCAGAGGAACTGGAGGGGCTTCAGACACAGTATGCCACACTCCAAACTGGCGCAATAAACTCTCACACCATTTTGCCCAGGTCTCATAATTGTCCCGATTTAATTTTGGGCACTCAGCAGCTTCAGAGGCTTGGAAAAACTCCATTCCACCTCTTAACGTCAGCCGTGAGTCTTCTTCACTTCAGAGACTCCTTATCTTGGCACCCATAAATCACGAAGCCTGCTTGGCTCGGCTCCCAGGCCAATTAGGCCAGCCGGACATCAAAAAGGCTGCCGCGGCAACAGAAAAGCCTCTGCTTTCGCTTTTCCCACACATACCTCAGCAGAGTGGCGCGGCGGGAGCGTGCTGGGCCCATGACCTGTTGTTGGGATACTGCCAGGGAGATAGAATCCATCTGACCCTCCAAGCTCGGTGCCGGACGATCCATCGACCTCCCGTAGCCACGCAGTATCAGCAATTTAGCGACACTAAGCCTCTGGCTTAGAGCACACTCTAAACAGCAGAATTCACACAGCAAGAAGTTGCACAGCATGAGAGCAGAACATGCATATTTACAGTTTATTTGGCGTTGGTCAGAACAAAGAAAACATGACCGTCTGCTCCAACTGCTCAGGCAAAACAGACAGAAAACGAAAGGAACATATAGCATAAACATCCTGTGAGACAGGAACTTACGCAGGCTGTGACACAAACATCCTGCTCCCTTTTAAGGTGGAACGGAAATATCCTAACAGCAAGCCTAAGAATTCTGAAGATTTCTCTTCCTGGAAATGGAAGCATCCCTTTTTTCACACAGCTGCCAGCCCTCAATAGCTAGTATAAGGTAAAGGTAAAGGAAAAAGTTAACAGCGATAATGTCAGGCTTTTGAAAAGTTAAAGCAACACTAGACTAGTAAAGGTAAAGGGACCCCTGACCATTAGGTCCAGTCGTGGCCGACTCGGGTTGCGTTGCTCATCTCACTTTATTGGCCAAGGGAGCCAGCGTACAGCTTCCGGGTCATGTGGCCAGCATGACTAAGCCGCTTCTGGAGAACCAGAGCAGCGCATGGAAACGCCGTTTACCTTCCCGCCGGAGCGGTACCTATTTATCTACTTGCACTTTGATGTGCTTTCGAACTGCTAGGTGGGCAGGAGCAGGGACTGAGCAACGGGAGCTCACCCCGTCGCGTGGATTCAAACCGCCAACCTTCTGATCGGCAAGTCCTAGGCTCTGTGGTTTAACCCACAGTGCCACCCGTGTCCAATAGCTAGTATAGTTATACTTTATTAGGCATAGCAAACCACACATTATCAAACAGACACCGTATACACATTGTGCAAAATACAAGCTCAACATAACAAGGTTTGTCCCAGTCAGATCTTTAACTCCAGAGAAAATCAGTTTGCATAAATAATATAATACAGCACTACCGAATCCCCAATCAATTAAGAACCACTAATTCTCTTTATAATGACCCAGTCTTTCTACAGCACTCAAAAAATCAGCCACTATTAAAGTAATTTGATCATTCTTGTCCGAAAGCAGGTCCTGAACGGTTGGTAGCATAGAAATCAGCCTATTGAGTTGTAAGGCCTCTAACAATTGTCTTCTGGCATAAATGCCAAAATCACAAGAAAAGAAAATATGCTCTAAAGTGTCAGGTTCCTGTTTACTACATTTGCAGAGACGCTCTGATTCTGGGAGAGCTAAATATCTTCCTCTCACTATCATTGAGGGAAACATATAAATCTGGCTAACATAAACAGCCTGCACAATTCATGATTCTTCAGATTTGTCATGTATCCCTTTTGAAAATCTCTACACAAAGGGAGATTTAAATAGAGGGGAGAGCAAGCGCTGTGCTTTGCAACCTCGAGATTGGAGAGAACACTTTTTTCTGTAAGATTCTTCCTGATAATTTCTCATGTATCTTTGGGGTCAGAATTTCCAAAGTCAGTTAGATTAAGCCCTACCAAGTTCAATTTTCTCCTACAAATCAATGATAAATTGTAAATTACATTATCACTTAAGAGGTTGTAAAGGAGAGAATTAGGAGATAGGTAAAGGTAAAGGGACCCCTGACCATTAGGCCCAGTCGTGAACGACTCTGGGGTTGCGACGCTCATCTCGCTTTACTGGCCGAGGGAGCCAGTGTACAGCTTCCGGGTCATGTGGCCAGCATGACTAATTCGCTTCTGGCGAACCAGAGCAGCGCACAAAAACGCCGTTTACCTTCCTGCCAGAGCGGTACCTATTTATCTACTTGCACTTTGACGTGCTTTTGAACTGCTAGGTGGGCAGGAGCAGGGACTGAGCAACGGGAGCTCACCCTGTCGCGGGGATTCGAACTGCCGACCTTCTGATCAGCAAGTCCTAGGCTCTGTGGTTTAACCCACAGTGCCACCCGCGTCCCTTTATTAGGAGATAGAAGCCCTCAATAGCATGAAAGAAGGCTCTTCTGTTCTCCAGAGAACTACCGTTCCCAGAGTGCTCTGGGTGTCTTCTTGCACTTTGCATTATGGGTAACGCTACTCAAATGCCGTGCTCTTCAAGTGTCCCTCTCCCAACCTGGTGCACTCCAGAACCTTCAACCCCTGCCAGCAGGGCCAGTTATCACAGGTGGCAGGTGTTTCAGTCCAAACGATCTGGAGGGCACCAGGTTGGCCAAGCCTGCTCTGTTTGTATGTGCTGGAGCGTTTGCATCTCAGCAGCAGCTGCCAAGCCAAGAGGTGAACATGACACTGATGTGCAAATATTCAACACATCTGGATCGTCGGAGGCACTCCGCAGTGCTCACAGTCAAGACAAGGTGACCCACTACATGAGAAACAAGTTTGGAAAGGTCCCTAATGAGGTGGTGAAGGCAGCAGGAAAACAATATCAACACAGAAGGACTTGCCTTTGCACTTCCTTGTTCTTGGTGCCCCCGGGGCACTCAGCAATTTTCTGAAGTGACATAAACTCTGCTCTTAAACCATCAGGTTTTTTTAAATAGAAATAATAATTAAACATTATTATTATTATTATTATTTAAAATTTATTACACATCCTTAACCAGCAGGTCCCAGAACAGGTTACAACAATTTAAGACTCACAATCCAAAACGGTTAAAGCAGATTACAATCACAGGAATAGGGTATGCCCAGAAAACACACACAAACCTCTGGTGTCAAAGGTCAGGGTAAAGATTTTTCCAAAAATCAGTTGAATGGACACCCAGAACATTTTATACAGAATACGCAGGAGTTCCAGTATCCTAGCCTAGCATAACCAGGGACCTCCTGCAGGCTGTCACCATTTAGTAAGAGGAATTCAATGACATGCTGGCAAATTTAGGTTTGCCCAATTGAAGGTGGATTAAAGCAATTTGGCTCCCTCGCACTGCAGACCCACACGCTCTGGCTCTCTCTTTTTTTAATGACTTTTTGCGGTAAGGAAAGTGTCAGCAAGATGCACTCGTACAAATAGGGTTCCATTAAAATTGGGGTGTTGTTTTATATAACCGTTTTATACCTGCACCAGTAACTTTTCATAATTTGAACCTCCATGAAGCTCTCCAGAGGCAAGACCAGCTTAGGAGGGAAACGTCCGTTGGAGCAGAGCATTTGATTGTTGTGTGTCATTGGTTGCCCATTATGACATCAATAACTGCCACGGGCACTTGATCTCAACCGCCACCTTGCCTGGTTCAGTTGCTGGCAATCCTTGGCTCAAGCCAGTAATATCCAGACCACATCTTCAGTTGTGTTGACCACCAAACCTTTCTACACTCATTTTCCTTTCATCTGTTGGCTTACTATGGATTTGAAACAGTGACACTTTTAAGGGTGAAAAACACCTCTAGCCACTGTCCCAGGTTGGCAGCGAAATCATTCTCTCATATTTGCTCAGCAGGTAGGATGCAATCATTTTTTTTCCTTGTTTTGTTTTCCGTTCTTTTCAAAAGATGCAAGATTGTGAGTAAAACTCTTACTGGGCTGGGGCGGTCTCTTGCAAAATGATTCATTTTTTACACAGCTCCATTAGTGTTCGCTGTGTGTTGCATTGTATCATATTGTTATACTGCACCCCAATTTCTGAGAGAGATTTCAGGGTTTCCAATGTGCATTTAAGGTCAGTTTCCTTCAAATGACATCATTGGAGGTTTGTGTCTTTTTTGATATATGGTATTATTTGCCCAGATCTACAGGCTGAGCATAACTTAACTCCAAGAGATGTCCCAAAGTTTACATATTTCAATAATTTCTATATCATTTCATAATTCCCTCTAAGCAGTTTACAGATTAAACAGAACATTATGAAATACAACATTACAAAAGAAGATCAAATATAGAATACAGTAAATATCCTAGTCTAAATAAGTATAATGAACAGGAAGACAATATATTTGTGTAAACATAACTTGGGGAGACGAGATGGTTGGACAGTGTTCTCGAAGCTACCAACATGAGTCTGACCAAACTGCGGGATGCAGTGGAAGACAGAGGTGCCTGGTGTGCTCTGGTCCAGGGGGTCACAAAGAGTCGGAGACGACTAAACGACTAAACAACAACTTGGGGAGAGACATTCCAAATAAAAAACACATGCAGATACAGATCCAAAACTCAGTCTCTCTTGATCGCTGATTTTGTGTGTCCAAAATCTGTCACTCTTTCATCCTCTCTCACATGGACATTATAATGATAAAAAAAGGTAGGAATGCATCTTCAATCATTGTCTCCTATGGCAACAAATCACCTACACGACCACCTTCATTCAATGAAATTGAATTTTGGAAGAGTTGGGACAGATTAAAGGAGGTACTATCTTTACACGGCACACAGTTAAACTACGAAAGTTGCTACTGCAGTTTCTTTCCCCACTTAGGGCCACATTGCCTTCTAGACAACTTTCTAGGGGCCACTTATGAGCTGTATTTGTTGCAGGATTTCAACAGGATGCTCTATTGGGAATCTCAGGTGAGATCCACACACAATGGAAGTTGCTCCCAGTACCAGTCACCACACAGAAACGGCTTAAGGTCTGAATAATTTACTGTTGCAGAAGATAAGGCTCACTAAAACAGTTCTGGACATAGATAAACGCAGCTTGTAGGCTATTGCAGATACAGATATGTACAGATATGTACAAATGCAAAGTATCTCTGTTGCTCCAAATAAACTCCACCAATTCAAGATGTAACACTGGACAAGTAACACCAACAGCCTGATGTCTCACATACTAACTGCAAGCTAGCAGATAGATAACTGAGCCGACACGCATTAATCACAGATACAGTTGTGGCACTGGGTGAATGCCCAGTGCCTGGGCTTGCTAGCATACATGAGCCAATATCAACATTCCCCCAGCAGCGCTTCCTGCTAAACGAATCGGAGAATGTTTTGGACACAGTCATTGCAAGAGCTTAGCAGCTGGGAAGACTCAGTGTCGGCGCCCAAAAATGCAGGTAAGCTCCTCTCGCTGGTGACACAGTCATAGGGTGCTTCCAGAGGTGGAGATCTTCCTTCACAGCTGGAGGCAGCAATACTTCTGAATACCAGTTGCTGGAAGCCGCAAGAGAGGAGAGGGCGCTTGCGTTCAATTCCTGCTTGAGGGTTTCCTGTTGGTGCATCATGTCCTCATTCTTCAGAAATGGAAGCATGTTTATGAAAATTCTCTTGAGTCTGCTGCCTGGAGAAAAAAGGTAAAGGTAAAGGGTCCCCTGACCATTAGGTCCAGTCCTGGCCGACTCTGGGGTTGCGGCGCTCATCTCGCTTTATTGGCCGAGGGAGCCGGCGTACAGCTTCCAGGTCATGTGGCCAGCATGACTAAGCCGCTTCTGGCGAACCAGAGCAGCACACAGAAATGCCGTTTATGTTCCCGCTGGAGTGGTACCTATTTATCTACTTGCACTTTGACGTGCTTTTGAACTGCTAGGTGGGCAGGAGCAGGGACCGAGCAATGGGAGCTCTCCCCGTCATGGGGATTCGAACCGCCAACCTTCTGAGCGGCAAGCCATGTTTAACCTGGTTTAACCTGGAGAATAGGTTTGTCTTAATTGCCAGCACAAATCACAGCTTTGCACATGGAGGCTTCCACTACGTCGGGGTGCAGAACCTCCAGCCTGCCAGGGGTCCATTTTGTCTCATCGGGCCATTTTCCCCAGACCAGTACACCTGCCCTTCAGCTGACAAGACTGGTGCAGAACAGGTGGGAGGATAAGGTTTAGTTCTGTCTCTGGACAGCTCAGCTGCTTAGAGCGTGGTGCTGATGATACCAAGGTCTCAGGTTCAATCCCCATATGAGGCAGATGCATATTCCTTTAGACCAGGGGTAGGCAACCTAAGGCCTGGGGGCCGGATTGCGGCCCAATCGCTTTCTCAATCCGGCCCACGGACGGTCCGGGAATCAGCATGTTTTTATATGAGTAGAATGCGTGCTTTTATTTAAAATGCATCTCTGGGTTATTTGTGGGGCATAGGAATTCGTTCATCTTTTTTTCAAAATATAGTCCAGCCCCCCACATTGTTCGAGGGTGGACCAACCCACGGCTGAAAAAGGTTGCTGACCCCTGCTTTAGACGTTTGCTGAAAACTTGTCTGTTGTTTAATTGTGTTTCATTGCTTTTAGATGAGTTTAGCAGTTTTTAAATTTGTTTTGTTTTGTTTATATATATTTTTTAATAATGAAGGTTTTTTGTTTTTGCTCCTTTGGGCTCCTCTGGGAGGAAAGGAGCAGTATTTACTTATTAAATTAATAAATCTGTTTCAGATTCACCAAGCTCAGACTCCTCCCAGACAACATTTAGTTCTGCAGCTTCTGAGGGAGACATGAGGGCTGTCATGCGCTTCATGCACCAGTTTCTCCACAAAAGCCACCAGGTATCTGCACCCCAACCCTGCCCTCGCTTTCCCTGCTACAACATGAGTTCCTTAAAAATGGAGGGGTTGGGGGCTTCTCCCTCCAGTCACATAATTCAGGAATACTTTGAATTGGGCTCGAACCCAGCAAAGTAGGCACGGCACTGGAGTAAAACATTCCCTGCGGAACGCCCCCAGAAGAGTCGTAGTTTCCAAATCTTTCCGGGGGCAGCCCCGCAGAGAGCATGTTGCGGTAGTCAAGATGGCTTGCCGCTTTTGCTAATCCTTCTTGAACTCATCTTCCTGTCCTTGGTTGGGGAGGCTAGGAATTACCTGAGAAGGTCAAGTTCCTGGACTGCATAGACCTCATCAGCGCAAACCTCGACAGCAGTGAGGTGGGCTACATTGGTCAACGTCACTACAACCCGACCCTCATAAGAGAAACTCTCATGGTGAGTAAGCCGACCCATGTATGTATGAATGAATGAATTTATTAATACGGTCACAGACCAGCGTCAACACACACAATATCACAGATCATAAAAAATATATATCAGAAATACAAAAGACAATATGAATATAACAAGGATTTAAATATAAAAATTAAAATTAATTATTAGCGTGCCCCCTGTAATTAACATTTAGGGGTTTAGTCACTATGGAATACCACTTGCTTCCTGCGATTGATTGCAGACGCACAGAATTTAGCTACATTTAATGTAGTCTTGGGATTCTTGTCCTCTAGCAGTAGTTTTAAACTAAACCCATGTACATGTGAGTGCGAACAATGAAAATAGCCCTAAAAAACTCCTCCTAACGGAGCCCAAGGAAAGATTAGCACTAGAAGTGTTGTATAGTGGGAAAGATGGGCAACTGACACAGCTCTTTTAAGCAACAGCTCTTGATTACAGCACTTAGCACTACTCTCTGAACAGTGAAGCTGGCTGCCTTATATACTGCTCAATAACCTGTAACAGTAACAAATTCCAACTAGCTACCCAATCGGTGAAAGCAACTCTCAATCCTTCATTTGCATACTGGTGGCCCAGAGTGAGAACTGCAGCCAGTCGGAATACATAACAAGAAGCCCACAGCTTTATGGTTTGCCCGTTCTGACCCTGCCTTGGGCTCTTTAAGAATGACTTTGCAGTGGCGTAGCGTGGGTTGTCAGCACCCGGGGCAAGGCAAGTAGTTTGCGCCCCCTAGCCCGTGGATTTGCGCCCCCTAACCCGTGGATTTGCCCTAACCCCAGATGTTGCGCCCGGTGCGGCCGGCCCCCCCTGCACCCCCCCACGCTACGCCACTGTGACTTTGCCTTGGTAATTGTGTCTCTGTTTGGCTGTGGGAAAACCATCGTAGGAAAACCTCAAAAAGGATATCATTGAGATAGGGCAGAAATGGCCTAGACTGGATGGAGCCGCTCCCTTAGGAGGAAAGGTTACATCATTGGGGGCTCCTTAAACATAAGATGCTAGCTTAGTCGGTAGTACATGAGACGCTTAATCTCAAGGTTGCGGGTTCGAGCCCCACGTTGGGCAAAAGATTCCTGCATTGCAGGGGGTGGGACTGGATGACCCTTGTGGTCCCTTCCGACTCTACAGTTCTTTGATAGTATAAGTATAGGGGGAACATGTGCAGCCAAAACAGCACCACCCATTCATAAAGAGAGATGTGTAGCCAAAACAGCTACACAGAGAGATGGAAATGCAGAAACCAAAAAACAAAACTCCCTGAGGGGGAGAACTTCCCGAAAACAGCCCAGAAAGGACTGGGCATGCTCGGGGGCTTTGTAATGCTTGCAGACCTTGTGGAGAGAAATTTGGAAGCAGGTTGGAGGGGGAATAGAACAAAATGCCCTAGAGCACTTCACACTGCAACTCTGGGTTGCAGCTCCCACTTGTGCTCTACAAGAATGCGTCTCATGAAACCTCCATGGATTCTGCTGCAGTACGACGTCCTTTTTTTGCCGTTCCAGTTCCTTCTTCCTGAAACGGGATCCCCGTTCGTCGAGGAGCGGATCATGGCCTTGTCCAGAATCACCAAGCTGGTCTGCTGCATCACGTCCCATTGCACACCCAAAGTGAGGCTCAGTCGCCCATTCCCAGGGCTGGTTTGGTTTAGCAAACTTTGTGAAGTAGTTCAGAAAACCTCCAAACTACACCTGAATGTAGTTCCCATAACTGCTGAACAATTCACCTGCAGTTTTTAGGGTTGCCATATTCTGAAGAGCAAAAAGAGAGGACCCATTTTCAGATTTTTACTTTTAGCTATGGATCGCTATGGCGAATCATGAAAAAGAGGACATGTCCTGAAAAAAAGAGGACATATGGCAACCCTAAAAACTGCACATATTGAATTTATGTGAATTAAGTTCCTTTTGGAGGAAGACTTTGAATGATTCCTGGTTTGAAGCTCATTCTCTTGCATTTGTTTCTTACTCTTCAGACTGGTGCTTTTATCTGCTGGGGGGAAATACTGTAAATGGAGCAATTCACTCTCCGCACGTGTTTTAAGATACTTTCTTGCTGTTCTTAGGTACAATTCTATGCTTCTATGATTTTACACTCCAGCCCATCAACTTTTAACCTTCTGCATGGTTGGGATTATATGAACTTGAACTGTTTGTTGAATCATAGAATCACAGAATCACAGAATCGGAGAGTTCGACATCAACTGAATTTGCTCACTTTGTTAAGGGACGGGCGTGCCAAACTTGGATTAGAACTAGTTCCCTTTCAGAATGAGCTTTCCCAGCTCAGCTGACACCAGTCATCAGGAGTAAAATGCCCATCATGATGACTGACAGTCGGGGGTTGGGGTTGGGGGGAGGAATTTGTATATGTGTAAGGAATGAGGACTTGTTTAGTGCAAAGATTGCCTGCGGCACTGAGCTGTATCCCCATTAGGACATGCTGGATTTTTTAACTTTCAAATTCCCCAAATGAGGGGTGCTAAAAAAATTGTAACACGACTTGGTAATTCAAAAGATATTTTGGTTAAATTAATATAATTCAGGTTTGCTTAGTGAGTAAAATGTGTGTAAAATTGCATAGAAATAATTATAAATGATTGCCAAGTACTTGCAGTTATACTATATATTAATATTGCATTATTATTTTTATTAAGCAATACCTGGCATTTTCAGAAGGTAAAATTAAAATTCTTTGGTTTATGTGCTTCTTCCTCAAATGTACTTGCCAAGCTAAATGTTGTCCAGTCACAAAAATAATAGCAGATTTGAATTCCTCACACCCAAAACCATTTTTTAAAAGATCCCTCACCGAAGGAATCTGAAAAAATTAAGTTTCACCCCTTTAAAATAACACTCTCTAGTAGCCCATGTCAGTGTGCCACCTTCACAGGAAAGAGTAAAGGGGTGCATTTGAGGATATCTTGGCAGCAGGGTCCAAATCCATAGGGAGGTTGAATAAGGCCTGCTTCTCTTTGCACCCCACTGCAGCCATGGTGGGTGGCAGGGCACAAAATGGCTGCTGTGGGGTGCATGGGATGGCACAAAATGGCTGCCGTGGAGTGCGTGGCACGACACAAAATGGCTGCTGTGGGGTGTGTGGCATGGCACAAAATGGCTGCCATGGAGTATGTGGCACGACACAAAATGGCTGCCATGGCTGCTGTGGTGTGTATGGGATGGCACAAAATGGCTGCTGTGGGGTGCATGGGATGGCACAAAATGGCTGCCGTGGAGTGCGTGGCACGACACAAAATGGCTGTTGTGGGGTGTGTGGCATGGCACAAAATGGCTGCCATGGAGTATGTGGCACGACACAAAATGGCTGCAATGGCTGCTGTGGTGTGTATGGGATGGCACAAAATTACTGCTGTGGTGTGTGTGTGACGGCACAAAATGGCTGCCGTGGAGTGCGTGGCACGACACAAAATGGCTGCTGTGGGGTGTGTGGCATGGCACAAAATGGCTGCCATGGAGTATGTGGCACGACACAAAATGGCTGCTGTGAGGTGTGAGGTGTGACACAAAATGGCTGCCATGGCTGCTGTGGTGTGTATGGGATGGCACAAAATCACTGCTGTGGTGTGCGTGTGATGGCACAAAATGGCTGCCGTGGGGTGCGTGGCATGACACAAAATGGCTGCCACACTGGAGGAGGAGTAGAAAATGAGGTACAGTAGAATGATTCTCTCCTGCAGGGAACGAAGGACTTCAAGATGGGGAAGCTGGCGGGGCATCTGGCGCTTTGCAGCAAGGACTCCAGCGAGAGCGTGTGCCACTGGGCGGCCGATGCACTCCACTGCCTGTACACCCTGATCCTTCACCAGAAGAGTAAGAGCAAGGCCTTCCCCAAGACGGTTCATGGCGGGGAAAGGGAAATAAATGGGTTGGCAATAGCTGGGAAGCGGGATGTCCCGCCAGAGGAGTTAAAGCAAAAAAGGGTCTTCGCTTAGAGCATCCTCAGATTGGCAAGGGTGGCGTCGCCTTCTGAGCCTGCCTGGTGGAGGCTCGTTTCATGGCTGCTCCTGCTATTCTCCCAGGCTGTCCGTCAGCACAACCTGCCTTTCTGAGGGCCAGGTGGAGAGCCCTGGAGGGCCACCTTCAGGGTCCAGGTCTGAACTTCCCAGCTGGCCAGCCTGAAGGAGTCTTGGGCGGCCTCCTTTCGCTGCGCCATCTCCTCTCCACACCCTGCTTAGGGGTGCCCATGGCCCTTGAGCTGACCCCCAACTCCTCCAGCTCCACTTTCCATTGAGGTGACCTAGTGGGGAAATCCGTGTCGCGTGGTCCTTCAAAACCTCCAAAGGTCACTGTCCCACTGCTAATACATGGTGAGTATTGGCACCTATTTTGGGGGGTGGGGGGGTGCAGTACTGTATATCTATATGTATCTATATATCCCTCTCTATATAGATATACCGTATATATCTGAGTTTTCTTTGTATCTGTCTATAGTTATAGCTGCAGCTATATCAATATCTATATCTATACAGTGGTACCTCTGGATGCGAACGGGATCCGTTCCGGAGCCCTGTTCGCATCCTGAGTAGAACGTAACATGCGACTGCACCTGCGCGGGTCGCGCTTCGTCGCTTCCGCGCATGTGCGTGACGTCATTTTGAGCGTCTGCGCATGCGCGAGCGGCGAAACCCGGAAGTGACGCGTTCTGTTACTTCTAGGTCGCCGCAGAGCGTAACTTGAAAGCGCTCAACCTGAAGCATATCTAACCCGAGGTATTACTGTATCTATCTATCTATCTATCTATCTATCTATCTATCTATCTATCTAATCTCTGAGTTTCTTTGTACATTTCTTGAGGCCTGATGAAGCCTGAGAACGACACAGAATTTATGGAGCTTATGCAGGACTGGAAAGAGGAAAAGATCTTCTGGCTGGCCTGGTTCTCTGACATCAGCACCACCACCATGGTAAACCTTTTTCACCAGCTCCAACAAGTGCCTTCTTCACACCTGGCAATTTTGGGCGTGGACCTGTTTTACAGGTGCAACTGAAACGAATGTAACCAACACAGGAGTTTGGAAACCCATCCAGTTAATCTAGATCAATAAAATTATGTTTTGTTTTGTTTTTAAAAAGGAAGCACATCCAGTTGCACTCAGGCACAGACAGAGAGGCAGGACAGGCTGCGTCTTGGTGTTTCCTGTGCAGCCGAGGGCATACCTGGGTTTTGAGCTAGTGATCGTATAACTGAGCCCAGGACTGTGCTTTGACTGTCAGTGGCTCTTCAAAGGTCCTTCTCTGCTCCGCTGCTGTATCTGAGATCGTTTCAGTGAGAGAGTTTTAAAAAAGAAAGAATGCACACACAAAATGCCCAGCACTTAGAAAACTGAGTGACGGTGGGGGCAGCAGGGATTTTTAAAAATAGAGGGAGAGGGGATGCAATGGAGTATCCAAGAAATGGCTTGGCTGTCTGGCTGTCAGGTAGGAATCCTGAATAGGACCACTTAATGCTGCAGAGTTTTAATTCCTAGTCCCAGTCCCCACTCAGAGGGCTCATCCACACATCCACTTGCCCCACAACTTTCCCCCAAGTAAAACCAATTTTTACTGCTGAATCGGAGCAAATGTCAATTGGTTGGCCTCCATTTTTAGCACTGGTTAGAAGTGTGGACGAGCCCTAACACTGCACTGTGGTCTTTCCTATGCATAAGGTTCCTATGCAACCTTTTCTGCAGCATCAGAATCATAGAATTGGAAGGGACTGTGAGGATCATCTTGTCCAGGGTTTCCCAAACGTGGGTCTCCAGCTCTTTTTGGAGTACAACTCCCATGATCCTTGAGCACTGGTCCTGCAAAATAAGGAAGATGGAAGCTGTAGTGCAACAAGAGCTGGAGACCCAAGTTTGGGAAACCCCGTTCTAATCCAATCCCCTACAATGCAAGAAGTTTTGGTCCAAAGTGAGACTCGAATCCATGACCATGGGATTAAGAGTCTCATGCTCTACCGACTGATCTTAAGGAGGGTCCCATAGCGAGTCAGCTGATCCCAAGATATGATCCCAGCCATGGTGGATCCCAGCTCTTTGGTGTAGACGCTGCCAGGCTTTCAACGGACCCCCTCCGTTTTCAGAAATTCAAAAAATGCCTCCATGCCGATGAGCAGATGGACTTCCTCCTAGCAGCCATCAAGGGCATGAGGGACGACAACCTTTACCACACGAAGGCTGCCATCCTGATGCTGAAAGCCATGCTGAGGGATCCCCAGCCCGTTTTCATAAAGGTACGCTGCCTTGGAGCCTCCTGTTCCCCCTTCGCCTCTCTCCCCAGTCACCTCTTCCCACCTCTTTTCCCCCGCAGGTGCCCAAAACCACCAGGTTCATGTATTTCAGTCTGGAGCACATCGGAGACCCGCAGGCCCGCCTGGAGGTCTTCAGGTTCCTCTTGCTTCTGGGGAAGAGCCGCCCTCAGGATGTGGTGAAGACCCTCCTGGCCTGCTCTGTCCAGTGTGACAGGTGAGCGGGATGGACAGGGGGATAAAAAATTTTGATTTAAAATCCTTTTCGTACTGGCTAAATCAGTGGTTCTCGAACTTTTTTCTCTGGGCCACATTTTCAGAATACAGTGGTACCTTGGGTCACATACGCTTCAGGTTACATACGCTTCAGGTTACAGACTCCGCTAACCCAGAAATATTACCTCGGGTTAAGAACTTTGCTTCAGGATGAGAACAGAAATCGTGCAGCAGCGGCACAGCAGCAGCAGGAGGCCCCATTAGCTAAAGTGGTGCTTCAGGTTAAGAACAGTTTCAGGTTAAAAACGGACCTCCGGAACGAATTAAGTACTTAACCCGAGGTACCACTGTACAAATTTGCCTACGCCACACCGAATTTTTGTCAATAAAAATATATTGGGAAACAAAAAGGAATAACTCCTAGCAGTGCTTGATTTATAACACAGAACACAACTACTTTGTAATACGATCATGGGATGTCCAGAAAGTATCAGACAATACAGCTATGTAAGAAGGTGAATCATTTCCAAAATGTAATTATAAACGAGCATGAAACTTAAGTATGTGTACAAACTCAGTGAGAGGTGAGAGGTTGCTTTTGCCAGGTAATCTCATTTATACCAGGGTGGAATCTAGACACGCATTAAAAAACACTCTGAAAATGCTTTTTTTAAAAAGCGTTTTGAAAAATATATTGAATTTGCCATAAGCTCATCACTGCCATCTAGTGTCATGTTTGTATGATTCAGGTAGGTAGCCATGTTGGTCTGACGCAGTAGAAATATATTTAAAAAAATGTCCAGTACCACCTTAGAGACCAACTAAGTTTGTTCTTGGTATGAGCTTTCGTGTGCGTGCGTCGTATCTGAAGAAGTGTGCATGCACACGAAAGCTCATTCCAGTAACAAACTTAGTAGGTCTCTAAGGTGCTACTTGACTTTTTTATATTTTTTATATATAGTTCTATGTATGATGTACTTAAAACGTTATGTTTGCAGCTGTATAGCTGAGTCCTGGGTCTAATTTGAGACAAGCAAACACTCATCAACGCAGAGATGCCTTTCTCTTTTCCGCTCTCTCATATTCGTCAGAGCTGAACATCCCTGCTCACAACAATAGATCGTGGACAACTGTAGAAGAACACCCAATGCTCTTTTCCTTTTTAAAAAAAAATTAAAAGCACATTTATTCGCAAGTTACACTCCATCTTTCTCCACTCCCACAGAATGATCCCTCAGCCCTAAGTCCCATATCACTGCCTAGCCAGTGCTCTTGAAGAGAGGGGCACCACACACATACTGGTCTAAATCGCCTTTCTCTTGTTTCGCCGTAATCTGAATGCATTTTGTGCGCCAACCGAAGCCCCTGCTTCTCCCCCCCCTCGCAGCACCGCCTCCGCCATGTGGAACAGCTTAATCTGCTTCTCCGACACTGCGCAGAAGGTCCTGGGCGTCCTGCAGTCCATCCTGCAGGAGCAGCCGATCTACTGGGATGGCCACAGGGTTAAGGCCTCCTTGCGACCCTTGGCTGTAAGTGCTGGCAGGACTCTGGCCCCCAAGAAAGCACCCAAAGAGCAAAGCGGCCCTGTGCGTGACATCACCAAGGCCCATCCCCGGGGCCAACCTGCCCACGAGGCAGAGGGAAGCGACCCACCTCGGGCAGCGGACTTCCGTGGGGCAGTGCCACTGCAGGCACAGCACCCACCCCTGCCACTGCTGGGTCACGCAGTGGCAGCAGATTCCGGCTTCCTCTCCCAAAGCCGCCACACGACCCTGGTAAGGGAGGCAAGGCGGGGGGCGGCACCCTTGCCTCAGGCAGCAAAATGAAACAGAGCCCAGAGATGCCCCTTTGGCGTCCGGCTGACCATTTGAGGCACCTAAGGACGTGGCTGGGAAGGGAAGTGGGCGGGAAATTCCTCTCCTTGCTCAGGTACGATCAGGCGCCTTGACCGACCTCCCAGGCCAACGCAGCGTTTTATGAGATCTTGAGGCGCCCGTCCCCAGCCTGCCGGGAGGTGCTGAGAGAGATGTTCACCACGCTGTCCATAGCAGTCCTCTGCCAGATCTCCTTCGCCGTGTACTTTACACCAGAGGAGACGGATGTCTACACGACGGCCTGCATCCGCCAGGAGATCCCCACCCCTCCTGCTCCTTTCAGGTGCGCTTCTTTTGGTTCATCCGATTTTCCCTGTTTGTCACAGGCAGGGTCGACTGATACGGCGGTAGCCCTGTAGCCAGGGCGGCCGGACGCATGCACGCAGCTCCCTGCTGAGCCGGACTTCTCTCCTCGTCCGGCCCAAGGTTGTTTTTTGGGAAATTGTCTTTTTAATTTGTGACATAATAATAATAATAATAATAATAATAATAATAATAATAATAATAATTTATTATTTATTATTTATACCCCGCCCATCTGGCTGGGCCTCCCCAGCCACTCTGGGCGGCTTCCATAAAAACCAAAAATACAATAAAATATCACACGTTAAAAACTTCCCTGAACAGGGCTGCCTTAAGATGTCTTCTGAATGTCACGTAGTTGTTTATCGCTTTGACATCTGCTGGAAGGGCGTTCCACAGGGCGGGTGCCACTACCGAGAAGGCCCTCTGCCTGGTTCCCTGTAGCTTTGCTTCTCGCAATGAGGGAACCGCCAGAAGGCCCTCGGCGCTGGACCTCAGCGTCCGGGCAGAATGATGGGGGTGGAGACGCTCCTTCAGGTATACTGGACCGAGGCCGTTTAGGGCTTTAAAGGTCAGCACCAACACTTTGAATTGTGCTCGGAAACGTACTGGGAGCCAATGTAGGTCTTTCAAGACTGGTGTTATATGGTCTCGGCGGCCGCCCCCAGTCACCAGTCTAGCTGCCGCATTCTGGATTAGTTGTAGTTTCCGAGTCACCTTCAAAGGTAGCCCCACGTAGAGTGCATTGCAGTAGTCCAAGCGGGAGATAACCAGAGCATGCACCACTCTGGCGAGACAGTCCGCAGGCAGATAGGGTCTCAGCCTACGTACCAGATGGAGCTGGTAAACAGCTGCCCTGGACACAGATTTGACCTGTGCCTCCATGGACAGCTGTGAGTCCAAAATGACTCCCAGGCTGCGCACCTGGTCCTTCAGGGGCACAGTTACCCCATTCAGGACCAGGGAATCCTCCACACCTGCCCGCCTCCTGTCCCCCAAAAACAGTACTTCTGTCTTGTCAGGATTCAACCTCAATCTGTTAGCCGCCATCCATCCTCCAACCGCTTCCAGACACTCACACAGGACCTTCACCGCCCTCACTGGTTCTGATTTAAAAGAGAGGTAGAGCTGGGTATCATCCGCATACTGATGAACACCCAGCCCAAACCTCCTGATGATCTCTCCCAGCGGCTGCATGTAAATGTTGAAAAGCATGGGGGAGAGGACAGAACTCTGAGGCACCCCACAAGTGAGAGCCCAGGGGTCTGAACACTCATCCCCCACCACCACTTTCTGAACACGGCCCAGGAGGAAGGAGCGGAACCACTGTATGACAGTGCCTCCAGCTCCCAGCCCCTGAAGACGGTCCAGAAGGATGTTATGGTCGATGGTATCAAACGCCGCTGAGAGATCCAGCAGAACTAGGAAACAGCTCTCACCTTTGTCCCTAGCCCGTCGGAGATCATCAACCAGTGCGACCAAGGCAGTTTCAGTCCCATGATGAGGCCTGAATCCCGACTGGAAGGGATCCAAATGGTCCGCTTCTTCCAGGCGTGCCTGGAGTTGTTCGGCAACCGCTCGCTCAATCACCTTGCCCAAGAATGGAAGATTTGAGACTGGGCGATAGTTGGCCATCGTGGCCGCATCTAAAGATGGTTTTTTAAGAAGCGGTTTAATAACCGCCTCTTTCAGCGGGTCTGGGAAGGCTCCCTCACGGAGGGAAGCATTCACCACCCCACGAAGCCCATCGCCCAGTCCTTCCCGGCTAGCTTTTATAAGCCAGGATGGGCAAGGATCCAAGAGACAGGTGGTTGGTTTCACTCGTCCAAGCAGCCTGTCCACATCCTCGGAGGTAACAGATTGGAATTGATCCCACTCAACTTGACTAGACAGAACTCTAGCACTCTCCCGCCCCGGCCCTGCTCCCACGGTGGAGTCTACTTCTTCCCGAATCTGAGCGATTTTATCTGCAAAAAACTTTGCAAAATCATTGCAGGAGAACATGTGGCCCGTACTGGGCCCCGATGTTGCAGGTGGTTCCGCTAAATTGTGAACCACCTGAAAAAGTCTCCTGCTGCTGTTTTCTGCAGATGCAATAGAGGCGGCGAAGAAATTCTTCTTCGCCGTCGCTATCGCCACTTGGTAGGCTCGACGTTGAGCTCTAACCTGTGTCCGGTCAGATTCGGAATGAGTTATCCGCCACCGGCGCTCTAGCCGTCTCAACGATTGTTTCATTGCCCTCAGATCCGTGGAAAACCACGGGGCTGTCCGGGCTCCATGCAATCGGAGAGGGCGCTTCGGAGCCAAACAGTCAATAGCCCTGGTTAGCTCCACATTCCAGCGGGTCACCAGGGAATCAGCTGAAAGGCCAGACACACACAGCGACAGCCTCCAATTGAAGAATGGCAGCTTCTGCATTGTCACGCCAGGCTGTGCTTTCGCAAGTCCTCAAGGCTGCATGCAGAAAAAAGCCTGAAAATGCATGGGTGTTTTCTTCGAAATGCTTAGCGGCGTGGGGTTCACATGTGAGTGACGGTAGCCAGGATTGCTGTGATCAAGGGAACAACTTCAGCACAAGTTGGTCTCCGCACCCGAACCCCTGTGGTGCCCGGGACTCTGTGAGAGCCAGCTATCTTTTACCAGCATAAACTATGAGGCACAATGGCCTACCCAAATCACCGAGGTAATGCACCCCACCCCTTTGAGGAACTGCTGTAAACCCAGCACAAGAAATCCATTCTAATACGGATTTGGCTCTGTGTGCAGGTCTGCCTTGAAAACTTTCAAAGGCCTCATCAGGCGAGCAGGAAATGAGGACCTCATCCTCATCATGAACAAGAGGAGAGGTTCAGAACTCCTGTTGCATCGCAGGACCCACCTGAAAGGTCTCGCTCTCTTTGCCAGGTAAGCACATCGCTGTTAAAAGGAGCAGCGAGATCTGAAGAGTTTCCAAAAATCTTTGGGGAAGATCCCTAAGGCGTGGAACTTCATATCAGCCCCATAAGGGTCTGGATGGCATTGAATGTGGACTAAGGGGGCAGGGGAGAATGAATGGAACCAAGCACCTTGAAAGGGAGGAGGGAGATAGAGACTCTGAGGTCTAAAACCATTTCATTGTCCACATAGGTAATTAATAATAATAATAATAATAATAATAATAATAATAATAATAATAATATATTATTATTATTTATACCCCGCCCATCTGGCTGGGCTTCCCCAGCCACTCTGGGCGGCTTCCAAAAAAATATTAAAATACTGTAATACATCAAACATTAAAAGCTTCCCTAAACAGGGCTGCCTTCAGATGTCTTCTAAAAGTCTGGTAGTTGTTGTTCTCTTTGACATCTGGTGGGAGGGTGTTCCACAGGGAGGGCGCCACTACCGAGAAGGCCCTCTGCCTGGTTCCCTGTAACTTGGCTTCTCGCAGTGAGGGAACCGCCAGAAGGCCCTCGGTGCTGGACCTCAGTAAAACGATGGGGATGGAGATGCTCCTTCAGATATACTGGACCGAGGCCGTTTAGGGCTTTCAAGGTCAGCACCAACACTTTGAATTGTGCTCGGAAACATACTGGGAGCCAATGTAGGTCTTTCAAGACCAGTGTTATGTGGTCCCGGCAGCCACACCCAGTCACCAGTCTGGCTGCCGCATTCTGGATTAGTTGCAGTTTCTGGGTCACCTTCAAAGGTAGCCCCACGTAGAGCCCATTGCAGTAGTCCATTTCTCAGTTCATACCAAGAAGCCGTTTTCAGGTGTCTCCAAAATAGGAGCTGCTCATAAACTTTAATGGAGAAATCAAATAATTAATCATGACTGGGATTGGGACACTAGCATGTCCAGTCCTCCCCGTCACCCATTCAGCGAGAATGGAATCCACTCTGCAGCATTTTGTTGCAGGGCCTTCCTTGTGTATAGAATCATAGAATCATAGAGTTGGAAGAGACCACAAGGTCCATCGAGTCCAACCCCCTGCCAAGCAGGAAACACCAATAGCTAGCTCAGGTGGTGTGTTATGACAGCTCTGTAGTCAAAGCAGGAGAGCTGAGAAGCAAGAGGGAGGTATGCTCCGCATGTTCCCCGAAAATGGAACAGAATATCAGGAAAGAAGACATGGCTGGCTGGATCATGGGAGAAGAACACTCCATTTTGCAATGCTTTGGACACTCAGTGTTTCTGTTTTTCAATGACAAGAGAGATAGTCAGGGGCGAGGGAAGCGAAAGGATGTTGCCTTACTTGCTGGAGATTCTGGAAAGCGAGGGGTATCCGAAACACATCACTGTGATGCCTTTCTTAATTGAGGTGAGCCTTGTTTTATGGAGGTAGGTGGGTCTGATTAATTGTACAGCTAATCCGCCCCAGCCTCTCTTAGACTCCCATCTGCTTCCCCCAAGAGCATCATAGGCAACCCTAAGCCATGCCCCCAACCCACATTTTTGGCAAATCAAGCTGTGCACAGTTGTTTTCAGCGGACTGCAAAGGCTTCCAGAGCCCAGCGCACAGCACCTCCCAAGCCACAAACTTAGCTGTGGTCACCTGTGCTTTGCGAACCCTGCGTCTCAGCTGCTTGAAGGAGTTTGCAGAGACCAGTGCAGAGAGCTTTGCAAGCCCTGACGCCACATATTTGGCCCTTGTGGGCCAAACAGGGAGGTCTGGCAAGCAGAGCTGGCCCCCCCATAAGGCATGCTGAGGAAGTCGCCTCAAGATGAGACATCCAAGGAGCATGCAGCTTGATAATAATAATAATACCTTTATTGTCATTGTACAACCTGTGTACAATGAAATTAAACGAGCTCCCCCCCCCCCAACACTCAATCTCTTATTGAACAACACACCACCTCGCAAGTCAATTTCACAGTGTCATTTTCTGTTCAACAGCCTAACAGGCCATGGATAGAAGCTATTTTTTAGCCTGTTGGTACGGCTGATTATCCTTCTATATCTCCTGCCCGAGGGTAGAAGATTAAAGAGGTGATGGCTCTTTAACAATCCCTTGCGATTTCATCTTGCCACCTCCTGGCCTCCTCCTTCTGCTCCTCTTTGGCCTGATCCAGCAGGCTCTTCTCATGTTTTCATGTTCAAGGCCTGCTGCTGCCAGTTCTGCACATTCTTCTTCTGTTCTAGTTCCTTCATAAGGGAGCCTTAGCACCAGCTATGGAAGATATCATCATTGAGCAGCTGTGCCGGCAGGTGAAGGCCAGCCGGTTGGAGCTCAGATCCCTAGCTCTCGACGGCATGATTTACTTTTTGGATCATCAAGAGAAGGTGAGAGACACACACAGTGATCTACCAGTAGACCAATAGGTCTTCCCAGTGGGTGGGGAGCCTACCATCCTCTAGATCAGGGTTTCCAAAACTTAGGTCTCCAGCTGTTTTGGGACTAAAACTCCCATCATCCCTAGCTAGCAGGACCAGTAGTCAGGGATGATGGGAATTGTAGTCCCAAAACAGCTGGAGGCCCCCGTTTGGGAAACCCTGCTCTAGATATTGCTGGTTGCCTAATTACACCTGCTGGACAGAGGTTGACTACCACTGTTCTGTATTCTCAATATTATTATTATTATTATCATTATTATCATTATCATTATCATTATCATTATCATCATCATTATCATCATCATCATCATTATCATCACCAGTTTTCAATTTATTATAGAACCACAAAGATAAATAAACAATAGCAAAAATTCAATCAGATATCTAACTAAAGGCAGGGCATGCAAAACCTAAACGAACTGAATAACACACAATCTAAGATCATGACAGCCACATTTCTCTAGAGGGCATGGGAATAAGATACCTGTAAGTCTGAAACTATGCTATATGAAATAAAATCCCTCCACACTGAGTAGAAATGACCAGAATATTCCTGTCCATTAGAGACCCATAGCTTATGTGTTACTTTTTTCTGCAGTAACTAAATTCCAAATATTTTTATACCATAATGATATTAGTCTTTGGGGTTGTTTTTTTTTACGATTTCCATTGTTGTGCCATAGGGATCCCAGCAACATCTGTGTTGGATGTTCCTTCCGGCAAAATGTCTCCATGATACATGTCCACGTATTTAGTAGGGAAAACAGAGGAGAAATCTGAATATGTGTTTTGATAATATCTAGTATCGCCTGATGAATTTTCTTCCAGAATAAAAGCAACCTGTGGGCATTCCCACCAGATATGGGGAAGGAAAATCCCTTTATTCCTGCAAAGTCTCCAACAGTTTGGTGAACAGATGTGGAATTCGTAAGGAACATCTGCATGTGCAGATGCTGATTTTTAATGGCGTGGAATCCGAATACTTTCTGGCTCATGTCTTCTACGCCACCATTTTAATATTTTTGACAAGGGAGGGCGCAGAACCAGCCATCAGCCTTTCCCTCTGTGGCATCTTGTGTTCTGTTCCAAGCTAAAGATTCCCCGGAAGAAAGACATCCGCTACGTACCTGTCTTTGTTGCTTCTCTGGAGATCTGTGACTCAGCCTTTTGTGTCACGCAGATGAAAAAACTGAAGCCTGCCTTTCCAGATATCATAGCCAGGGTGCGCGAGGCCGACAGAGACATCAACGTGAAGGCTCTCAGGCTCCTGCCAGACCTCCTGAAGTGTCAGAGCAGGGAGGTGAACTCCCTCACCGTCGAGGTGGCCACCAGCGTGATGCCACTTTTTGACGACGTGAGTCAGGCCAGGTGCAACAAGTGGGGCAGCACCCGTGGGCGCAGGGCAGGCCCCAGTGGCTGGGTGTAGAGTTGGTGGGAATGATCTCTTGGGGAGCCGCCCAATGTTTGTGTGTGTCTACAGCTTTTCCCTGCCATTTTGTGCTGCGCTTTCATCCCAGCACATATCAAGATATGAGCACCATCAACTTGGGTTTTTTTTACCCCCAAAATGCATACGTATCTCTATTATCGATACTTTGGGGGGCTGGGAGTTAAAGGAGATTGGAATATACTCGGAGTCAAGAGTGGATTTCATGCTCTTTATTCAGCTCATAGTGGTGAGGAGGAATGGAAGTTGCCACAGAATGTCTGCTTTATATACATTATTTACACAATGGGCCCCACGTGATTGGCTAATTCCGGGATTCACCTGTAGGCCAATCAGGTTGCGGATTCACTTCCACCTGGAGCTGGATTGGGTGGCTCCTGTGGACCAATCAGACTGCTGCACTCTGGACCCTATTGTTCTAGGACCAATCAGACTGCTGCATTCTGAATCCTATTGCTCTAGGACCAATCAGACTGCTGCATTCTGAATCCTATTCAACTCAGTACATAACAGAGATGGAACTGGTTGGGAAAAGTACAGCCAAGTGTATCTTCAGAAGGGATGGGAGTTATTTCCTGCTGCAATTCTGAGCCTGACAATGACACTGAGAATGGCCAGGGTCTGCTCCATCTGTTTTGCTGCCTGGGATGAAAATTTATGACACCCGACTGAGCGGGATAGCTCAGTCGATATAGCAGGCATAGGCAAACTCCGCCCTCCAGTTGTTTTGGGACTACAACTCCCATCATCCCTAGCTAAACAGGACCAGTGGTCAGGGATGATGGCAGTTGTAGTCCCAAAACATCTGGAGGGCCGAGTTTG